>NW_006399798.1:13161052-13245480 GCF_000299155.1 Elephantulus edwardii | reverse complement strand
TGTGTGTATGTACATGTACATATATTTATTTGTTGTTGTTGTGTACTGTTGAATCAGTATTGATTTGTAGCTAACCCTCCAGTGGATTTTAAGAGGCTATAGATTGCACAGGCAAAGATTACCCATATTTCTCCCACAGAGCAGATTATGGGATTGAACTGCGTACCTTTGGGTTGGCAGCACAACTCTTTAAAACTTAGCCACCAGAGCTGCACTCTCTCTCTCCCTTTCTCTCTCTGTCTCTTCTATTGAGTCAAATATGACTCACAGTGACCCTATGAACAAGTAATCTGAGCACTCTACTATCCTATGCCATCTTCACACTTCCTGACACCCAAGAACCCATTGGGTCAGTCACTGTGTCAATCCACCAGGTTGAGGGTCTTCCTCTCCTTCTCTGACCTTCTACCCTTCCCAGCATCATGTCCCTTTCCAAAGAATAGCCCTTCCCAGCAACATGCCCAAAGTATGTGAGGCAAAGCCTCATCATTCTTACCTCCAAAGATCACTCCAGCTGCACCCTCTCCAAGACATAGCTGTTTGTTCTTTTGGCTGTCCATAGGATGTTCAGAGCTCTTCTCCAGCACTACAGCTCAAAGGCATCAATTCTTTTTCTGTCATCATTATTCATTGCTCAGCTCTCAGATGCATAACAAGTGATCATAAAGACTATGTCCTGAATCAGATGCACCTTAGTCCTCAAACTGACATCATAGCTCTTCAATAATTCGAAGAGGTCCCTAACTGTCGATTTTCCCAGTGCAGTGCATCTCCTTATTTCCTGGCTGCTGGTATCAAGGGTGTTAATTGTAGATCCAAGCAAGATGAAACTGTTGACAGTTTCAATCTCCTCTCCATCTATCATGATGTTACCTATCGGTCCAGTGTTATGAATCTTTGCTTCTTTGACATTGAGAGTCTATCCATACTGAAGCCTGCATTCCTTGATCTTCTGCAACAAATGCTTCAAGTCTTCACTTTCAGCAAGTGAAATTGTTTCATCTGCATAACGTATAATGTAGGTTATTGATAATTCTCCTTCCAATCCTGATGTCACATTCCTCCTCATAGAGTTCAGCTTCTCAGATAATTTGCTCAGTATACAGATTGAACAGGAATGGAGAGAGAATACAAATATGGCGCACCCCCTTATCAATTTTAAACCATGCTCTTTTCCCCCTGCTCTGTTCTCACAATATCCTCCTGGTCCAGGTATAGGTTCTGCATGAACACAATTAAGTGCTGTGGGACTGCCATTCTCCTCAATGTCAGCCACAATTTGCTGTGATCCACACAGTCAAATGCCTTTGCATAGTCAATAAAGCACAGATAGATATTCTTCTGGTATTCTTTACTTTCAGCCAGGATTCATCACAGCCTCTTCTAAATCCTGCTTGAACTTCTGATAGTCCCTTATCTATGTACTGTTCTAGCAGTTTTTGAATGATCTTCAGCAATATTTTGCTTGCATGTGAGATGCAGATATAGATGATAGGTAGATAGATAGATAGATAGATAGATAGATAGATAGATATCTGTTGTGTATCGTGGAGTCAGAACTGACCCATGACCCATAGCTGACCCTCCAGTGGGTTTTCAGAGGCAGTTAATCACATGGGAGGAGATTGCCTATCCTTCTTCTCCATATATACAATAAGGCAGTAGGCATTTGCCAATTTGGGATTTTTAACATGTGAATTCCATGATAATGAATACATTTTTATCATGTTAAATAACCTTCTGGCTTTGTTATTCCACTTTTTAACTTTTGTGAATTGTGCTGCAATGAAAACTGGTATAGCCTAATGGTATCCGTAATTTTATTTATTGATTCATTCTCTACTACTTTCTACCATTTATATATTTTATTTTTAAAAATCTTGTAAGAGATTATGGATTAATTATATTGTTGGTGCTTGTATCAGACCTAACTGAAGAATACCTGGTAGTTCATATTTGAACTTGGAAGTTTTTAAATAATTCCCTATTTCACTTACCTTATATACAGTAAACTCAAATCAGTTCTGACCTATAGTGACCCTCCATTGGATTCTGAAGTTGTTTATCTCTTTTGGGGAAAGTGACTGTCCATCTTTATCTGTTATAGCAACTTGTAGCTTTAAGCTATCACCTTTTGGTTGAATGTCTGATATAATATGATCTATGCCACCAAGGTTGCTAATAGAAAGGAATAGATTTTTTAAAATCCTCAATATTTTAACTTTGCATGTTGAATGCACAGTCTCTCCTGTGAAGACACAAAGTCTTTTACTTGTTTCCATTTCCTTAGAAGCCCTGGTGGCCCAGTAGTTGGGTGCTTGACAGCTAACTAGAAAATTGTTCAAACTCATCAGCCTTTCTGTGGGAGAATGATAAGCCAGATAGTTTATGTCACTCTTTAAAGCCATGTAAACCTAACAGGGTGATTTCTACTGTGTCCTGTAGGTTTGCTACAGTCATAATCAAAGTCCATGGTAATCGATATATGCTTCCTAGCACTGAAATAACAAAGTTCTACAAAATGTGTTACTTGAAACAACAGAAATATCTTCCAGTGAGAATAACTGTCTAGGACTAGCTTTCAGGAGATTGGCTTAGCATGATGTACCTCTGACAGTGGCCAGTGACATCATATTTAATTGCCTCCATGTGTAGATGAATATGGACATCGCCACTCTCCCTTGTTTTTCCTCAAGTCGTCTTGGTTTCCACGCACAAAGGATGATCACATAGCTCTGGAGAATGACATAGACACTGATCCTTCTTCTAATAGCTCTTTTGAGCCGGTGTCTCCAGAATTCCATGGAAAAGAAGCTATCAGGTAATAAATTATGTGGGAGGACAGATGGATAACAAGTCAGGATGGGCAAAACCTACATGAGCAGAGGTCTCCAGACCCTTTGTATCCCTACATCCAGCATACCCAACTCACGAGGACTCACAGCCCCTCCTAATAACTTAATGTCTCCATTTCCATTTCCTGATATGGTATAGTGGCAATCATCTATGAATACACAATATTCAAGGCTCTATATTCTTTATTGATGTGTGTTTCTTTTTTATTTTTTGGCCCCTTCCTCTCACTTGCCTCCCTCTTTCTAACTCAACCATAAACTCCTTTGTTATTATCACCCCTTTTCATCTGTCTCTCTCTCATCATTTATTCCTGTCTAATAAGAAAGAGGAAGAGGCTGGCGATGCATGATATGGGAGAGACATCCTGGAGAAATAAGAGAAGGGAACACAAGAGGTTAGGGCTATGGTGTCATGTGTATACTCCTTCTGTGATTATGTATGTGTTCCAGACAATGTCAGTTACTAGAAATCCTTCAATTCCCTAGATTTTTGTTCAGAGTTTGCTCATTGCTCAAACGGCAAAGTTTTGTAAAAAGTTTTTATGTTCCCCTTCTTCACTAAGCTTTTCTAAAGCTGAGCATGTATTATATGTAAAACCCTTGAATGTCTATCTTCTCAGAGCATGGATCCCATATTTGCAACAACAAAGAGTGAAGTTCTCTCTGTTATGATTAAGAATGCCACCTCCTTAAAGGACTAAGACTCATGTATGCAAGAAACAAAGAACATGCTAAAATAATTTTTCTACATTGGGAGGGTCCCTCCCTCAGTGGAAAGATGGCAAATGAGAGAGCCCCGAGTCTCCCCAAGAAATTGGTTTTAAGGCCTTCCAGGATGCTTCTGTCCAGGGCGGGGAGATTGGGAGCATGGTTTGTGGGCAGGGGAATCAGTCATGTGCATCGGCCATGAGATAGCTGCTACTTTGTAGTGCTATTGTTTTCAAGAGCCTTCCGATATACTCCAATTCCTGGTGAGTCTATACAGAATAGATCGAAATGGCTTAATCCTGTGCTTGATCCTTCACAATTTCCACTGTGCTTAATCCCACTATTGCAGTGACTGTGCCAAGCCATCTAATTGAGGTTCTTCTTAACTCTTTGTCTCTAAGAAGCATCCTGGTTGAATTTCTTCCAGGACAGATTTATTCTTTTGGCTGTCCACAGTATGTATAGTCAATGTGCTTCAACAGCACCACAATTCAAAAGCATAAATTATCTTATGCTTATATTTTGTCCAACTTTCACAAGCATAAAGCTTGTGTCAGATACCAAATACCATGGCTTGGATTAGGCATTCCTTAGTCTCTAAACTAACAGCCTTGCTTTTTAGCCCTTTAAAGAGGTCCTTGCCAGTGTAGCCTATTCTGTGTATCATTATCAGGGATGCTGACTCAAACAAGATGCCCTGGATGCTTCTGCCAATCCCCTGTGACTGTGGGAAGGGGAAGACTCCCCAGCCTGCTTCTCCCCTTTAAAGACTTGATGAATCTCTCCTTTGGCTATCTCCACTGCTTCCTCAATTTGTGTCTTTTCTTTTCTCAGGATCAGAAATCTCAAAAAAGAATATAAAGGAAAGCATGGGAAAGTACAAGCTTTGAAAGGTAATGAAATGGTATCATTTTTTTACAGGACTGTTTAATTTAGAGTCTATTCACTGTAGTAGGCCCTTTTAAAGGATTCAGAATAGATTTTCAAATATAATAGCTGTCTTTTATTTAAACTCATCCTATGTTCTTTCAAGTAAGTTAAAACCCATGTAAATATAGGAAATTGAAGTTACTATTTGTAAACCTATAAATTTGAATTTATGGGTTTGGTAGCTCCCTGAAATTCTTTGTTTTCAACTCATCATATTATTTAATTCTAATGGCCTAGAGGCAAGAAGCTGCACTGCAATCCTGAAGACAGTGGGCAATCACCTCCTACGTGATTCACTATCTCTGAAAACATGCCAGAGGGTCAGCTACAGGCCAGTTCTGACTCTATGGTACACAGCAACGAAGCTATCTTTATCATGGGTTACCTTTCTTCTATGACAAAGCTGCTTTTATAAAATAATTGTTAACTTCATTATGATATATCATTAGCAATGCTCTAACTATATTATCTATATTACATGAGAGACAGTGTTAAGAAATCATGAGACAAGTCTTATGTTAACTAACGAGCTATGGTGGCATAACCTCTGGAAGTTGCCCTCCTAACCCAGACGCCAGGCATCTGTGGCAGTTAAAGTCCACAGTGACTCCAAGGAAGAAGCAATCTCCCCCACTGCAGCTTACAGATTGGGAAACCCAATGGAGGGTCAGCACTGGGTCGGTTCTGACTCGATAACAGTGAGTTTCAGTTTTGTAGGGTTTTTAATCACTAAAGTGTGCCTAATCCAGGACATGATCTTCACAATTACTGAGATGCATCTGAGAATTGGACAATAACTAAGGATAATAGAAGAAGGACTGATGCCTATGAGTTGTGGTGCTGGAGAAGAGTGTTGAACATATCATGAATTGCCAGAAAAACAGCAGGTCTGTCCTAGAGAGGGTAAAACTAGACTGTTCCTTCTTTGGAAGCAAGGATTTTGAAGCTCTGTCTCACATACTTTGGGCACATGACCAGGAAGAACCAGTCCTTGGAGAAGGACATCATACTTGGAAGGGTAGAGGGGTAGTGCAGGAGATAAAGACCCATGATGAAATAGATTAACTCAGTGACTGGAGAAATGGGATCAGGTCTGTCAAAGACACTGAGACTGGCTCAGGATAAGGCAGGGTTCAGAGCTAATGGACATAGGGTCGCTATGAGTCACAGACAAGCTGATGGCATGTAACAATAACAATAGTCAATATTTGTTGTGTGCCGTCAGATCAGAACTGACCCTTTACTAACCATTCAGCAGGTTTTCAGAGGCAGAAAAATCACATGGGAGGAGATTGTCGGTCTTTCTCCAGCAGAACAGCTGGTAAATCTGAACCAAGATCCTTCAGAATTGCAGCATAGCTTCTTACCTTTAGACTAACAGTCAATATAGCCCTACTGTACCACATAAAAGTCTTGGAAAATATAAGACTAATTTGCAAGTTCTAAATCTCCCTCTCAACCTCTCTCTCTGTCTCTGTGTGTGCATTTCTTTTCTCTATTTAATAATTTCAGGTCTGACATTTGACATCTATGAAGGACAGATCACTGCCCTCCTTGGTCACAGTGGGGCTGGGAAAACCACACTTTTAAACATCCTCAGTGGCATGTCACTTCCAACAGCAGGTGAGAGGCCAACCCTCCAAAGACAAGTACATAGGCTTATAACTCAACTGTTTATTTTTATGTTATTATTTTTTTATTTTTATGTTATTATTGAGTAATAACCATCCCCAAGTTTTGAAGAGAAAAGTTGGAGGAATTTCTCTAAGGTATTCATTCATAAGATTTTGTTCTATTTATTTGAGGAAAATATTGCTTGTGGTTTGAATAATTCATGATAAATGGCTGTTAAAAGCAATAAGATTTAGATGATTAGGAAAAACAAAAACAGACAAACAAAAAAAAAACTCCCAAAACCACCAAAACACCCCATTTTCATTGAGTAAATTCTGATTCTTAGTGATCTGTTATCCAGTTTCTGAGTCTGTGCTTCCTTTTGGCAGCGGAGACTATTAATCTTATTCCCAACATGCAGCTCCACCAGTTAAAATACATCAGTTGTTGGGGTTTTTTTAAACAAAAATAGTTGTTTGTTTACAAAATTAAAATACATTGTTTTCACACCAGGTGCTTCCCACCTGCCTCATCTTCCCACCCAACAAATTGTACAACCTCATGATTAATCCCCTCATCCCTGCACCTCCTCATCCATCTGCTTCCACCCTCCTCCCTGCTGAGATCCACATACTCTTTCTACTCAAATGGTTTTATACAGTATTTGTCCTTGTGGGACTGAGTTAGTTCACTCAGCATAATCCAGATATTTATTAAGGTGAGATGCACAAAATCCTAGAGATACAGGCCTTGGAGAAAAGAAGACTTTAGGATAAATATCTAACATCTG
This sequence comes from Elephantulus edwardii, assembly GCF_000299155.1. Lineage (NCBI taxonomy): Eukaryota > Metazoa > Chordata > Mammalia > Macroscelidea > Macroscelididae > Elephantulus > Elephantulus edwardii. The sequence continues at coordinate 13,238,583 of NW_006399798.1, read as the reverse complement.
TTATTTCAAAGTGAGAAAGATCCCTGGTAAAACAAGAAGAGACATTGCAGAGGGTTAATGGGTGCAATTCTCAGACTTATCTACCAGTCCCTCTGAGGGAGAGAGGCAATTTACAGCATCAGAAATCAAATCGAGGGTCGACTATGAGTCAGTTACAAGTCTCTGGTAATGGATTTTTGAGATATATGAGCAGTTCAACTGTAATATACATTATTGTGATCATTACCTTGATGTTTTTAATGAGTCAGTTGTTGACTCATTACAGGTAAATGTTTAAAAAAGTCTTGGCACATAACAACAACAACAACAACAGTTTTCTATTTTAAAATATCTTACATGAAGTATGATGCATTACCCTGGTGCTAACTCTGTATTCTGCTTCTAGGTTCCAGTACCATCTATGATCACACACTTTCAGAAATGGCTGACTTGGAAAGTATCATGAAACTGACTGGAGTATGTCCACAGTACAATGTACACTTTGACATTCTCACTGTGAAAGAAAATCTCAGATTGTTTGCTAAGATAAGAGGGATTCAGGCACAGGAAGCAGACAAAGAGGTATATGATGACATTTGAAGTCACAATGTCATAGAAATTACATTCTGATGTCTGGAAAATTTGGAATAAGTTTATGTTAAATTATTTCTTCACGATTCATTGTCTAAGTAATGATGAAAAGACCCCTTTTGTAAATAACAGCAAAATGGTAATGTTTTTAAAAGAAACATTTTAAGAGTTTGGACTAAGTTGTTTCCATTGGTTAGGTACGACGAGTTTTATTGGACTTAGAGATGGAGAATATTCAAGATGTCCTTGCTCAAAATTTAAGTGGTGGACAAAAAAGGAAACTGACTTTTGGGATTGCCATTTTAGGAAACCCTCAGGTACGTAGGACAAATTCAAAGTGAAATTATATTAAAGACTATGAGGCAGCAGCTACCTTAGATAAGATTTAATTATCAACTACTGCTCAGAAGAAGGATGGGTGATCTCCTGCCGTGTGATCTTAAGCCTGGGAAGCCAATGGACTGTCAACTATGAGTCGGTTCTGATTCCAAGGCAATAATCCCGAGTATGAGTTTATAACCAGAAGAGAACTTTTACAATTAAACATTAAATACTAGACTAGTCCCCCAATATATCCATAAATATACTAGTTTTTAGAGGATTGTTGTCCTAAAGGAGTTCTGATTCCAACGCAATGATCCTGAGTCTGAGTCTATAAATAGAAGATAATTTTTACAATTAAACATTACATACTAGAATAGTTCCCCAATACATTCATAAATATACTACTTTTTAGAGGATTGTTGTCCTAACGGGGAAAGTTATTCATGTGTTTTCAAACTGTGCAGATTTTACTCTTGGATGAACCAACTGCTGGACTGGATCCCTTTTCAAGACACCAAGTATGGAACCTCCTGAAAGAGCGAAAATCAGGCCACGTGATCCTCTTCAGCACGCAGTTCATGGACGAAGCAGACATTCTGGCTGGTGATTGTTGATTTTCTTCCTCGTATCCTAGGGAGGCTGTTGTGCATAGGGTCGCTATGAGTCGGAAACGACTCGACGGCACATAACAACAACAACAACAATCCTAGGGAGGAATTAGGGCCAAATGTGAAATACTCATAGATATGCCTATAGGCACGTTGTACTGGTGAGTGCCATGCACCAAGGCAGATGAATCTTGTTCCCACCCATTTGAGCATCTGAATCACAGACTGTTATATCCAATGGAAGTATTCGGATTCCATTACAGAGCATCCCAAGCGGCTAAAATGCACTGCATGATTCTCAAAAAGATGTTAACGTTTGTCCATATATGATGTCAATTAAAAATATTGGATCCTTTTGATATAGGTTAATTTATATATGTGTGAAAATATGAAAAATAAAATAAACATAAGTAGAAATAGAAATAGAAACAAATAAAAAGAAAAATAGAAATAAAAAGAAAAATAGAAATATGTATTATAAATAAAAATTATATTATAAATACACACACACACACACACACACACACACACAACTTAGTAGTAAGGAGCTGCACTGCCAACCCAAAGGCATCCAGTTCAAATCCACCAGCTTCTCTGAAGGAGAAAGATGAACAAACTCACCTCCTCTCACGTGATTCTTGCTCCTGAAAACCTGCTGGAGGGTCAAGGTCAGCTGTGAGTCAGTTCCCTCTCAGCAGCATTGAACAACAACATATAAATGTGTGTGTTGTTATTGTTGTGAATCTAACTTATCGCTAGCCCTCCCACTAGCTTTCAGAGGCAGTACATTACATGGGATAAGAAAAGAAATGGTTGTCCTTCAGTTGCTTGTGACTCAGGGTGACTCCACGTCTCAGAGCAGAACTTTGCTCCACATTTTCTGGGACTGATTTTTCACAAGTAGATTGCCAGGCCTTTCTTCCAAGGTGCCTTTGAGTGTGCTCACACTTCCGCTCATTCATCAGTCAAGTGTATTAACTATTTGCACTAAGCATGGATTCCATGTTGTTGTTGTTATGTGCCGTCGATTGCGACTCATAGCAACCCTATGTACAACAGTCCTAAACCCTGCTCAGTCCTGTGCCAATTGCACTGCCGCTGACACTCGCATCCCAATTACCCCAGTCACTGAATCAATCCAACTCATAGAGGGCCTTCCCCTCCTGAGCTGTTCATCCACCCTCCCAAGGATGATGTCCCTCTCCAAGGACCTGTCCCTGCTTACAACATGTCCAAAGTATGTTAGTTGGAGCTTCAGAATCCTTGCCTCCAAGGAGCAGCCTGGTTTAACCCTCTCTAGGATGAATCTGTTTGTTTTCCTAGCAGTCCTCAATACTCTTCTCCAGCACAACAGCTCAAAGACATCAATTCTCCTTCTATCCTCCCTAGTCATTGTCCAACTCTCTGGTGCATAACAAGTGATTGCAAAGACCATGGCCTGTATCAGATGCACCTTAGTCTCCAGAGAGACACCATTGCTCTTCATTACTTTGGAGAGGTCCCTAACAGCAGACTTTCCCATTGCAATACATCTTTTAATTTCCTGGCTTTTCTTTCTTAAAAGACGGATCCTATAGCAGAAATTAAATGAGTATATTTTTCCTCTTAGTTTTAGCTTGTCAAGGAATTTATCTATTTTAGTGGATCATGATCCTAAAATATATTTTTAATTTCATTATGTTGTTTATTATTGAATCTACTCTAACTTTTCTAAATGCTGAAGGAATAACTCCGTTACACAGCTCCTTGCTTATGCTTTCTCCTAGATCGGAAGGTGTTTCTATCTGGGGGTAGACTGAAGTGTGCAGGCTCTTCTCTCTTCCTGAAGAAGAAATGGGGCATTGGCTATCATTTAAGGTACAGCCCTTAATCTCAAAGATGCATTACAATGTGTTGAAAATGTTGGGAACTTGCTATCTGTGTTAGTTTGTCAAAGTAGACTACGCAACTAATAATTTCAAGAGAGGTATACTAAACCAAACTAGAATTGTTTTCTTTTTCAGACAGAATTTTAGATACCTGACAGTTTAGATAATAAAAATACAAGAATTATTAGAGTAAGCTTAAAGAAAAGTTTTAGGAAATCTTTTCACATTACTGCTGCGTGCTAAGGTCAATTTAATATACTATAACCCTTGTTTCTCTAATACTTCAGATAACTTTCTTTTCCTTCATCTTGATGATTTACAGTTTTTGCACTGGTTTTTCTGACTTTATGCTTTCTATCATCCCTTATTTTTCTACCTCTTTCTCCTTCTAATAATTATCATCATTATTAGATAATGCCTCTCTTTTACTAAGGTTGGTTATGTTGTATTTGCTAAGATGTTTGCATATAGGAGATTAAACTATCATTTTCAATAACCCAAAATAACTTAAAGTGATGATATTGTTTGAAAGTGGAAGCGCCTTTGGACCAAGATTACAGTTGTGATGTGAACCAGTAAATATTCTTCTCCTTAGAATTTTACTATTTCGAAGACCATACTTCAAATCACATCATTCCTATTGATTTAGTGGATTGCCCATTATTTAACCCTAGTGCCTTTCTCCTCAGGTCCACCATGTCCTCATTATTGCTTTTCACAACACAATTAAATCAATATCCTCTGACTAAAGTAAGCACCTATTGTTCTCCAGATATGTTCTGTAGTTTTATTTTTTCTAGTTGATATATCTTCCTCCAACTCATTTGCCTAAATTGAAATCTTATCCATTCTTTCAGTCCTTTTTGAGTTCCTCAATGAACTGCCTTATCCCTACAATTCTTCACTTTTAAAGTGTTGCCTTCACTACTGTTGTGTGTCACCTAATGAATCTTGACTCAAAGCGAACCTTCAGGCAAAGTCGAATTGCCCCATAGAGGAGACCTGGTGGCTTCAAGTTCTATGTGTTCAGTTACTAAGGAGAAGTCTGTAGTTGTAATCAACCAGCCACTGCTTGGGTAAAAGGCAGAAAAGTTGGTTCCCAAAATGATTTACAGCCTCAGAAACCCCACAGAGGGTGGCTGTGACTTGGAACTGACTTCATGGAGGTGGGGTTGGGTTGATTGTTGGGTTTGTAGGTTTTTGTGGTTTGTTGTTGTTGTTGTTGTTGTTAATCTTTACAGATACAGGTCATCACATCTTTTTATTGTAGCTGTTTTGGTCTTCAGCTTCCTTAGAGCGCTACCTGCCTCACTGGCAGTTCAAATCCATCACCAGTTCCTCAGGAGAAAGAAGAACAATTTCCGACTATGTGATTTGATTGACAGCCCCAGAAAGCCTGCTGGAGGGTTGACAAGGAGGAGGTTCTGACTGACAGCAATGAGTTTGCATTTTCCTTTGTGACTACACTACAATGTTTACTTTAGAGTTACATTACATGCTCTTTTAAGAAAGGAACGGAAAAAAAAAAGAAAAGAAAGGAACTGCATCCCTCATGCCCAATTTGTTATTATCCTAAGGCAGCAGACAGGAAATAAAAAAACATATTGCGATGGGAAAGTCTGCTGTTAAGGACCTCTCTAAAGTACTCAAGAGCAATGGTGTCTCTCTGGAGACTAAGGTGCGTCTGATACAGGCCATGGTCTTTGCAATCACTTGTTATGCACCAGAGAGCTGGACAATGACTAAGGAGGATAGAAGGAGAATTGATGCCTTGGAGCTGTGGTGCTGGAGAAGAGTACTGTATGTACCATGGACTGCTAGGAAAACAAACAGATTCATCCTAGAGAGGGTTAAACCAGGCTACTCCTTGGAGGCAAGGATTCTGGGGCTTCGCCTGACATACTTTGGACATGTTGTAAGGAGAGACAGGTCTTTAGAGAGGGACATCATGCTGGGTAGAGTAGAGGGACAGCGCAGGAGGGGAAGACCTTCTATGAGGTGGATTGATTCAGTGACTGGGGTAATCCTGATGGGTGTGTCAGAGGTGGTGTAATTGGCACAGGACAGAGCAGGGTTTAGTGCTGTTGTACATAGGGTCGCTATGAGTCGCAAACTACTCGATGGCACATAACAACAACAACAACAAACCTTTGTAAGCAAAGAGAATTTTTTTTCTAAAATTGATTTTTAGATTAGTGCCATCAAAGCTAGAGTGATGTTCTTAGTACTTTTTTTTTAATGTTGCTAATAATGCAGTGTCTTAAAATCAAGTTATTTCCTGAAGAATTTTATATCCTTTCATGATAAGACAGATCATCTTTGACTTGAATTTAAAAAAGGAGATTAAATAGTTGGCCTTAAGTGCGGAGGAGCAGAAAAAGAGGAAGAGTAGATAGAAATCAGGTAACAGAGTTTAGTGGGCAGATGAGAGCGTGAAAAAACAGGAAGGATTCAATGGTTACTTGGAAAGACGGGGTAATAATAGCATAGATTAATAGTAGTTAATGATTAAATATCTATAAATGATTGTATGAAACAATATAAAGATTACCTAAAACATAATGTACATGAGTGAGACATAATGTATACAAATGACTCTGCAAGCCAATACAAAACTAAATACTGGCATTTCTTGAGGGTTTATTTGGTGTAAAATTCTGTTAAGACTCACACATAATTTCTTATGTTCAGAATGCTTATGAGAGACGAATGGTATTTCATTGCCAATGAGAAAATGGATCCTCAGGGACATTTAACAACTTGTTTAAGTTCCGGAATTAGCCAGTCTGACATTAAGTCTATGTTCCTAATAATTGTGCTAAATGATCTTCATTTTTGTTTTACTATTTTTTTTTCTAAGCCTAATCTTTGCAGAATTCGAAGTCAGGTTTTCAAATAAAAGGAAACAAAACTAGACATTCCCTCCACCTCTGCTTCTCCAGGCGATCTCCCTTCTCCAGATTACAGCCTTTTAGATGCCTCATTTGTCTCTAATTATTCCTTCCAGTTGTTCTTCTGCCTTCTGTGTGGATTACGCAGTTTAGTTTGTAACAGTATTTATACTCACTACTTCTTCCAGGACTTCTTCTCCTCATCGCCATCGAGTAGGAATTGACTCAGAACTGAACTATTAAATCACGCAGGAGGAGACAGCCTATATTTTTCCCGAAGAGCAGCTGGTAGAATTGAACCATCTGTCTTTGAACTGGGAGCACAGCTCCTTAACCATTAGGCCACTAGAGTTCCCGTGATTTAGCATATACTGCTAAATACTTCTGTGTGATTTACTGCCTTTTAAAGCCCTCTGGAGGGTGAACTGTGGATTGGTTCCATCTCAATGTCACACAATAACAATGTTGTGCAGCTCCCACCTCTGTCTTATTCCTTGAATCTTCATTCACTTTTCTCCCTCTCCTACTCTAGTCCCTGAAACCCTGAATCCACTTGACTTCTGTAAGTATTCACATTTCTGGACATTTCATATAAGTGGAGTTACAAATCTGTAAACTACTGTGTCTGGCATCTTTCACATAGCATATGTGCTCAAAGTTCATCCATACTTTGTAGAATCTATCAGTACTTCATTCCTTTTTATGACTAATTAACAGACATACCACCATCAGTTTATACACTCACCCACTGATGGGCAACTAGGCTGTGTCCACTCATTAACTAACTTACTCTTTTTTGATTCCAGTTTGCACCTGAATGAAATGTGTGACCCAGAAAGTGTTACTTCACTCATCAAACATCATATTCCTGATGCCAAATTAACAGCGCAAAGCGAGGAAAAGCTTGTGTATATTTTGCCTTTGGAAAGAACAGACAAATTTGCAGGTAACAGAAAGCGGCGGCTGCAGAATGATTTGGCTCATATATTGCTAAGGTTGATGGTGGTTATAAGAATACTGCTGAGCTTAGTTCTAATCCATGTATACTTGTTGTCGTCTATTCTGATTCTTAGCAGCCCCGTGTAACATAGTAGACCCACCTTATGGAATCTCTTTAGGCTGTAATGTCTATGGGAATAATTGCCAGGTCTCTCTCTCTCTCATTGATTGATGTTTTATTTTTCTTTAATTTTTATTTCATTTTGTTATTTTGTGTGTGTGTACCGTCAAATCGGATCTGACTGGTACAGGAGGAGATTGTCCCTCCTTCTCCAGCAGAGCATCTGGTGGATTCGAACCACATACCTCTGGGATTGTAGTGCAGCTTCTTGCCACTAAGCCACCAGAGCTCCCAGTCATTGATATTCCAACTACTGACTTTGAAAAGCTGAGTGCTTAGCCATTTTACCATCAAAGATCATTGTTCTAATATTAGCTCCTGGAATTATCTCCACATTACTTACACATAAACGGAGGCATGGAAATGCTACATCTGAAGGGAATTCCCAACATACGCAATTAAGAGGAACATTTGTGATATTTGTCTCCAACATAAATGACAGTACAGTCAGAACATGGAGAGATGGGAGAAACAACAGCAAATTGTTGAAGAGGAGAGATGGGAGTGGTCCACACACGCCCATCGCTTTATGAACAATGTGACTTATAATGCTCTAAGTAGTTGAAGGATAATTATGAGTGACCTGTGTGGTAGCAAATATTATAGACTTCACAACTGTGTTGCAAACACAAAAGCTTTGCTACCAACTATCTTGACCACTCCTTCAAGTTTTCCAATTTGCTGTTTCATTCCCCAAGAGTTTTAAGGTAGACAACAAGGGCCTGGAAATGAATGTATTCTATAGGTCAATTTAGAAAGAAAAGAACGTTTGCATCACAGCTTTGTTTAGGCTGAATATATTCAGCCTATCACACGTATTTCCTATTTTTTAAAAGGCTGTTGTTACCAACTTTATTACAAGTTGCATTATTTTAATTCATTTTTGTGCCTGCTGTTAGATCTTTACAGGGACCTTGACAGATGTTCTAACCAGGGCATTGAGGATTATGGTGTTTCCATGACAACTTTGAATGAAGTGTTTCTGAAACTAGAAGGAAAATCAGCTATTGGTGAATCAGGTAAAGAAAGAATAAAAAGGGGGGGGGGCAAACCCCAACCCTTTATTTCATCTTTCCATGCAGTATTTTGTCTTCAAACATTATGTGTGAAGGAAATAAGTCATTTTAGAGGTTCTATGATGGAGGTTACGAGGACTGAGGGCATAACGTAGGTTCAGCACTGCTGTGAGGTTATCATCGGTCAGCAGTGATTCCACAGCACAAACCATGACATGATTCTCAATGGTCTTGCAGAAACTTAGAGCAGAGAAGAGATGTCTCTCTGTTGTCTTTTCCCCTTATGGCTCCGCACTGCTGTCCAGCTTAGATTTGATTTGATTTTTTGGTACCAGGCATTCACTAAGTATGTAGAATTCAGCAGTGTTGAAGACTGGGTCCTCACGGAGCCAACAACACGTGTGTAATATGGCCTAAGTCTCCGTGTGGTGGCTACAGAATGGAGCTTAGAGAACAGGGTCAGGCCCCCCAATCTGCTATTCATGTGGTTGTTAGCAGGAGTAGTCAGCTTGACAGCACCGAACAAAAACAAAAGAGCTCCAGAGAAGAGCAAAACAAGCTTCTAGGTTGGCAGAAACTTTTCTTGGAGAATTTTGCAGGTAGTATAGCCATGTCTTCAGGATTCTGTTCTTCTTAAAACATCTGCTGTCTATTCCAGTTGATATTCCCTGAGAAGGACTCTCTCATGTCCTCTGATTTCTGCGAGGCTAACCCTCTCACTCGGGCTTACTGTCATCTGACTCTGCTTACTGTTCTCTTTTGGTTTTATGTTTGTTATTTTATTATCTTTTTAATCGTATTGACTATTTTCTCTTCTTATTTCATGCACTTTAGAACTTACGTGATTTTTTTTTCTTAGTGCCAACATTTATCTTTTAATGTACATGAAGCTTTCCAATGAAGTCTACAGCTAATCTGTTTTTCTATGTCTCTCTTCAAAAGGAAGCAACTTCTGCTTTCCTTTTGCCATTGCTATATGTTTTAAAATGTTTCTTATTACTTTCAAATTCTTGGAGAATTGTGAGAAAGTTCTTCTATGTATTTATGCCACTTTGGTCAGAAGTATTAAGTTTATTTGTCTTTTGAAATAAAAAGATTTTTCTAGATTATCTCCTATGAGTCTCTTTCATTCATTTATCTTCATTATCAATTCATTATTTCCATTAATTATTCTATTCATTAATTAAACTCTTTTAAAACAGACAAAAAATTTATTTTTTAGAAAATACAAGATCGTCTTCTAGTATATAATATTTTCTTCTTTTTAATTTCTTCAGCAGTTGCTGTAACATATTACATATATATGCATTCATATATGCATTAAATGTACTTATCTATTTGCCCAACAATCTCTAACTCTGTCTCCATTTAGCAAAATAATGAGCATTTTAAAAGCTAAATAGTGTACCCCTAAAATGATACCTTATAAACTAATGAGTTTGTGTTTTCTAGACATTGAAGTTGGGGAACAGGTGCAAAGCAATGAGGTACAAGACACGGGGAGCCTTGTTGACCTGGAGCAAGTGATTTCTTCGCTCAATGAAACAAAGAGAGAAATCAGTGCCATGTGTCTGTGGAGGCAGCAGTTCTGGGCAATTGCAAAAGTTCGCTTCCTAAAATTAAAGAATGAAAGAAAAAGCCTTCTAGTCCTGTGAGTATGCAAATGTTTCCAATTTGTTTTGCTGCTGTACCAAACTTAATTCTGGGAGCAAAGCATTAAAAACAAAACCTCGTGTGTATTTGCTGAAATAAATTTATATGGGCTTTCCTGCTAAAGCTTTACCCTGTATCTTTCATGTAGCCCTGTGTTTTTATGTGCCATTGAGTCAGGACTAACCCTCCACTGGGTTTTCAGAGGCAATAAATCCCATGGGAGGAGATTGCCCATCATTCTGATATGAAGAAGCTTGTAAATTTTAACTGTTCACCTTATGGATTATAGCACAGCATCTTACCCCTAGGTGACCAGAGCTTCCTAGCCCTGCGGAAGTCCTGTAAAAACTTACCGTCTGGAATCCATTGCATGGTTCATACCCTCTCACATAGCTCAGCCTCTTCATAACTATCACCCTCTTGCTCAAGCCTACTGCAGACATGACTCTTTCATTCATAACTATCTATGGAAACTTTTGCACAAATTGTGTTTACTGCTTACAAAACATACATAAATAAATCAGACATGAGATGACACCATTGAAGAGGGGATGTGAGATGAACACTAAATAAGTATAAGTCAAAATAGACATTCCTCTAAACAATAACATTTACTAAAATAGAAGTTATATCCAAATATGGATGTCAGAGAATGAATGTTATATAAGGGAGAAAAGAATTTAAGGTAGATGCATTTGATGAATTGCCACATTATGCTTTGTTAAAGGAACTGTTAATTCAGATCTTTTGTACACCCCGGTATCATCCCAAAAGTCAGCCATTTGTGGACCATGTGTTTACTTTCACCATTCTGGATAACAGGATATGGTTTCGGAACTTTCAGATCATCGAGGAAGATGCTGCTCTTGTAGAAATAGGACCTTGTTTTGTCTTAAATCTCATAAAGATTTTCAAAGGAAGCTTTGGAGGACCAACTCTGTACGAAAATCCTCACTACCAGTCACCAAACTTGCATCGCCGTATCATAAGATCCATCACAGCTGCAAAATACAGAGAGAAGCAGCAAGTGAAAGACGTGCAGAAGCTGAGAAAGAAAGAGCCTAAGACAGTGCTTCCACACGACCCCACTGCAGATGTTTTCGCTACGCCTGCTGAGGAGAAACCGGTAGAAATCGAGTGGGTAAAACCAGAGCCGAAGGTTGACTTGAAAGCAAGGAAGAAAAGGGTGTACAAACGGCAAAGAAAAATGAGGCAGAAGCTGAGTGCTGGGAATGCAAAATGACTCAGCTAGAAAATGGATGTAACGAAGGTGTTTTTTCTTAACTTTAATTTGTATTCAGCATGTAAATACTTTTATTGTCCAGAACTGTCTAATTAGTTTCTCATTGGAAAGAGAATTAAATGCCAAGAATTTTTTTATAAAAAAAAAAAAAGAATTTAAGGTAGAGGGGTAAAACATCTCAAGCTAACCAGTGAAAAGAAGATGAACACTTAGATAGCATTAAGCTTAGAAATTCAGAGCAAGGGAACTTCATGGTTTAAAATTAAGGAAGGTGTGCATCAGGGTTGTATCCTTTCTCCATACCTATTCATTCTATATGTTGTTGTTAATTGCCGTCAAGTTGAGTACAACTCACAGCGACCCTCTGAACAAAAGGCCTGAATCCCTCTACGACTATCGACATTTATCCAAGTTCATAGAGTTTCTGGAGGCAAAGTAGTTTAGGAAGTGGATGCCACTCCTGGGCAAATTATTTGAGAAGCTGGACTCTATGAGAAGAACATAGCATCAGGACTGGAGAAAGAGTCATCAATAACCTTGGTTATGCCAATGATACGAACTTGCTTGCTGAAAGTGAGGTGACTTTAAGCACTTGCTGCAGAAGATCAAACTCTGCAGCAGCCTTCAGTATGGATGGTTTCTTAACGTCAAGAAAACAAAAATTCCCACCACTGGACTGATAGGTTGCTGTTGTTATATGCCATTGAGTTGCCTGTGACTCATAGTAACCCTATGTGCAACTGCTCTGAAGCTTATCTTGTCCTGAGCCAGCCTCAGTGACTCCAACACACCTATCCTCTATGGCCCCAGTTACTGTATCAATCCATCTCATCCAGGGTCGTCCTCTCCAGCACTGCCCCTGCACCCTTCTGAGCATGATGTCCTTCCCCAAGGACATCTCTCCTGGCCATGTGCCCAAATTATGTGGGATGGAGCTTCAAAATCCTAGCCTCCAAGGAGAGACTTGGTTTCACCCTCTCCAAGACAGACCTATTTGTTTTCTTGGTGGTCCATGGTATGTTCAAGACTCTTCTCCAGCACCACAACTCGAAGGCCTCGACATCATGATAGATGGAGAAAAGACTGAAATTGTCAATGTCTTCATCTTACCTGGATCTACAGTCAATACACTTGGAACCCCAGTCAGGAGATCAAGAGATGTGTTTCTCATCCAGGCCACAGCCTTCACAGTTACTTCCTATACATCAGAGAGCTGGACAATAATTAAGGATGACAGAAGAAGAATCAATCCCTTTGAGTTGTGGTGCTGGAGAAGGGTCTTGAACATACTATGAATGGCTAAGAGAACAAACAGGTCTGTATTGGAGAGGGTGAAACCAAATTTCTCATTGGAGGTAATTATTTTGAAGCCCCATCTCATATACTTTGTGCATATGGTCTGGAGGGACCATTCCTGGAGAAGGACATTATGCTTGGAAGGGTGGAGGGACAATGCAGAAGAGGAAGGCCTTGGTGAGATGTATTGACATAGTAACTAGGGTAATGGGGGTAGATGTATCCGAGTCAGTGGTACTGGCTCAGGATAGGGCAGGTTTCAGAGCTGTTGTGCATAGGGTTGCTATGAGTCGCAGACAACTAGACAGCATATAATAACAACAATTTAGAATTTTGAAAAGGATCTTCAGAAAATTAGCATACATTGTAAATAAGCTTAATTGTTTAACTGTATAAAATGATTTAGTGAAAGTTATATATTGGAGGCAATAAAAACGATGGGTGATATTAAAAGACCTCTGGAAAGGAAGAATAGAGGCTCAAACTTGCAGAGAAGAAAAGAGAGTAAGATTTGAAGGAAATTTATATTCATAATGATAGAAATGTTCAACCATTGGGAGAAGAGACTTAAAGGTGATAAATTATTGATAATGGGGTTTTAAGTCCAAGCCAGTGAAAAAATGTGTTGTGATTTACAGATAGAAATACCTATTGACCCAGCAATTCCACTACTGGGAATTCATTCTAAAGAAACCATAACTGCCACCCAGGCAGATATATGCACACCCATGTTTATTGAGGCTTGGTTCACAATAGCAAAGAGTTGGAAACAATCCAAGTGCCCATCAACAAATGAATAGCTAGAGAAACTGGTTTATTCTCATGATGGGATACTATGCTGCACTGAAAAATAAGAAGCTCACGAAATATTATGCAAAATGGGTGATCCTTGAGGACATTATGCTGAGTGAAATATCTCAGTCACAAACGGACAAATACTGCATCGTGCCACTGTTGTAAAATAGGACTGACTTCAGAGTTGCAGTGAAACTAAGAGGGGATAAATAACGTATACTGCATTGAAACAGATGAAGGTGAGAACTGTTTAGGAGGAATATAAGATTAGATAATATTGTCATGAAAAGTGTCCAGAATGAAAGTTGCATAGTGGAATGGACTGGTGGGAGGGGGATTGTGTAACAATTAAATATTATTATTATTATTATTATTATTATTATTATTATTATTAAATTTTTAAAGTGAAAAGCAACTAGTGGAAAGGTGTGGACATGGAGGAAAGTGTGCAACTATGAATGAATGGAAATCCAAAGTTTCTGTAAACTTTCGTTAAAATAAATTTTTTTTAAAAAGCAGGCAAAGAAAGAGACACAGAATATAGTGAGTTTGGGTGTTGATGATAAACAGGTTGCAGTATTGCTGTTGTTATGTGCCATTGAGTCTCCAGTGACCCATAGTGACCCTAAGTACAATAGCTCTGAAGCCTGTCCCATCCTTAGCCAGTCTCGCTGACTCCAACACACCTAATCCTATTGCTCCAGTCACCATGTCAATCCATCTCATGCAGGATCTTCCTCTCCTGTGCTGTCCCTCCACCCTTCCAAGCATAAAGTCCTCTCCAAGGACTGGTCCCTCCTGGTCATCTGCTCATAACATGTGAGATGTAGCTTCAAAGTCTTTGTCTCCAAAACCAGCTTGGTTTTACCCTCTCCAAGACAGACCTGTTTGTTTTCTTGGGGGCCCATGGTATGTTCAGTACTCTTCTCCAGCACCACAACTCAAAGGAATAGATTCTTCTTCTGTCATTTTTAATCACTCTGATACAGAACAAGTACCGCAAAGATCATGGCCTGAATCAGGTGCACCTCAGTCTCTAAAATGACATCATTTCTCTTTAGCACTTTGGAGAAGTCCCTGACTTCCCCAGTGCAATTCATCTTTTGGTTTCTTAACTGCTAATGGCAAGAGTGTTGAGTTGGGCCCAAGCAAATGGAAATTGGTAACAACCTCAATCTCTTCTCCATCTATCATAGTACTGCTATTTGGGCCAGTGGTGAGAATCTTTTCTTGAAACAGAGGACAGAAGTAACCATTTGAGAGAAAGGCTGTAGAATTGTAACCAGAAAACTTTAGGAGCCTCAATTTAACGTCCAAGGAAGATTATTTGGAGGGAAAGATCAATGTTAGATATGTAGAAGACATACCATTTTAGAAGAAACAAAGCGAGGAAAATCAGGATTCATTTCTTCAATTGGTATTTCTAATTTATCTTGAACATTATAGCTATTACATGCTTTTGACTAATAAAAACTACAAAAATTGGTCCACATGAATTCTTTTTCTTGTATCTCTTCATCTATGCAGGTTATTGTTTTTAGTGCTTAGCCTTGTCCCCGGGTTTTTTGATCTTGCTATGTTTGATACATTCAGAGGAAAATATTCTTGGGAACTCTCTCCTAGTATGTACTTCCTCTCACCGGGGCAACCGCCACAAGATTACCTGACTGACCTACTGGTCATCAATAAGACAGGTGAGTACGACACAAAACCAGAAGGTACACACTGCTAAGATATTGCTCTTAATAAAGTTCACAGTTAGCAAAATTCATAAAGACTAAAGAACTTCTATATGTTTAAGAAAGCACTTATACATAGTACAAATAGGATACTAATTTTCATAAAAATATTATTTTAGAGAGTTTTGCTTTAGGAATACTAATTTTTGTGAGTTTCCTAAGCCCTAAAACTCATGGCAAAAAAGTATCATGAGGATCTTTGGGAAGATAGATCATTGATCTTTGAAGGTTTTGGCATCAATTTTATAAGTCTATGAATTCCTGGGTGTGGTCCAAAAAGTATGGAATTTATGTTACTGTTGTTATATAATGTTATTTATGTTGTTACATATGTTACTGTTGTTATATAATGTCTGCTGTTAGGGACCTCTCTAAAGTACTCAAGAGCAACAGTGTCTCTCTAGAGACTAAGGTCCACCTGATAGAGGCCATGGTCTTTGCAATCACTTGTTATGCATCAGAGAGTTGGACAATGACTAGGGAGGATAGAAGGAGAATTGACACTTTCGAGCTGTGGTGCTGGAGAAGAGTATTGAATGTACCATGGACTGCCAAGAATAAAAACAGATTCATCCTAGAGAGGGTTAAACCAGGCTACTTCTTGGAGGCAAGGATTCTGGGGCTTCGTCTGACATACTTTGGACATGTTGTAAGGAGAGACAGGTCCTTGGAGAGGGACATCATGCTTGGTAGGGTGGAGGGACAGCGCAGGAGGGGAAGACCCTCTATGAGGTGGATTGATTCAGTGACTGGGATAATCGGGATGGGTGTGTCAGAGGCAATGAGATTGGCACAGGGCAGAGCAGACTTTAGGGCTGTTGTACATAGAGTCGCTATGAGTCAAAAACGACTCAACAGCACATAACAACAACATGTTGTTACTTATGTTATTGTTATATAATGTTGGTCAGAACCAGCCAAGAGCTGCCTTTCCTGAGGGCTTTAAGAGACTGTAAGTCGCATAGGAGAGCATTGTCCATCTGCCTCCTGCAGACAGTTGGTGGATTTGAATCCCCTGCCTTTCACTGGCTGACAGCGCAATTCCTTACCCTTAAGAGGATAGAAAATCGATACTTGCCAGCACTGTGATATTAAGTGGTATTTCTGTTTCCCCACTGACAGAAACTGTATGTAAATATCTAAGCTCTAGACAAAGCAATTTTGTCATATGATAGTATCATGGATTTTAGTATCCAAAACCTAGTATATGCTATCTACTGTGCTGATGAAATTCTCAGGATGTGACTGTGATTTACTTCCGGTAACAGCAGCTAAGTTTTTTTATTTTGTTAAATATTATTTGTAAAGTAATACTTTGAATTGATTTCTTTTATTCACAATTTCTTTTACTTTTATTAAAATAAAATTACTTTTAAAAATAAAAGATAAAATTCTTTTAATGATTTATTAATTTTCTTTTCTTTTCACCTTTTCTTTTACCTTTGTTGTAGGGTCAAGCATTAGTGATTTCATAGATTCCCTGAGACGGCAGAACATAGCTTTGGAAGTGGATGCTTTTGGAACTAGAAATGGCACAGATGACCTGTCGTATAACGGTGCCATCATTGTGTCTGGTGACGAAAGGGTGTGTTTTACTTGGATCAATAGACATAAAAGTCTAATTGGAGATATTTTCCATTTTTATAGAAGTATTACTTTAGTTATTTGCTCTAAATCTCTGTTATAAGAATGTTGTCATTGTTGTTATGTGCCTTTGAATTGGAACTGACTCATAGTTGGTCCTCCAGCAGCTTTTCAGAGACACTAAATGACATAAAAGGAGATTTCCCTCCTTTCTCCTGTGGAGAAGCTAATGGACTCAAACACTGTGCTTTTGCATTGGCAGTGCAATGCCTTGCCATGAGGCCACCAGAGTTTCTTATTATAATAACAGTACATTTAACAATTATTCTCAAATATTGTATCTACAATACATATTATTTGTAATAATAGGACATTTAAAATTTTGTACAGTGACACCGTAATAATCAATTTAAACTCGTGTCAATTGCAATCTATTACAAGAATTAATTAAAATGCCATTTAAAAATTAGATTTAAATTCTAATAACATCTTTGTATACCCTCTAAAATATATCTGCTAGACCAATTGGCAGCATCAGGATGGATGGTGAAGAGATTGAGATTGTGCACAGCTTTAGTTTGCTTGGCTCCACTGTTAACACTCTTGGCACCAGCAGCCAGGAAATTAAAAGACGTATTGCCATGGGAAAATCTGCTGTTAAGGACCTCTCCAAAGTAATGAAGAGCAATGGTGTCTCTTTGGAGACTAAAGTGTATCTGATACAGGCCATGGTCTTTGCAATCACTTATTATGCATCAGAGAGTTGGACAATGACTAAGGAGGATAGAAGGAGAATTGATGCCTTTGAGCTGTGTTGCAGGAGAAGAGTATTGAGGGTACCATGGACTGCTAGGAAAACAAACAGATTCATCCTGGAAAGGGTCAAACCAGACTGCTCCTTGGAGGCAAGAATTCTGAGGCTCCATCTAACATACTTTGGACATGTTGTAAGGAGGGGCAGGTCCTTGGAGAGGGACATCATGCTTGGGAGGGTGGAGGGACAGTTCAGGAGGGGAAGGCCCTCTATGAGGTGGATTGATTCAGTGACTGGGGTAATTGGGATGGATGTATCGGAGACAGTGCAATTGGCACAGGACAGAGCAGAGTTTAGGGCTGTTGTACATAGCGTCGCTGTGAGTCGCAAGCGACTTGATGGCACATAACAACAACAACAATGCCTGTTATTCACGACAGTTCCAAGTGCTAAGAATTAATATTGATGCTTATTCTTCACCTAGTAGATTTATGTGCCTGTCTGATTTCTTGAGACAAAAGCCCAAGTCCTACCTGCTGAACTTGACACAAATGAGTTCAATATTCCAATAAAGTGAGACCTGCGGCCAGGTGAACGGACAGAGTGACTGCAACAATAGACTTGAGAGTGTTGAAGATTGTGAAGACGGCACAGGATAGAACAGGGTTCACATCAGTTGTTCAGAGGGTCGCAATGAGTCATACTAGACACCTACGGCCAATAAAACCATAAAACAAATGTTAATGAAATGCTATAACACGGATGATGATGATAGTAATCACATTAAACACACTCACTGCCCATATCATCATCGATTTGAAAGATTTTTTTTCATCATGTTCAGCCATTGAATTGTGTCTTTGCTTTCTGAGGACTTACCCTTCATATGTGTCTTGTCTTAGCATCACAGGTTTTCCATAGCATGTAATACCAAGAAGTTGAATTGTTTCCCTGTCCTCATGGATATCATCAGCAATGGGTTGCTAGGAGTGTTTAATTCTTCCAAGCGCATTCAGACGGACAGAAGCACATATTTTGTGGTAAGTTTAGTATTATTTCATGTACGCTGAGCCCTCATAAATTTGTAAGGAAATCCTTGAAATGCTGAAATCATATCACGTGAATTTTTAGGAACTTGTTGTACAATCTGTTTGAAGTTACATATTCCACACAAATCGTGCACACATAGATACACACGTTTAACTTTTCCTCTACAAGGTTTCCTTCTTTCATTGCACTTCACCTTCTTCTTCTTTGTAGACACTACATTTTTCACAAATTGAAAGTTTGGGCCAGTCTGTGTGGAGACAGTGGATGGGCGCCACTTCGCCACACTCATGTGCTCCCTTTGTGTCCCCGTCACATTTTGGCAGTTCTCACAGTTTTTCAGACTTCGGCATAATGCCATGGCACACTTACTAGATTGCAGCGTAGTAGAAAAGAACTTTTTTTTTATAATTTATATTAGCAATTTACCTATTTATTATACATTGCCTAAGAAAATAGGGCATCCATGCATCAACAGTAAACTTAAGAGTTCATCATTTAGGGTGCAGAATTTTGCAAACACGTGTCCACTTTAATGGTAACAAATTTAACTAAAGATGTAAAACATCACTTAAATACAAGTCTCTGAAAACATCCATTAGGCCTACAGCTGGGGGGCTTGCCAGTGAGGAGCCTATCATTTTTCCTTGTAAATTATCAAAATGGCAAATCACTGCACGGTCCTGGATCTCCACGCTGTAAAGCTGAAGTAGGCATTTCCGGCATAGCAGGTGGTCACCAGGAAGGCACAGAACGAGGAGGCTGCCCAGCTGTTGAAGTTGTGGCTGTCTCTCTCCGGGGACACTGAGGTCGCGTCCACCACGGCGGCCGAGAGGTATAAGACGAAGGCACTTGCATTAAAGCACAGGCCCACCGTGGTCCAGGGCACCTGGGGGATCCTGGTGTAGGTCATGGTTATGTAGATGATGAGGAAGAACACCGTGAGGACCCAGTAAAATACAGCCACGAACATGACCCAGCCAAACGTGGGGACACGGAAGTACTCGGTCCCAGCAATCAGCGTCCATACCAGCAGTCCGAGAACCCACAGATTGACTTCCTCTCCAGGCCTCACATGTAAAAGGGTCCCTGAGTCCACAGGAATTTGAGATACTAATCCAAAGACTGCTGCTTTGGCGGTTCGAATTCACTAGCCGCTCAGACAGGAAGAGATGGCTTGGCCCCTGTGGTTTACAGCCTTACAAAAGAACTTTTAAATGCTCTGAGAAGCCAAGACGTTTGTGGAACTTGCTTTATCACAGTTCCTGTTTTATTGTGATGCTCTTGAGCAGAACCGACAATATCTCCAAGGTTGCTTGGGTTACGCTTGCCTGTACCGGGTTCTTATCCAGTGCTCTGTGTCGGTCCCTCCAGGCCCAGTCCCACACGGTCTGACTGTAGGGAGGTAAACTCTAACAGGACTTTAGCATGCTATTGATGGACTATGACATGAGGGTCTCGCTCATCCGTTACTGTTCAGCTGATATTGACTCATAGCTGACGCTCCAGCAGGTTTTCAAAGGCTTCACATCAAAAGGGAAGAGATTGTTCATCTTTTCTCCCATTAAGCAGCAGGTGGATTTGAACCACCGGGCTTTGAGTTGACAGCACAATTCACTATCCACTAAGCCACCAGTGCTCCAACATGTCTAAAAGGGTTAATTATTGAATTAAATGGTGAATTCTAGACCTTCCAATAGGGAGCTTTGGTGGCCTAGTCTGTACAGTGTTGTACTGCTCTGAGTTGCACTTCTCTGGTGGTTCAAATCCACCAGTCGCTCCATGGACTCCCTTGCCATTTTCAGTCTTTGAAAATCCTCTGGACGGTCAGTAATGAGTCAATTTCAACTCAATGACAATGAGATTGAGGGGTTTGGGTTTTTGTTTTGTTTTGTGTGGGTTTTTTTTTTTTTTGAGATCTTCCTAAATTAGAGAACTCAACACAAATGATAGTTTGTTGTTGTTGTTGTTGTTAAGTGCCATCAAGTCGTGGGTGACTCATAGCGACCCTATGAGTGAAAGTCCTCTACACTTTTGTGACTCATCCTTTCTCCAGGTTCACAGGGTTTCCAGGGTCAAGCTATTACGGAAGTGGATGCCACTCCTGCTTCCAAGCTTGTTTTAATCGGGGAGCTCCACCAAACACTGTCACCATGGGTAACCATTAATGCATTTGACACATCAGTGTCACAGTGTTCAGCTTCACAGCAACCACAAGTTGCCGCTGTATGGCAAGTGGACACACCTAGATGACTGTTTGAACAAACACAATGAAAAACAAGGCCTGAGGGCTGCGGATTAGAAGCCACCCACCTTCGGCTTGGTAGCATCACTTTCTGTCCATGAGGCCAGCTGATCACTCTCCGTGCTGATGTTATTGTTGTTAAGTGCCATCGAGTTGTAGGTGACTCATAGTGACCCTATGGACTAGCAAGATATTATTTTTGTTCCCTTTTCAGGGTTTTACCTCCACATATGAATTCCTATTCAAGCAGTTCAGAGTGACAGTAAGGTGATAAGAGGTGAGAGAAAGAACAAGACTCCAAAACTCAGGAATGTGTCCTGAGATGTCTTATTGTCATGAGGCAACTGGTCATAGAGCAAATCAAGGCTAGAGGGAAAGCCCAAGGTTCTCTGCAGCCTATGGAAGCACCCACTGCCATCAAATCATTCTAACTCATAACAATCCTACATAACAGAGGAGAACTGGTCCGTGGGGTTGCAAAAGCTATAATTCTTTACAACAGATATATTGTCTCACTTTCTCCTGCAGAACTGCTGCTTGTTTGAACCACTGACCTTTGGAATAGCAGCTAAAGTTTGTAACCACTGCGTCACTAGGACTTTTCTGTCCTACACAGGAATTTGAACTGTTTTAATTCAATGTCTTTATGTGGAGTGTAAGCTGCAGGATTTCCTCCAATCCCTGTCACTCTTCTTTACACCTACCTGCTTGAGTTGTTCATTTATATCTAATAGGTTTCTGGAAGAATATTAGTATACTACTCACGGAGCTCCCAGATTGATTCAGGTTTGAAAGCAGAAGTGGCATCCACTTCCTAAACTATGCACCTCTGGAAACTCTATGAAATTATGATAATTGTAGAAAGAGAGAGAGAGATAAAGAAGAAGAAGGAGAAGGAAGAGGAGGAGGGGGTGAGGGGGAGGGGGAGGAGGAGGAGGAGGAGGAAGAGAGAGAGTGCGCGAGAGTGCAAGCATGACAGCGAGAGCAAGAGCACCCTTATATTTTAAAGTCGGTTGGGCCTGAGTGTCTAGTGTAATTTTATTTTGGAGGAACATTCTACTAAGTTGTACAGCACTCTTCTGCACTGAGGTAATCTGGATTTCCTGTGATAGTGAACCTTGTGCCATTGAGGGGATCAAATGCCATAACGGCTTCCCATGGTGGACAGTGTTTGGTGGAGTTCGCAATTTAAGACACGTTTGGAAGCAGGAGTGGCATCCACTTCCTAAACCACATGCCTCTGGAAACTCTATGAACATGGAGAAATGAAGTTAGTTACAGAAAGTCTTCAGGCCTTTTGTTCATAGGATCACTATGAGTTCCGCTCGACTTGATGGCAATCAACAACAACAACTCATGTATCAGATGCAGAATCAGGGCAAGAATGGGAAATCTTCATAACTTCCCCGTGATTGAACTGACTTGGCACTAATTTATGAGAAAGGACAAAATATTCCTTTCAGGGACAGTTTAGGAGTTCTGGTGATGTAGTGGGTTAAGTGTTAGTTTGGTGATTTGAGTCCACCAGAAATTCCACAGGAACAAGATGAAACAGTCTCCTTCCACTAAGACTTACACACCTGGAAATCCAATTGATTGTCACCACGCGGTGGAATCTACTCATTGGCAGTGGGCTCCGCGTTTGATGTTTCCAGTTCACTATCTCTATTCCCTAGGAAAAGGAAAGACTATAATAGCCATGAAGCTTGATAATTGGGAGTTCCATGCCTCCCTTACTCGTTATTAAGCCTAAATCTGCTAAGGTGGCCAAATATGTTTCTTCATAAGCAAATCAGGACACATGTCCAAAATGCAAGTTGTTTCAACACAGGTTTGAGAGTGTGATTAAGGCATTTCAAATGGGACCTTGGGAAGTGTGTTGAGTGGTAGGCCAGTTCATTTGCTTGTGTGATTTAATTAAAGAAGCTTAGATGAACCAGATGACCAATTACCATCAGCTCACAATATTCTTCCTGATTTTAGGAAATCGAGGCTATCGAGTTCGGACTCATGAATGGTGCCTTCCTCTGGATACCAATAATAGTCTACATTACACCTTACATTGCGATGAGTAGCATCACGGACTACAAAGTAAGGAGAGTAGCCGAGTCCTCTGTGGGTTTCAGCTTTAGAGGAGTCCCTTCATGGTTGGGGTTGGGGAAGCTCATTTACATGGTCCATCTAATTCTGTGCTTGACACATTGAGCAATCAAACAAATTAAAATAATAAATTGTTTGAAAACGCTATCTTTTTTAAAAAATTAGTTCTCAGGAAGTACAACTTAGGTGATACCATTGATTAATAGAGTTGTAACTCTTAGCTGGTATATCACTTGGAGTTTTCTTTACAGGCACTTATATTGACATAATTACATTCCCTTTTTCCAAGGTGATTCTTTGAACCTATCAGGGGCTACACAGGGAATAGATAAGTAATCTCCTCCCATGTAATTTATGTCCTCTGCAAACCTCCTGAAGGATCAGCTACAATTCGGTTCTGACTTTTTTACAAAGAGAACCCAAGGACGTTGTGGGGACCCCTGGCCTGTTGACTTGACTTGGCCCCATGTGGAGTCTACGGTTGAGTGAGGAGACCAAGAGGCCTGGGATGCAGGGAGAAAGGTGGACTCCTGCATGTGCTTGCAGCTGATGCCCATCTAAACCTAGCCATAGGTGGCTGGGGATGAGTTGACCAGACCCCAACCAGATGAAGAGAAGATGTTCTGTGCTGTGAACTAGGATTTAATGGTACAACCTGATGGCTTGCTCTGGACAGGACGATGCTTATGGATACAGGTGCTTGAAGTTTCCAAGTTGAACAAAGTTGATTCTTCAACAAAAGGGACATGATTGTTTCTTCAGAGTACTGTTCAATGTTGGTGTAGGTTCAAGTCAGAACCTACCCATAGCAGACCTTCCAACAGGTTTTCAGAGGCAGTTTAATCAAATTGGAGGAGACTGGCCACCTTTCTCCAGCAGAGCAGCTGGTGGATTCGAACCAGGGGCCTTCGGGATTGCAGTTCAACTCCTTACCACTCGGCTGCCAGACCTGTTTGATAGAGATGGGCAAATCAGCAAATGACAAATGGGGGATATTAGGGCATGAGGCAAGCATTAAGTAGATGGTTTTCATGAAAGTATTTGTTGGTGGGATGATAGGGAGGAAATAAAATAAACCCACAATATAAATGAACAAAATATAATGTAAATAAAGGACTGTATGGAACAAGATTTAAAAAAAAACAAATGGGAAATCACACACACACACACACACACACACACACACACACACGGTTTGTTTGTTTGTTTTATTTTAATGATATTTTCCACCTTTCAGGAGATTCTAAAGGTTAGACATCCCTGAACAAATAATTACAGAACTTTGTTTGACTGTTAGAAAAGATTGTCATTTAAAACTTCATTTGGGAGAAGCTTATGTATAAAATTCAAGGAAGTCCTTCCTGGCATCCCAGTGTCTTTAGTGTCACCAACTGATGATTGCTTTGTTCCGTCAGGTCTTCTGAACCTTCAAGAAATTTATTGGACAGCAAGAGAAGGAAATAAGAGGTGTCCAGATTGGCAAAGAGATGGTGAAACTGTCACTGTATGCAGATGATAGGATAGTACACACAGAAATCTCCAAGGACTCAACAATAATAACAAAAAGAAAACAAACAACCAAACCCCAAAACACAACAAACATGTTAACAGTTTATAGACCAATTTAGTAGAGTGGCAAGATACAAAATCAATATTCAAAAATTGTCAGATTCCTTTTCAATAACAAAGAAAGCACAGAGAAAGAAAAGAAGAAGATACTTAGGAATAAACCTAACTAGAGACATAAAAGAACTTTACAAAGAAAATGAAAAAAACTCTTCTATGAGAAACAATAAAAGATCTAAATAAATTGGAAAATGTTCCTTATTCATGGATAGGAGGACATAATATAGTGAAAATGACAATTCTACCAAAAGCCATCCACATGTTTAACACAATCTCAGTGCAGATGCCAAATTTCTTTTTCAAAGAGATAGGAAAGCCAACTGACAATTTATTTGGAGAGAAAAGAGACCATGAATAAGCAAAGCACTTCTGAAAACCAAGAATGAAATAGGAGGCATATCACTCCATGATCTCAAAACCTACTATGAAGCTGTAATAAAAATACCAGCATGGTACTGGTACAATGACAGTCACATAGACCCATAGAGCAGAATAAAACCCTCAGAAATTAACCCTCCTATCTATGGGCAACTGATATTTGACAAAGAAATAAAGCCTATTAAATGGGGAAACAACAACCTCTTCAACAAATAGTGCTGGCAAAACTGGACTACTACCTGCAGAAAGCTGAAGCAGGATCCACAGCTAACACGGGCACAAAAATCGACTCAAGGTGGATCAGAGACTATAAAGATTACAAGAGACAAAGTAGAACCAAGCTTGGAAGGCCTAGCCTATGATATGAAGAGGCTGACAAATACAGCCAGAAATATACAACCAAGAGAGGATGACATTTATGAAGGAGACCTTCTAAAGATTAAATCCTTGTGTGCATCAAAAAACTTCCCAACAGGGTGAAATGAAAGTCTACTGATTGGGGAAAAACCATTTGGAAATACTATCTCAGACAAGAGTCTCATAGCAAAAGTTTACAGAATCCTACTGGGTCTCCACAAGAAAAAGACTAATAGCACAATTACAAAATGGGCAAAAGACACGGAAAGACTTTTCACAGAGGAAGACATTTGGATGGCCAACAGACACATGAAGAAATTCTCAAAATCACTGGCAATAAGAGAGATGCAAATCAAAACTACGATGAGATACCATCTCAGCCCAGTAGCAGTAGCAAAGTTTAACAGGACAGCAAGCCAAAAATGTTGCAGAGGATGTGGTTAGACAAGAACTCTAATACACTACTGCGGGATTATAAAATCGTACAACCACTCTGGAAGGGAGTTTGGTGTTTTCTTAAAAAGCAGAACATAGAAATTCCATATGATCTAGCTATTCCATTACTAGGAATATATTTTGAGGAAATTAGAGCTAAGGCACAAACAGAGAATCCTACACCAATGTTCATAGTATTGTTATTCACAATCACAAGAACATGGAAAGAGTCTAAATGTCCAACCAGAATTGAATGGATTGAGAAAGTGTGGTACATTCACACAATGGAATTCCATGCAGCACTCAGAAGCAACAATTTCTGAAATTACTACATAATGTAGAAGGGACTGGAGAGCATTATGCTGAGTGAATAAGCTCAGTCTCATAAGGACAAATACTGCATAAGACCATTTTGTAAAAGTAGATAACTAGTAAAATGTGTATGAGGCTGCAAGAGGGAAGGGAGCAGAGGAGTGAGGGTCGCCAGGGGGGACATCATAGGGTTGCACAATTTGATGGGTAGAGGGAGGGGCAAAGGGAATGGGAAAGATCCATCAGGGGTCTGGAAAGGCTGGGTAATGATGGGCGTGGTACAATGGTAATTGATTCTATAAAATACAATGAATGGAAATGATTCTATGAAACACAGCGTGAGTGAGGGATAGTGAGCGACACAATGTTTATAAACTTTATATGTAAAGCAATAAAAAATAAAAAACGGAAAAAAATAAATGTACTAGTTTTCATTTCTTTTCACCCTCATTTTAAACTATACCTCTCTGTGGCAGCCTGGCAAATCAACTATTCTTCTTTGACTTTTATGCAATTACATCATGACTACTTCTTTTCTCTTCTCACTCTTACTCAGTCTTATTTTCAAGCCCATCTTCCTGTGTTCATATCTTGGCTCTTCCACTCTCAGGCTCTATGATCTTCTGAAAATGGCTTGATCATTCAACCTCTCTTTGTTTAGCTAATTGTTTTTATCTTATATTCAACATAATGGGCAATCATTTTTACCTTATGTGCAACATAAATAATGTCAATCATAGTATAAGTCAATTACTTATGTTCAACCTACACTTCAAGAGGAGCAGGAATTGTGCAGTTCTGTCTGTTGAAACTTTGTGCAACACGCAGGCCATTACAGTATCAAAAGAAAGTGGAGTTTGATGAGCAAACGTGAGGGATCATCTCCTTGAGGCAACACAAGCTGATGACATAGAGCATTTCTCCTCTGGAAGATAAAGTCACTATGCCGTTTACTGCAGAATGAATAGATGACTGGCAAGAGATGTGCATATAGCTCAAGCTGTCGTTATGTAACCTCAATTTGGAAAAGACTCATAGCTGAGCCTCCAGGGAGTTCTCAGAGGCAGTAATCACATGGGAGGAGATTGCCCATCTTTCTCTCCCAAAGCAACCAGTGGATTCGAATCGTCTGCCTTTGGATTGGTAGAGCACGTCCTTACCACTGAGCCACCAGAGCTCCCTATCTGAAGGAAGAGAATAACAAGCATCAGGACAAATTGCTGAACCAACACAGTATTTCTTAAAGAGGGTATGTTGTGTTTACGGGTGAGTTGGAACCAACCCTCCAACAAGTTCATAGAGGCTGTAAATTGCATGGGAAGAGATTTCCCATCTGGCTTCCACAGGGCAGCTGATGGTTTTGAACTGCATACCTTGGACATGTTGCAGAGGGACCAGTGCTTGGAGATGGCCGTCATGCTTGGGAGGGTGGAGGGACAGCGCAGGAGGGGAAGACCCTCAATGAAATGGATTGATTCAGTGACTGCGGTAACGGGAGTAATTGTGTGAGAGACAGTGAGACTTGCATAGCATAGTACAGGGTCTAGGGCTGTTGTACATAGGGTCTCTGTGAGTGGCAGGCGACTTGACGGCACATAACAACCAGCTTTGCGTTGGCAGTGAGATTCCTTATCACTAAGCCACCAGAGCTCCCTAAAGGGATATAGGAAAATGAATTTTTTTTTTCTTTTTTTTTTTCTTTTTGGTGAGAAAACATTTGTATTTAGAATTAACCAGCTAGACTCAGTTTAGATGATCCCAATTTTGTTGGCAACATCCAAAGCATCATAGTCAGGAACAGGTCGAACATAGGCCTTCTTCTCTCCATCAGGCCTAATCAAGGAGTTGACCTTGGCCACATCAATGTCATAGAGCTTCTTTACAGCTTGTTTAATTTGGGGCTTATTGGCCTTGACATCCACAATGAACACAAGTGTGTTGTTATCTTCTATCATCTTCGTGGCTGACTCAGTGGTCAGGGGAAATTTGATGATGGCATAGTGGTCAAGCTTGTTTCTCCTGGGAGCGCTCTTCCGGGGGTATTTGGGCTGCCGTCGGAGTCTCAGCGTCTTAGGCCGCCAGAACGTGGGTGACGTGCGGATCTTCTTTTATTTGTGGCTGTGGATGCCCTTCAGGATGCCTTCTTGGCCTTTAATGCCTTTGCTTTGACTTCAGTTTTGGGAGGGGCAGGGGCTTCCTTCTTCGCTTTCGGCGCCATCTTCGTAGAAAGTGAAAATGAATATTTTTGTAAATACATGCTTACAATATTTCAATTCCCAAATATTCCATTACCTTTTAATATGTCTTCTATTTCTCTGCCAGAAAAAAGCATACTCCCAGCTACGGATTTCCGGTCTCTACCCTTCTGCTTACTGGCTTGGGCAGGCATTGGTGGATATACCTTTGTGTATCCTGTTCTTCCTTCTGATGCCCATATTGGACTACATGTTCATCCCAGTGGCGTTAGTATTTGAAATTCAAAGCTTAGTGCAAGTAAGTGGCCAAAATTACAATATGAGTGTCTTTTGTCTTAATTCATAATCAAAGATGAATTACAAGATGACTATTTTAGACTCTTTTGCCTTAATACAGTGAATTACAAAGCATAGAGCTTCAAATTACCTGCGTACTGGTGTATTTCTGGAGAATTTAGATTTGAATATGAAATCTTTTCTAGGCAGCATTTATTGGATCTGATTTTAATATTTCTATTCACAGATCCTGTGTGCAATTGGATATATCTTCTCTCTTGTTTTCTTGTCATACGTGATAGCATTCCTTTTTCACAAAGAGAAAAAGAACAGGAGCTCTTGGTCATTTGCCTTCGTAATTGTAAGTATGGATATGGTGCGTATTACTTTAAAATCATTTTCACATAAATATAAGAACATATGTTTTAATTGTATATCATTTAAAGGAATATCATGCAGTTATGGAAAGAAACAGTTGTATACGGAAACCTCAAAAGATGTCTATCACTTACTGTGAAATGATGAAAAAGAGAAAGAGAGAGATTTGAAAAACAATTTCCCCTTTAAAGGCTGAATTTTACCAGGTCTCCAGTAGACTTGTAAGCTCCTTTGCTTTGAGGAGCATGCTTCTGTATTTAAAAACATTCCTAATCCAGCAGCATTTAAATTCCGGCAAGGGGAAACGGCAATAGGGTTTGGAGAATGAGGCAGAATTCAAAAGCAAAAGCTTTTAACCCTTTCCATACATCATAAAGTTCTAGCTGATACTTTTTAGAGAAATGTCATTTTTAGAGAACCATCATTGTGCTTTTCATTTTAGACCACCATCTTCACAGTGGCTGTTATTAATGAAAGAACGTATGAATTACTTGAACTATTTCTGTGTACCTTACTGATACCACCATATGCTCTGATTGGCTCTTTGGTCATTTATTTTGAGGTAAGTAATTCCACTTGGGCCATGGAGCAGGTGACCATTTGGCAAAGCTTTGACTTGTAATAATGTAGGTCCCTATCTTAGCTATGTGTAATTTGTATTTTCTGCTTTAGAAAAGAGCTCTCTTGTTACACAGCAAGAATTTTCTGTCTCTCTGTCTTTCTCTCTGTGTCTCTCTGCCTCTCTCATTGTTGACTCATCACTGAACCACCAGCAGGTTTTTAGAGGCTATATATATAGCGGGGGAGGGGATTACTTATCTCAGCTGTGAATCTGCTGGAGGATTCAAAACCCATGTCTTTGAGTTAACAACACAACTCCCTACAGACTATGCATGCCACCAGAGCTTTCTTTTCCTAGCATCGTTCACGTCCAAAGTACGTAAGTCAAGGTCTCATCATACTTGCTTCTAAGCAACATTCTGGCTGTACTTCCAAGACAGATTTGTTTGCTTTTCAGGTAGTCCATATTTTCTACATGAACTTAAATTTTCTCAGGGGGTGGGGTGGTATATGTTGAATATTGTTCAAGAAGCAGTTGTTGTTGTTGTTATGTGCCGTCGAGTCGTTTGCGACTCATAGTGACCCAATTTACAACAGCCCTAAACTCTGCTCTGTCCTGTGCCAATCTCATTGCCTCTGACACACCCATCCCGATTACCCCAGTCACTGAATCAACCCACCTCATAGAGGGTCTTCCTTCCTGTGCTGTCCCTCTACTCTCCCCAGCATGATGTCCCTCTCTAAAGACCTCTCTCTCCTTACAACATGTCCAAAGTATGTCAGACGAAGCCCCAGAATCCTTGCCTCCAAGGAGCAGCCTGGTTTAATCCTCTCTAGGATGAATCTGTTTGTTTTCTTGGCAGTCCGTGGTACATTCAGTACTCTTCTCCAGCACCACAGCTCAAAGGCATCAATTCTCCTTCTATCCTCCCTAGTCATTGTCCAGCTCTCTGATTCATAACAAGTGATTGCAAAGACCACAGCCTCTATCAGGTGGACCTTAGTCTCCAGAGAGACACCGTTGCTCTTGAGTACTTTAAGCAGATCAGTTCTTAACACTACATTGGCCCTTTACAGTCCCTGGAGACTTAAGGGCTATTACAAAATATATTGTAAAGCTAATGAACACCATGGAAGCTTTGCTGGCTTAGTGGTAAGGCAATATGCTGCCAAGGCAAAGGTAGGCAGTTCAAATCCAGCAGCTGCTCTACAGAAGAAAGATGAGTACTCTCCTCTTGTGGAATTCACTGCCTCTGAAAACCTGCTGGAGGGTCAGTTAGGAGTCAGTTCTCACTCGAAGATATCCAATAACAATGAGCGCCATGAATCTCTGTAATAAGATGTGTGTGTGTGTGTGTGTGTGTGTGTGTGTGTGTGTGTGTGTGTGCAGAACTCCTGATTAAGGGCTTTGCCTTCAGTGTAAAGAGATTGTCTATGGTAGGTAACATAAGCATAGGAACAGCTCTGGTGGTGCAGTCTGTGGAGCGTTATGCTGCTACCCTGAAGACCTCCCCTCTTTGGCATTTCAAACCCACCATCAACCCCAAGGGAGAAAGTTGGGTGATCTCTCCTAGTGGACTTTACAGCCTTTGAAAACCCACTAGAGGGTCGGCTATGAGTTTATTTCAACACAATGGCAATGAGAATTGAGTTACAGTAAGCTCAAGAACAGTATAATGGTTCCATGAATTTTGTTGGGAAAAGAAAGTGAAAGAGCACAAATTAAGGAAAAGATCATGGACTGAGTTAGAGGATTTCTCCTAAGGTGAGCTTTGCCTATGGTTAGTACATGTCTTGGCAGCATTGCTAACGTATTCGTCCTAGATACACAGTAATTCCTGGGAGTGCATGTAAAGCCATCTCAGTGTGCAGGCAGACATAGTTTAATGGTCCAGTGAGAGTCCTGGGGAACAAGGAAGACATTACGCTGTCAGACATTTATGTTACCTGACATCCAGAAAAGTCCTGGGAGGCAAAGATGTGGAAGCTTCACCTCTTTCACTTTGGGCATGTTGCTAGGTGAGGTTATTCCTCAGGAAGCGACATCATGCTTATAAAGATGGAGGGTCAGTAAGAGAGGAAGACCCTTGACAAGACGGATGGACACAGTGACGCAGCCGTGGGCTCCAGCGTGTCAGAAATTCTGAGGATGTGGAAAAGGATAGGACAGGGTTCCGCTTTATTGTTCACAGGGTCGCTGTGAGTCGTACTAAGTGACATCTAGCAACAACAGTACACAAGAGAGAAGTTTGTAGGAGGGTCACATTGTTATTTGGTGAACATTGAGTTATCTTAAATGAAGGTTTCCATTTTTATCTTTTTTGATTTAAAATAAAACTTTTATTTTATACTGGTTTACTTACGAAGTTCATATACATTGTTTATCACACTGGATCTTTCTCATTTCCTTTACCTGACCCCTCCCTCCACCCATCACATTTTGCTATTGTGTGATTAACTAGCCCCCAACCCCACGCATCCTCACCCTTCAGCCCCCCCCCCCCCCCTTAGATCCTCAAACGCATTCTACAATAATGATCTTATGCTGTATTTGCCCTTTGGAGACTGAGTTGGTTCACTTAGCATAATGCTTCCCTGTCTTTCCCAAGTAAGGTTCCCCTTTTATGTTAAATGACTGATTAAAAGCTTGGTAGAAGATTGAGGTTCATCTAAACTCCCATTCTTATTTTACAGCTATCTTCGGACTCAGAAGATTATTTAGGACCTTCATTGCTAGCCTTGCTAATAGTAAGAAATCCTTTTCTCAAATATTTTGCAAAAGGGACATACTATTTGTGTTACATATATTGAGTTCTGATAATTATGTGAATTTAAAAAGGTTTGGGCATTCAGAACACCTGAAGTGGCAATCATGTGCAAGTGCAGATGTGTGTTCTCACACACACACACACACACACACACACACACACTGACTTTAAAGTCTGAAACACTATTGTTAATGATGGTTTTATCACATCCCTTTGTGGTTGTTGTTGTTATGCGCCATCGAGTCGCTTGCGACTCATAGTGACCCTATGTACAACATCCCTATACTCTGCTCTATCCTGTGTCAATCACACCGTCTCCGATACACCCATCCCGATTACCCCAGTCACTGAATCAATCCACCTCATAGAGGGCCTTCCTCTCCTGTGCTGTCCCTCCACCCTCCCAAGCATGATGTCTTTCTCCAAGGCCCTGTCCCTCCTCGCAACATGTCCAAAGTATGTTAGACGGAGCCTCAGAATCCTTGCCTCCAAGGAGCAGCCCAGTTTGACCCTTTCCAGGATGAATCTGTGTGTTTTCCTAGCAGTCCATGGTACCCTCAATACTCTTCTCCAGCACCACAGCTCAAAAGCATCAATTCTCCTTCTACCCTCCTTAGTCATTGTCCAACTCTCTGGTGCATAACAAGTGATAGCAAAGACCATGGCCTGTATCAGATGCACCTTAGTCTCCAGAGAGACACCATTGCTCTTCAGTACTTTGGAGAGGTCCCTAACAGTAGACTTTTCCAATACGTCTTCTAATTTCCTGGATACTGGTGCCGAGAGTGTTGACCATGGAGCCAAGCAAACTGAAGCTGTGAACAATCTCAATCTCTTCAACATCCATCCTGATGCTGCCAATTGGTCCAGTGGTGAGAATATTTGTCTTCTTGACATTGAGCCTCAACCCATATTGGAGGCTACAGTCCTTGACCCTCTGCAGCAAGCGCTTCAGGCCCTCCTCAGTTTCACCAATCAGGGTTGTATCATCTGCATAACGCAGATTGTTGATAGATCTTCCACTAATCTTGACCCCATATTTCTCCTCCTAGAGCCCAGCCTCCCGGATAATCTGTTCTGCATACAGGTTGAAAGGGTATGGAGACAGGACACATCCCTGGTGTACGCCCTTTCCAATTTTGAGCCATGCAATATTTCCTTGCTCTGTTCTGAAAACTGCCTCTTGGTCCAAGTATAGGTTTCTCATTAGCACTATCAAGTGTTCTGGGATTCCCGTTCTTATCAGAGTCAGCCACAGTTTGTTATTATCCACACAGTCAAATGCCTTTGCATAGTCAATGAAACACAAATAGACATTCCTCTGGTATTCCCTGCTTTCAGCTAAGATCCATCTAACATCAGCTACAATATCACTAGTACCACGACCCCTTCTAAACCCAGCCTGGACTTCCGAAGTTCTCTGCTGATGTGTTGTTCCAGTCATTTTTGGATAATCTTCAGTAAAATCTTGCTTGCATGTAAAATCAGTGAGATTGTTCTGTAGTTTCCACATTCGGTTGGGTCGCCTTTCTTTGGGATAGGAACAAATATCGATCTCTTCCAGTCAGTTGGCCAAGTGGTCGTTCTCCAGATTTCTTGGCACAGCTTGGTGAGCACGTCCATGGCAGCATCTGTTAACTGAAACATGTCAATTGGTATACCATCTATTCCTGGAGCCTTATTTTTTGCCATTTCCTTCAAAGCAGCTTGAACTCTTCCTTCATCACCATAGGCTCTTGCTCATATGTTGTTTCATGAAATTCTTCTGTGTATTCCAATTCCTTTTGATACAGTGACTCAGTATATTCTTTCCATCTTCTTTTAATACTTCCTGGATCATTTAACATTCTGCCTAAAGCATCCTTGATTGTAGCAACTCGAGGTTTGAATTTGTTCTTCAGTTCCTTGAGTTTAAGAAATGCTGAGCGAGTTCGGCCCTTTTGATTTTCTGACTCCAACTCCTTGCACATTTCATTGTAATATTTTACTTTGTCATCCCGTGCTGCCTTTTGAAATTTTCTATTCAACTCTTCAGTATCTTGAATTCGTCCCTCTGCTTTGGCTTCTCTGTGCTCCAGTTTTCAATTTTCAGAGTCTCTTCTGACATCCATTTTGGTCTTCTCTTCCTCTTCTGTCTTTGCAATGACCGTTTGCACTCTTCCTGGATGATACCCTTGATATCCTCCCACAATTTGTCTGTTCCTGAGCTGATTCTGAAATTTAGGAGAGATAGACTCAAAGTCATATTTTGGTTCCCATGGACTTGGTTTAATTTTCCTTAGCTTCAGCTTGAACTTGCATATGAGTAGTTGGTGGTCTGTTGAGCAATCAAATCCTGGCCTAGTTTTCACAGCTGATATTGAGCTTCTCCAGTGGTTCTTTCCGCAAATGTAATCAATTTGATTCCTATGCATACCATCAGGGGAAATTCATGTATATAACCTGCATTTATATCTCTTTAAAAACGTATTTGCAATGAATACATTGTTGATTGTGCAAAATTCAATCATCCTCTCTCCAGCTCCATTTCTGTCACCGAGTCCATGTTTTACAACTACTGAATCTTCTTCTGTATTCCCAACTTTTGCATTCCTGTCACCCATTATTATCAGTGCATCTTGATTGCATGTTTGATCAATCTCGACTGTAAAAGTTGGTAAAAATCTTCTATTTCCTCTTCCTTGGCTCTGCTTGTTGGTCACATCCCTTAGGTGAATTACAAATTTCTAACGACCTGAGTATCGCTTTTTCCGAATAGCAATGATGTTAATTTTGAAAATTTTATAGATTTAACTACATTGTCATTCAAACTTGTGAAAAATGTTCTTAAATCTAGTATATACATATTATCAACAGGTGACTCGACAGCACATAACAACAACAACAACAACAACAACAACAACAACAACAACAACATATATTATCAAACACCTTAAATCAGCCTTGATGTTGAAATAAGCATTATGTTGGTGCTAATATGATGTCTTTCTTTTTCTCTAGCCCTACCTTCATTTATTCATTTTCCTTCTTATTCTACGGTGTCTGGAAAAGAACTTGAAAAAGAAACTTATGAGAAAAGATCCTGTATTCAGGTTAAGAAACTTCAAATAGAATTTCATGTTTCCTTTTCATATTAACTGTTTGGGACGCATTAGTGGGCTTAAATTCATCAAGTAATATAGTGCTACATCAGACTATGTTTAAGGCACTTGTGAAATACAGAGTCATTATTAGTCACGAGACTTTAATGAGCCTGCAATCTACTTACAGAAGTAAATCACATACAGAGGGAACTGAAAAACTGAAATGGACCGTAATTCCACTGACATAATAAGTGAAAATGACATGAAAATAATAGAATCTGTGGAGTATTGAGCTGGGTTCGTGTAGCTCGGCAAGTGAGTAAATAAGTATTTACTCAGAGCAAGAAAGAAGCAGAATCTGAAGGCTGACATTTCCAAGGCATTTAAGAAGCAGCTGGAAAAGATGGAAAGGCTTGTATTAGAGGATAATGCAAAATCAAATGGAAGCCAGAAATTTATAATCTTGAGAAAGGAGAGTGTTGGAAAGGTTTTTCCAAACTACATAATGAAAAACATAGCAAAAGGATTCTTCGAACACCTCTCTACCTAATAAAATTGGAATCAAGTTCAAGACTAATAGATGCGCTAGAACAGGAGAATGAGGAGTTAACTGGGTTTTAGGAAATAAATTGTCAGCATTAATGTGAGGTGGAATGAGAGGGAGAGCTGGCATTCAGTAGTGATTGGTGGTAGAGATGATGACAGACAGAATTAGATTAGTATCAGTGAAAAAATAAGAATTATTCTGGTGGTGGAGACCCAACGTCCAGTCCTGACTGATGTCTCTCAAGTCCAGTGACCCCATCTGTCTGACAGTGCAGGCTTCCATGTTGCTGTGATGCTCAACAGATTTCAGCAAATATTTCATACCAAAATAGGCAAGAAAGAAAGGCCTGGCAATCTGCTTCCAAATATCAGCCAATAAAATCTCTGTGGGATCATCACATTTGGAGCTTGCTCTGCGTGGGGTCCCAGATTGTTGGGAGTTGACTCAATAGCCGTTAACAACAGGAAAAAAAGATGGTGGTTTAAGTCCCAGAATCCCTTTGCCAGATAATGTGTAGCAGCTTATTATTTGAAAAAGAAAACCACTTTAAATAAGTGGGATTAAAAAAAATAAAGGTAGCGGAGAATTAGGACCAGTGTAAGAACCTAGGAAATGAGGATCTTGGAAAGGCAGACAGGGCTTAGTAGAAGATAAGCTATGCTGTGCTCATATTCCCATCTCCCTATAGAATGGTTAAGAGTATACCAGAAAGACGTTCTTTTTGCTACTATGCTTTCAGCCGCAGATGTGTTATTTTTCACACTGTTCTGATTTTTTAGGATTTCTCCAAGAATTAATAAGATTTTTCCAAACCCAGAAGAGCCAGAGGGAGAGGATGAAGATGTCCAGATGGAAAGAAGGAGAACAGCAAGTGCTGTGTCTGCCCCAGACTTTGATGAGGTAGAATTCAAACGCATGCCCTTCGGAAAATAACTCTGTTAGCTTATGTGGTCAATTTGATAATATGAATTTAAAAATAAGATAATATCATTATTTCACTTTCTTATGGTTGCTAAGTGCCATTGAGGTGACAGACTCCCAGTGACCCTGTAAACAACAGATCCGCACCCTACTATCCGCACCATCTCTGACACAACTCAAGCTGATTGTTACAGTCACTGGGTCAATCTGTCTTCTTTAGAATCTCCCTCCCTTTTGCTGACCCTTCACCTTTTCCAGTATCATAACTTTTTCAAGGACTATTTCCCATCTTTTTCTTTAAGGAAGACGTGGTTGCACTTCCCTTGTTGGGTGTAAACACAAAAAACCAAGCCTCGCATCCATGTTTATCGTGGCTTTGTTCACAATAGCAAGGAGTTGGAAACAACCTAAATGCCCATCAACAATTGAATGGTTAGAGAAGCTCTGGGATATTCACACAATGGAATACTATACTGCATTGAAAAACAAGGAACTCATGAAATACTATTCAAAATGGGTGATCCTGGAAGACATTACGCTGAGTGAAATTTCTCAGTCACAAAAGGACAAATACTGCATAGTATTTGTAACTGCTGTAAAATGGGACTGACATTGGGTTGAGGGGAGACTGAAAAAGATGGGATAAATAATGTATACTGCATTGAAACAGATGAGGGAGAAAACTGTTTAAAAGGTATATGTAATTAGGTATTATTGTCATAACAGGAGTCCAGAACGAAGGCTGAACAGTGGAGTGGACTTGGGGGGGAAGGATTGTATAACAATGAAAGGATTTTTCTTTTACTTTTCAAAGAGAAGAGCAAACTGGGGGGAGGGGTGGGCAGGGAGAAAAGTGCAACAATGAAGGAATGGAAATAAAAAATTAAAAAAAAAAAGGAAAACCCCAAGCCCCCTGCCACAGAGTCCATTCCCAACCATTGCAGCCTTCCTTCCGTTGGGTTTCTGAAGCCATACAGTTTAATTGGAGAGGCGACTTCGTCTTTTTTCCACAGAATGATTGGTGGGTTTGAACTGCTGGCCTTTTAACAGCCCAGCAAGAATCACATGATGCCAGCAGGGGGTACAAAAAAACCTCCAAAAACCAAAAAACAACGAAGCAGTGGATAAATGATGTCCATCATTCACACAAAAACTCATTCACTTCTTTTTCAATAACAATTTTCGTAAGTACAGCTAAACAGTATAAAACATATATCGGGACTAAAGAATTCAGAGCAGAGATTTAGTTCAAGGTATGGTTTATGCACATTTGTGTATGTGTGCATGCATTTCTGTGCATGTTGTTGACGTAGTGAGCCTGTGAACCACAGATCTCAATGTTGCCCTATCTGTGGCATGCTTATGATCTCAAGTATACTTGACCCTGTTGTTACATTTTGTCAATCCATCCTACGTATCTTTTTAAATAGTAATTTTTTACTTTTAAATAGTAATTTTTAGATGTATATCTTTTTAAATAGAAATTCATTTTCCTTGTATTGTTCTTCCTGAGACTATACACAGCACAGCACAGATCAGTTCACAATTTCTGCATGTACAACTCTCCTTTTCCAGGTTGTTCCTCCCATAAACATAAATCCACTGCCCCCTAAATGCCTACTCTTTTCTATTCCTAATACCAATGTGATTCCTTCGAAAAAGTCACATTGTTATTTTAATGAGATAGATCTTAAAAGAGCACCATTCTTAAAGCAGACTGTTTTCACTACCTAAGCCAAACTATTATTTTATTTTAGGAACGTGTATGTGTCTTGACAGACCGAGAGTTTGGTGAATTCCTTTTTTTCTATTCTCTAAAGAAGAGTATGCTTGTCTAAATTGTATGACACAGTGTAAATTCTCTTCTAACTGCAAGGGTGGATATAAACTGGGAGAGCCTGTTTGAAAATAAGAACTGCTGGGTGGAACGATTGGTCGACATAGTAAACAAAAGGTTCTACCCACTGGTTCATCCACAAGTGCCTTGGAAGAAAGGTGTGGCAATCTGCTCTCAAAAAATTCATCATTGAAGGACAACTAACTGTATTCTGATATGCAAGGGGTCAGCAAGAGCTGGAGTCCACTGCATGAAAACTGATTTAGGGAAGGACTTTCTCATTTTTAAAATTGTTGTTTTATATTGCTTTGCATACAATATTTGTATACCTTGTGTTTCATACTTTCTTTCATTCACATGTGTCTCATACAACCATTATATACATTGTTTTATAAACATAATCCTCATTGAATTATGCCCACCATTACCCTGTCATTTCAAGTCCTCCAGATCTCTTAGGGAAGAACTATCTTTACTTGAGATTTTTGAATGTGAAGAGGTCTGGGGAGAGTGCTGAGAATTCTCAAGTCAAGGGATAACAAAGCCTCATTTCTCATTTCTTGTCTTCACAGAAACCAGTCATCATTGCCAGCTGTCTACGGAAGGAATATGAACGCAGACGGAAAAATTGCTGTGCGAAGAAAAAGAAGAAATTGGCCACAAGAAATGTCTCTTTCTGTGTTAAAAAAGGTGAGAAATTGTACTTCAGCTAGTAGACCATCCCTAAACTCTGAAGATTAAGTCTTTAGAAGGGATTGTTGTTGTTATGTGCCGTCGAATCACTTACTATTCATAGCGACCCTATGTACAGTAGCCCGAAACCCTACTGTATCCTGTGCCAACCTCACCGTCTCTGACACACCTTCCCTCATTACCCTAGTCACTGGATTAATCCATCTCATCAAG
The DNA here is from genome assembly GCF_000299155.1 of Elephantulus edwardii. NCBI lineage: Eukaryota > Metazoa > Chordata > Mammalia > Macroscelidea > Macroscelididae > Elephantulus > Elephantulus edwardii. Next base: position 13,199,150 of record NW_006399798.1, on the reverse strand, counting down.
GATCTTCCTGTCTTGCACTGTCCCTCTACCCTCCCAACGATGATGTCCCTCTCCGAGAACTGGTTCCTCTTTGCAACGTGTCCAAAATATGTGAAAAGAACTTCAGAATCCTTGCCTCCAAGGAGCAGCCCAGTTGCACTCTCTCCAGGGTGAACCTGTTTGTTCTCCTGGCAGTCTATAATATATTCAATGCTCTTGTCCAGCACCGCAGCTCAAAGATGGGGCTCTTTGTCAAGAAAGACGAAAAGCATCCAGACTACCAGCTGACTAAGATTAAGTCATTCAACTTAACAAGCCTGAGTTTCTTTCTTTTTGTTTGTTTTTTTTCCTATAATTATATTTTATTAATTTTCATAAACATTTACAGAGATTTTGGGTTTCCATTCATTCATTGTTGCACTATTCTCTCTACCCTCCTCCCAGTTTGTTCTTGTCCAAATGCCACAGTGCTTGTCAAAGCCAGTTCTGATTAATCTCCTTTGTCAGTGTGTCCTTTGCCATTCCCTATCACTCCTCCCTGAGAGAGACTTCACCCTGAGTCATAAGGAAAAGGGGACGGCGTATTCTCTTAGCTACTTCCTGCTGAAAAGGGACGCTGTGGGTTTCAGGGACAAGCCTGAGTTTCTAACTGAAGTGGGATTGTGTTGTTGTTGTGGTTTGGGTTTTGTTGGGTTTTTTTTTTCTGAATAGAGAATTGCATCTAAATCTATAATATTTTTAATTAAGAAAGATAGTATATAGTTCTACCCATGGTCATTGAGTTGATTCCAACTCTTGGTGACCCTCTAGGACCTCAGAGTAGATTTCCAAGGCTGTAAATCTTTACAGAAGCTGTCACATCTTCCTCACAGCACCAGCAATCTTTTGGTTAGCAGATGTTTGATCATCCCACCACCCCGGGTCCTTTACAGGAGTGACCGAACTCATTTCTGACCAAGTGTACTTCACGGAGGAGGACTGGCAGAGCAGGATAAGGGCAGTACGTTCTTCACTGCTAACAAATAACACATGTTGTGGAAGTGTTGCTGAGAGGCAAAGGATCCTGGAATTACGATTGGTTTCCAAATTCTGTTCAGCCTTAACAGGCTGCATGATCTTGAACTAGTCATCCTACTGAAGCCTGAGTTTCTTCACCTACAAAATGAAGTTAATAATCATTTTTTAAGGTGTGAGGAACACGTGTAGATGTGAGAATAATAAATGGAACTATAGATGCTTATACACATTGGACTTGGTTCTTGGCACCTTGTGAACCCTTGAATGCAAACTTTTGTCCACATTTTGTTATTGAAATTACAATTCCAGTTGTATCTGTTCCTTTTAGGTGAAGTCATTGGGCTGCTAGGCCACAATGGAGCTGGTAAAAGCACAACTATTAAGATGATAACCGGAGATACAAAACCAACCGCAGGGCAGGTCAGTAAAACACACATGACCATGGCAGTGAATGTTACTGTCTAGTTCATAGTCAATTAATAATAACTGCATGATAAATTAATACTGATTGCAATCTATAAATAATGATTATCATCTTAAAAAGACATGGATGATTCTCTTATTAAGCACTAAGATATATGTGCAAAATTAAGACTATTAATTAAAATTGTGTCTATTTAATGCCAAAAACATAGTTATTTGATGAAAAGAGATTATTTACATGGTGTTGTTCCATAAACACTTACGTGTAGTCATGTGAAAGCTTTGAACAAAGCAAGAGGATACTGCATCATTGAAAATCAAGAGAAGTGTGCATTATGGATGTATCTTTTCACTACTCTTTCAATTGATATGCTGAGCCAATAATCTGAGGAACTGGACTGAATAGAGAAGAACGATACATCAAATGTGCAGGAAGACTCATTAACAGCCTGCAATATACGTATGATAATGTTGTTTGCTGAAAGCACCGGACTTGAAGCACCTATCTATGAGAAACAAAGACTACAGCCTCTTTTTGGATTGTATCTCAACATCAAGAAAACAAAACGCCTCACAACTGGACCCAGAACCAGCACCATGATACACAGAGCAAATACTGAAGTTGTGAAAGAGTTCCTTTTGCTTATATCCACAGTTAATGCCTGTGAAAGCAGCATTCAGGAAATCAAAGGTGACGTTGCATTAAGTAAATCTGCCGCAAAAGACCTTACAGTGGTAACAAGCAGAGAGTCAGCTATGTGCTGATGCTGTCTCAACAACCATTAATGGAATTAGACTCAGTTTTCTTTAGGTTAAAATGAGAATGATAACAACTATACCCAACTCAGAGCTATTGTAAAGATAACATAATTAAAAAAGCATATAGCAAATACTGAGTCTACATTGCTGTTGTTGTTAAGTGCCATCAAGTTGTCCGCAACTCATAGCGACCCTATGAACAAGGAATCTGCACCTGGCCCTATCTTGTGCCATCCCCATCATCTCTGACATACGTGAGCATTGAGACAGTCACTGTGTTGATCCATCTTGGCAATGGTCTTCCTCTCTTTCAATGATTCTGACAGATTAAGTGCACTTGACTTTTTCTTTTATATCAGGGTTTCTCAGAAAGAGCACTATTGACGTTAAGAGACAATGGCTACTAGTTTTTCCCAGTGGGGAGTTGGCCTATGCGTTGAACAATGATAGAGCCACTGTGAGTTATAGTCAGATCGATACTACATAACAGCAGCAACAATCACACTTTCGTTATTGTTCTTAGATGCTATGGGATTAGTTCCAGGTCAAGGATACTGTGTGCACCAGAATGAAATACCGTGCCACTCTGTGGTATTGTTAGGTGCTGCTGAATTGAGTATGACTCATAACACACAATGAACAACAGATCTGAACCCTGTCCTAATCTGTGCCATTCTCATCTCTGATTTGAGCCCATTGCTGCAGTCACTCTGTCAAGTCTCATAGAGGGTCTTTCTATCTTTTGCTGACCCTCTACCTTTCCAAAGCTTTTCCAAGGAATAGCCTATCCTAGAAATATGCCCAAAGTATGTGAGACAAATCTCACGTACTTGGATACACACGTACTTTGGATACAAGGCCATCCTTGCCTCCGAAGAGCCCTCTGGTTGCACTTTTCCCAAGACTTCTCAGTTTGTTCTTTTGACAATCCATAGGCTATTCAGTGCTCTCCTCCAACACCACAACTCAAAGGAACCAATTCTTCTGTCATCCTTATTGTCTAGCTCTTATATGCATAACGAGTGATTGAAAAGACCACCACCTGAAAAAGGCACACCTTAGTCTTCAGCTGACTTTATTGCTCACCAATAATTTGGAGAGGTTCCTGACAGTAGAACTGTCCAATGCAAGATGTCACTTGATCTTGACTGCTAGTACCAAGGATGTTGGTTGTGGATCCAAGTAAGATTAAATCATTGAAAGTTTCACTCTTGTCTCCATCTATTATAATGTTACTTGTGGGTCCAGTGATGTGGATTTTTGTCTTCCTGATGTCCATAGTGAAGCTATAGTTTAAATCACTGGCCTTGAACCCATTGTCCCAGCCATTGTTCCAATCCATCTCATGGAAATTCTTCCTCTTTTTTGCTGATTTTCTCCTTTATTTCACATAAAACACTCATAATCCCCTCCACCAACTGCAACAACCAACATATCTCCAGACATTTCTTTTTTCTTTTTTTTTTTAATAATGTCCAGACATTTCTTAATGTCTCCTCCTGGGTGAAGTATGTGGAAGTGGAAAGATTAATAATGCTTTAATGCTTGACAGTCACTTTGATTGAATCCTCACAAGAAATTTATGACACAGTTCCTAAATTTACAAACAGTTTGTCAATGGGCAAATGAAATCCCTCCTTGAATTATTGGCTTAGAGAGTGAAGTCAAACAATGGGCAACCAATAAATAATGCTGGATTTGGCAATGACAATGGCATTGGTAATGAGCTCTGTTATAATGGAAGAGTACAGCAATGTGAGATATAGGGCATTGCAATAATAAATGGTTTTGGACCAAATAATGACTTCTTTTTCACTGTGACCACCTGTCTGTGAAGAAGAGAGTATCCCTGAGACGCATATACACACATATAATTTGGGGGAAAACAATCTTAGCATGGACTCTTTGTGTAGGTGATTTTGAAAGGTGGCAACAAAGAAGACGCCATTAGATTCCTGGGGTACTGTCCGCAAGAGAACACCCTGTGGTCCAACCTGACTGTGAGGCAGCACCTGGAGGTATACTCGGCTGTGAAGGGACTGAAGAGAGGAGACGCAGAGGCCGCCATCACTCGGTACACGGGGGAGCTACACTTGTTATGTGTGTTGGGGGGGCAGTACCCTACATATGGTGGGAATATGATATAGTAATAATGTTCCCCTCAAATTAAAGGATAGAGACTCTAATGTGTGGCCCCTGTTTGTGGAGTTGAGTAAGAACCTCTACAAATAAATAGGAATGCAATCCTATTCTGTTGTCAGTTTCTCTCACATTTATTGAAAAAGCCTATTGACTATTTTTAGTACAGAAACAAATCATTTAAACTCTGAGTCTGACAACAAGGACAGGGCGGTAAAGCATCCTAGGAAGCCTCAATGCTGCAACCACTCTGCCTTCTCTCTAAAAATTCCTGCCCTGGTGCTTTTGTTCTGATTTGCACATTCTCCCATATACATTTCTCCCCCGTTGTTCAGGGAAATGAAGATTCATGCTTTTTAAAATTCCATGTAAACATTCCATGGATTCATGCTTTTTAAAATATCTTTTTAAATCAGGTTAGTGGATGCCTTCAAGCTACAAGAGCATCTGAAAGCATCTGTGAAGACCTTACCGGAGGGTTTAAAGAGGAAGGTACGTGCGGGGCTCAGGTTGACCCCGAATGTGGCTCAGACGGGTCCTGATGCTGCCCCTCTCCTTCCAGCTATGCTTCGTGCTGAGCATCCTGGGGGCCCCGGAGGTGATGCTGCTGGACGAGCCGACCACGGGGATGGACCCTGAAGGGCAGCAGCAGATGTGGTGAGGAAAGCCACATGAGAGTTTCGATTATTTGTGGTAACTCTCCTGTGAGTGGAATAGTGCCCTCCATAATAAAAACATCGTGTCCTAATCTCTGCACCTGAACATCGTGTCCTAATCTCTGGACCTGTGAATGATAGCCTTCTTTGGAAAGAAGTCAGCAGATGTAATTAAGTGAAGGATTTTTGGGGAGGGTTAAGAAGTAAGGCTGTATTATCTAATCACAAGTGTCTTCACAATAGGGGGGAAAAAACCCAAAACTAAAACTAATCCCCCTTCCACTAAGCCTGTTTCAATTCCTGGAGACCCTCTGTCAGATTTCCAAGGCTGACGATCTTTATGGTTGGAAGCAAGACTGGCATCCACTTCTTCATTAACATGCCTCTAGAAACTCTCTGAACTTTGATAAATGTTTATAGTTAGAGAAAGGCTTCAGGCCTTTTGTTCATAGGGTCACTATGAGTCACGCTCGATGCGAAGGCAATCAGTCACAATGGCAAATCTTCATGGAAGAAGGCTGCCTATGTTTCTCCCGCGGAATGGCTAGTGAGTTCAACTTTGCATGTTTTGCTTGACAGTCCAACATGTATCATGCTACTCCACCTTTTCCAAGCAAGAAAACGCCAAAAGATGCTCCCAGTTCTCGCTCCTAGCAACCATCCATTGAGTTTTCAAGTCTGTAAAAGTCTACAGGAGAAAACTGCCCAAGCTTCTCTCACGGAGCAGTTGGTAGACTCAAACTGTTAACCTTTTGGTTAGTGGTCTGTCATGTGAATGACAGAAGAGGCGGCAATGTGATCACGGTGGTATTGTCTTTTTGAGGGAGGCAGCCACAAGCCAAGGGATGCCAGAGACCACTAGAAGCTGGAGGAGGCAAAGAATAATCTCACTCAGAGGACCTGCAGTGCAGGCGCAGTCTCCACAAAACCAAGAGTCAAGGCTTCTGCCCGCCCAAACCGCGAGAGGCTAAATAGTGATTGTTTCAGGCAACAGTTAGCAGGAACACGACTGCAGTCATAAGAAAGTAATGCAAACTCCAAGTGACTACGATGATCTCATTACAATTTACTTTCAAAAGTTGTCTTCACTTGCGAAGTGTTAAGAAACCCATAATAGCAGTAAGGTATTGTTATTGGGGACAAAATCATCGCAACCAGTTTTCGTGAAGGAGAAATGATATAGCCTAAGAATTTAATACTCTAGGAATTCTGTTTTCTCCATAGACCTTCTGGGTATGCATGGTACACTTCTATACTTAACCAAAACATTCTAAGATTGCCGCTGTTGTTCAATGCATTGAGTAGACTACAACTCATAGTGACCTTGTAAACAACAGCTCTGAGTCTTGCGTCTTGCGGGGAGGGAGAGAGAGAGGGAGGGAGAGAGAGAGAGAGAACGAACACACTGGAGGAAGAAGAAATTGGTCTGGAGTAAGGCACAGGCTTTTATTAAGCAAATCTGAGAGAGGAATGCCAGGTGACCACATACAGAGAGGATTGGAATGACAAACAGGCAAAGGCAGTCTCCTTCTTTAGGAGCCCTTAAGATTTAGTGGGGATGGTAGTTGACTCAGGAATTTGGGGGTCTGATTGGACCCATGGCCCGATTTAGGCTCTGGCTGTCTGGTAGCCTTGCTAACATTGACATTGTTAGACTTCCTTGAGTCACAATCAGGCCTTGAGCTAAGTGAGCGGGGTGCTGGGTGGGGAACCACAATACACTTCCTCCAGTTACAGTCACTGTGTCAATCCACGTTGTTGAGAGTCTTCCTCTCTTTCTCTGACCCTCCACCAGTCCTAGTAGGATGTCTTTTTCCAAGGACTGGTCCATTCTGACAACATACCTGAAATATTTGAGATTAAATCCCACCATCCCTGCCACTACAAGCATATCAAGCAAGAAATCCTCTCTCAGTAGCACCCAGTGCTCAGTTCCCCTGGAGCATTAAAATGAAAAGAAAAGCCTATGTCCCCAAAATGATCTAAAAATCTTAGGAAGTGTCTGAAATCTGTCAATTTTTAATTTTAGGGAATTATTTTATTGTTGTTGTTAGTTTTTCTCCATTCCCATTTTCTTTTCACTCGCATCTTGAAATTCAAAGTTTTTTCCCCCCTAAAACTTCTTTATACAATATTCTTTCCAAACTTTATTTCGGTGTATGTTCTCAATTCTAAATATTTTACCTAAATAACCAGGTTTAGTTAGTTCCAGGATTATAACCTCTCAAATAAAAATTATCCTTTCCCTGTCTAATCAGAATTCAGTAAGTTTTTAGATGTGCCGTGTAAAATGTTCTTTAAGTATGTATACACACACATACACACTTATATATGCATCTATATATCTGTGTTTTACATTTATTAATAGAATAATAAAAGTAATAAAAAGAGGAGAGAGAGGTATAGATATGTATGGGCATATATACTTGAAGAACATTTTACATGACACATTTAAAAACTTAGTGAATTCAGTCAGACTAGACAGAGAAAGGACTACCAAAAGAACAAATAGATATGTCTTGGTGAAAGTGCAGCCAGATTACTCCCTAGAGGCAACGGTGGCAAAGCTTAGCCTCACATGTGCCTATTATTAAGAGGGACTGTTCCTTGGAAATAAGCAACATTATGCTTGGAAAGGTGGAATATCAGTAAAGGAGAGAAAGACCCTCAGTGAGATGGATGGGCATAGTGACTAAAGCAATGGGCTCAGATTGGGAAGATGGCACAGAAGAGGACAGGGCTCAGATCTGTTACTGTAGGGTCAGTAAGAGTTGTACTCGATTTGACAGCAAGTGACGACAATATCTATAGCTGTGTGTGTGTGTCTGTCTGTCTGTCTGTCTGTGTGTATTTGCAGAGTATTTTGAGCATTCCTGATGTTTAGCATTTTTCTCTAACCATACATTCAGGCAGGCGATCCGAGCCAGCGTCAGAAACTCAGAGTGTGGAGCCATCCTCACCACCCACTACATGGCCGAGGCCGAGGCTGTGTGTGACCGCGTGGCCATCATGGTGTCTGGGAGGCTCAGGTGGGTCCCTGGCCAAAGCCCACCCTTAGCCCCTGGAAGCAGGACTGGGGGAGGTTTCCTGTGAGAGGAAGGGGTCTCTGGGGGCAGTGGAAGCTGCCGCTAGCACTGAGAACCTACCAGCTGTGTTAGCCTCTGATGTTGGTCCTCTTTCTGATCCTGGGTCTTGTTCTCCTTCCTGCTATGGCCTCTTCCTCATCCGGCCCCCAGGTGCATCGGTCCCATCCAACACCTGAAAAGCAAATTTGGCAAAGACTACCTGCTGGAGATGAAGGTGAAGACCCCTGAACAGCTGGAGCCCCTCCATACAGAGATCTTGAGACTGTTCCCCCAGGCTGCTCGGCAGGACAGGTAAACACTGGTGTGTGTGTGTGTGTGTGTGTGTGTGTGTGTGTATGTGTGTGTGTGTGTGTGTGTGTGTTCTCTTGGTCTTTAGTGTTAACATCGAGAAAGGAAATATAAGCTTTATTCTCTCATTACTTTGAGTAGTTATGAAATTGTAAGCACTTTAGTTCCTAAGCAAACAAAATATAAAAAACCACCACCACCACAAACAAACAAACAAACAAACAAACCCATTTTCGTCACTTCAAATTTCAGCCCAAAGAATTGAAACTGCAATCCTGAAGGTGCGTGGTTTGAATCCACCATATGTTCCACTGGAGAAGGGGCAAATTCCTCCTGTGCTAGTTGGATCCAATTTGACAGTACACCACATTAAAAAGAAAAAGAAATTTTACAAAAATTTTTAAAATTAAAAAAAAAAAGAATTGTTCTCCAAGCTGTAAGGTAGGTTCAAAGAACTGATGTTTTAGGTTGCAGGTGAACTTGTGCCACCACAGGAATAGGACTTGCTGATTCTATGGAGAGAGTTATCATTCTTGAGACCCTAACAAGTACACTTCACAAGTCATCTCAGCTCGTGTGCTCTGAGGCCCTGCCTACAAGGTCCCATCACCACAACCGCCCCTTAATTGAAATCAGGGTGCTCTGGTGCCGTGGTCCCCAGAGAGAGCTGCTACTAATCCAGTGACCGTTCTCTGGTGATTCAGATCCCTTGGCTGCTTCTTGGAAGAAGGATGGACAAGCTGTTTACTTATAAGCAAACCTTGGAAACCCACTAGAGGTTTCAGTTCTGACCCAACAGCAATGTGAGAGAGAGTCGTTGAGAACACTGTGGGAGAGTTATGTGCTAAATTAGAGAATGTGACTGACAGCCTTGTTGTCCCTAGCAACATCAGCACTTGAGGCTCGAGATGTCAGGGAATGCCAAAACAAACAAACAAACAAACAAACAAACAGGGAATGCCGAAAGGTGCGGCTAAGTGATGAATATAGTTCTGGTTTTGTTTCTGTAGGGGTTTTCCATTCTGATTTGAGATAAAGTTTATAAAGTAAAGTGACTTTGCACTCATACGTATTTTGTTCTATGCCCACAATATAACAACCCTCTCTGCACCTCCCCTCTATGGTTCTTTCATTGCACCCTCATTCTACCTCTGCCTGCCCTCTGCTCTTGGGCTTATTCACTTTAGTGTTGTAGAGAGTGAGTGTCTCTCCAGTGTTTCTTGCTCACCTTATAGACCTGTTTTTCACCTTGTAGACTCTTTTTTGGTTGAAAGTTGAGCTGTGGTTGTTGTTGTTGTTGTTGTTGTTGTTGCTATTGCCATCGAGTCATTTGTGACTCATAGCGACCCTATGTACAAGAGACTTAAACGCTGTTCTATCCTGTGCCAACCTTGCTGTCTCAAACACACTTATTCCCACCACTCCACTCACAGAATTGATCCATCTCATCGGGGATCTTCCTCTCCTGTGCTGTTCCTCCACTCTCCCAAACATGATGTCCCTCTCCAAGGACCTGTCCCTCCTTGTAACATGCCCAAAGTATGTCAGACGAAGCTTCAGAATCCTTGACTCTAGGGAACATTCTGGCTTCACCCTATCTAGGACAAACCTGTTTGTTCTCCATGGTATATTCAACACTCTTCTCCAGCACCACAGCTCAAAGGCATCAATTCTCTTTCTATCATCCCTATTCACTGTCCAACTCTCCAATGCATAGCACGTAATTGCAAAGACTATAGCCTGGATCAGGTGCACCTTAGTCTCCAGCCTGAGCTGTGGTTGTGAGCTTTATTTCAGGTTTAGAAAGTGACGACAGGTCATACTCTCAAGGGTTCTGCCAGTTTCTGTTGACCCAGTAAGTCTGGCCATTAGTTACATTTTATTACATTGGTAAAATGTGGATAGCATAATCTTTACCATTTTAACCATTTTGAACGTACAATTCATTAACTTTAAATACATTTGCGATATTGTATAACCAGCAGTATTATCTGTTCCCAGATCTTTTACATCATCGCAAACAGAATTTCTGTACCCATTAAACAACACCTCCCCATCCTCCCTGCCTCCGCCCTATCACACCTCTATTCTATTGTCTGTTATATATATATATATATATATATATTCTATTGTCTGCTATATATTTCTTAAAAGCATGGTCTTGCACTTTCTGGTGCATGACTTCTTTCACGTAGCGTACTCTCTTCATCCATGTCTCAGCATGTATCAGAACCTCACTGTACTTTTACGGCTACATAATATACCACTCTGGAAGCAGGAGCGGCATCCACTTCCGAAATGGCTTGCCTCCAGAAACTCTATGTACGAACAGTGCTCAGGCTGTTCATTCATAGGGTTGCTATGAGTCGTCTACGACTTGACGTCGTCAAACAACAACAACAATATACCACTACACCCTAGTATTACAGTGGCTACTACTCTGATGGTTCTAACCTAAACCTTAGTTTCCATAAATATCATAGCCTATGAAATCCACAGGGGAAGATGTATTCTGATACAAAGTCACTGTGAGTCTAAACGGCTTTGATGTCAATGGTAAGTAGATTACAACTCATAGTGACCTTATGCAGATTCAAATCCTGCTCCAGTTTCACAGTCTCCACTATGCTCAAGTTCATGGCTGCAGTCATTGTATCAATACAATTTATCACTGAAGGTCTTCTTCTCTTTATCTGACCCTCTACTAGTCAAGTATGATGTCTTATTCCAAAGACTGGCACCTCCAACAACAAAATTGAATGGCTAGACTGCATTTTGTTTATCCATTCATATGTTGCTTTTACTTTGATAAATTCTTCTTCTTAAGTATAATGATAACAAGGACTGGGTTACCAAAAGAACAAGGTAAGCATGGACTTCTTTGTGCTTACTAATCTGTAAAGAACGGTTTCCCATGAGTTATGATAAACCCCATATGAAACTGTTCATTATATACAATTATGGTACATTCACACAATGGAATACTATGCAGCACACAGGAGTAATAACTTTGTAAATTATTACATAACTTGAGAGGGACTAGAGAGCATTACGCTGAGTGACTAACTCAATCCCACAAGGATAAATATTGTATAAAACCATTATTGTAGGTGAACTCTGGTGACCTAGTGGCAAGAAGCTGCACTGCAATCGCAGAGATGCATGGTTCAAATCCACCAAATGCTCTGCTGAAGAAGGAGGAACAATCTCTTCCTGTACCAGTCAAATCTGATTTGATGGTACACACATAAAAAATAATAAAAATAATTAAAAACAAAACCAAACCAAAACCCCCCATTATTGTAGAATAAATATAAGGATCCAGGAGGGGTGGGAGAGGCTGGAAGCAGAGGGATGCGGATGTGCAGGGGGAAGGGGGATTAATCATTGGGTTGTACAATTTGATGGAGGCATGAGGGAAATTGAAAGAATTTGTTCAAATTTATATTCAAATTTTGTGAATAAACTAGTAGAGAAAAAAAATACTGTTTGTAGAGTATCGGATGCCCATGTTCTGGATTGTAAATTTGAGAGAGATTATGATTCTCTCATAGGTAGGAAAGTATTATGGGTTTGGGAGAGAGACAAGTACCAGTTATGCTTAGAAGCACAACTTTGATGTGCTGGGGAGGAAAAAAAAGTCAAAGTGTTTCCTATAGATTGGTAAGCAAGCAGAAGTAAACCAGTACTTGCCTGGTTTATTGGCTGATCCCACACTAGGCTGGTGAGCAACCCTACTTCAGTCTGACCAGTTCTTTCCCTTTTGTCCTTCAGCCCACGTTTCAGCAGGTTGATTTCCTCTCATTAAAGAACATTCATATTACAGCTGCCAGCACATTATACAAATACATATGTTTACGTGTTGATAAGAGTATACTTTGGGCATGTTGTCCTGAGGGGCCACGTCTTGGAAAAGGAGATCGTGCTGGCAAAGGTGGAGGGTCAGCCAAGGAGACGAAGTCTTTCAACAAGGTGGATGGATACAGTGACTGTAACAATGGGCCCGAGCATATCAGAGACCCTGAGGACGGTCCAGAACAGGACAAGGTTCAGATCTGTCGTTCACAGGGTCACTGTGAGTCACTAGGAGTTGCAGTCAACTCAAGAACATACAACAACAATGAGCCAATTGCTCTTTTTAAAATATGTATCCAGCAGTGGTTGTGAACGTGAAGCTCAGTACTCAAGCTCACTCTTTTTCTCCTCCCAGGTGCTCCTCCCTCTTGGTCTATAAGTTGCCAGTGGAGGACGTGAAACCTTTATCCCAGGCTTTCTTCAAACTAGAGCAAGGTAAGAATAACTTCTGGAATGAAGCTCTGTAAACAGGTGAGTGATAACCTTAAACAAAGCGAGTGTAATGAATGCACAGAGTTGAGATACCACATGTTAATTACTAAGAGCTCCAGTTTTGCTGGTGGGATTGTAAAATGGTACCACCACTCTGGAAGGCACTTTGGCATTTTTCTCAAGAGGTCAAACATAGAAACTCTGTATGACCCAGCTATTTCACTACTAAGGAAGGATATACCCCAAGGAAATTAGAACTGAGACATAAATGGAGATTTGTACACCAATGTTCACAGCACTGTTGTTCACCATTGTAAGAACATGGACACAGCCCAAATGTCCAACCACAACTAAATGAATTGAGAAATTATGGTCCATTCACTCAATGGAAAGCTATGCAGCAATGATTTTGAAAAACACCACGTAACTTGGGAGAGAACAGAGAGCGTTATGCTGAGTGAACAAACTCAATCTCAAAAAGGACAAACATTGCATAACACCACTGTTGTAAAAATAGAAGGATAACTAGTAAAACATGTATGAGGACTTGAAGTGGGAAGGGGTGGGAAGGAGAGGTAATGATGAGTGGGGCAAAACCACAGGGTTGCACAATTTGATGGGTTGGAGGGAGGCGAGGAAGGTATTGGGAAGGATCTGGGTGAAAAGACAGGGTAATGATGGGCAGGGTCCAGTGGGTCTTCTTTCTTTTGCTGGCCTTCACATCATCCCAAACAGAAATTCTGTACCTGTTAATAATTCCCCATCCTCTCTACCTCCACCCCTTCATCATTTCTGTTCTACTCTATGTCTCCGTGCATTTGCCTTGGAGGCAAGGATTCTGGGGCTTCGTCTGACATACTTTGGACATGTTGTAAGGAGAGACAGGTCTTTAGAGAGGGACATCATGCTGGGTAGAGTAGAGGGACAGTGCAGGAGGGGAAGACCCTCTATGAGGTGGATTGATTCAGTGACTGGGGTAATTGGGATGGGTATGTCAGAGGCAATGCGATTGGCACAGGATAGAGCAGGGTTTAGGGCTGTTGTACATAGGGTCACTATGAGTCGCAAACAACTCGACGGCACATAACAACAACAACAACAACAACATACATTTCATGGAAGTAGGATCTTGTACTTTTCTGTGTCTGATTTCTTTCACTTAGCAAAATATCTCCATCCATGCCTTTGCATGTCTGAGAGCTCCATTCTATTTTTATGGCTGCATAATAATGCCACTAAGACCTATAGCATGGTGGCTAATAGGATGATGCTACTATTATGACTGTGATCTCAATACACATTCTCATATTTGGTCAAAGAATATTCAGTATATAATTATTTATCTGTAAGATCTACTTGTTTTCGCTTTTTGTACATAACTTGGCAAAAGTGAGAAGAGGCACCTCTAACCTAAGCTCTCTTTGTTCAGTTAAGCAGAGCTTCGAGCTGGAGGAGTACATCCTGTCTCAGTGCACTCTTGAACAGGTGGGTCAGTTTAGTGTCTTTTATACCAGTCATGTGATTGTTATGCATTTAGACCAACTCCCCGTTCACTTGGAGCTACAGGAGGCTGTGTGACTGTCTCTACTCATTCATCCCTTTAAGGTTTTCCTGGAGCTGTCAAAGGAGCAGGAGCTGGATGGTTTTGATGAAGAATTTGACCTCTCAGTGAAGTGGAAGCTGCTTCCTCAAGAGGAGCCCTGAAGATCCGAAATCTGATGATGCTCTTTAAGCTTGAGACTTTGTTCAAAGACAGTCTTTTATAAGATAATGGCACAAGCCAGCTCTTACTCTTATGTCAGAGTTTCTTTAGTGATAATCATATTGTGGGAGGGGAAAGAGTTGGGGGGGGAAGTTGTAAGACCAACGATAAGGGTATGTGAGATTAAGCCAGACCAGTCAGCATCAAACTCTGCAACTGATACCCACGCACTTTACAGTGCCAATGTATAAATGCATTTCGTAGACATTGTGTCTGTTCATGAAAGTGATAGGAGGATGGTTTAAGTTTTTCTGAACTTCGATATAATGAATGTTTTGTCTTTTTAAAGTAAAGTACAACTGAAGACAAAAACTTGTTTTATGAAGAGGAAAGATCAATGTACCAACAACAGCCACACAGAACTTGTCGCCCCACCACCTACATCTTTTAAAGGATTTCTTTTATTCACTGCTTTTCCTTTTCTGCCAATTTTCAGATTTTACATGTAAATTTCTTATTATCACCTACATCATTTAAAGGATTTCTTTTATTCACTGCTTTTCCTTTTCGGCCAATTTTCAGATTTTACATGTAAAGTTCGTATTATATCTGTTAGCATTAGAATGGGAATTTGAATACACCTGAAAGAATAATTACAGTAAGAATTTGAATGACCCATTAGGTAAAACTTATATAACTAATGTTCAATTTTGAGACATATTTCTGATTATATTATCTTAAATTTCTTCCATTATTTGAAGCAATTAAATTTTATCATTCTTATTTTTACATCTTTCTATATACCATTATGGGAGAAGGATGGGCAATCTCCTCCCATGAGATTAACTGCCTCTGAAAACCATCCCTCCCCAAGAGGGTCAGCTATGGGTGGGTTCTGACTCTATGGTACACAACAACAACATATACTATTAACTTTCCAACTGTTATTTAATGAACTCTATAAATATGAAAGCTTAAAATACTCACAAGCTAAACAGACACTTATTGCTGTTACTAATGCTTCTAGCTAATTTAACACATGAATGAAGAATAATGATGGATCATTACTTTTATGTTGGTCCGTATATTTTCCTAGATTATTAAAACAAAACACTATTCTCAACATTTGTAAGAATAGTTATACATGCTTGGACAAACTATTCCATCTATAAGGCTCCCATAATTTTCATTTTAAAAGGAGAAATTAATCCTGGACCTGCTGCTTTTTTTTTCTCCCCATGAAACACAAATGAGTTGGTACAAGTAGACACATTTTAAAGGATAGTGCACTTAATTTGGTAACAGGATAGTATTCATTGTAAGAAGCCAAATTGCCAATGACAGTGCCATTACAGATGTGCATAAGGCTTGCTTCTTAATTAGAACATGGATCCCTAAGTCTTTAGCCTTCAGTACAAATGATACCCTACATTTAAGACTATAGCCCTCAGTATTAAAATGTTCATAAATGATATTTGGGAACTGACCAAAGAATAATGTACATTATTTTAACATTCTGACAATCTGTTCCTCAACTGAAGAAATAAAAAGAATGTAGTTGTCTCAATTAGGGCTTATTAGGTTGAGGATTTATAACTAACAGGACTATAAAAGAAATAGTCAAGTTAGATCACATAGAATTTCAGGTCAGCAATAATTTCATAATCACGCTAAGATAATGATATTATTATTAATTTCACACTATTTGCCAGATTCTGCTCATTGTTTTATTCAGTATCACAATAATTTTTATTCTTTATAACACAAAATAAATATTTTTGTTCTGAAAACCATTCCTTTTTTTTGTTTGTTTTAATAGTCATCATGGTAGGCAGAATTTCTAAAATAATCCGCAAATGGAAGCTGTCTCTCCCAATTCTCCATAATTTTTAATATGAAGTGATAGTACTGCAATGACTGTGTTATAATTGTGTGAAACACTTAGCTTTATTATAAGCAGATGACCTGGATGGGTTTGATCTCATCACATAAACTCTTTTTTTCAATAAAATGTTTATTTTATACTGGTTTACTTACAACGTATATGTTGTTTTTCACACCAGATCTTTCCAATTTCCATTACCCATATTACATGAACTATTAAATGTAGAGAACATTTCCAAGCTGGTGAAGGCAGAAAGATTTGAGGCCCAAGAGGCACCCAATGCTTTGAATGCTGGTATGTGGTATGGAATGTCTGCTAAAGGGCTTAAAATTTCTATTTGGAGTAGCGAGAATTTTCTAATAGAAGATTGTAGTGATAATTGCACAACTCTACCAATAAATAAAAAACCCACTGCCTTGTGCACTTAAGATAACTGAATTGTATAGAATGTAGATTCTATCAACAAAAAAGACTTTTGCAAAACCAGAAGAGACATTAAGGAAATGTGAGAAGGTGCCCATGGCTTGCATCAAATAGGTACCTTGCCATCAGTAAATTTATTATCTCCTCAACCTGACCTTGTTTAACCGGTGGCATTTCAATAAAGATGTGGCATCTCCATCAACCTTCTCTAACAATAAATGTATTTTCCACTCACTTTGTGAGTACTTCAAGGATAAAAAAAGAAAGGTTCTCTTTGTTCCCCCAAGTTACTTCTAGGCAATTTTCCTCTTTCCTTTCTCAAAGACACAGTTCTTTAAAAGACTATTATGAGAAACTTTATTTCTTAAGTCATCTACCAATTTCTTGGATACTCCTCTTAAATCAGGAAAGGAATATGTCAAGTTTAAGTCTTTATTGTTGTTGTTGTGGTGGTGGTTATTAAGTGCTGTTGGGTCAAATAAAACTGATAGCGATCTAATGAACAAAATATCTGAATCCTGCTCTATAACTATTATCATTTCTCTAATGTTCATGGAGTTTCCAAAGGCCTGTTGTTTAATAAATAAATGCCAATCCTGCTTCCAAGCCTGTCTTAATCTGGGAGTTCTACTAAACCCTGTTCACCACGGGTAATCATTATGGAATTTGACACATCAGTGGCACAGCATTCAGTATCACAACAACTCCAAGTTATCTCAGTACAGCAAACTGACAGACCAGTACTGTACCACTTAGAACAATGTTCTTTGCAAACATTTATACCATACTTATTATTACAATACAGTAGCTTGCAATTTGCCCTTAGTTGTAAAGCCAAAGAAAGAGATTGTCAGCTCCACAATGATAATATAGCAGTTGTATTAGCGGCTTACTTTCTAAGACTGAAGAAGGGATAAGACTTCAGTCTCCATATGCACCGAAGGTGTTTATAACTCTCACAGCCAAAGGTGGCATGGTGCCAGGACCTTGAAGCTCCTAGGTCATCCCAACAAGTATTACATAGAAATGATTTAGCAAGTGGTCTAGCAACAATAAAAGGCATGGTGTTCTTGTTGTGTACCATCAAGTTGGAACCGACAAATAGCTGACCTTCTGGAGGTTTTCAGAAACAGTTCATTACATGGAAGGAGATTGCCCATATTTCTCCCACAGAGCAGTTGGTAGATTCAAACCAGGTGCCTTCAGGACTGCAGCACAGCTCCTAACAACTAGGACACCAGGGCTACATACAATCTTACAAACTCTTGTTGCCCTACAATCTATTTCTCCAGGCAAGCTCTTCCAAACTCATGTGCCCTTAAAAAAATTGCAAAAAAAAAGTGGTAAAAAGAAAGTCAAACTGTAGGTTTAAAGCTGATTCTATAAAATCCAGGTTCAGAGCCTTGCAGACCATTCAATTCTTGTTCTTTCTAAGCCCTGGCTGCTCGACCTTCTTCACTTTGATCAACGGCTGGGATCGTCTTTTTGACATCTTAAAGCTTTTCATTTCGTCACTGTCACTCAAATGCACATGAGTGACACTGGCTCAGCAGTGTTCCCCTTCCACTTCCCTTCCCACATTGCCTGCCTGTCTGCCTGTCTACCTGCCTGCTTCCCACTCAGGATCTGCTCCAGCAGCCCCCTCGCACCTTTCTTGATGGGGCCGCATCCTCGCAGGACAGCCCTCTGCTGCCATCTGGTGGATGAAGCACTCCACCCGTCTGGTCCACCCCGCATCATTGCCTTGGCTCTTCGGTGCCTTCTAGCTGGCTCTGACCCTAGTTAACTACAACAGAATGTACTACTACTCATAGTAGGACCGCATGCAGCCTGCCAGATCCTGTGCCATCCTCTCAGTCAGCTGTCCCTGAGCCCGTTGCCACAGTCACAGTGTCAGTCCATCTCCTCTCATTCCTCCATCCTGTACTTTTCAGCACAAGGAGATGGGGGCAAGTTTCTTTCTCCTTCTTCCTTCCTTTTTCCCTCCTCCTCCTCCTCCTCCCTTCCTCCTCCTCTCCTCTTCCTCTTCCCCTCCTCCTCCTCTTCTTCTCTGTCTCCTTTTCTCCTTCTCCTCCTTCCTTGTTCTTCTTCTTCGAGTGTGGTGTGTGTGTGTGTGTGTGTGTGTGTGTGTGTGTGTGTACCATCAAATCAGATTGGAGATTGTCCCTCCTTCTCCAGCAGAGCATCTGGTGGATTCAAACTGTGCACCACCTCTGGGATTGCAGTGCAGCTCCTTGCCACTAGGCCACCAGAGTCATACTTGATTTGATGGCACCTAATAACTACCACTTTTCTGAGTATGATCCCCTCTTGAGAATATATTCTATGGATGCGAGATGAAGCCTTAACATCCTTGCTTTTAAGGAAAACTCTGGCTTCAAATCTTCTGAGACATTTGTCTGTTTTCCCGGCAGCCTGTCCACCGTCTCTACCACACACATAAAAGCATTTACTGGGATGTTGCTACCTGACAGGACTGTGAGCTGGACATGCCCTGGTCATGAGGGTTAAAACAAAAGAAAGATTGGAATTTTAATTGTAGAATTCTATCTAGACTATCACACAATCCCAGAATGTCACATTTCCACGGTTCAGCAGTGGTTAATTCTCTCTCTCATTGTCATGAAGTCAGAACCAACTCCTAGCTGGCCCTTCAGTGGGGTTTTGGGAGCTGTGCACGGCATGAGAGGTGACTGCCCATCTTTCTGATAGCCCGAGAGTCACCACTGTGGGGGTTAGCAGCCCAACTCCCTATGCAAATGGTCCAGGTGGCCAAGATCCTTCTGGTGGTTTTCTCTACAACCCTTCTCATTGACTTCCTCAGTCCGTGGTGTCAGCCCTGTCTAATCAATTGATAACACAGAATATTCTAGAGGGCCAAGTAAAGCTCCTGGATTGGCATTTTACAGTAACAAGATGGACGACGACTGTAATGGTCATGTTCAAGTTTCCAAGCTTGGACATCAAAACATAGGCATTGCTACTGAGACATGCGGGTCAGCCACACTCTTTTTAAATGGGTCTAACATTAATTTCAAGCAACACTTTCTAACATTTATTACGTAAACGGTAAATAACCATTGTTAATTTTTTAAAAAGACAGTTTCAAATTGAGAACCACTGCCCCTAAGGACTGGTAATTCTTTGCAGGTGCATTTTCAGCCTATCTACTCATGACAATTAGATCCACGTGGCTTTGGATTGCTCAATGCTACTCAGAACCTCTCATTCAGGATTGAATCATCTATCTCATTGCTATCCATGAGCCGAGGCCTGTAATGCCATCGCTTACCTTCAGCTCACAAGATAGTGGGGAAAACCCCAAAGACCAAACCTTCCACAGTCCAATCAATTCCAACTCAGAGGCACCTACAGATCAACAGAGAGCTGCCCCATGGGGTTTCCAAGGCTGTAAATCTTCACAGAAACACACTGACTGCCACATTTCTTTTTCCTCCTGTGGTTTTGTGTTGTGGTGATTATGCACCATCTTGTCAGAACCAACTCATAACTGACCCTCCAATGGGTTTCAGGGACAGCAAATCACACTGGGGGAGACTATCTTTCTCCCACAGAGCAGCTGGTGGATTTGAACCACTTGCCTTTGGCTTGGCAGCATAGCTCTTTACAAATGGTCAACCTTGCAATTCACTACGAAGGCTCCCATCATTAACTGTGTAGTGATGCTGGTGTGCCCCTACCACCCACCAGGGCATTTCTTACTTTGTTGGAGACTAAGATGTGCCTGATCCGGGTTATAGTCTTTGCAATCACTTGCTATGCATCAGAGAGCTGGACAGTGACTAGGGATGATAGAAAGCGAATTGATGTCTTTGAGCTGTGGTGCTGGAGAAGAGTGTTGAATATACCATGGACTGCTAAGAGAATGAACAGGTTTGTCCTGGAGAGGGTGAAACTGGGTTGTTCCTTGGGGGCAAGGATTGTGAAGCTTTGTCTGACAAAATTTGGCATGTTGCAAGAAGGGACTGGTCCTTGGAGAAGGACATCATGTTTGAGAAAGTGGAGGGACAGCGCAGGAGAGGAAGCCCCTCGATGAAATGGATTGACTCAGTGATTGGGGTAGTGGGAGTAGGTGTGTTAGAGACAGTGAGGTTGGCACAGGATAGAGCAGGGTTTAGGGCACTTGTACATAGGGTCAGTATGAGTCGTAAGTGACTCAATGGCACATAATAAAAACACCCTTATAAAAAAAGCCCACTTCTCCAAGTTTTTTTATCCATTTTTGCTTCACCCACCATGGCTACTTGGTATTTTCTGTCTCACACAATGTGAGCCATTCGTTCTTTTCTGTGTTTCTGGAAGTCACCCCTAAGGTATGTTCATACCATCTCATTGCTAGTTGTGCATTGCATGAAGTACCATGACATTTGTAAGCTGTATTCTGCTGCACTTGATCTTGACATTTGTAAGCCATGTTCTGCTGCACTTGATCTAGCATCCGGGGGATGCAGTCCCGTTCATGCTTTCCTCACTTCTGTTGCTCTAGGTGACTATGGTGTGCTGTGGGCACTTTCTTCCTATCACAGGCTCAGCACGGCTTTGTCTGTCATTCTGTGACTTGATCCTTCAGGAAAGGGGTGTGGGGACAGACCCCAGGCTGGAGGCACATTGCCTTTCAGGAATTAGGTCTCTGCATTGTCATAAAAGGTCTCTGCAAGGGCGGGGGAGGGGGGGGGCGTGCTCCATTAGGGCTTGATACAGGAGTAAGTATCCTGCACACTTGATGAATTTTGGGCTCCGGAGAGGGCAGATTTTTAGTTTCATGTAACCATCCCGTATGATAGTCCTGTGTTTGACCACCGTGCCTTGAGTGTGGCATAGATAATAATCCAGGAAAGATTTATCTGTTTGGAACTCAGTTAACAAGTCTTGGATTTTTGTCCTCATCATTCCCTTGCTTTCTCAGTAGGAAATTCTTGCTGCTACCCAAAGAGACTCTGGCTTCAACAGTTAGCTTTAAAGAATTACTCTTAATCTCTTTCCCAACATACCAATCAGGCTTAAACACCTGTCAAACCCTATCAGCTAATGTATCATGCAGGTTTCAACAAGGGCAGCTGTGACCTTAACCTCGGATTTAGCTCTGCACCGTCAATGGAGTCACTGTCAGTTGGCTGGTTCCGTTTTTAAAACTCACTCCCAGAATATTCTTCTCAGACCAGCTGTAGTACCAACTGCTTTCTGGGAAAGCAGGCTCTGAGGTCAGAGTGCACGTGATACTGTACGGTGGACCGCTGTGGAAAGGAGCTGGCCTGAGGGGGCGATGGAGCTGCCAGGTAGTTTCAAGGAAACTCTAGCAGATACAAGGTCTGAAGATTGAGTGACCAGCGTGAGAGAAAGCAGTGTAAGCCTTTGTGGCTTTGTCAATGAGCACTGAATGCAGGGGGATCTGGGAAGGCCAGCTCCTTTCAGAGAGCTCGGGTGGCTGTCCGTAGGTGCACTGTTAACCCAAAGGCTGTGACTGTCTGGCTGTTTGAATCCAGCCATCCAGAGAAAAGACGACCAATCTCCTCACATGTGATTCGCAGCCCAAGAAACACAATGCAGGGGCAGCTCTTAGTTCCAATTTGATAGTTTTCAGGTGAGGTAATCTTGTAAAAGGGTTAACAGTTGAGGTTTATTTCCTGGCAGGACTCTTTGTATTGGGACTAAGTTCTTTGCCCCCGAAGGAAATAGAGCTGGCTCAGTACAACATCCACTAGCAGCAGCAACACTGTACCGGGTCTGGACGTGGGGTGGAGAAAGAGGAGGGTTTACAGTGGCTGACTTCCTGAGGTGCACACTGTTCGAATCCACCTGCTGCTCCCTGCGACAAAGACGGGCAGTCTCTTTACCGTGTGATTAACTGCCTCTGAAAACCTGCTGGAGAAGTCAGGTATAGGTCGGTTCCAACTTACCAGATCTCCATTTCTAGACTAGAACATGCCCTTCCACTTGCTGGTAAATGTAATTAATACTGTGGTGATGGCTGTATACTGTAGAATCTGAACCGACCCACAGCTGACCCTCCGGCGGGTTTTCAGAAGCAGTTAATCCCACGGGAGGAGACTGCCTAGCCTTCTCCTGTGGAGCAGCTGGTGGCCTTGAACCACGTGCCTTCAGGATTGCAGCGCAGCTTCTTGCTGCTCAGTCACCAGGCTTTTGCTGAATAGTTCCTTACAGGGAGATTTGATGGTCTTGGGTTTTAATTCTGTGATATCACCTTGTTTCTGCAGAATATTTTAATTGCTTTTTAAAAATTTTTTTAAAAATTTTATTAGTGTGTGTGTGTGTGTGTGCACGTGTGTACGGTCAAATTGGATCCGACTGGTACAGGAGAAGACTGTCCCTTCTTCTCCAGTCACATTGCAGTAACGTTTAAGGTGTTGATTTGCTTCTTGAAAAGAGGTGATGGCATTTTTCAAAGACACATCTTGTTTCCTGCCTTTCAATATATATTTTCATGTCAAACGTATTCTTGGAAATTTACAGTTTTGAATGGGTAACATACTCATATGATTCAAAATCTCATTTTTAAAAAAGCATAAAAAGAAATTTGCCCAAGAGCTTGAATCAAATTTATTTTTTAAATTGTAATAAAAGTGATAGAAGTGTAAATATTTCAGAATAATTCAATCTGTTGAACAAAATATAAATTAAGAGTTTGTCTTACACTTAAAATAGATCAGATCTGCAAAAATATTCCA
Organism: Elephantulus edwardii; assembly: GCF_000299155.1. Lineage (NCBI taxonomy): Eukaryota > Metazoa > Chordata > Mammalia > Macroscelidea > Macroscelididae > Elephantulus > Elephantulus edwardii. Next base: position 13,175,799 of record NW_006399798.1, on the reverse strand, counting down.
TTTAGGTTTAAAATTAATTTGAAAATGAGTTAAAACAAGCACATGTCAATGTTCCTTCCTCTCTTTAAAATCTCAGATAGTACAAAAAAATCATTAACATTTTAGCATCTGTTTTTTTCTTACTTTTAATATAGGCCACTCAAATCCATTATCAATACTAAACAGCAAACAATCCATTTCAGTATATAAAATGAAGGGTCTAAAGCTTTTAGCTCTTGAATCTTATTAATAATATAATCATATTACTTATTCTTAAAGGGTAGCACTGATAATTACATACAAGACATTGCGAATAAAAATAAGTAGACATTTTCCTTACACTTGTACAGATAAGAATAGCGGATATAAAATTATTCACCTGAGAATAAATTCTTTTATTTTTATGTTATTTCAGGAAACAAAATAAAAACTATAATGTTAGCAAAAGAAATTTCTATTTTCTAAAAATTATTCTCTATTTAGATGTTACATGAAAATAGAGTATATTTTAACAAATTTAGAAGAACATCAGAATGGAATGTCACGCAACCAAGAGAACAACAGTAAAAACAACAGCACTCAAAGAAGAATCAATTTAGCTCCTATAAAATACTGTTAGTGTTGGAACAAAGGTCACAGCATATGAGAGTCAGCTCTGCATCTTTCTTCCGGGAGTGTTAAGTCTTACAGGGTCAAATTTGATAGTGTACTTGTATCTCAAGAATCTGAAGCACTTGCATTACAGTGAATAAAATGCTGAACTGAGTTACTCGAATTCACCAGCAATCCTCCGGAAGAAGATGGCCAGTTTCCTCGAAGGTGATTAATAGTCTTTTAAGACTACGGAAGATCAGCAATGAGCTGTTCGAGTAAAATAATGATGCTAATCTTAAAGAAAGCAAACTTAAAAGACGAGGCAGCCTACAGATTTGTGGTAAGAACAAGCTGTAAAACTCACAGGAGCTGAGATGAAGCCCACTCCTCCGGCTGTTCTCCACAATCTCGTAACCGTTCCGCACCTGGAGGGGTCGGCCCTACTCACCTCAGAGCACAGCCACTCAGCACATGCCAGACTTCACGTTCAACACGTAATCAAAGGTGGAACATTTACAGTAGGTGATGCTGGTCCCTGCCGCCCCAAATTCCCTTAACAAATGTATTTATTTAGTTTTAATACACACGCACAAAATGTTGAGATCAGAAACGTAAGCTATTTTGAGCAAAGTAACATATGTTCAAAATCACAAAATTCACATCGTAAATAAAGATAAATTCATGAATTGACCTTGTAGATTTCCTTTTCCTCCTTCTATCTTCTTAATTACTTGTTAAATCTAATTCTGCTGTATAGAGAAGACTCTGTTGCTCTGCATAAAAGTCTAGAACATTCCTAGGAATAATTTAATCAATGAACAAAATCTCTACGTGCAAAACTGAAACACAGTAAAGCAAATGTCCTTTTAAAAAAAAATGTTGGTAAGAGAATGTATCACACGCAATACCAGTAAATAAACTGCAGAAACGATAAGAGCATGATTCTGATGAGTCAGCATATTCTCAATTTCACTTCACAGGGGAAAAAATGTCTTTACATTACTCATACATATAAAATGTAATTATTAAAGTGCAAACTCAAGTAGCATGCTCTAGCTTAAAATCACATTTCTTAGCACAGTCAGGTTTCCTAAAAGTACCTTTTTCAATGTCTGTGCTGCTAAACTACAAATTTCTTACGTTGAATATAGTGTTCAAGGTTATACACAGATAGCTATAAAAATACATCCCAAAAGAGATACACTCCTGGGTATTTCTACGAATCCATGATCTACATGATAGCTCCTTAAATGAATGGTACTATTCAGCCACAACCTGCTTAGAAATGAAATGCACTTTTGACACACAGAAGCAACGAAGAGCATTCGTCATACAGTTGTCCTTAGTACAGAAGAGTCTCCACAAAGGATCTAAAATGAGTTTGCTTTCATGATAAGACATGTAAACTATGGTAAAAAAAAGAAAGAAAAAAGATTTAAAAAAATAGGGCCAAATAAATCCTACAAAGAGGAAATGATGTCACTGTAAGATATAAAACCCAAGCAGAAAGTTGTTCATAGGCTCATTTAGTTTAGTTTGAAGGCCTCTGAGACAGCTGGTCAAGTACAAGGTCATTAGGAATGCATAGAGCAGTTGTCAAAGCAACGGAGAAAACATTAGCCATGTACCTTCTGCTGAGAACAGGAATGGGACACTAGGGCCAATCAGTGGCTAGACCCTAAAATCACACACACTGTCTTTATTGTCTTCTTTATTCTGTGCAGAGTTAAAAATGCAAATTTTCTCCACATTAAATAATAGCTTCATCACAAGTCCAACTACTTAAAGTCTGTCAGTATCACGGCCTTCCACTATTTAAAGCTCTTTGTAATGCCAACAATCATAATCTCAATTTGGTTTCGACAAGTTTACACTTCCATTCATCTGGTAGAAATAAAATGTGTAGTAGTAATATTATATCATATTATACCTATAGCCCATACATGAATTCTATAAGAGAGGATTTCTAAGATTATATTTAATTAACCAAAATCTTACCTCAACTGTGTCACAGGGTGAAATTCTGGTTTCTTATTAAAGGGACTTATGTATGATGGACTTGTAATTGTTAATTTAATCCTCAAAAGAGTCTGGTTTTTAATACTGCACCAAATTCTAAGCAAAACCTAGGTGAGCACCTACATAAAACTATGCAGCGATATCTTGTGCTTAACATTCTATAGAGGACAGGGATATTCCAATAATAAGGTTAACCAATAAAAGGTATTTATCTAGTCAATGATTTTATTCAAAGACTAAACCATGCCATTAAAAGGAGCTGCCAAAAATTTAGATCCTCTACTAGGGACAGGAAAGGAAGGTATGGCTTAATTCTTCACATTCTTAAATGTCTGCCATTCTAGCCACCAAAAAAAAGTCAAATAATCAGATCACTAAACGGTGATATACTAGATATATTCTTCTTTTATTTTCATTAATCAAAATATCTCTCAATTTTATTGGAAGCAAAAGAAACGAAACTCCAAGAACCTACATTAGCCATGTCTGCAATCACCTATCACAACCTCATTTCATTCAAAGCAACTGAGTGTCCCCTAGTGGGTGTCACTGCCTGCAAGCCTCTATCTGCATTGAGACTGGCTATAAAGATGCCAAGTTTCACTCTCAGAAAGTAAAAAGGGGAAGCAAATTTTCATATTTGTCTTTCACGTATTCTCTAAGTGTTAGGATTTTATACAGAGTGTAACATTAATATTTAGGTGATAACAGAAATTTAAAAAAAATAAAGATAACTTGAAAATAATTTCATCATTATTCCTTTAAGTAGTAAGTTCAAAAGCACTGTTTTTGAAAGGTGAAAAGTAAATACTCTACTTAACATACATATTACAGTTCAATACAATTCAGATCATGCATATTCAACTAATGGTACATAAACTTTATTTGAAGAAGGTAAATCATATCAACACCGCATTTCAATTAAGAAACTTAGTCGACCTAGTGAAATAAGCATTTTTTTATCTGATACATTTTTATGGTTCTTTAGTTACATTCAAAAAATAAATATTTAGAATAAAAGTTAAAATCAAGGAAAGATGTAAGTTCAATAAAAAAACACAACATGAGTTCAAAACACAACTCTGTCTTCCTGCCTTCTCTCCCACCAAAGTGTGCTGTTTAAAGTTCCACAACTATTGTCCTCTTCCTCTTGCTCCTTCGTGAGTTCAACAAAAACCTAAATGTAAGAAAAGAAACAAACACAGCATCGTGCATTACAATTAGCTCAAAAGGATTTGCAACTTAATCGGAAGCTATGCAGGCTCAGTATACCTAATCAACTTCAAACTGTCAAGCAAGACTTACTGACAGAGTATTATTCAAACAAAATGGTCATCTCCATTAATCACATGCAAAGATGATTTCAATAAGATTAATAGGTTATTTATGATTAATATATCTAATTAGCATTGTCATATTAAAAAGTTAATATAATTTTATGCATATTAATATGAAACACCACAACCATCACCCACTTTCTTTACCAAACAGAAAAAAATGAGTTTTTCAAAATAAGCAGAGAATTTAAAATTATATAAAATGTTCAGGAATAGTCTATAATAATTTTTCTTTGGGTCATAATCTTATTCCCTGTGTAACATAAACGTAATTAGATATAGATACTTCCGTTTATAGTTTTATACATTTAATTTTCTTTTAACAACAGAGTGAAAAGACAACCTACAGAATGAGAGAAAAAACTTGGGGAACCAATATCAGACATGTGGTTAAAATCCAAAATATATAAAGAACTCTAACGACAAAAAGACAACCATCCCAATCAAACAACGGGGAACAGACTTGAACAGATTTCACTAAGGAAGCCCTATAAAGGGTTAATTATCACCTGAAGATATGCTCAAAATAAGGTGAAACCCACTACCATCAAGCCAACTGTGGCTCAGAGCACTCTACAGGACGGAGTGGAGACACTCCTATAGAGTTTCTAAAGCTCTAAGACTTTAAAGAAGTTGTAAATCTTGCTGGCATCAGATCGCTTCGTCTTTGCCTAACTAAAACAGCGGGTAGTTTTTAACTACCCAACTTTTGGGTTAGCAACTAAGAGTTTAACCAATGCACCACCACAGCTCTTCAGAAAATCCCAAAGACACAGAAATTCCACTCCTAGGTATATAACCAAGAGACATGAGAGCAGCAACACAAACAGATACGTGTGCATCTGTGTCCGCTGCCGCATTAGTCACGACAGCCAAAGAGTGGAAATAGCCATCAACAGATGAATGTCAAAACAAAACGCTGAACATGCATGCAGTGTACAATGTGCAGAAAAGGAAGGTCCTAGTACATGGATGAATGGTGAAAACATTACGTTGACTGAAATACATCAATCACAATAGGTCAAATACTACATTTCCTCCCTAGTATGAAATAACAGAGATTACCGAGTGGGGGAAGGGGGAAAAGGGTGTTTCCAAATAGGAAGCACTGAGTTTCTATTTATAGTGATGGGAAATTTAGCAACTATTATGGGCGATGCTAGCACGGTTAATGTGACTGCTGGACATCCCCAAAATGTGAAATTGTCAAATGTTAAGTCAGATAGACTTTCACAACAACAAAAATTCACACACACACACACACACACACACACACACACACACACACACACACTTGAACTTTAGAGTACCTGTTCCAATGTTGCTTGAGAAAAGCTGTACTCTTCAATGGCAAAAGTATGCTTAGCTATTAAAGTAGAAAACAGTATTTTACTTCTATTTTTAAAATAATAAAGTGGTAATTACTACTAAAGTGGTTGACAATTCCTGTGTAGGAAAAAAAATAATCTCTATAATCAAACTTAAACTTGAAGTTCTCAAAAGGTTCCCCGACGACCCTCCGTTTAGTTTTAATGCTATTTGTCTTATTTCCCCTTTCTAGCTCCTCTCCCTTTCTGCCTTTTCCGCAATAATCCTGTCTCTCACGTTTCCTTTTGATTCCTGTTCTCTCTCTCTTATTCATCAACCTCCACAGATCCTGTGCTTGCCTTTAACTAGATTCTTGTTCTTGGTCATATTTTTTACGTCTTTCTGTATTTATAGTATATGCTACTGCTTACTTTTAAAAATGGAGTGATTCACTCAGTTTCTTTAAGACACTTTGCACCCTCCCACTTTACGAGTCACCCTCTCCTCTCTGTGACTGGCACAGGAGTCTTGATGCCACTGCTCCCTCTGTGGTCTGGTAGTAAGAATTCAAGAAATGAATACCGTGCTCACGCTGCTGGGCTTGAACTCGTGGAGATAAGGAAACTAAACTTTCTCATACATGCAGTGGGATAAATCAGGATGTCTTTGAGGGACTGCAAGGTTCACATGACAAGTGATCTATAAAACATTCCTAGTACTCAGGAGCAATGATTTTGTCAATTATTATCTAACATGGGAGGGGCATTACGCTGAGTGAAATAACTCAGTCCCAAAAGGATAAATATTGTATAAAAATGCTATTGTAGAATGAGAATAAGGATCCAGGAGGGGTGGGAGAGGCTGGAAGCAGAAGGTTGTGGATGTGCAGGGGGAGGGAGGATTAATCATGGGGTTTTACAATTTGATTGGGGGGGCGGTGAGGAAAATTTAAAGAATCTGTTCTCAAAAACAATGTATTCGAATTTTGTAAATAAATTAGTATAAAATTTAAAAAATATTCACAGTACTAGTTTTACTCTATATCTTACATTACATGAACAAAAGGCTATCTTTTCATTTACCAAGATTTCTAAAAAAGTCCGAGTTTCAAGTCCTTCATTTTTTAAATTGTTTCATGATTTAAGAGCTCCCTTACGCTTTTTTTTTTTTTTATATATACAACTCACCTTCTTCCAGCTTGGAAAAAGACTGTGAAAGCGACTGGACATCTTCTTTAGGAATTTTAAAAGCCAAAATGGAAGAAAAGCTAAAAAACAAAAGTAAGGTAAAATGTGGGAAAATGGAAAAAAGTACTACTACTGTGTTCTAAAGCTCATGGTCAAAATTAAACTCCAATAATACATTTTTATCTTTTATAAACACTTTTAAATGATGTCATTTTTTCATGTAAAATAACTATCATTACTGTCAAATAAGAACAAATACTATTGAATATGAAAAGATTTAACAGTAACGTAAATTTTGAAAAGATAATCATTACACTATGTTAGCTGAGTTTTTGTGATAATATACAGGTTATTTTCTTTTTTTCTTTTTTTTTAATTTTTTTATTTTTGTGTGAGTGTACCGTCAAATCAGATCTGACTGGTACAGGAGGAGATTGTCCCTCCTTTTCCCGGCAGAGCATCTGGTGGATTTGAACCGTGCACCTCTGGGATTGTAGTTGCAGCTCCTTGCCACTAGGCCACCAGAGCTCCCCAGGTATTTTCATTTAAAGGATGCACTTAGAAAGATAGGTTTCTAGGTAGATAGAAAGAGAGAGAGAAAGGGGAAAAGAGGCAGAGAGAAACATAGCACATAAGAGTGAATAGAGAGTTTTGCTCTAATTCTTAATACATAATAATTTTAACTCTAATGATTAATATTATTTAAGATTACTGCTCTACAAAGAAAAATATCTCAATTTTGCAAACTTTTACCTTTCCTGGCGACTTGCATTTGGGAAAATATACTGAATTTCTCTTTGAAGGCGGTCTATTTCCAGGTTTTCTATCCAGTCCTTCAGTTTGATTTCCAAAAAGTAGCCTTTTCCAAATTTGCTCTTTAGATGTTGTACTGTCCCAATGCATCTGTAATAATATTTAAAAGAAAGTACAAAAATAAAATTACAATTTAAAATACTGATTTCTTACTTAAATATCTTTTAGTGCTTAATTTTTCACTCCAGAGCAGTTTGAGACATACAGAAAGGTTGCAAAGATGATACAGAAGCCGCAGAGGCCCTCATTCAGTTTCCGTTTCTCCCATCCATGCGGCACATTTATCTAAATGTACCAGAAACCAGCACTGTACTTTGTTGTTTTTAATGTAACTCCAGGTTTTACTTAGATTTCAGTCATTGTTCTAGAAGTGTCCTTCTTCCTGTTCCAGAATCTATCTGGAATATCACACTGACTTAGCTGTCTGTCTCCTTGGACTCTCTCTGTGACAATGTCTCACTCTTTCCTTGTTTGTCACAGGTCTTTCAGTGGGAAGGAGAACCAATCAGGTGCTAAGTAGAGTGTTTTGTAGAATTTGAAGAGTACGGCGTTTTCCTCCTACTAGATTGGGGTTAAGGACTTTCAGAGAGAGTATCACAGGGCAGAAATGTCCCTCTGACTACATTACATAAAGGGTTACAAGCCATTCACACAACAGGGTTCTCCATAGCAATGTCACTATTTTCTGTACTCTGTTCTTTACCAGGCAATGGCTAAGGCCATTTCATACATGGTGCGATGGGGTTAGGTGCCTCCATCTATAACAATTCAGAATCCTTTTGTAAGGAAGGCCTGCCCCTTCTCCCTACTTGTAATTTATTTATATACTTTATAATTATATAATTTATTTATACGGCAATGGCTTCAAGTCTATTTATATTTTGAATCATAATCCAATAAACGTGTAAAATAGCAAGTACACCAGTCCCCCACACAAAGCAGCCAGATGTAGTCTAGAAACTACTAACGCAGCTGGCGGTGTGAGGGCTCCGGCTAACAGAAGAGGGAGGACTGAACCCACCAGCCAGTCTTCAGGAGAAAGATGAGGCCATCTGCTTCTGTAAAGATTCACAAGAAGGAAGCCCTGTGGGCAAGGCCTCTGTCCTAACAGGGTCACGTTGAGTCAGAACTGACTTGATTGGCAGCGTATTTGTTTTGTGACATACAGAGAAACTACAGACTGACTCTAAAGCAAGGAAACATTCTTTCAACATTTACGTTAATAATACTACCAACATTGTATTTTTATTTTTTTAATGCTAGCATTCAAAAACCACTTCCCCTAAAAGAAATGGCAAGCAGGCAACTACCTACCTTAACTGACCAGACACCATAATAGCAACCCGGTCACAGACAGCCTCCGCCTCCTCCATATAATGAGTGGTCAGAATAGCAGCCCGCTTTTTGTTTTTAAAGGCAGTTCGAATTGCTCGCCTATAAAAACAGACAATATGAAAAGAAGGGAATAAAATGTCTAAGTGATAGTTGGGTTTTTAAAAATCCAACTATAGTTAAGCCTTAAAGAATGTGGGCATGATGAGTGCTTACCTCCTGTTTAGTGCAAGATCAGTAACTGGTTACTAGTTAGTTTCACTAGTTAAAAGGCATTTAATTAAATATCCTGTCCAACTATGATTTTCCTCTTATTAAATTGAATGAAATCATACGATTCTAAATGCCTAGATGGGTTAAAAAAAAGAAGGGCTTCAAGTCCTTTTTACTTCAAGCACGCAGGGCTATGAAGATGAAGGGTCACAACCTCCAGTACAGATGACACTTCAACATAAAGAAAAAAATCTCAGCCCTCACAAATACTCCAGGAAGCAGCACCAGGACAAATGCAGAAACAAGGACGCTTTCAAGGATTTCATTCCACCTGGGGTCACAATCAACACTCACAGAAGCCGCAGTCCAGAAATTCAATTACGTACTACCCTGGGCAAATGTGCTGCGGAGGACCTCTTTAAAATGCTAAGAAGCAAAGATTTCATTTTAAGGATTAAGGTGCACCCGAGTCAAGCCGTGGTATTTTCAACTGCCTCACACATATCTGAAAGTTGGACAACAAATAAGCAAGACTGGGTAAAAACTGATGCCTTTCAACTGCTATGTTGGTAAAGAATATATGGACTCCCAGAAGGAAAAGCAGAGTTAGTCTTGGACAAAACGCGGCCACAATGCTCCTTAGACGTGAGGCTGTTGAGACTCTGTCTCGCCCACTTGAGATATACTATCAGGAGAGAGAAGTCCTTGGAGAAGGAAATCGTGCTTGGCAATACAGAGGGTCAGGAAAAAAGAGAAGCATCCTCAAGGAGACTGACTGTAACCATGGCAACAATAATGGGCTCCCAAGTGGGGATTACGTGGAGACGAGACAGGAGCAGGCAACACTGTGTGCTGCGGAGCACAGGGTCACCCTGAGCTGGAACCTACTCAACAGCATCTTGAATTTCAATGTAAATTTAAAATTTCCTAACCAATTACTTATAATAAGAACTGATGCCTGTGCTTATGACAACACAGTCAAAATAATTCTAGAAATAGAGCCCAACATCAAAACCAGGCCTTAAACTAAGACCAAGCTAATCATTTAATTAGAACTGAATGGTCAGAAAGTTTCAAGAAAGTATTGTTATGAGAAAAATAATTTCTTTAAAATAAATGGGGGACAAAGTCTTTTAAAAAATTAGGCAATAGGGAGCTTTGGCGGCCAACTGGGTAAAGGGTTGTGCTGCCAACCCAAAGGCATGCGGTTTGAATCTATCAGCTGCTCTTCAGGAGAAAGACACACGATCTCCTCCTTTGTGATTTACAGCCTCTGAACACCTGCCGGAGAGTCAGCTATGAACCGGTTCAAATTCAACAGCACTGACTTGAGTTGAACCAGGCAACAGCACACTTTATTTTAAAAATTGGGGAGTGCTGGTGGCCTAGTGGCAAGGAACTGCAACTACAATCCCAGTGGTGCATGGTTCGAACCCACCAGATGCTCTGCCGGGGAAGGAGGGACAATCTCCTCCTGTACCAGTCAGATCTGATTTGACGGTACACGCACACAAAAAAATTAAAAAAAAAATAATTAACTAGATTTGTTCTACAATCTGTAAAATATTATTATCAATTCATAGAAATAGAAGTTTAAAGTTTAAAAGAATGTCTATTATTTTAAAAGTGGCACAGAATGTTAAATTGCTGTGTATGTATAACTTGTGTTCTGAAGTATGGTATGATAGACTGAGTCTGGAGTACCTTCAATGCTATACTCACCACATGTGCTGTTTGGCTTTGGGATCCATACCTGTGGATGGTTCGTCTAGCAGAGTAATCTGCGGATTTCCCAGCATGCTTAGAGCAAAACACAGCTAATAGAGGGCAAGTGGGGGATGGGGAGACATAATTAAGGCGTCACTATAAGGCATTCTATCAAGAAAATCACACAATAAACTAGAAATATATATATATAAACTATTTGATGAACACACCTTTCTTTTGATTCCTGCAGGAAGTTTCTTTATAGTTTTCTGAAGATGTTCTTTTAAGTCAAGTGCATTTGTAATTCTGCAAAACAGGCAATATAAAAATGAGTATACTGTGATATATATGTAAATATGTATATAAATTGTGATGGTTAACATTGGTTTTTTTTTTTTCTAGAACAGTTAGTGAAAGCTTTACCATTATAAAGCTTAATGGTAATGCCAACTAAAGCTTAACCATAAAGCTTTATAATTACATAAGTTATGCAAACTCCAGTGTACATAATTACAAATAAGTTAACATCTTAACAATAAATATTTCTTTTTAAATCAGAATGTTTTGTGCCACCTACAAGTCCATTTATTCTATAATTAGAAACGTAAAAATGCTTTTCTTTTTCTAGCTATCATGAAGTTGTGGATGAAAAATACAATGACCATACGCTATAAAAATGATAAACCACAGAAATACTTTTTTTTTTAAATGGAAAATGTGAACTTCAACTTCCAGTCACAGAAGGGTTCTAAGGACAATTGTTTCACCTGGTTATAACTTCTTTCATATCATTTGCACTCATTCCTTTCACAGCTCCGTATATTTCGAAATGTTCCTGCAGGGTAATGTCCGGCCACAGGGGGCTGATCTGAGGACAGTATCCCAGGCACTTCATTGCCTCCTCATCTTCAGCCGAGTCTGAAGAGTAACCTCCAAGAAACACCTACACAAACACAGAGCTATTTTTAATGCTTGTTTCATTCCCTTTTGCAAAAGAAGTGCTGAGTGGATGGATTCGATCCTCCTCCTAGAGGGAGGGTCTGGGTGGTGGTGTGCACCATCACATTGGGACTGCCTCACGGCTGACCCTCCAGCTGGTCTGCAGAGGCAGCTTCCCTCCTGGGAGGAGATGGTCCATCTTTCACTGGAGGAGCTATGGAGACGTATTAGCAATGACTTGTTCTCCTGTCAAGATCTGTAAACTCTGCTATAACCACAAGGCTAGTCCTGAACTGGTAACCTACAGCCTGCTGGCTGCTCTGAGGCGGAAATGGGCCATCTGTCTTCTCCTGCCTTACAACCGAATGGAGACTGGAGGGTCACTGAGTCACCACAGACTCAGCGCCAGGGAGCACGGTGTGTGTTTTATTTTCTGTACATTAAAAAAAACTAATACTCAAAACAGACAAAAAGTTTGAACATAAAAAATCTTTTCCAAATGTATTTGACTAAAACATGTAAACCATACTCTTTCCATTTCACATTCTCATATATCATACCTGGCCTGACGATGGCTCAATGTCACCGACCAGAATATTGATAACCGTGCTTTTGCCTGCACCATTTGGGCCTAACAATCCCAGAATCTCACCTAAGAGGATTAAAAGAGAGGAAAAAAAACTTCTCATCAGACACAAATAAAATAAATGGAAATTACTTTTCTAAGAAAGTTATTTTAAAAAATTAATTAAATACCAGCCTTTTTTCACACAGAAAGAGACATATTTAGTTGCCACTTTCTTTACTTTTCTTGTAAGAATAAAATCTTTCCTGTCATCATATTCTTTATGCAAATTGTTGACCATAATAGCTGGTTTCTAGAAAGGAAATGGGATTGAAAAATAGAGTTTAGAAATTATATATTGATCAGGAATCAATAGTCTACATAACACACTTTAAGTCCACATCATAAGAACTGTATTTGCAATAAGACATATTCTACTATAGAGACTGATGGAACCCTTGAGCCTATATCTTTAGTCATTCTTCAGACCCACAGAGCTCTCCCTGTGACAGGTCACCCACCTATCAGATGACCATGGAGGCACTCATTCCTTAGAACAACCAATCATATGAAGTGAAAAAGAGTAGTATTTACTCAAGGATAATGATCTGAAGGCAGGATGGGGTAAGATAGAAGGATTAAAAGAAATGAGAATTAGAGGAAGTGGGCAAACTACACTGGATATTGTAATGAATATAATAAATCTATGTATAAAAAAGACATACAAATAAGTATCTGTAAGATAAGCTATTCAAAATTAAGTAGATAATAATTTTTCAAAGAAAAGATTTGTCAGATTAATTCATATGCAGAGAAAAAAAAATATATTTTCAAATGAAGGTCTAATTATCCTATATTGAATATGACTTAACCAGGCAAGCAAATTACCTCCTCACAACACTGGCAATTCATCAGCTCTTTGACCTTTAGTCTTTCAGCTTTGACATCTTCATCTTCCTCTTCATTGCTTGGTGGTTCTGAAAACTTCTTACTTTTGGACTTTGTTGAAAAGGTCCTAAATATATAAATAGAAATGATTTCAAATAATTAAAAGAGTGAGAAGTTCATGCAACACATACAAAAAAGACTTGGGGGGGGGGAATATACCAACATAAGATTGGTGGTTACCTCTGTAAGGTAGAGTTACAAGTGGTATTTTTAAATATTTACCAAACTTATTTATTCAATAATAATTAGGCTTGGGCACTACAGATAGACAGACAGACAGATGAAAACCTTGGGTGTGACCTTCAAAAAATTTTTACCCTGAGTGTAAATTAAATTACTTAGGAGAGTAAAGGTAGAGGGCTGAAGTCAGAACTCATCAGAATGCCATTTCTAAAGGTAAAAAGAAGAGTAAATGCTTGCAAATGAAGGTTTTCAAGGCAGAGGTGATAAGGCAAACAGGAGGAGACATTTCAGGAAACAAAAGATGTCAGCTGTCTTAAAGGCTGCAGTTTAGTTCAATGTTTACAGCCTTTGAAAACTTGCTGGAGGGTCAGAGCTGAGTTGGTTCTAACTCGATGGCAATGAGTGAAAGAATGCGTGTGGGAGGGATTCATGTGGAGGTAAGAATGAAGGCTCTGATAGTTCCTATTTTATTACGGGAAGACGATGATGTCTCAAAAAAAAATCCTACTGAAGTCCATAAGAGGAGGAAATAAGAAGAACGGGAAGATCAAGTAACATCCTAAAGTCGAGGGGAAGAATGGACTTGAATAAATCGAGGAACAACCCTACCTTTGGGTGTGGGAACAAACAGAAATGATAAACATGTAGATACATCTGGAGATGCTTGTAATGCATAATTAGGTGCTTTTCTAATCACTTTTCATCTTCTCAATAGTTTTATTGAAAAAATTATTACATATTTAATGTACCTTTGGGAATGTAAAGGTCTATTTATTCAAACATTATTATAAAACTAAACTCTGATGATTTACATAGAGGTGATTCTTTTTTTCTAAGACAGGTTGCAAGATCATTTATTGAGAAGCACAGAATGAGGTAAGGCAGGCAAATTGGGGGATTTGAAAACTACAGAGAAAGTATGGGCTAACTATTACAGAGAAAGAGATAGGAAGGTCCTGACTAAAGAAATCTGGTTGAGCCAGCAGACCATGTTAAAGCAAAGCCCATACGTCATCATCAAGCACTTTTAAGTGATTTTCCAGCGCATGTGTGCTTAAATTCACTCCTAAATATTGTTTTAGTAGATAGTTAAAGAGACATAGAACTTGAGAATGCTTAAGAAGACTTAAAGCATGAATTATATGGACAGGTTTGACAGACAAGAAAGTAAAGCTAGTCATTAGTGAATATAATTGGGAGGATGGGGAAAATTCTAGAACGCGAGGCTACAGTAAGATTATGAGTGAACATCCAAGAGGACTAATAAATTGAGAGAGCTGGGAAGCTTGCTGTCTGGGATTTTTCAATTACTGGTAGAATCTGACATTAAAATGTAAACTTTTACAGACAGAGTGAAGAACGGTAAAGCCACAGCTTTGGTGCAAATAAATGAATGGTAGAAATAGAGAAGGAACAAAAATCACCTGTTGCAGAAGCTGAGGGGTTAGGGTATTAGAAGGGCCATGCAAGTGCTGACATCTAACCCAGTGACAACAAACAGAGTGAAGAGGAAGGAGAGATAGATGCTAAAGCCCAAGGGAGGCAGGGAAGACCCAATAACTCATAAATGATCTCTACACACTTCAACACCAATCAGTAACTCATAAATAATCTCTACACACT
>NW_006399798.1:13155818-13159722 GCF_000299155.1 Elephantulus edwardii | reverse complement strand
TATGAACAGGCACTTCACCGAAGACGACATTCAGATGGCTAACAAGCACATGAAGAAATGCTCAAAATCCCTAGCCCTAAGAGAAATGCAAATTAAAACAACTATGAGATATCATCTCACCCCAGTCAAAATAGCAAAATTTAACAAATCTCCAACTTTTTGTTAGCAGCAAAGTGCATTAACCATTTACATCACTTGGGACTACATACAGTTCTGTATTATAGAGTTTCCTTCTTGGTGTTACTCTGAGCCACTTTCAAACCATCCCCCAATTCAGGGTAACCTATGCACAACAAAACTAAACACTGCTCAGCCCTGCACCTTCTCCATGATAGGCTGTCAATTCGACTGTTGTGATCCATAGACTGACTTTAAGAAGATTGCCAGATCTTTCTTCCTGGTCCACCTGAGTCGGCTTAGTACCACGGCAACAAGTAGCTCACCCCAGACAGACCGGGGGCGGCTGTGAACGAGGTGCACTGGTCTGCAATCTAACCCAGGTCTCCTAGACAGAAAATAAGAATCCTACTCCTCATCTAGTTTTCAATGAAATATATGAAAAATAAATAATGCATTTAAAACCTACTTAGTGACAATAGTACATTTTATTATATAGATCAACAGAAAATATTTGCCAATCATATATCTAATACGGGACTAGTATTCAGAATACAAATACAATCATCATAATCAAAACAGAAAAACAAATATAAAGCCTATGTTTTTAAGTGGGCAAATGATTTGAACAGACTAAGGTAAGTTGTTGTTATGTGCCGTCCGGCTGGAATCCATTCATAGCTGACCCTCTTAAGGGTTTTCAGAAGCAGTAAATCACACAAGACTGCCCATCATTCTCTCATGGAACAGCTGGTAGATCTGAACCACGTGCTTTTGCACTGGTCGTGCAACGCCTTACACTACGCCACCAGAGGTCCCTAAAGAAATAGATAAGCCCATGAACAGATGCTCATCAGTCATTAAAGCAATGCAAAACAAAATCACACTTACATCCTGTCTCACACTCACCAGAATGGCAAGGTCCTGGGAAACTACATGTACTGGTCGGAAGGTAAAATGGTGTAGCCACATCAGTCTAGCACTCCCTTAACAGTCAGACTGAATTACCATATGCCCCAACAGTTCTATCCTTTGGTATTCACTCAGGAGAAGTAAAAACACATGTCCAGGCAAAAACATTTACATAAATGTTCACTGTGACATTATTTATCAGCTCACTACTGTGGGGTGGAAAGCTGCAGACCGTCCACCAGGAGGCGGTAGACCCCATGGGAGAAGAACTGTCTGTCTATCTTGCTCTTAAGGGACAGCTCATGGATTCGAACCACCTGCCTTTGGTTTGGCAGCACAACTCCTTACACTCTAGGCCACCAGAGCTCTACGCATTATTCATAACAGTCAAAGTTTAGAAACAACCCAAATGTTCATTAATGATGAATAGATAAACAAAATGCGGTATTATATTCATACAACAGAATATGACTTAGCAAAAGAATGAATTACCTACCACCTCTTGCTACAACACAGGTGACTCTATAAAACATCAGATTAAGTCAAAGACGTGAGACCAGATACGACCCTGTCTGTGTGAAAAGCCCATATTTTGACCAAACGTAGATTAGTGGGGTTACTAAGGGCTGGGAAGCAAGGAAGGAGTTATTCTAAACTGATTGCTAGTGGATAGAGGTTTCTTTCTGGGTTAGAAACATTCAAATTTGGATTATGGTAGTCACAATTTACAAGAAAACACTAAAATTTTATGTTTTGAAAAGTTAAGCTGACCTGAAAAACGGATCCTTTCTTATTGATCTGCCTCCGTATTTTTTCTCATAGTATTGTAAGAGGAAAATCCACACTAGACACTGCAAGTAGGGCTGAAATAAGAACATAGAACAGCCTGTGACTTTATGGTATATTTTATTTATTCCAACAGAACCAAGACCACATCATCTGGTAATCACAATTTTACACAAACTATAGTACAGCTGTTTGTATGAAACTAATCCTTCACATACGTTTCTACCTTGGTAAAGTGCATTTGTTGTTCATGTCACAAACTATAGTAAAAATAAAAAGCTTTGTTGTTGCTTCTAAGGAAGCCAGGACTGTAAAAAGAATTTACACCATATGAAAAAACCCAATCTCTTAACTATATATAGATTACATCACCAGAGTTCCTTATATTTTTTTTAAAAAGACACAGTTAACAAACTTAACTTTTTATGCACCATAGTTTTTATACAATAAAATAAAAAATTAAATGCTAGTTAAAGCCAAATGATGCCTAAGGCAACATACTAACACAGACACACACAAAAAAACTAAAAACCATCTTTTGTCGTTTTCTTTTCTTACCGATACAACAGCCACCAAAAGTCTATCCCATCGATCGTAGGTGTACTCATGCTTTTGTTTATTTTTCCAAGAAATCTAAAACAAAATATTTTCAAAATTTATATGCTGCCATATATAGAGTTGATTAAAATGGAAAAAAATACTGTTTAACAAGCACTATTCTGTATAAATAATATTAACTATCAGGATAAGTAGGTATGCTTTGTACTTAGATTAAAATATTTCCCATTGCAAAACAGTCTACCAGGAGTAGGTATAAATTAACACGTTAAAATGAAGCAAGAAAAGGGTGGGAAGGGAGCTGAACGGTTAGTGAGACCTATTATTTAGCAATCTTCCCAATCATATGGAAAATTTTTTTTAATTATCAAGTTGTATAAAAATAACATATGTTTCTGAGAAACAATCTTTCATACTCCATTTTCTCTCATCTCTTTATAGTAAGCAATTATTTAATTTCTGAAAACCTGCACCAAAATGAATACTGACTGAAGCAGTGTTATAATTCTAATTATGCTTATAATTTTGGACATCAAAGACTACATAATGCAAACAGTTCTCCTTTGAGAATTTAAAGTTTAAAAGCTTACTTGGAAAGGGAAAAAGAATGCTTAGAAAGACCACAAAGTAATTTAAAATGACTCTCTGCAACAATAATACAAAAATCAAGTCATGGCACCTAATTTGATGACTTTTGCTATTTTCAGTGCAAGAACAGGAAGAATCTTAAAGATTAGGCAGTATTTATTTATGCTTTTAAAGTATTAAAATACTTAACAGACTTACTTTTATGAAACAAATCAAGCAACCCAGAAGTGGATATATTGGAATAATGATGCAAAAAGTATAATGAAAAATAGTTGTAGCCGTGTATCCCAAAAAGTATGTTATTTCGGTGATTGCAATGCAAACTAGGGCTGTCTGAGGGAAAACAGAGAAAAATGAACATGTGTTTAGAAATTTCATCAAACTTACTTGCAAAATTGTGTCCCAGTATTTATTTATTTTCCCCACCTTCTAACATAACAGGGAACCAAAAGGGACACTTATCCAGGAAGTTACAGTTATAGAAAGTTCTAGTTGAGAGAGACTACAACTTTCAATACAGTTTACACCTCAACATCAAGAACACAAAAATCCTCACCACTGGACCAATATGCAGCATCATGACAGAGAAAAAGACTGAAACTGGTACAGATTTCATTTTACTTGGGTTTATAATCAACACCTGTTGCAGCAGAAGTCAGGAAATCAAAAGATGTGCTGTTCTGGGCAAATCTGCTTTCAAGGACTTCTTTAAAATGCTAATGAGCAAGGATATCAGGCAAAGACTAGGGTACGGCAGGCCCAAACCAGTGTTTTTACAACTGCTTTATAAACATGTGAAAATTCGACAATGAACAGGAAATTCCAAAGAGGAATGGATGCCTTTGAATTGTGTTGGCAAGGACTGACTCTACTGCCAAAATAACAAACGAATCTTAGAGAAAAATGACACCCTGGTACTCCCTAGAGGCAGGACGGTGAAACT
>NW_006399798.1:13147093-13155239 GCF_000299155.1 Elephantulus edwardii | reverse complement strand
GCTGGTGCCAAGAGTGTTGACTATGGAGCCGAGCAAACTGAAGCTGTGAACAATCTCAATCTCTTCGCCATCCATCCTGATGCTACCAATTGGTCCAGTAGTCTTTTGAAAAACATACCATGTTTGGAAAAGTAGAGAGTTAACGAAAGAGAGGAAGATCCTCAAAGAGAAGGACCGACATAGTGCTTGTAACACAGGCTTGAGTATGGCAGAGATTAAAAAGGTAGGACAGGACAAGGTTAGGTTTTGATCCGTTGTTCACAGGATTGCAACGAGTCATAGTTGACTCGATGGTAGCTATAATAACATCAACTAACAACAGTACCAGCTGTTTGCATGTAGCATCCAGCCTCATAAGGAGTCCTGGGGCATGAAGATTAGTTTGTGACTGTTAACCAAAAGGAGAGTGGTTCAAATCCACCAGTGACTCCGTGGAGAAAAGACGTGGCAATTTGTTCCCATGAGGATTGTTGTTATAAACTATGGAGCCAAATCCAACTCTCAAAGGCATCAATCTTCTTCAGTTTTTCTTTTTAATTAAACAGCATTCACATGACTATAAAGTGCTGAAAACACAGCTTCAGTCAGATACATGACGTCTTGTGCGCTAGATTTACTACTGGACAACAAACTGAGCAGTAGGAATTTCCATCCTTGCCACACTGGTGCTACATTCTTTGATTATCTCTCTTCTTAGAATTAATGGGAAAGAAGACAAATGCGGCCACTCATCTACATAAATTCCACATTTCTAAAGTTAACATTGTGAGTTGAATCATAAAAACAGCCAATGATTTTCAACTAAATTGCCATGGAAAGGTGGAATAATATAAAACGGGACTTACCACAGAGTAAATAAATGACCAAAATTCTTTGGTATTTAAAACTTTTCTAAAGGTGAAAGAAGCAATATAGGTAAAAAGTATAACTGATGGGACATAGGCAACAATACAAAAAATCTGTAAAACAAAAAAGAATGCACTTCATATAAAAACATGAACAGAATACTATAAAGCTTATCATAGTAACGTTAAAACATTAAGAACAATTGTCATTCAAACATTATCATGCAACAAATAACAAAATAGAAAATTATCAAACTAGAATTGTAAAAATAACAAAACAGACATTGTGGTTACCTGAGGATTTCTCATTTCTCTTAGATCAATAATAATCATGTTTAATTTAGTGTTGAAACAATCCTGAACTAATGACTTAAACTGAACACTACTTGTAGCTCTTTTATGTCAGGTAAAATGCTGTCATTTCTGCTATCATGGAAAGTAGGTGTACCCGGTTATAACTTTCTATTAGCTACTACTTTAACCATCTAGTACGTACATGTTGTATAATGTTTTAAGAAACTAATATGGAAGATAATTTCCGAATCCTCACCCTCATCTAGCTCTGCTTTTCCCTTAACAAAAAGCACTCATATGCATTGCTGTATTATCAGTCATTTACATATGCACATGAATCCAAATTAAACTCTTCCTTAATGGTTCAAGAAGTATATTATGTTGCTGTTGTTGTTAAGTGCCGTCGAGTAGCAGGCGAGTCATAGCGACCCTATGAAGGAGAGTCCTCAACACTTATGTATTAAGTTATAAGATAAAATAATTTCTTCTTTTCTTAAATTATTTTCAGGTATAACATCACACAGGAAAGACATTGTATTAAAGGAAATAGAAGTGCTCTTCCTTGTATACACACAAGTAAGTTATGTATATGACAGACCATGTCAATTGTGAGAAGTTCTTTTATAAAGGCAGTATGTTATGGCTTCTAAAAATCTAAAATACATGAATTTTAGATATTATGTACCAAATTAACTAAACATTGCTTTCATCTTCTTTTAAAATTAACATTCAAAATACTCAACCAGCCAGTTGCCATGTTTATGAACCTTTTTAGGAAATTTTACGTTATTAACTAATAACGTGAGTACACTAAGGGAACTTACCACAGAAAGAAACTTCACCGCATAAAAATATAACCCATAATGAAATGCAAATAAGCTTCCTAGCATCAAAACAAGAACAATAAAAAATAACGGGATATCAACAATGGCTTGTCCAAGCCAATATGCAGATGGAAGAAGGCCTGAAAGTTTAAGCTGAGTGTAAGCTTTGATCTAAAAAGAAAAAAAAGAAGAGTTTAAATATTTAACAAGTTCTACAAAATTAATTTTAGTCAATAATACAGCCATTAAACAAAAAAGGTCACATTCTGAATTTATCAGTAATAAAACTTCTCATCTTGCTAAATATTAAGCTCCATTTAACCTTTTATTTGGCTCTTATTTCTGATATAAATAACTCAATAAATTTTTTTAAGAAACAATAAAACAATATTGCTAAGAAGCATAAAACTAAAATAAAGTGAAAAATGTTGTAGGGGTTATGCCTGTATAAACAGTGATTCATTACCAGAGGAAGCAAAACACTCTTGCTTTTAAAAATTTGTTGGCAGAGATAAAAAGATATATTTTAAACAGGAAAAGAATTCTAACTTTAAAAAATTAGCCTTTCATAAAAGCATTAATAAGTTGGATTTACACAGGGCTTTTAGCTAAAGTGTGAAACTTTATATACATCATGTCTCTGAAAGCATTTCATATAATTTTGTATAGTACAATATAACTTGTAATTACTGCAAACAGAAAGCGTTTTTAAATACACTGGGAATGTAAAAGATCTTAGTTTTCCTAAATCTCATTATGTCCTCATTGTTTAACCAAAAATTTTCAAAGTCTTTTATAAATCCAAATAACTAACAAT
The DNA here is from genome assembly GCF_000299155.1 of Elephantulus edwardii. Lineage (NCBI taxonomy): Eukaryota > Metazoa > Chordata > Mammalia > Macroscelidea > Macroscelididae > Elephantulus > Elephantulus edwardii. The sequence goes on along the minus strand of NW_006399798.1, from coordinate 13,152,459 downwards.
CTTTGTCAGTTGATTTTTTTAAGACAGGGTAAACCTTTTATCAACAAAATATCAGGCCACAAAAATATGTTAAGAAAGAGCTGCCCATACAATGGCTTTAAGGGGAATATGGAACTGAGAGTCATTCAAAAGAGGAGGAACAAGAAAAACTGGAAAGTTCTTGTGATCGGTGAAATGGAAAAATAGATACATTTCGATTAAAGTATTCAACACAAGCCAACTCAGGCACAATTATTTTGGATAATCTGCTATTCCCTTTTGCACAGCGTTGGAGAGAATACTAAATGTCACTCTAGACATTTATTAAATGTCAGGAGCTTATTAAACATGCAACCACCACACAATCCAGCATCTGGACCCATGAGCATTTATTCGAGAATAATGAAAATTTATGTTCATAGTAACTTTTTATTCATTGGAGTCCCAAACTAGAAATAATTCAGATGTCTTTCAAAGAATAAACAAACTGTGATGAATCAATACCATAAAACTATCATCAATAAAAAGACCCATAAGGGTCTAATATCCAGAATAGATAAAGGACTTCTATGACTTAACAAAATGACAGGCCAATTAAAAAAAAACAAACAAAAACACAAAATGAGTAGAATATTCGAATAGATTTCTCATCAAAGATGATCTACCGGGTAGCCAACACACACGGAAAGATACTCAGCGTCATTAATTATTCTCAAAAAAAGCTCAGAACTGACTCATAGGTGACCCTCCCTTGGGTTTCCAAGGCTGTAAACGGCACTGGAAGAAACTGTTCCTTTTTCTTCAGAAAAGCTACTGGTGGATTTGAAGCAGTAGCAAGGAGTCACCTTTGGGTTACCAGCCCCACTCCCTCCAAACTACGCCAAACAGAGCTCATTAATCATCGTTGTGGTGGTGGTTGTGTGCCGCTGAGTTGGAACCGACTCTTGGCTGACTCTCTAGTGGGTTTTCAGAAGCAATTAAACAGCACAGAGATTGCCCACCTTCTCCCTCAGAGAATCTGGTGGATTCAAACACCGTATTTTTAAGGTTGCAGTGCAGCTTCTTACCAGTAGGCCACTCAAAACCATAATGAGATACAACTTCATTCCCATTAGAGGAGGTATGAGTTTAAAAAAAGGGGGGGGGGGAATATAGATGCTGATTATCAGTCAGAATATAAGAAATAAGAAACCTCACTCACTGCTGGTGAAAGGCAAAATGGTACAAATGCTGTGAAAAAGTTTGGCATTCCTCTAAAAGCCTGAACACAGATCACAGGACCCAGCAATTTCAATCACAGATACAGAGCCTCAAAATAACTAAAAGTAGGGATGCAAACAGAAACTTGTGCACCAGTGGGGAAATATGGAAATACTATGCTAGGTATATGTCAGTCACAGAAAAGACAAATACTGTATGATCCCAAGGAGAGACGACATCTCGACCAAGTAAAGCTCTAGAGGCCGAAGTTTATTAGCGGCGTTATAGAAAATGACTATTTTATGCTTTTCTATACTTTCTGGGTTACTAAAACGAACATAATTTATAATTTATAATGCATATAATTACATAATTTATAATGCAAAAAATAAGTATTCTCTTTTTATAACTATCTTCTGAGGCTCATGTAGTACTTTTCACTGAATATATTTATTCAAGATGCAATTATCTACTATGAGGCTTAAGCTCATTATTCATACAATATAAATTAGTACATAAAACGGATAATAAAATTTATGTCACAGTGTTGTAAGGATTAAAGAACACACTATTTAAAAAACAAAGCACATGCACATATAACAAATGTTAGTTATTACTCTATGTATATTATATTAGCAATTATAATAGATTTTATATTCCATTGACTTATTAATGAAATCAATTCTCTATATTAGTCATGTACTCATGTAAAATTAGATCAGTTTTTTTAGTATTTACCTTCTAATTAGCAAACAGTACTCATAATTCTTTTTAATTGAATTGTTACCTTATGATTCTCGGCATTTTCCATGGCAAAGTAAGGTGGCATTGCAGTGACAATGATGCCAAGCAAAGCGGCTTGAAAATACAGCTCAACTTTAAAAACGATGTCAGTAATTTCCTGAAAGATAACCACAGAATAAAAAATGGTATCGAGAGCTGTATCATATTAACGCTAAAACAAGGAAATCACTGCTGTCAAGTCAATTCCAACTCAGAGCGACTGATTCACCAGAGTTTCCAAGACTAAAGCTTGACTATAGGACACTGGTCATCTTTCTCCTACAGGGCAAGGAGCTGGTGGATTTGAACTGCTGACATTTAGGTCAACTGCCCGGTACAGGATAACTCTATTCTACCAGAGCTCTTAGTATATAGTTGTTGCTGCTATTGTTACATGTCACTGAGTTGACTGCAACTTACAAGGACCCTATGAACAACGGATCTAGACCCCGCCCTGTTCTTGAGTCATCCTCACCATTTCTGGTCCACCTGAGCCCATAGTACATGTTGTTGCTGTTATGTGCCATCGAGTTGTTTGTGACTCATAGCGACCCTATGTACAAGAGCTCTAAATGCTGTTCTGTCCTGTGCCAAACTAGCCATCTCAAACGCACTTATTCCCACCGCTCCAGTCACAGAGTCGATCCATCTCATCAAAGGTCTTCCTCTCCTTCGCCGTCCCTCCACTCTGCCAAACATGATGTCCTTCTCCAAGGATTAGGAAAAAAAGTTTCTGAAGAATACATTAGACTACTTAGCAAAATTGATTTGAAAGAATGGCAGGTAGTGCTACAATACAAGAATGGCAGGAGGCTACAATACTAATTTTGCCACTTAAAATATATATAATTCTGAGAAACTCTACTACAGTTGAAATCAATCACCCACTATCAGATGAAGAAAGAAAAAAAATGTGAAATATTAATAGGACTACATTAAAGGGTGTCACTTTTAAAGATTAAGGTGTGTCTGATCCAAGCCCCGGTGAATGCACCCGGACGCTGAACAGCAGATCAGAAAGACTGAAGAACTGAGGCCTTTGAATGGTGGGGTAGATAAAGAACAGAACTGCAAAAAGAACCAATCTCTCCCTCTGAAGGAGGTGCAGTCAGAGTTCTCCTTAGAAGCAAACAGGATGAGACTCTGTCTCACACACTTCAGGCATGTTATTAGGAGAGGCTGGTTCTGAGAGAAGGACGTCATGCCTGGAAAGCTGGTGAGCAGAGAAGAAAACCTTCAGCAAGACAGACTGACACAGTGACTGTGACAGTGAGTGTGAACACGGAGAAGCCGAGAGCAGGTCCAGGATCAGGCAGGATTCGCTCTGCGGCAGAGTGGCTCGCTCAATGGTAACTAACAACATTTATGGATACTTTGACCTTATAAAAATCCCATTTTTCTCCCCCTGGTTTTAAACAACAGTATGAAAGGTGCCAATGTTTAATGGAAATGATGAGCTGTAAGATCATTTCTCAGAGTTACGGATACATAGTAATATCGTAAAGCCATGTTTGCTAAGTTTAAATTCTGAATTGTGGTAAATGGAATGGGAACTTTCTTTTCAGAAAGCTCATTGCTGATGTATAGAGACTCAGCTAACTTTTGTGTGTCGATTTTGTATGCTTTCACTTTGCTGAATTCAGTAACTCTAACAGCTTTCTTGTAGATTCACTAATATGTTTTGTAGAGAGGACCAAATCCTCTGCCAGAAGGGGTAGTTTTACTTTTTCCTTCTATATTTGCATACCTTGTTATTTCCCCCCTCCCCACCCCACAATTGCCCTGGCTAGGACTTCCGTATAATCTCTGTACTTGGTCTTAGCCAAAAGGCTGAGAAGTGGTCCAGCACAATTTCTAACAGCAGTACTAAACATGGTAATCCTTGTCTCATTTCTGATCTTAAGTATCCGCCTTTCCCAATTTTTCCATAAAAGACTTACACACCATATAGAAGAATTTCCCCTCTAGTCTTAGTTTCTTGACTGTCTTCATCATGAAAGAGCGCTGGATTTGTCAAGTGACTTTTTGCATTCACTGAGATGATCATGTGGGGGTTTTTTTCCTGTGCTTTATTGTAAATACATTGTTTTCTGTTTTTATGTGCCATCGAGTCACTTGTAACTCATAGCACCCCTATCCATAACACCTCTGAATCCTGCTCTACCCTGAGCCAATTTACACCTACCCCTATTACCTCAGTCACTGAGTCAAATCCATTTCATCCTGGGTCTTCCGCTGTCTCTTCACCTTCCCAAGCATGATGCCCCTCTCCAAGGACTGGTCTCCCAAAGTATATGAGCCAGAGCTTCAAAATCCTTGCCTCCAAGGAGAAACTTGGCTTCACCTTCTCCAGGACAGAGCTGTTTGTTCTCTTGGAGGTCCATGGTATGATCAAGACTCTTCTCCAGCACCACAACTCAAAGACATTGATTCTTCTTCTATCATCCTTAGTCACTACATATATTGATCTCTTAATGCTGAATCACCCTTGCCTTACTGCGATAAATTCCACTTGACTATGGTGTACAATCCTATTATTATGGCTATGGATTTAGTTTGATAGTATACTGATGTGAATTTTTGCATCTCTCACTTGAGTTTTAAGAAGACTAGTAAACTCTTTATGGAGTTGTGATGCTGACCCAAAGGTTTCACTTCTCTGGGGATCAGTGGTGATTTAGTTCTAGCAAAGAAAGAGTTCTGGGTATAAATAGGTGTAAACAAACGTATACACACACATACACACACACATACTAAGTGTACTGAGTACGTATAGATGCGTAAGATGACCTGTTTTGGGGTTGTTGGGTTTTGGTGTTTTGTTTTTTTTTTAATTTTGCTTACTTGAAAAAATGGAGTACTCCAGATCTGGATGTTTTCAGTCACATTTAGATGATAGAGGTAATAGTTACTAATGATATTCATCAACACAGGCAAAGAATGAACCATAGTACTGTTGAAAATAGCTGAAAAAACATAGTCCTAAAATCAAAAAGAAAAGAGAACTTATGATATACTTAACACATAAAAAGTAGGTGGAGATGTTATCTAACAAGATACTCTTAGTGATGTTCACTATTTCAAGAAATAAAATAATAGTGCTCATGATCACAATCTGCTTTGAAAGGTCCAGAGACTTTTATAATCTAGACAAAATAATAAGGTCAAAATTTTCAAAAGTCCAACAACAGAAAATAGCATCCAATTCCTTATCGTTCTACAAAGCGCTCATTTACTAGAATATAATAAATTATTTATGAAAGTAAATCCTTGTACGGCCCACACAATCAATAAGAGTGCATCTAAATCCCAAAATCAATCTCCATAATAGTCTATGTGTTTCCTACTGCCAAAGGGGCCCTTTAGAGCAGTGAGAGAAGATCTTCACCCTGAAACCCACAGCG
>NW_006399798.1:13144791-13146828 GCF_000299155.1 Elephantulus edwardii | reverse complement strand
CATTTTCAATGAACAAAGTAAAATCATCAAATGACGAGCGCTAGAGGCATAGTTTTAGTGGGTATTAAGGCTCATAAGTCAACGTCTCACCTTTTCTGCGGACATCACATTCAAGGCTGCACTATGGGGCGCGGCAGACACATAGTCACTGTCGTTAAACATCGTCACCATTATGTTCTGGCTTGTGAAAAAGCTCAGAAGATCGCTGAGTTCTGAGTCTGGTATTAGGAAATGAGCAAAGAAGAAAGAATTTGTCTTGAAATAAGAAATAGACAAAAGCTGTTTAATTAAGAAACAGGCATATATTGGAAAGCTCACGCTTGTTAGGGAAGTATTTTATCTTCATTAAATAAGAGGTAAGAACACTGGCTCTGAAGCAGCCAGCCTGAACCCTAATCCAGCTGGACCACTCACACTCCCTGCCTTTCAAGCAAGCTATTCAAGACCCACTGGATCTCTGTTACCTCTTTCGTACACTAAGAATAAAGAATAACCTTTTGAATGAATTAATCCAATCTGGCATGTTGCACAAATTTCAGTGGCTGCTGCTGCTATTACTAGCACTTAAAGCACATAATACTAGGGGAGCTCTGGTGGCCTAGCGGCAAGAAGCTGCACTGCAATCCCAGAGATATGTGGTTTGAATCCACCAGATGCTCTGCCAGAGAAGGAGAGGCCATCTCCTCCTGTACCAGTCAGATCCAATTTGACCAGACACACACAGAGAAAATAATAACATTTAAAAAAAAAAATAAAGCACATAATACTGACAAAGAATTGGAATAGTTAAATAAAAATGTGCAGCAATTCTGTGTAACAAGATTACATGACCAGCACAGAAAAGCACAGTGTGCAGTTAGGGAACATTGCTCCCTGGAGGGTGAGCTCTAGACAGGTAAGGTTCATAAATATCGACTCCTTACCTACATTAAAACAGTCAACTACATCATTAAATTGCCATTGCAACTGTGTAAATGTCTTTGAGCAGAGGAAGAGTGGGGTTTAAATCCAATCTTCTGCCTGGAGTTAAATCCTTATTAACACGTCTGAGGTAGTTTATCCTCCTTATCACATTATTCAAGGAAAGATAGATGTGATGCACCCTAATATAATCAGTAACTAAAGAGCTCTGGTGGGGTGTTCAATGGCAGTAATTAGCTACTAACTGAAAGGTTGATGGTTCAAATCCACCCGTCTCTGTATGGGGAAAAGCATGTATCAATCTGCTTTTGTAAAAATCAGGCTTGAAACCTATGAATCAGCCAGTCTACTCTGTCACTATGTGTCAGAACTGGCTTGACAGCAGACAGCACTGAGAAGTGAAATTGAACAGCATTTGGATCAAAGTTAGCACCAAACCTGAGCACAGCATTCAGCAGTGCTTTCAGGTGTGACGTGAAAACGTGTTTAACCACTCCTGACTGGTGCCTTAGGTGATGTCTATCTCCTGCTCATCAGAGTGCCTGTGTCCTCCAAGGAGTTACTCTAGGGCTGAAGGAACTGGAAGAGGGCATGGGCCACCAGGCAATATGTGCTTATCAAGCATGTTGTTTGTTGTTATGTGCTATTGAGTAGCTTGCGACTCACAGCGACCCTATGCACAACAGCTCTAAACTCTTTTCTGTCCTGTGCCAATCTCATTGTCTCTGACACACTCATCCCGATTCATTTCTTATAATGTGTGCATGTCCCATGATTCCTAGAGGCAAGTGGCTTTATCGAAACAAGCAACAGGCCTTGGGGAAACATGGCATCCATATAGAAGCAACTCCAGTAATATTTAAAAATAATGGAGGAGACAAAACTTTTCAAAATATTAGTGCTTCTGCTGAACAGTGAGAGGGAACTCAGAGCACAGTCAGTTGAGACATACATATAATTCCACAAAATATCTCTAAAATCATCACAATGAATAGAAATATCTACATTTTAACAAGATAAAATGTAGATCAAAAAAGATCTTCACCCTGAAACCTACAGAGTCCCTTTTCAGCAGGAAGTAGCTAAGAGAATATGCCATCCCCTTTTCCTTATGAA
>NW_006399798.1:13105045-13144113 GCF_000299155.1 Elephantulus edwardii | reverse complement strand
TGTCTGACACTCTCAAGCCCATTGCTGTAGTCACTGTGTCAATCTGACTGTCATTTGAGGACTTAAGGGTTTGCTGTCCAGAACGGTTTCACCACACATTAACTTACTTTGTCATGTGGATGGGCAGGAATATGCAACTATAATTGGTTTTGTAGTGTTGATGCTGTTGACGGGGACAGGTCCCCTTTGTGTAGTTTGTAACAGTCAGATATGGCCGTCTCCATGCAGCCCTTGCTCTTTGCCCAACTGCCAATCTGGGCTCTACCCTCTAAAACTTATCTATCCATGTTCCTCTATTATTCACAGGGTTTTCAGAGGCTTGTTATTTCAGAAGTGGATAGCCAAGCCTGCTTCCTAGTCTGTCTTAATCTGGAAGCTCCACAAAAGCCTATTCACCATGAGTGACCCCTCTGGCATTTGACATACTGGTGGCACAACTTTCAGCATCACAGCAACCCATAAGTCACCTCAGTACAGAAAACAGACAGACAAGTGATGTACTAGAATACACTTGAGAATCAGATTTTGTGATTTTTTTTTACTCTAATATATAATCATCCCTAACTCTATTAACACTAGGTAACATTCTTCAATAAATGGTAAATAAAAAATGAAACAGTGTAAAAAAAAATATTTGTTAGGAAATGGTAAAGTCCAAGAGAGAGTTTGCAAGCATAAGAAACAAGTAAAATGTAACTTTCTAATGTGTTTCAGCAAGAAAAAGTAAAGCTGCTGTTTTGGTGTAAATTTGCCAGTTACAGCTAGCGGTGATTTTCTTGTCAACAATCTTGGGACTGTGAACTATGCAGAGGAGATCTGTTGTAGGACAACCGATCATGTATGAATATCATTTTCTATTAAGTTTAAATATTTTGCAAATTAGGTTTCTGAATCAGAAAAAGCTTTTTTGAAAATCTGTTCTGAGCCTCACTGAAGGCCATATTATTTCTAAAAATACTTTTTAAAAAATATTTTCAATTATGCTAAGAATAACCAAGTACAGATCCAAATACGTTCATTACAAGTATATCTGATCACAGGTAGAAGAATTCTTTTTCTTTAACTTGTTTGGTAATCCTTGCAGGATTATTTCACTAAGAATTGTGTCAACATTCTTCATTATCATATGTTGCTGCAATGTGCCATCAAGTCAAAACTAACTGAGAACTGACCTGCATTTTGGACTTTTAGAGGCAGTAAATTGCAATGGAAGAAGTTGCCTATCTCTGTCCAGTGGAACAACTAGTAGACTCAAACCACGTACCTTTGGGTTGACAGGGCAGGTCCCTACCACTGAGTCACCAGAGCTCCCAAGTTATCACATATAACTGACTAAAATTTAGATACTATAATTCTTTCTGAAGAGGGATTGTAGGCTTCTAATGTTTTATTTTACTCAAAATGAATTCTGAGATGAAACATGTTTCTTTAAAAATCTCTGCTGCTATTTTATTTTATAATAAGCAGAGTAAGTCTGAATAATTTTTAAAAACATCTAGTACACCTAAAACAACATTTCAGTTCTGTAATAAATTATTCGGTATTAATAAACAGCTTCGCTTAATTTCGATTTCATATAGACAAACCAGGCCTTTACCTTAAACAGATGTCTAAAATCCAATCCTCTAACCTTTCCTCCCTTTACCCTCAAAGCCAGCCAACACACGTTCACAGACCTTCACACATTCTCACCAGTAGAGTTTTGAAGAAGCAGATTTGTTTTGTATTTATGTGGTTTATCTTCAGGTTTCAGGAAATACAAGTCTGGAGCAAGTTTTATAGGAGTCACTGCATTTTTAAAAGAGTGATGCACAAAAAACATAAAAATCTGAACTGCAAAAAATATTAAAAGCAGAAGCAACCTGAAAAGAAAAGAGAATTGAGAGGGTCAGTTCCCACTGGGATGAGAATTTTGTCCAAGTGCCCCTTCCATGCAATCACTGAAAAGAAAACAGGGGAAGGGATTTACAAAAGGAGAATTTCAACTCCCCAAAATGATGCCATGTCCATTAGCTGACAGAAAGTCACTATTAAGCAACAAAACCAAAAGTTCTAGAAGTATTTTCTAGATCAGAGTCCTGAATTTTTTTAGAACATGCAAATATATTGTTATAATTTAAAAATTAGAACACTATCACTTTTTGGGTCTAGTCTATAGAAAGAATCATTTCTAGCACTGTATTTTGGTCATTTACTTCACATATATTGACAGTGCTATTTCAGATACAAGGAAGAAAATAAAAATACAACAATCTATTGAATGATTGGTATCATTGAAATAATCAAGTTTTATTCTAATCACAATTTAATCACATTAACTAAAAATGCTCCTTTCTCACAGAAGGTGTACCACATTGACTTACAAGGACCACCATTTTCACTAGATCAAGCAAATAATTCTATCACCCATTCAAATGTTCTTTTATATGAAAGACCACTACTTGTCCTGAAAAATACCCCTACAATTTATGTGATAGGTAGGTTCAAGAAGTTGGTACACAGCTAAGATTATCAGACTTCCTTTAGCATATAATAATATTGGGACAGTCCATACTATGTACAAATCAGTGATAAGCTGTCTCTGTTGTTACGTGCCTTCTAGTTGGAATCAACTCACAGAGCCAAGCCAAAGGTGGTGCCTCTTTGGTGGTTCAAATCCATCATCAACTCCTTGGGAGAAAGACAAGCAATTCCCTCCCTCGTGATTTACAGCCTCCCCAAAACTCCCTGGTGGTGCAGCGATGCTGTTGTTGCTATGTACTGTCAAGTCAGAACCAACTTATAGTTGACCCTCCAGTGTGTTTTCAAAGGCTGGGAATAATGTGGGAGGAGACCGCACATCCTTCTCCCTCAGAGCTGCCAGTGGATTTGAACTACGTGTCTTTTTGGGTTTGCCACACCAGCTCCTCACCGCTAGGCCACAGAGGCCTGAGTCGGGTCCAGCCCAATGGCAATGAGTTGAGTACTCATCATGCTGGCTTACAGTATATTTTTTTTGTTCAGTAGCACTAACATGTTGGAAGGAGGAGTGGCGTCCACTTCCATAATAGCTTGCCTCTGGAAATCCTATGAACCTGGAGAGAGGATGAAAGGCACCCAAGCGTCGAGGACTCTCCTTCATAGGGTCGCTATGAGTCGCCTGCAACTTGACAGCACTTAACAACAACAACAACAATACTAACATGAGAGCAAATCAGACACGTCACTGACAGATTAAATAAACCTGATAGATTAAAAACATAAGACAGACAGATTAAACATTTTCAAACTTATAACCACTGTCTTCTTCTTGACTACGAAGCTTTATTTCTAGTGCCTCTGTGGAGCTCACAAAATAGGGGTGTGGGGTGTGAATACAGTTAAAGCACATTACTACAAATCACACTCACTAACACACAGCCCCAGGGGAACTGAGAGGGACTAAAGGTGAGCTAAGCTGTCATTATTATCTCAGTGGGGCCAGCTATGGGCTGTTCTTCATATCTCTGCTTTGTCTCTTGCCACTTACAAAAGGTGGTTAATAAGTATCATCTAGTGCAAAAATGGTAAGTACATAAATCCAAAATAAACTCTGGAAAGTAAAGCAAATCTTCTTGTTTTGCATTACATTATTATTAGTGTTAGGTGCTGTCCCACCAACCAATACCCTGCTGAGAGTGGGCCCACTGTGACAGCCCGGGTGCGGGTCCATCTCTTACTAAAGGCGCCCCTCCTTTTCCCTGACCCTCCACTTCACTAAGCATGAAGTCCTTTTCCAAAGACTGGTCCCCCCGATCACATGTTCAAAGTGCTTCAGATGAATTCCTGCCATCCTCGTGTCTCAGGTGCACTCCGATTTGTTTATTCTTCTGGCAGTATATTCAGTGTGGTGGTGGTGGTGTTGTTATAGTGCACCATCAAGCTGGAACAGACCAAGCTGACCTTGCGGTGGGTTTTCAGAGGCAGTTAATTACAACAAGAGGAGATTGCCCACCCTTCTCCCGTGGAGCATCTGGTGGATTTGAACTGTGTACCTTTGGCATTGCAGTGCAGCTTCTTGCCATTAGGCCACCAGTGCTTCATAGCCAATATGAATTGTATTTAATAAATTTAATTAAAAATAAATATTTCAATACACAGATATAAATCTATTTAATGAGTATCTATATAAACACTTTCATATATTTACTCAAATTTAAATTAATTAAATATAATTAGTATTAAATAAACTGTCAGAAGAATGAACAAATCTGCCTTGGAAGATGTGTAATCAGATATTCTTTGCCTATATCAGAATTTAAAAACATCAATTCTAAGGGTACCCTGTGTAATTACTCAGTCACAAAAAGGATAGTTATTTTTCCTTTGCCCTTTAGAAATTAGAGCTTAAACTTGTAAAACTACAAAGATTATTTATATATGTCCTAGAGAGGGTTAAACCAGGCTACTCCTTGGAGGCAAGGATTCTGGGGCTTCGTCTGACATACTTTGGACATGTTGTAAGGAGAGACAGGTCTTTAGAGAGGGACATCATGCTGGGTAGAGTAGAGGGACAGCACAGGAGGGGAAGACCCTCTATGAGGTGGATTGATTCAGTGACTGGGGTACTCGGGATGGGTGTGTCAGAGGCAATGAGATTGGCACAGGATAGAGCAGGGTTTAGGGCTGTTGTACATAGGGTCGCTATGAGTCGCAAATGACTCAACGGCACTTAACAACAACAACAACAACTGCATTTAAAATATTAACATGGTAAATCACATTTGGTATGGAATGAAAAAAAAAAAAAGAAAAAACTCCTTTGACAAAAGAATGCGTATACTTACACTGATCTCACCGATTTACTTTCACGTTTCAGGGTGAGAAGATGAAACTTCGCTACTGTGAACACCTGCTGTTTCCAAAGGCTCATGGTGCTCATGAGAGAAGCCTTGGTCTCGGAGAGAATGAGTAAGCTCTGCTCCATTTCATCAAAAGCTTTTGAGTCTGTATCTTCCTCTGCTGGCTGCTGCGTGAATACACTGTAATCTATTTGCCAAAACAAACAAAAAGAGGCCAGACAGGAAATTGTGGCATACTCCTTAGAAAGAGAAAAAGCTTTCTTGAAAGCTGTAACTTTGAAACTTCTCTGGCAATGATGTGGAGAAGGTAGAACTCTCCTGCACTTCTGCATTACCTACTAAAGCTGAATAAACACGTATCTTACGACCCAGGAAATCCTTCAGTAGTACAAACTTCACAGAAATGTATACAGAGGTTCAACAAGATGTCTGTGCAAGAGAGTCCCCAGTACCCTTATGCAAAAGAGTCATAAGCTGCAAAGATCGAATTATCCATCAACAAACAGGCAAATGGCTACGTTGTGAAACAGTGTTATAATGCAACTGTATAAAATGCTGAATGGTGAATGACTGTACAGCTACACATAACAGCACTGCTGAATTTTACAAACATAATGCTGAGTAAAAGAAGTCAGAAGGGAAAGAGACAATTTCATGAGTCTGTTAGTCCACAAAACAGCAAAACTAACTGACAGAAATCAGGATATGTTCTTTTTATAAGGTCGCTCAACATTTATGCAAAATGTGAATTTGGAGAGAATCAAGACTTTTACTACAAACGATCATCCGTTTCCTTGACTCACAACCATCTTATAAATCATCAAATACGGGAAAAATACTTTGAACTGACATTTGCCTCAAACTTCACAGATCCGCCTCTGGTTCTTACCACACCACTGAAATTGCTCATGGAGGTCATTACTGTCTTCGCTACTAAATCCCTTACTCTTTTTTGTTGCCATCTTTTCAGTCCTCATTCCATTCCACACATGCTAACAAACAGCTCATCTCTTCTACTTCTTGAAATTACTTACTTTCTTGCATCTCCACTCTTGAGAGAGAACCATTAGTTGCTCCTTTTAAGTGACGTCTTATATCTCTGCTTTTTTTGTGATTCATTCGTAATTTACAAAAAGTTTTTTTTTAAAATGAAAATTAGACTCTGATAGCTTCATATTGTGAAAAGAAAATAAAGCCATTTTTTCCCCTATTCTTAAGGTCTAACCTAATCTTTCCCCTGGCCAACTGATCTCTTTGGGTCCTATACACTCCTTAGTTTTCTCAGCTCTGGTTCGAATCTACCAGCTGCTTTATAGGAGAAAGATGACATGGAGGTCAATGTCCTCTGGCATGATTTGTTGTTGTTATGTGCCGTCGAGTCGCTTGCGACTCATAGCGACCCTATGTACAATGGCCCTAAACTCTGCTCTGTCCTGTGCCAAACGCACTGTCTCTGACACTCCCATCCCAATTATCCCAGTCACTGAATCAATCCACCTCATAGAGGGCCTTCCCCTCCTGTGCCGTCCCTCCACCCTCCCAAGCATGATGTCCTTCTCCAAGGACCGGTCTCTCCTTACAACATGTCCCGCATGATTTACAGCCTCTGAAAACCTGCTGGAAACCAGCTATACATCGTTTCTAACTCAACGGCCACGAGGGGGTCTCCTCGGTTCTACACCCACCTGCTCCAGTCTACCACCTGATCTCACTGAGTACTACCTTCTCCTGGGCTCTCTCAGCTCTAATTATTTTGACCTTTTCCTTAACCCTCCTTTTTCTATTAAGAGCTCTGCATTAGCAATTCCTTGTGTCTGAAACGCTCTGTCCTAATATCTTTATCTTCTAGATCTTTTTCTGTCATATGTGTCTCATTGTGAATGTCGTATCAACAAAGCCCCATTGGCCTTACCATCTAAACCAGCAGCCTCCCAAGATTATTGAATTATTTCCTTCATAACTCTTATCACTACCAGAAAATATCTCGATTACTTATTTACCTCTGTATTTTTCTCCTTACTCCCTCAAAATTCTACAAATGTAACACACTCATGTAATTATTGCGTGGTTCAATTCCAAAAATGGTTGGTTTGCTTCTTTACCTGCTTGGTCAATTTCTGCTTCAACTTCCAGCTTTAAGAATACATCTTCCAAAGTTGTCATGGAAACACCGTAAGAAATAACACCCAAACTAGAATGAGTGTCTAAAGCAGAAAACAGACCTAAAAGGGGGAAAAAACAATGTAAAAGACTATAGGTAAGCATAATTCCATTAATTTTAAGAAATACAGAACTAGAGTTATCTAGATAGCACAGCGATTCACAGTCTGGTCTTCAAACTCCTTTCTCACTCTTAGAAATCACTACAGTTTCAATAAGAGGATATTGTTTTTCATTTTTGCAATCTCTTTAATGTCCATTCTTTTTCTAGAATGCAGACACATTCACTTCTGTGTTCAATCTACTATGACGGTGCACCTCACATGGTCCCTGGAGAACACCACTGAACGCACGTAAGAGACCTCTGATATCGTGTGTGTTGAGTATAACATTAGTCCTTAAGTCAAAAAAATGTGACTGCACGAATTCCAATAAAGAATCATCTCCTGAGGGATTCCTAGAGTGCACTGAAAGCCTGTGTGACAAGTTATCAAGACATCTGCGGGGCAACAAAATATGAGGCTAAGAGCAAGAGTCCTAGGATGAGTGAGTTTGGGTCCAAAATTCAGCCTGATCATTTTCTGCCTCATTTCAGTGAACTTACCTTTCTATGCTTCAATTTTCTCAGTTACAAAGTGGAAATACGACACAACAGTCTTTACCATTGCACAGTTCTTGAGATACTGTGATAATCATTAAATGAAGAATTGTGAAAGCCTAGACTAGCATCTCACATACAATTAGTGTTACTTACTAAAACTGAGGATAGGTAAGTAAGTAGACAGAATAACAAGAATTAAATTCTCTTATATGTTTGCATCAAGTTAATGAAAGATTTCTTTTTAGAACTGATAGGCCTGATACAATTTTATATAATCATGAAATAGATGCTGTGGAAACTCTTGACAACACATACACCCACTGCCAAAGAATCTATTCTGCCTCATCGTGGCACCATCGGGCTTATTGGGCTGTAAACCTTTCGGGTAGGAGACTGCTAGCCTGCTGCCCAGGAACAGCTGGCAGATTCACTGGCCTTCTGGTCAGCAGCCCCACAGAGTGCTAATGCCCTCTGCCACCAGAGACCCTTGAACAGCATAGACACACTAGTAATAGTCCTCTTCTACTAAGAGATTCTCAAACAGAGGAAGATATTTGAATTCCTTATGATGAAGCAGGAAAATATCACCTCAATAAATAATTCCTTGCAAAGATGTCAGTCTGGAGACTAAGGTGTGCCTGATACATGCCATGGTCTTCGTAATCACTTATTATGCATAGGAGAGCTGGACAATGATTAGGGAGGCTAGAAGGAGAATTGATGCCTTTGAGCTGTGGTGTTGGAGAAGAGCATTGAATATACCATGGACTGCTAGGAAAACAAACAGGTTAATCCTGGAGAGGGTTAAACCAGGCTGCTCCTTGGAGGCAAGGATTCTGAGGCTTTGCCTGACATACTTTGGACATGTTGCAAGAGGGACCAGTCCTTGGAGAGGGAAGTCATGCTTGGGAGGGTAGAGGGACAGCGCAGGAGGGGAAGGGCCTCTATGAGGTGGACTGATTCAGTGACTGGGGTAATAATGGGGGCAGATGTATCAGAGATAGTGAGATTGGCACAGGATAGGGCAGACTGTTGTACATAGTGTCGCTTTGAGTCATAGGCTATTTGATGGCACATAACAACAACAACAACAACCACCACCATATAATTCATTATGAAATCATGAAACTGCCAAAGAGCTTGATATATACACAAACAACTATATACAGATAAACATACATGCCACTGTTGTTATGTGCCACGTCAAAACTCACAATTCACCCTCTCACGGGTTTCTAAGGCTCTAAATTGCCTGAAAGGAGACTGTCTATCTTCTCCTGATCCCTGTGCCTCTATACCTTTGTCGTGCAGCAGCTGGTAGATTCAAACTGATTAAAGGCATGGGCTTTGAGTTAACAGCACAACTTCCTACAGACAAGGTCACCAGATACAACAATATATATGCATATTCCCAGGAGGTCTCAAAATGAACTTGGAACACTTTCTTTCATTCTCCGTAACAGTTATTTTTTACGTATTGTTCAGTCATTTAAGGTTTCTGTACAGTGTTAGGGTGGCAGAACAGGGTCTGGTGACATAGTTTGTGAGAGGTGCCCTGCTAACTGGCAGTTCGAATCCACAAGCAGCTCTTTGGGAGAAAGTTGTGCAATTGTCTCCTGTCCAAGTTTCAGCCTCAGAAACCCACTGGAAGGTGAGCCGTAAGTCAGCTCTGATTAGACAGCAGTGGGTTTGAGTACAGAACATTGTTGTTGTTACCGATTCTTAGCTGGCCCTCCTGTGGGTTTTCAGAGGCATTAAATCACCTGGAACCTACCCATCTTTCTCCCACAGAGCAGCTGGTGGATTTGAACCGTGTTCCTATTGAAAGGCAGTCCTGCTCCTTAACATTAGGCTACGAGATCTACTAATACAATACAATAGTCTGTCATATTTTTGTTTTCCAAAACCAAGAATAAAGGAGAAAGAGATAGTTAATTCTTGCCACATGGAGCATAAAATCATTACACTAAACAGTAAAAAGGGTAAAACAAAACAAAAATCTATTTTCAATGCAAGATCCTCATTCAACAACTGAGAAACACGAAGTGGGTAATACCTGAAAATTTGTCCATGTCCTTTAAAGGCAAGCTGTAGACGAGCTGCTGGTCATTCTGCTGTAACACAGTGGCTGCAGGTATGTGCTGTTTAACCAGTGAAGAGAGAGACTCGGTGGCACAGAACTGGTCTATGTACATGCTGGAGAGAAGCAGAAAGCACACGCAGACTCAGGGAGCCACGAGGGCCGGCAGTTCTGAATGTCGTAACCTAACTTCAGTGTCCTCAAAGACAGCGAGACATACACGAAGGCAAACCTTAACAACATTAACTACAGATGCAGACACAAGGACAATAAAGAATGAAGGTAATACCTCAGACGGTAGCCAACGCCCCATTTACTTTTGAGAAAAATTGAAGAGCCAACACATTTCAACATTCCTTGGGATATGACAGCTTTCCTATCTGCAAACAAGAGATTTACATGTCAACTTCCAAATGAATAACACGTTAATAATTGGCATTTATAGTTCATGGATTACCCCACGAGAGTTGCCTCTGTCATATCTCGGTAAATCACCCGAGCGCCCCATGTGAGGTTACCAGATTATTATCACTTGTCTTTCAGATGACACTAGATCAACAGGAAAATGCACTCGTTGACCACAATTCATGGTTAGCAAGTGGCATTGCTGGAATGTACACCCAGACAGTCTGTCTCTACAACTCACTTTCTTTACACTGTACAAAATACCTCAGATCCTGCTTTAGACAGGGAAAGGAAAAACCAAACAAACAAGGGCTTTCACAATCAACTTTTAACTAAATGTAAAAACAATTTCAAAAAAAAAAGACAAAGGAATTACAACAAAAACAAAATGCTACTGAAGAGAGTCAGGGACCTGACTGATTTATCAAATGATTATATAACCCACTGTAGTTGAGTCGATTCTGGGACCCTAACGCTCTGAGCAGAACTGTCACAGTGGATTTCTGCAGCTGTAAATATTAACAGGCATTGATTGCCTCATTGGCTGGTGGGTTCAAACTGCTGATTAGCAGTTCAATACCAGAATTTTTAGATTATTTGTTGTTATTGATTGTCTTCGAGTCAAACATGACTCCTAGCGACCCTATGAACAAAAAGCCTGAAGCCCCTCTACAACTATTGACATTTATCAAAGTTCATAGAGTTTCTGGAGGCAAGTTATTTAGGAAGTGGATGCCACTCCTGCCTCCAAACCTGTCATAGTATGGTATTGTTTTTATGTGCCACTGAGCCGCCTGGGATGTACAGAAGCTCTGACCCCTTTCCTGTCCTGAGCCAGTCTCACTAACTCTGACACACCATACTCCATCGCCCCAGTTACTGTATCAATCCATCTCCTCTGGAGTCTCCCTCTCCTGTGCTGTCCATCCACCCTTCTGAGCATGATGTTCTTCTCCAAGGACCTATCTCTTCTGGCCACGGGCCCAAAGTAAGTGAGCCTTCAAGGAGAGACTTGGTTTCACCCCATTCGAGACAGACGTATTTGTTTTCTTGGCAGTCCATGGTATGTTTAAGACTCTTCTCCAGCACCACAACTTGAAGGCATCTATTCTTTTTCTGTCATCTGTAGTCATTGTCCACCTCTCTGAAGCATAACAAGTAATTGAGAAGACCATGGCCTGGGTTAGGTGCACCTTTGTATCTAGACTGACATCATTGCTCTTCAGCACTTTGGAGAGGTCCCTAACAGCAGATTTCCCCAATGGAATTCATCTTTTGATTTCCTAACTGCTGGTGTTAATTTAAGAGTTTTGATTGTGGATCCAAGCAAGCTGTAATTGTTAACAACCTCAATCTCTTCTCCATCTATTATGGTGCTGCCAATTGGTTCAGTGGTGAGTATCTTTGTCTTCTTGATGCTAAGCATCAATCCATATTGAAGACTATAGTCCTTGATCTTTTACAACAAGTACTTCAGGTCTTCTTCAGTTTCAGCAAGCAAGGTTGTGTCATCTGCATATTGTAGGGTGTTAATGAGTCTTCCTCCAATCTTGATGCCACATTCTTCCTCATAAAACCCTGCTTCCCAAATGATCTGTTCTGCATACAGACTGAAAAGGTATGGGGACAGGATGCATCCCTGACACACTTCTTTCTTGATTTTGAACCATGCAGTGTTTCCTTGCTCCATTCTGAGGACTGCTTCTTGATCCAAGTATAGGTTTAGCGTAAGGACAATCATGTGTTCTGAGATTCCCATTTTCTTCAAGGTTAGCCACAATTTATTGTGATCCACCCAGTCAACTGCCTCTGCATAGTCAATGTGACATAGACATTCTTCTGGTATTCTTGCTTCCTGCCAAGATCCATTTGACATTTAGATGATTTAGTAAGCAGAAAAAATATTGCTCAAGAATTTCTCTTAGACCTTGTCATTTGCTGATTTGAAACTTGGCTCTTTACACATGTATATGTATGTAAAATTATGCAGAAAAGAATTACAATTGGTCTGATGCTGCTATCCTTTGAAGGGCCTGCTAATAGGATTGTCCCTGGCTGCTGTGTGGAATCTTGATTTACTGGAGGAATCCCACTAATCCTAGAACAGGTAAGAGTGGTTCACTGTGTCTCATGATACAAATAACATGATCTCTGCTAAACAAGAGCTTTCTGCCTTTTGTTGCGTCCAGTAGAGTTGGAACCCACCCGTGGCTGACACTCCGGCAGGTTTTCAGAGCCATTTAATCACACAGGAGGCGGCTGCCTCAAGCTTCTCCCACAGAGCGGCTAGTCGATTCAAACCATGTGCTTTTGTGATTGCAACGCTGCCTCTTGCCACTTGGCCACCTCACTCACTGGCCATCGGGTTAATTCCGATGGGGAGCAAGCCTCCCTCCGGTGTTCTCATCTCAGTGGGAGGAGACGACTGTCTTTCTCCCATGGAGCTTCTGGGGGATTCAAACCTCCAGAGACACACATGTGCTTCTGGTTAGCAGCACAACAGGCTATGGACTTGTTACGTGGTTCACTCACTCACTCACTTGTTGTTGTTGAGTGGGAACCAACTCACAGCAGACCCTTCACTGAGTTTCTGAGAGAGTACATTTCATGAGAGGAGATTACCCATCTTTCTTCTCTGGAGCTGCTGGTGGATTTAAACCTCCAGAGGCCCACGGCCTTTTGATGCCTGGAGCACCCGGCTGCCGACGAGTCACATGACTAGCATCCATTCAGAATTAGGGGGGCATCTCGGCCGCTCTGGTGGGCCAGCCTGGAAGCACGCCTCCCTGGTGGTTCAAGTCCACCTGCTGCTCTGAGTGAGAAAGAGGAACAATCTCCTTGTCTGCAATGTCCAGCCTCACGAGGGCTACAGCGGGGCTGTCTGTGAGTCAGTTCTGACTGGGCAGCAGCTGGGTGAGCTGTGTAGCTCCCTGGGAAGGGGCTCCTGGAAGCATGTACCTGGGTTCCCTCCACACTCTGCTGCCAGGGATTCTCCCATGTGCTGACTTCCCTTTGTATTCTTCTGCTGTCAGAGCTCAGAGCTGTTAGTATAGCTGTGTACTCTGAGCTCACATAACAAATCACTATACTCAGGGCAGTCTGGGTTACCCTGAAGACAAAAATGAAGTTTGAAAGTGTTGAAATCATTTTGATGAGGAGTGTACAACACAAGCATCTTTCTTTATTCCTCAGGATTTTATGCCAAGTTCCTCTCCCTTTCAGCCCAATGGATTTATCTGTCAGAAATAAGGAAAATACCTCACCAGCAAGAATGTCAGCTTCATCCATGAAGTGAGTACTGAACACTGTCACCCGATTGGCTTTTCTGTATTTGAGAAGATTCCAGACAATATGGCGAGAGCAGGGGTCCATTCCGGCTGTCGGTTCATCCAGCAGTAGGATCTGTGTGGAAAGGAGCGGAGAGGAGCAGAAAATCCTCAGAAGAACGAAACAATTTCAAATTCTTTGGCTTACTGAAAATTTTCTCATGCCAGGTTCTTTTTTCCCAGCCAGAAATAAATATATTAGATCTGAGTTTTTCACCTATCTTTGAGTTATATATTTATTAAAAGCATCAGTTTAGTAGGTAAATATCTTACTAGGTGGACTTTTCTTTTTTTCAATTCTTTTTTTACTTTTTTTTATTAATTTTAATGACAGTTTACAGACACTTAGGGTTTCCAATCATTCATTGTTGCACTTTTTTCCCTGCCCACCCCTTCCCCCCAATTCACTCTTCTTGAAAAGAAAAACTCTTTCATCGTTATGCAATCCACCACCACCCCCAACCAGGTCCACTCTTCAAGTCTATGCAGTCTTCACTCTGGACTCCTGTCATGACAATAATACCCAATCACATATCCCTTTTAAACAGTTCTCTCCCTCATCTGTTTCAATGCAGTATACATCATTCCTCCTCTCCTTCTCTGTCTTCCCCCCAACCCCGATGTAAGTCCCATTAGGTTTACTTTTCAAAGGTCAGAATCTTTACTGCATAAGCCATAAATGTCATAAGAATCAGAGAAACAAAAAGAAATGAAGTACATGAGTTATTTGAAGAATCATATTTTATAGATGTAACAACTGCTTAGTAGTAAAGTGCTAACTTCAAGGGAAGCAATTTGTTCTAAACGCTTTCTTAATTTAAAATCTCGGCGGTAGTGGTTGGGGAGAAGATGAATGCTGACTCATCCTCACGCCCCGAAGCAGCGGAGAATGCAGAGGATGGTGGGGACAACAGTGACTCCTGGCAGGAAGCAGGGGCCTAGCAGCTTTCTTGGCGCAGAATACCTCTGCTGGCTCCGTTTCTGCAGTATTGGGAATGCACAAAACTTACTCAAGATCAAAGGAGAACTAAGTCAACTATTGGTCTGTACTCTTCCAAAGTAAAAGAGAAAAACCCCCAAGAGCCCCAGGAAGATAAGCAGTCTACAAGACACCACCTCACCTACTTTGGTAACAGAACTAGAAAGTCCCCAGTTCCCCCCTACAGACCATTTCCACCAGGGACAGACCCAGCTAGGTGGTCCCAGAGAGAACTGCAGGGGGGGCATGATGGAGACAAAGATAAACGAAAACTCAAACTCCCTTTTTTTGTTTTTTTGGTTGTTAGTAAGGTTATATTTTTTTTCCTTATCACTCAGATAACTAGAAAAGGACATAAGGCTACATGTCAATTATTCAAAATCTCCTTAAGGGAAAGTGTACATTTCTGCCTCTCCAGTACCTAGCAATACATGTGGCAAGAGTTAACTTCAAACTCATTGCCATCTAGTCACTTCTGACTCACAGTGACTCTATATGGAGTTTCCAGGACTGCAAATCTTTTTTTTTTTAATTAATTTTCATGAACGTTTACAGAGATTTTGGATTTTCATACATTCATTGTTGCATTTTTCTCCCTGCCCACCCCTCCCCCCAGTTCGCACATCTAAAAACTTCTCCAACAGAGTAAAAAGGGAAGCCACAGTTTGGGAAAAAATATTTGGTAATGACATGTTAGATAAGGGACTCATATCTAGAATTTAAAAAAATACTCGAGCACCACAACAAGATAAAGGTAAATAACCCAGTTGGAAA
Source organism: Elephantulus edwardii (assembly GCF_000299155.1). Classification (NCBI taxonomy): domain Eukaryota; kingdom Metazoa; phylum Chordata; class Mammalia; order Macroscelidea; family Macroscelididae; genus Elephantulus; species Elephantulus edwardii. Next base: position 13,128,968 of record NW_006399798.1, on the reverse strand, counting down.
ATGGGCACAGGATATGAACAGACACTTCACCAAAGAAGACAGTCAGATGGCCAACAAACACATGAAGAAATGTTCAAAATCCCTAGCTCTAAGAGAGATGCAAGTAAAAACAACTATGAGATATCATCATCTCAAACTCCTTTCAAAAGGGCCAGACTTAATGGACTAGTGGAAATAGCAGGAAATCCTGAAACTTATCACCCTGGAGACCCTTTGGGCTCAGCACACACGTTACTGTGGGAAGACACCTTTCGGCAAATGACAGAAGACTGGCTCAGAAAACAAACAGCAGGATCTGTGAGGACAACACTCCTCTGAAGAGTCATCGAAATGAACAGGAAAGACCAATGAAAATGGAAGTACCACAGTGGAAAGAATGAGAATATGGGGATATTGCAGAAAATGTAACCAATGTCACTGAAAAATCTGTACAAATTCTTAAATAAGAACCTAAGGTATTACATCTCCTTTCACCAAAAACAGAATAAATATTTTTTTAAGTAATAAAGCAACAGAAATAGGAACAAATTAAACCACTTTTGTGAGTTTTTTAATAATAAACTACTTTAAGGTATATTTTTAAGAAAAGTATAAAGAATAGAATATACATTGTAAGAAAAGTATAGAGAATAAAAAGGTAAAAAGATTCAACTATAATATAAATGTTATATTTTACTATATGTTTGTTATTCCAATCTCTTTTAAGGAAATAAAACATTACAGGTTCAACATCCTGCCTTTTTCATCCTAGAACTATTAATATAATAAACACATTGTACAGCTTTATCATTACAGCTGAAAAACCTTATTGTGTGATGGCTATGTTTATAGTAATTTATATTCTTTTACATATTTTTAATTGACATAAATATAGCCCACATGTTTTCTACAACCTGTTTCCTTTTCAGCATAATTTAAAATCATCCCATCAGCGAAAGGAACATTTGCTTACCTTAGGGTTCCCAAGTACAGCAATTCCTAAGGACAGCTTTCTTTTCTGACCACCGCTTAACTTTTTAGCTTGATTATCTTTGATCGCCTGCATGTCCAAATCCAGTAACACCTTCTGCACCTGTGAGTAAAGCGCGAACAAGGCTATTTTTAAAATCACACCATTTGTGTAATTATCAGCATTAATTTTAAAATATTCCAATTTTTAGATCAACTTTTAAAATGCTCTTTAGTATGGAATTTAGTTTTAACATATGTTCATATATCATCTTGAAATAGCAGATTGCAAGCTCCCTGAGGGAAATGTCTGTTTTACTTTTGTGACTCAGTGAATTAGCTAGGAAGAGATAAGAAGGGGTCACCATGTGTGTTGGGGAAAATGACAGATGCAAAAGAAAAGGGAGAAAAGATGACTGGTTACGTACACTGAAACATTTAGTCTCAATTCCACCTATTTCTTACAATGACTTTCTAGTATTGGCTCAGAAGAGACTGGGGGTTTGGGTTTTGTGTTTAGATTTTCAAACATATTTTTTACCATACAATACATTTCAAAAGGTTATTCATTTACACGAAACAAAAGGAGAGCTTTCTGTATGAGTAACCTACTTCTTGTATTATATTGTTGGCTGGTATTCCTTTGATTGAAGCCAAAATTGATAAGTTTTCTTCTACTGTCAGAACATCAAAGTGTATATCTAACTGTGGACAAATGCCAATCATTTTTCTTGCTTCAAACATTTCATCTATCTCTGAGACTCTGTGTCCATATATAGATGCAAACCCTAAAAGCAAAATATATTTACATTTATATTAAGTATATTATTTTAAAATTATATATACTTTAACTTCTCCTAATAACTGTTTGTTAACAGACATACAAGGCAACATTTGTATAAATGTGGATATGAAGCACCATCTTGACCATGTGCTTTCCCTCTTGCTGCAGAGTGATTCGCATTTCCAGGTCAGATACCAGTGCACAGAGCAAAGCACTCCAAGGCTCACGGTAAGCAGCACTGTCTTCCACTTACTTGTACTTCAAGTATATTCCTTTTGCTTACATTCCAGTAATCATTTATTTCCTTTCCAGGCCTTAAGAAATAGTGGAAAAGAGAAGCTAAAATTTTTCCTTTACTAATTCTGCTGTCTTAGGGAAATTGCTGTGAAAATGTCAGCTTTTCTCAGTTTTAAAACCAGCGATGATGCAATCATACAGTACTAATACCCACAATGCAGTCTGTGAACTGGAGCACCGAGGGGCATGGGCCCTGTGTGAACGCCAAGTGGCGTTCCCCCCTGGCTCTGCTTTCCCCCCACCAGCATCACACAAGCTTCTGGGCTTAGCAGTGATCCTCCACGTTTTGAGGAGGATGTGCTTTTGTGCTTAGCTCTCAGTCAGCAAGGTCTCCATCTCTAGATGTGATTGCACCTCTTTCCCCCTTTTCTAGCCTGGAGCTACCATGGAGTTCACCCTTCAGGAGCGTGGACACTGCCCTGCTTTGGTTCTGAAGACCATCATGGCTGCCAAGTGTGACTTAGATAAATTGTGAGTAATAACATTCACTACTTTTCCCTCTTTGTATTATTAACTTTTTGTTGTACTTCCTAATGGATATTTCTCTTTGATTTCTTCTGACTGTTATCACTAGTTTGGCTATGCATGGAAGCTGTGATGCACTTTATGGTAAGATCTGTTCAACAGACGGTAACATTTTTCAACAGAAGGTAGCATTACAACACTTCAGGTGCATTACATTAGCTATCACCACCTCCAAGCGAAAGCATGCACCGGTATGGTACCATACGTCAGACAGAAGTAAAGTGCAGTGCGTATACACAAGGCACTAAGATAGGTGTTTATGAGGACTATTGACATCTATGTATTATTACAGGTTATACAGGGGCTAGACAACAACATAGAGCTTCGGAGGACAAGTGTCTCACCCGTCAGCCAATGTGCTGGAGACAAAGGGAAGGAGGAAGACTCTCCGTGTTAAGATTTAAGGCCTCAGCAACCCACTGACGCACCATTATGAGATGGAACTGACACCAAAAGCCCTGAGCTGAGGTTTGAGGTGCACTCATGTGATACACTGGTGTGTGTATATATCTATACTGTACTATACCCAGAGATCACACCCTTGGGAACCCAAGGGCTGCCAGAAGCAGGAATTAACTCAGTGACAGTGGTATTAGGCTCCATAACCTTATGGAACCCTCGTGGCACAGGGATTAACATCTTTGGCTGCCTAGCCAAAAGGTCAATGGTTCAAACCCACTCCAGGGGAGAAAAATGTGGCAGTATGCTTCCAGAAATATTTACAACCTTAAAAACCCTGACGGAGTCACCCTGTGTACCCTGCCCTATGGGGTCCCTGTGAGTTGGAATTGCCTTAATTGAAGTGTGCCTGGTTTGGGTTATTAACCTTAAGGGCAGCTCTAAGGGGGGAAATGGGCAAGAACTGTGTTGTGTTACCAACAAAGAAGCAAGTGGTTCGAATCCACCAGTTGCTACGTGGGAGAAAGAGAGAGACTCTCCTCCTGTGCCATTTATTACCTCAGAAAACTCACTGGAAGGTCGGCTAGGAGTCCATTCTCATTCAACAGCGATGAGAGAGAGAGAGAGAGAATGGGGTCACAGATGTGGGTATGTGACTGAACACTGCTGTGTCATTATTATGTGGAGCATGACTGCACAGTCCACTCAATAACCACTACATCAATGTGACAATTTCTAGAACATCACAAAAAAAATTCTAAGTCTTCAGTAAAAACAAAATATTATCATTACATCAAATATTATCATCACAATTAGGAATGAACAAAAGCAAACTAATTTTGAGCTGGTTGAGCTGCATTTAAAAGATCGAAATGCAGATTTGACGTACGAAAATCAAGCCCTCACTTATATACCGTACTGGCTGTCCTTCTATTCGGTTACTGTGGATATATGGAAGAGTCATTCTGAATTCTCACCAGTAGGGAAAATCATCCATCAAAATTACACTTTCGTGGTAGTTCTCTTAACATTCTCTTTCAGTCAATAGTATTCAGTTGTATCGTTCTTCCTCTTTTCACATACTTTTACATATTTTAAACCCTGTATCTAGTTTCTCAACTTAAAACTATCTGTGGATTGATTTCATTTATTGTCAAATTAGTTACTTATTTATCCTTCCTTCAAAAGGAAGACACACACACATATATTTATTCATGAAAAAAGATGAAAGCAGGTACAAAATCGATCCTTTTATTGTTAAATATGAAAAAATCATTTTCAAATCTAACGAAAAATAATCTAAACTGTAGTTATGGAAAAAAACAATGGATAACTATCAATCAGGATAATTTTAAAATACAAATAATTATATTGTGATGTCTATATTAAAAATCCTAATAAAATTAAGTAAGAGATTTTATTTTGAAATCAGAAAACTCTCACCATCAGAAGGCGGACACAGTCCACAAAGGATATTCATGAGCGTACTCTTTCCTGTTCCACTGTGGCCAAGTAACGCAGTAATCTGACCCTCATATATGTCAAATGACAAGTCTATTTCAGGACAAACGAAGAAGAATCAATTATGATTTTCACTTACGTTCTGTCATGCAAAATAAATCATGATGTTTGAGCATTCTTAAAAGCAGGCAATAAATTCAAAGCCAGGTTTAACATTTTCTGTAATATTTTATACCAGTAAAAATCAAAATCAAACTTCTTTGTTATAGTTAATAAGAAGCAACAGGAGGACAAGTGAGATCAGACTTCTTTACACAACCACCAGGATTCAGGGAGCACGGAGGAGCTTTGGAGGCCTTCCCTGTACCCACCGTTGGAAACCCCTACAAGAATTTAATAAGCATAAAACCAAGTATTTCTTCTCACAGAAGCTATTTATGGGCATAATAAATAAATGGATAATAAACTAGAAACTAGGTGCCAGTTCAGAAATGCCTAACTAAATGCTTTGTGAGAAAAGAGGAAAAGTAATAATAGATCAATGAAGTACCAAGATTTGTGCGGTGGTTGTTGCTGTGTACTGCAGAGGTGGAACCGACCCATAGCTAACTCTCCAGTGGGTTTTCAGAGGCAGTTAATCACACAGGACGAGACTGCCCATCCTTCTCCCGTGGAACAGCTGATGGTCTCGAACTGCGTGCTTTCAGGAATGCAGTGCAGCTTCTTGCCAGTAGGCCAGCAGAGCTCCCTCATATGGACAGGATGCTATTCTGACGACACCATCATTAAGGCCGTTCTTCCCTATGTCAAATATTTTTTCCAAGTTTTCATTATAATTGCCTTTTATTGTCAGTTTCTTTATGAAATTGAACCACAATATTTGGAAACCAGAACTGAGGAGGCCTTCAGCACGCTACGCACTGCAACACTGCATGTCCTTCGTATTCTTAAGACGGATGTATGGAAAAGTCCAGCCTGTATTGAAGTTCATAACTCAAGAGTGTTTAGGTTACAAATACCACAGAGCACAGGTGAGTTAAGAAGAAAAACTTCCATGAGCAATGCAGAAGAAAGGCAGAACTACCTCACTGAAACCTCTTCACTGCTGTCAAGTCAGAACACAGGCAGTAGATGGCATGGGAGGAGACTGCCCATCTTTCTCCCACAAAGATGTGGTGGATTCAAACCGCAGTCCTTTGGGTTGTCAGCCCAACCCCTTACCACTATGCCAGATCTGAATGCTGTTCTGTCCTGGGCCAACCTCACAATCTCCGACATGCTCGAGCCCATTGCTGTAGTCACTGTTGTTAATCCACCTGGTTGAGGGTCTTCTGTTCTTTCCCCGTTTCCCTCCCTTTCCCAGCATGATGACCTTCTCCAAGGAACAGCCTTTCCTAGCAACATGCACAGAGTGAGATGAAGCTTCACCATCGCTGTCCCCGAGGAGCATTCTGGCTGCATCTTCTCCAAGACCTATCTGGCTGTTCTTCTGGTAGACCATGGGACATTCTTCTCCAACACAGCAGTTCAAAGGCATCAATGTTTCTTCTGCCATCCTTCTTCACTGTCCAGTTCAGCAACACAGCCAAGAGAGTGAGAAGACTATGGTCTGAATAAAGCATAACTTAGACCTCAGGCTTCCATCACTGCTCCTCAGTAATTTGTAGAGGTTTGCCAACTTTCCCAGTGCAATACTTCTCCTGAACTGCTGGGATCAAGTGTACTAATTGTGGATCCAAGAAAGATGAAGTCGTTGACAGTTCCAACCTTTTCTCCATCTCTAACAATGTTGCCTAATGGTCCAGAGGTTAGAACTTCTGTCTTGACAGTGAGATGCGATCCATATTGAAGGCTGCAGTGTTTGGTCTTCGGAGGCAAGTGTTCTAAGTCTCCCTCACTTTCAGCGAGCAAGGTTGTGTTGTGCAAGATTAGACCAAAAATCCAACTCAGTAATATGTGCACACATGCACGATGATGAAAAAGGGCAAACACTCGTTCACATACTTGAATATACTGCATATAGATTCCTTTGGTTTTTACAACATTGACGTGCTACTGTTGTTATTTTTATAATGGACATTAATTAAATAAATGAAGATATTCCTAGATTAAAAATTGTGGCGGAAATTTTTCATTTCCTATGAAGGCACACGATTCGAGGCGACCAGTGGCTCCACGGGAGAAGGATGGGCAGTCTTCTCCCAGACAATTAACTGTCTCTGAAAACCCACCCGAGGGTCAGCCATGGGTCGGTTCTGACTGTGTTGTATACAACAAAAATAATAACATCATTTGCACTTTAATACTCTTGACTGAATATGAGAAAAGTTACTTACTTCTCAAAGCTTCCACAGTTTCACTTTTCCTTTGGTATGTCTTCTGAATGCCACTGATTCTGAAAAAGTTTTATATTGTAAATACTGAAGGTGATCTATATGTACATTTACCTCTTCAACATTTATGTCAAAGTAGTCCTACTTGTTTTTCCTTGTTCTTGTTAGACACAATCAAGTCAACCAGGACTCTTACGGACCCCACAAACTATTTTTGCCATCATTTAACACCCTCTTAAGACAACAGGGAGTTCTGGTGGCATGGTCCATAGAGAGCTGCTCAGCTAAGTCTGGGGCAGTGTCTCTCTGACGATCCGAATCCACCCGTGGCTCCGAGGAGAAAGATGGACAGTTTCCCCCAGTGTGAGCTTACAGCCGAGAAACTCACTGGGGGCTCTGTTACGAGTCAGTTATAACTTGACGGCAGTGAGTACGATAATGAACAAAAAAACCCTGGCAATTTAAAAATTATTTTAAAGTTATAAAGGTATAGAATTCCTCTTGATCTTTTTTTTTTTTTTTACTTTCGTGTGAGTTGTACCGTCAAATCAGATCTGACTGGTACTGGAGGAGATCGTCCCTCATTCCCCGGCAAAGCATCTGGTGGATTCGAACCGTGCGCCTCTGGGATTGTAGTTGCAGCTCATTGCCACTAGGACACCAGAGCTCCCCAGAATTCCTCTTGATTTTAAATATCATTCACTCACTTTTCATGTCAAGACTAAAGGAAATTTTTGAGTCTAGCAATTTGTGAATTCTTTGCACTTTTGTTTTGTTTCTGTTTGCAATTAAATGTTTACTCCACCAGCCAAAAGGGATATAAATAAAATGCAGTATTTCATTCATGTCACCACGACTGTCTACAAACATGAGGCCATTCCCTCATTCCACATTAGACTTTGTGCCATGTAATTCTTTAAAGAATTAATGATTCTGCTAAGTAGTTCAAATTGTACTCCTGGGAAGGCAAACCACTGCGGCTTCTGTGGATATTCACTGTGCATCTAAGGAAAATGAAAGGCTTGACTACTTCAGTCTGTGTTTCCTGTGTTTTGACTTCAATCTTTTCCTGTGCCTACTGATCCCACTTTGAGGACTTCTGTTTACTTGATATTGAGATAGCATGCATTCGGAAGGCTGTAGTATTTGACCTTCTTCACCAAGTATTCCACGTCTCCTCATTTTCAACAAGCAAGGCGGTGTCATCTGCATAATGTAGGTTTTACTGATGAGTCTTCCTCCAATCCTGGAGCCACATTCTTCTTACAGCCCAGCTTCTCAGGTCATTTGCTCAACACAGAGACTGAACAGGCATGGTGAAAGGATACAGCCCTGGTGGGTACTACTCCTAACTTTAAAACACACTCGATGTATCACCATGTCCGGGCAGAAAGACTGCTTCTTAGTCCACATACATGAGCGTACAGGCAAGAGCACAATTAAGTGTTCTGGAATTATCATTCTTCTCACTCTTTTCCAGTCTAACTATGATCCACAATGTCCTAATGCCTTTGCATAGTCAATAAAACACGAGTAAATATATTTCAAGTATTCTCTGCTTTCAGCCAAGGTCCATCTGATGTCAACAATGGTATTCCTTGCTCCATGGGCTCTTCTGATTATAGCTTGAATTTAAGGCAATTTCTGGTTGATGTACTGCTCCAAATGTCTTTGATTAACATTCAGTAAGATTTTACTTCTATTTTTAGTCAAAGTTTATTACTCTTTCTAGATAAACAATAGTCGTTGCTGTTCAATGTTCATTGCCATGGAGTCAGATCTAACTCATAGCTGACCCTCCCGTGGGTTTTCAGAGGCTGTAAACTGCACAAGACTTCTCATCTTTCTCCCATGGAGCAAGCAGGTGGTGGATTCGAGCCACCCACCTTTGGGTTGGCAGCACGGCTTCCCACTCATGAGGCCACCAAAAGTAAGTAATAGAGAACACTGTAAAACAGTTTATGTGAACAATGAGTTTTATTACTTTAAAAATTTTACACTGAAACATAATTTCAAAGCTAGCAGACTAGTAGTAAGCTTAATTCTGAATGATTGAAGAAGAAATATAAAACTTTTAAAGGAAAGTAACCCATAACATGAATGCTGTGTCGTATAAATCATGACGTTGTCTACCAAATATCCTGAGATATGACAGTTAAATACATTAGTGAAAAGGTAAGGTTTAAATGGGCCAGATTCCATTAGCAGTTTTCTGGACAGAGTCCATCGTACCTTATGGCTTCTTTCCCCACAAATTCCGAAGAAACAGGTTCCACAATTTCATTAAAAGTAATACTCCCATTAACATTGCCTTCTGATAACTCCTTGTAATTTCTTTTGTTCTTTGACCAATATGATGGCTTCAGAAAATAGAAAGATGATCTCCTTAAACCAAATTCCCCTGAGAATGAAAACAAACACAAATTAGTACTCATAAATGATCATTTCTAGAAACCAGTCTTTAAGTCATAGATAAAGGCAGTGTCTGAAATACAGGACAACTTACATATGGATAAAATACTAAATCAATATTGCATAAATTTGAAATTTCATTGACAAATAATCCCAGCTACAAGCTTCAGGGTTTTTGAGGGCTCCTGGGAATCTAAAGGTGAGTAAAGTACATTCTGTGTCTTAAAGGAACTTACATCTTTCTAGTAACAATACACAGGATGATGGTAAGCATAATGTGTACACTAACAGAGTTCAAGAAGAGAAAGAGTTTCTGGCTTATTTCCTGATCTCCAGGGAATGTTTACTGAAGGCTCGATGGGTACCATCCTAGGTAGTTTTTGAAAATGTTTATGTTTGTTAGGTGCTGTCAAACCAACTAAGACTCATCATGACTCTGTAAACGACAGATCACAACCTTTCTCTGTAATGGACTTGAGAAAAGTAGGTACAGGTCCCGGGGAATAAATTTCAGAATCAGGGGAGCAGAAACTGAGAAGTTTGTAGAAGAAGTTGGTAGATGTGGCCAAAACAGCACATACTCGCTCTTTTCTTTCCACATGGTTAAGGTACAAGGTGTAGAAGATACTTAAGATTAAATTTAAAGCTTGAGCAATTAATATGAATGAGGGTACTCGTACTAGGACAAAAAGTTGACTCTCCGTGGGTACAACATCCTACATAACTTTGCAATAAAATTCAATAATCACCTGCATACCTGGAATGACCTGATCAAGATAGATAGCCAAAAGGACGTAAAATATACTATTAAGTGCCAGCAAGACAAGAGTGATAATAAGAGGATATGGGCCGTCGGTCAAATTAGTAAACAAAGCACCTTCATTAAAATCTTCTAACTGCATGACCTGAAAAACAGAAGCATCAATTTTATTATAATTAAAAAAGCAAACATTGACACTACTTAGAATTATTCTATATTTCCAAACTGACAGTAAACAAAAGGAGCCTGTAAGAAATGAAATAACGCATCCAGACTGTGACACAAATTCAAAGGAGAATAATTATTACTCTCTAAAGTATAGTTTTACCACAACAATTCTCTTTAATCATGTTTTAAATGCTATGTTTCTTATACTAGGACACCTCCAAACAGGTACACTTAATTCTAATGCAATGACTACAATATGTAATAAAATAAAGTATGATAATCACAGGAACTAATGTAAACAAAAGGGAGCTCTGGTGGCCCAGTGGTAAGAAACTGTGCAGCAGCAATCCCAAAGGCATGTGGTTCTAATCCTCTGGGTGCTCTATGGGGAAAGGATGGGCAATCTCCTCCCATGAGATTTACTGTCTCTGAAAAACCGCTGGAGAGTCAGCTATGCATTGGTTCCAACTTGATGGTACACAACAATGACAAAGCAAACAAAGGGAGCTCTGATGCCTCGTGGTAAAAAGCTGCACTGCAAGGCCAAAGGCACAAGGTTCAAATCCACTAGCTGTTTCATTGGCAAAGGTTTCTCCTTCCATGACATTTACTTCCTGTCTCTAAAATCCCGCTGGAGGATTACATATGTGTCATCTATAGATTAGTTCTGACTTGACGGCACACAACAACAATGCAAACAAAGGGATTATAGTCCACAGAACAGTTAAACTAAGCTTCAGAAGATAAATTTATATTCAACATTGTTCCAATACTGAAATGAGGGAAAAGTACTGATAAATGGAGAATTTTATAAATGTAAAACTTAAGAAGAAAGCAGGGAAGTGAGTGTTCTTTCTAATGTTGAAATATTAAAACATTTTTTTCTATATTAAAGGCATGCAAAATGCTAGACGGAAAAGCCCTACTGGCATAACGGTTAAGTGGATGGCTTCTAACCAAAAGGGTGGCAGTTCAAATCCATCAAAAGACTATGAGATACAAAGACTTTGCAATCTGCTTCCAAAGGAGAACCCACTCAGGGCTGAGCCTCTCTGGGCTTCCCGGGCTGTATATCTCCTGTGGGGATGTGAACTGCCAGAGGTGTGGTCTTTGCGATATCAGTGCAACCCCCTAGGGATTAGTCCATCAACATTCTTTCCATAGGACCTGTTGTGTTGTTGTTATGTGCCATCAAGTCAAAACCAACCCTTGGCTGACCCTCGAGTGAGCTTCCAGAGGTGTTAACCGCACAGGAGAAAACTGTCCATCCTCCTCCCACGGACTGCTGTGCAGCTTCTTACCACAGCTCCATGAAGACCTCGGGAGGGAGAGGAGAAAACAACCCCTTTGGAGCCACTCTACTCTTTAACACGAGGTTACGGTAAGTCTAAATGGACTCAATATTGCCTAATCGCATCAACAGCATGCTAGCATGCTACATGGAACTGGAGATGAAGGGAAATATTTAAGAAATACGAGGTAAACGGCGTTTAGGGCTCTTGTACATAGGGTCGCTATGAGTTGCAAATGACTCAATGGCACATAACAACAAAAACAACAAACCAGACTTAATGTATAGCCAGTACATTATAGTTTTTTGGAAAGAATTGCAGTACATAAGCACATTGGCTCACATACATTTCTACATTTTTATCCCAGAAAGACCTTCTTCAATGTCTTGGATAAGGCACTTTTATCTACTTGGTTTCAAGACTTATTCATTCCTACTTTTCCGCCTCTCCATCCTCCAAGACCAAAAGTTATAAAGTCCTTTCATTTTAGGCTCCTAATATGTAGATGATTTCTTCATCTATGCTGATTCCAGTCCTGCTGCACTGAGAAAAATGGGAGAAACTGAGAGTAGGCATCTTTTTAAGTCTCTTGTTTACACTATCTCAATAACTTAATAAAGGAATTAATAATTAAAAAAAAGAAATACGAGGTAAATAGATTACCCACCTGAGCAATACCAATCAAAAACGTGCACTGACAGAAAGGGCTCAGAAGCCACACGAGCGATCTGGGAAATCCTTCCATCAGGACTATCAAAAGGCCAACAAATCCAAAAGCCACGGTGACTAAAAATTCAACGATTCCTACATGCTTTGATTTCTTAAAAAGAGGCGTCAGCATTAATGCAAAAAACACCTGTAAAAGAAATACTATGATTAATGTGTTGTTCCTATACTTTGGTGTGAAAATAAAAATTAAAATTTTGCTTATGAGTACACATTCTTTTCAATGGAAAATACACGCACTTAAAAATAATTTCTTTTTTTTTAGATGTATGAACACCCATATTTATTGTTGCATTATTCACAATAACAAAGAGATGGAAGTAACTCAAGTGTAAAAATAATTTCTGACTGTGATAGTTAAGAGAGTCTCACAGAAGAAAATACTGAAACTTATTGAGAATTTTGCATTTTATTTATACCAGTGGCAAATAGAACCACCTCTACCCTCAGAAACCATGAAGAGCTGTGCCCTGAAGTTAGATCTGTGTGCACACAGGGAAACAAAACTATCTTTAAATCGAGGGCTCAATGTGCTGACAGAAAGAGAACCAAAACGAGGCAAGTGTATGAGTAAACACAAATTCTTTTTATCATTTTTTAAAAACAGAAGACTAGTACTGCATGGCCACATAAAGCCACAGGAATGCATACTGGGGCCAGTAAAAAAAGGCTGGTAACTAATAGCCAGCCTCAGCCACATGCCAGATGGGTAACAATGTGTTGTTGTTGTTGTTGTTGTTGTTGTGTACCATTGAGTTGGAACCACCCAGAGCTGACCCTCAGGCAGGTTTTGAGAGGCAGTTAATCACACAACATGCAAGAGACTTATAAAAAGACAGAGCCTTAAGCATCACTGTTGCATAATGTAAATTATACTCTGAGACACATAGGATTTCATAAAAATAAAATTTCCATATTGGGGACAATTTTAATTATACATGATTATGTGATGATAGCAAAGGATTCAGGGGAATCCTAATTGTGAAATACATCCTATGAAACGAAGTTAAATTTAAACCTGAAACTATTTGTACGGCATCGATGCTATGTGTACAAAGCATTCATCAGTAACCTAGTAACTATCTTTCATGGGATACACAAACTACAAATAAAAACAACAACGAACGGTTTGGCCATAGTAATTCAATTATTTCCCAGTGACTTAGTGGTCCTCTTTCAGAGGAAAATACTTACGGATGATAACCCATACAGGAAAAAAAGTAGAAATATCACAAAACAGCTACTTTGTGGAAATAATGAAGAGGCTGTTGCAATGACCGCCATAAGAAGGGACATTAGGAAAATCAAACTTGTGTACAAAAGAACCCAGGAAAGCCTGAAATGAGAACGTAAGTCCATTTGTGATTAAGAGTCAAAAACCACTTCAAAAATGTCAGCATCATTTTAGCTGTTTTCATCTAAACATTAAAATCCAATTATCTACATGTTTATATAATGAATACTATTCATAAGTAATCCAAAATACAGTACTGGTTAAGTTAGAGGTAAAAGTATAATCTGATTGAAAAAGAAAATATGCAAGGATTTTCTCTATCTCACATTGTTTGGGATGTTGTCAGGAGGGTCTAGTCCTTGGAGAAAGACATGCTTGGAAAGGCGGAGGGACAGCTCAGAAGAGGAAGACCCTGGATGAGACGAACTGACTCAGTAACTCGGCGAAGAGGGGAGGGTGTTGGTGACAGTGAGACTGGCTGAGCATAGGACAGTATTCAGAGCTACTGTATGTAGGGTTGCTATGAGACACAGGCCACTCGAAGGCACATGACAACAACAGAGCTAGCCAGCAATCTCTGTGAGTATACCTGTTCCTGACTTCACTAGCACAGAACCCGAAGATTTCCACTTTAAAGAAAAAAGATGAAAAGCAAAAACTGCCTTCAGCGTTTGTTCTGCAGCGGGCCAGTGAGCTCAGGAGAGCACGGTGGCTCTGCCAAGTGCCTTCTCTGGGGGACACGCTGGGCAAGCCGGCGTCAGCTGCCACAGCTGTGAGGCATACCCGTGAAAACCGTGTTGGTGTTAAGTTAGGGTTTATGTGTCACGTGGTGTTATTCAAGCATTTATTTTTTGGGTCGGGGAAAGCTCAAAAATAGTTTCCCGTATAAATTACTGCTAAGTGCTTCTTCACTGTATGCCACTGCGGTTTAGGAAGCTTCAAGGAAACACTCTACTTTTGTTTTGGAGGGTAAGGGGTAGAGGCAGGGACTAGATACAATCAACATTTTGTTTTATTTTACTTTTATGAAAATAGAAATCCTGGCACTCAAGAAATTATGTGTTTAAAAACATCTCCTAATATTATAGGAAATGAAAAAGAATGAAGAAAATTTGTTATGTACAATGACTTCACTATAGAAAGTGTAAAAATCAGCTGTTACATTGGGCTACGTTGAACGACATTTTCAGACTATGGCAGGTGCAAGAGGAACTGAACTTGACTGCTATTACAGTCAAAGGTGGAGAGGCATCTTGGAAAAGATGTCAGGCTGACTATCACTTCCTAAAACCAGGCATTGAAAACTCTGTGGAGAGCTGTCCTAGTCTGACACATTCAGGGCTGCTACCAATTAAGACTGACTGAATAACAAGTGGGTCTTTTTATTCTACATGGACGTTAAAACAGACCAATTAATTGCAGCAGCAGGTTGGCTCGTCTTAAATTTTAAGGTAAATGCAATTGTAAGAAAACAGGATCCACGGCACATCAACTCAGGTAGGTAGCAGAATTGAAGGTTTGCAGATGATACGTAACTATTAATGACATTAGACAATGAATGTTTAATAACATACCAAAAGGCAGTATCGTGAAGTCCCATTATCTTTAAAAATTCTTTTAACTTCTTTTCTTTTTCTGCTACAATATGAATGGCCAAAAAGTATCCAAAAGGTGAAAATGCGATAACTAGGTATATTAAAATGACACCTCGAGGGAAGATATCTATTTCTACAACAGCAGATTCACCCATGATAACAGCTTTAGTCGACTCCAGTTCTCCCCAAACAGAAACATTGGTCTTCAACTACAAGAGAAAATATCAACACAATTAATATGGTTCTGACAGTAGCCCCTGATAAAATGTGACTTCTACTCCTATATTTAGTAACTCAAATGTAATCTTCAAAAAGCTACAACCCTGACGCTAAGTGGCTGACCCCAGTGCCATGATATAGAGAAAAATACTGGTTTTCGTTTATCCAGGAGGCATATCTTAAATACTAAAGTTTGAAGCTGCAAACTATATAGACTGGTTAGAGTTTTTTTTTAAATGTAATTATCATCTTAAGCAATGACATCTTAACAAAAATGTATGTCTCAAAAGAAAGTAGGCAACAATGAATGACAAAATACCACGAAATAGCAGAAGTGAGCTGAAATGCGACTGTATTGGCCATCGTGAACTGGACAATTATACGTTCGACAATGCCAGTAATGACAAACTGAAGACCAGGGTTGTCCCATTTTCCTCAAAAAAGCACATTTCAAGGTCTGTCTTGAAGTACTATGCTATAAGTTATAAGATAATAATCACATGTATAAAAGGAAGATCAAGTAATATGATTATTATACAAATTTATGCATCAAGCCCTAAAGCCAAAAATGAAGACACTGAGGATCTCTATTAACCTCTGCAGTCTTAAACTGACTATGCACTCAAGACGTATCAATAAAAACTGGTAACTGGAATACAAAAAGTGGAAACAAAGAAGAAACTGGAATTTGGAAAATAGGGTGTTGGTGATATGAGGTTGGAAATGGCAAAATGGAATTTTGTACAAGTAAAAACTTACACGGTAAAAAAAAAAAAGTCAAGGATTCTGAAGCTTCATCGGACATATTTTGGGCATGTTGCAAAGAGGGACCAGTCCTTGGAGAGGGACATCATGTTTGGGAGGGTGGAGGGACAGCGCAGGAGAGGAAGACCATTAATGAGATGGATCGATTCAGTGATTGGGATAGTGGTAGCAGGTGTGTTGGAGACAGATTTGCACAGTATAGAGCAGGGTCACTACATAGAGCTGCTATGAGTTGCAAGTAACTCGAGGGCACATAACAGTAAACAACAACAATTTTATATATTTTTACTACTATACAGAAAAGCAGTTTGATACATATAGATACTTGGCTTATGGAAGCACGCTCCAAAATTTAACTTAGATAAAATATCTTATTAGTACTTTGCTGAATATTTATAGAATAAAACATCTGATACAGTTAAAAAAAAAGATTAATGGCAACTTAACTATACAAATGGACCTCAGCTGATGAAGAATCAAGTTAACTACATTTGTTGAAAGAAATAGTGGAGAATTTTAATACTATCAGTCAGAACAAGACCAAGATCTGACTGTGGGATGAACAGACTATCAATGAAAAAGGATGACAAAAGGAGACTCGGTGCCTTGAACTGCGGTGCTGGAGAAGAGAACGGACCATCCCGTGGACTGCCGAAAGAACAAGCATGCCTGTCACGGAAGGAGTGCCACCAGGGTGCTCCTTTGAAGCAGGGACGGACGCACCAGTCCTCAGGAAAGGACATAATTCTGGGAAAGGTAGAAGGTCAAAGAAAAGACAGGAAGACCTTCAACAAGATGGACAGACACAGTGACTCTAACAAGCCTGAGCATATCAGACATGGTGACAGCGGTAGAGGGCAGGGCAAGGTTTAGATCTGTTGCTCAGAGTTGCTGTGAGTTGTGGTTGGCTCAACGGCACCTAACAACGTGTTCAAACTCAAACTCAAACTCACTACCACCCCGTAAGCCAGTGCCAAGTCACAGAGTCCCTCCCTTGGGTTTCTAATGCTGAAAATAGTAACACTACTTCCTACCCCACGGACGCCAAAAGAACAAACTGGTAGGTCTTGGAGAAGGCACAGTCAGAGAGCTCCTGAGGGGCAAAGATTCTAAAGCTTCATCCCGCATGCTCTGGGCTTGTTGCTAGGAGAGATTATTCCTTGGGGAGGGATATCATGCTTAGAAAGGTGGAGAGGGGAGTTCTCGTGGCCTGGTGGCAAGAAGCTGCACTGCAATTCCAGAGGTGCATGGTTCGACTCCACCAGATGCTCTGCTGGAGAAGGAGGGACAATATCCTCCCATACCAGTCAGATCTGATTTGACGGTACACACACAAAAATAAAATTAAAAAAAAAAGAAAGGATGGTAAAAGAGGAAGACTCTCACCATGGGTAACACAGAGACCGCAGCAATGGGCTCGAGTGTGCCAGAGATCGTGAGAATAAGACAGTTTGGATCTGTCATTCACAGGGTCACGATAGGTCATACTGGACTCAAGGACACATAGAACAAATAGAAGTAGGAAGAAACTGCCATCTTTTTCCTGAGTAGTTGCTAGTGGGTTCAAAACACTGGCGGATCTGAACTGCAACGACTCGGGGTAAGAAAATCAAAACAACATACTTGGCATTTCTCAGGCTGAAGCAACTGCAGAAAGACGTAATGCTTGGAAAAGTGGAGAGTCAACCAAGAAGAGGAAGAACTTCAACGACACCATGACTAGAACAATGGGCTTAGGGACTGCGGAGGCTGGGAGCCTGGCACAAGACGCAGCATTTATTTCTGTTGTACCAGGGTCTCTATGAGCCAGGGCTGACCTGAAAGCATCTAACAATCACCTCTGGGGCATGAACATGCAAATAAAGTGTGCAGACTACTAGCTATGGGATTGGTCAATTCTGCAATCCCACTAGGCTTAAATTGAGCAGACACAGAGGCAAAAAACGTGGAATCTTACTATCACCAGGAAAGAAGCGAAAGAGTGTGATGAGTCCTGTGGGCTGGAGATGCCTGCGCAATCCTGAGACTTAGCAGCACCGCTAGTGATCATCAGATGTGGCAGAAAGCAGACATAGGTGTGAGACAGCTGATGTGGATTTGCAGTCCCACAGAGCCAGAGCCTTGCACTGTGGCCTTGAGGTACAAATAACTGGCAGAACTAAAAGCTTGTGGTGGTGGCCTCATGGGTGAGGAGTTGTACTGCCAAGCTGAAGACACACGGTTCAAATCCAGCAACTGCTCCAAAGAAGAAAGCAGGCCAAACTCCTCTGGAGAATTTTATAGACTCTGAAAACCTACTGGAGGGTTAGGTATGAGTCAGTTCCATCTTGACAGCACATAATAACAACAAATAAAAGCTTCACAGCACTAGGCCAGAGGTGCGGGGCCCAGGGCCACGAGGTTAAGCAGCCGGAAGGTCTGCCTGCTAGCACACCAAAGACGTCTCAACCCGCAGAAGTGTTTCCAACCTGCACTTCCCTGATTAGCCCCATAATCCCGAGGATTGTCTGTGAGTTGTGTCATCCCTGCAGTGGATTAGTACTGCTAATAGCAGAGTAGATAGAGCCGTGGGAGGGAAGGATGGTGTCAGGATTGAGAGGAGTAGGTGTGAGAGCAAAGCAGCACGTCTGACTTCACAGACATAAGTCCTACGCTCTTCATGTTGCTGATGGGGATTCGTCCCTCCTGTGGACTTAGTGGTGGTCACACGGTGTCACCGCCCTGCCAACTGCATTGTTCTTACACTGTTTCAGTTTCAAATGTGAAAACTGATGTAATAGCAGAGTTTATCTTGTAATGTTTTATATAAATTAAATGGGTCAGTCAATATGCATACACGTGAAGAAATGGTCTTCAGTAAATAAACCCATCCTAATTATTTAAAATAAAAGTAAATGTGCTACAATAATTAAGATAATAAATATATGCAGATTTTTTTAAATAAATAATTTTTATTCTCAGGGGAAAGTCTGCAAATAGAGCTACTTCATTAATACTACTGTGGAGCTGGTCTTTCTGTGTGGTTTTTCCAGTATAGATGACTATGTTGAGGGACCAGACTGTGCATGTGCGGTGTGTCAGCCTATCCACAAAGGGACTGGCTACTAAACCATTCCACAAGGGGAATGTCCAGTCTCAACAATCTACAAAGGGATTGGCTAGTCTCACCAAGAAATTGAACAGTTCTCGCTGCAGAGCAGGAATTCTTTGCCCACAAGAAGGGATTCTTCTCACACCCCAAGAGATGGGATTCTTCCTCTACACGGAGAAGAGAAACCTCCCCCAATCCAGTAAAAATGTAGGCTATGCTTTGGGATGGCAACAGCAGTGATGGCTGAACAGGAGAACTGGATGTGAGATGGGACTTCAGGGGGAGAGGAGCCAATAACTGGTAAGACTGAGAACTCGGGTGGACAGTTACCGGGGAAGCTAATAGTGGCAGGACTGAGGACTTCGGAACTTAGAGCCACGATGCTGAGATGCCCACATGCACATTTTCAGAGCTTTTTTTTTACTTTATTTTGCTATTAATCTGAATTAAAATCATTTAAGTCTCCTAATATGGTTCTGTGTGGTCTGTGAGCTGTCACATTGGATTCTGGACCCAGCCAAGCAGTAAGAATGGTGGTGGGATGAATATAAAGAGGCATGGGAGCGTGGCGGACTTGTCTGACCGCAGGGGAACTGGTTTTGTGTTACAGATGCTATGGGTGGGGATAGTTTCCTCCTATTATGTTGGTAAAGGTCAGATATGGTGCTCCTCAAGTGGTCCTTGATCTTTCTATGACTTTTTACCTACAATAATACAGATATATAAAGGCCGACTCACATTCTTAGAAATAAAGTTTCAAGAGTATTAAATCATAAAATACATGTCTTTGATCTTTTTACGACTTTCTACCTACAATAATACAGATATATAAATGCCGACTCATATCCTTAGAAATAAAGTTTCAAGAGTATTAAATCATAAAACACTTTTCCTTAATTTTTTCATAAAGTTGTAAAAAGTCACCCACTTTACATATAGGACATCAGTCAAACAAAACTCTGTTTTAAAGATGAAGACACAGTTATTAAAATGATTTCACTTTCATTTTCTTCGTCATATTTACCTCTATAATGGCCGCATCTATGGATGCTTGTAAAGCTGTAAACCCTGATGACCAGTACTGAGAAGACTCACATGATTTTGAGCAGCCCGCTGTAGGGAGACAAGTGTGAGTGGAAGGTTTCACATGGCATCTACATGCCTTCTTTCAAAGAAAACATACAGATGATTACCAAAGAACTATAATTACTAAATCTCTACTGTAACAGAGAAAATAAACTATTGTCTTACTAATATAAAGAGAACATTCCTGCCAGCAATTTGAAAAGCTGAAATAAAGATATTTCAAGTATGAAGATATTGAAAATCTTGTGGAAATAGAAAGGAAATTAATTATAAGCATAGTTATTTACAATAAGTCACTTTTTTGTTTTAAGCAATAATTTGTCAACTCTGAAGCACCTTCAGAGGAAAGTTAGAGAACAGAAGAAGAAAGACAACCTACTTTTCCTTAAGAGGTTTTTTGGAACTACATCATAATTTCATTATGTAGCAGAGATTTTGACATTACTCAATAAATGTTTGCAGCTGATGATAATATCTCTTCAGTTTAAGGACTGAAGTCTGTTTTCCATATTTCAAATTGAATTACAGTAACATTTCATTGGTGAAAGAGCTTGCAATTTTAAAGACATGTTTATGGTCTATGGCAATATCATGTGAAAACAATTAAATAAAAGGAAAAATGTAGGTTTAGAAAGCCACACAGTTCAAGCTAAAATTTTGCTTTCTGTTACTATAATCTATATAGAATATACACATATATTAAAATTTTAAAATGGATATAATCTATTTTATTATGAATCATATACTTTGGGCATGTTGCTCAGAAAGATTGTTCCTTGGAGAATAGTATCATGTCTGGAAAGGTGGAGGGTCACCAAAAGAAAGGAGGACCCTCAACCTAGTGAGGTGAGATGGTTAACTGCAGCAATGGGCTTGACGGGGCGTGTCAGAGATTGTGAGGATGGTACAGGATAGGACAGGGTTCAGACTGGTTATTCAGAGAGTCATTCTAAGTCAAACTCAACAGCATCTAACAATAACGCGTGTGTGTGTGTGTGTGTGTGTACTACACCTGATAAATGTTCCTATATGAACGGGTAAGAACAGCTGAAAACGCCAATGTTAACCCTCATCAAATTTTGCAAATAATCCTGACAACTTTAAATAAAATGAGTTACAATGTGGAAAACAAAAAATCTGCAAATAAACTGGCATGCCAAAGACATGCATTTGACTTATTTTCAATAATTCATTGAATTCTTTACCTCGTGAATCCATATAAGTAGAAGACACTGGAATCCTCTCAGGAAAAAAACGAAGTTCATATGACATGATGTCTTTGAAAACCACACCCACAAAGGAGGTAGATTTAGAAAGGCTGGCTGCTATCAATTCTTTTTCATTTGCATATTCTTCAATAGTTACTTCTGTAAAATAACACAACTACACACTTAACTCAAAAATGTTTAAATTTTACCATAATAATCACCCAGCATACAATTTCATTTGATGAGTGTAATACTTTAAGTATTGTTATTTTTTCTAACTTCTCAAAAAATGAATACAGCCCATCTAAGTAAATAATACAGAGAGCAAAGAACAGTATTATTGATACTATCATGCAACTGTCATTTTATTATATAAACTTTGTTTTACCATAAAGAAGTCAAGATATGACATAGTTTAAAACAATATGAAGAAAACATTTCACAAAAAATTATCTACTTAATGAACAGTACTACAATTTAATAGTGAGGAGTTTTACTACCCTAGTTTTCATATTCACTGTTAAATTTTATCTTCTCTACTCTTTTCTCTTTAAAATCCATGACCAATAGGCTAAATTTCTGGCACACTATTAAACTCAAGATCATAAGCAGTAGTCTATCATATAAGAAAGACTATAGTTCAATGCCCTCTCTCAAAGTAAAACTACATAAATAACTCTTTGATAAATAAATGGATATTTTATTTTTAAATATTTCTTCTTATGAATAAAAGGTTATAATCCTTACCAGAAACTAAGTAATATATTTATGTAACTATATGCAATTCTTCTTTGAATGTAAATTGCCATTTCAGTCTAATATTTCTTGTTCCTTTCTTACAACATTCCTTTTACATCTAATAATAATTTTTAAATTTTTTCTTGCAGCTTTGTTTATGAGCAATGAAGCTTTACAACAGAATATGTGGTGAAATACACAGGCCGAACATAAAAATGGTGTTCATTGCTCATTAGCGACATGAGCTCAGGGAAGTCATTCAGCCTCTGTGAACCCTGGTGTCCTCACGTATACATACAATCTAAATGCTCACACTAGAGTGTTTGAAGATAAAATACAGTAAGAAACATGAAAATGCTTTGTAAACTATATTATATATTAACTACCATGATATTCTAGACCTTTAAGATAGACTTGGAACTTCAGGAGTGACCTGAATAAACAGAGTATTAGAGTTCACTGTCCTACCAGTCATGCTATCCCGTGTGAGTGTATATCTCATTCTAAATTCATTCTGCTGTTAAAAAGATGGAAGTTATCTCTTTTTACCATTTTGGCACTGAAGTTAATACTTGCTGACTGGGTTTCTTTGGTATACATCTCTTCTTTCTATTCAGAATTAGCAATGAATTTCCTTCTCAACATCTTTGATCATTTTTTGAGCCTGCATGTTAAAATCTTGGGTCATCCATGTTATATGCATTTAATACATCAGTTAGCACACTATAGTACTAAAGTATTAAATAGCAGTAAGCCAAGAAAGAATGCAATGGCAAAAATATAACCTGATCCCTGAATATATAATTAATTCCTTTCATTTAGTGGCATACTGTTCAGTACTGTAATGATACACTCAAGGTGAATTAATTACAACTATCCAGTGTGACCAATGACTACACGTTAGTCTTTCTACAATTCCGTATCTATCACTGGACCCATAGCATAGACATTTCAGACACCTTCCCCAGTTCTTGCTTGACATTCTCTCAATAACCATTTCACTCTCATTAGTAGCTCACTGCTTACGTTTGAGGTCCATTCTTTGTGAAAAGTACAGACACTGAGAACAATAAGACATGGGTTCTTAGCTACAATCATAACCTCCAGCACTAAGTTCTTCTTCAGTTTACTGAACTGCCCCATGAGGAGGAGTGATAGCTTGTTGATTACTGCTTTATCATCTTTATCATGTATTTCTTGCTTCTTAACTATCAGCTAAGACAGAAAAAGTAATCTATTTGTAAAACTGTGCTTGAACTATTTTGAAGATGTTCTAACATTTAAATATAAAATATGAACATACAGTATCTAAAATTTTCTTCATCTTGCCAAGAAGAGAAATTGATTAGTTTAGGAGAAACAGAAAGGAGCCAAAGTAAATGACTAATACATGTATAAAACGGAATCTGAATGAAAGTACTTGTATTTCTATGAAGCAGAAAATATGGAAGCTTCATGTTCTAGGTGTTCCAGATTAAATACAGCCATAGAAAAGTTCACAATACCATCAAGAAGGTGGTCGGTAGACACTTTCTGCATGATGCTTCTTGTGATGTTCGTCACGGGAGTGTATCCGAGGACGAGGGTGGAGAGGACAGATTTGTCCAAGGTGTCAAGTTCTACATCAGGCACTTCTTCATATTTCTTATTTGGATGCAGCATGCTTATTAATATCAACCAAAATAAAAAGAAGAGTGGGAACAGAATTTCCTATAATAAAAGAAACAAAGTGATTTTTAAAATGTGATCGTGATAGCAAAAATAATCAAGATTTCTATTAAAATTATATCATTAATCATTTTTTTAATTTATTTTATTTCATTATTTTTTGTGTGTACAGTCAAATCAGATCTGACTGGTACAGGAGGAGATTGTTCCTCCT
>NW_006399798.1:13101143-13104945 GCF_000299155.1 Elephantulus edwardii | reverse complement strand
CCTCCTTCTCCAGCAGAGCATCTGGTAGATTTGAACCGTGCACCTCTGAGACTGTAGTTGCAGCTTCTTGCCACTAGGCCACCAGAGCTCGCCTATTAATAATTTTTTTTAATGAGGGATTTGCGTCTCCTTTTTTAAGCATAAGATATCCTGGTGGCACAGCAGTTAAAGCACTTGGCAGCTAATCAAAAGGTCGGTACTTCAAATCTACCAGCTATTCTCAGAAAGATAAGGCAGTCTGCTTCCATAAAGATCATGGCCCTGGACACCCTGTAGGGCTGTTCTATCTCCTGTGTAGTTGCTCAGAGTCTGAACAACCCAATGGCACTGGCTTAGTAAAAGCAATTCTTTCCCCAAAGAAGTTCTGTGCTGACCATCGCACTAAACCAAACAGGAATGTTGTATCTTACATTCAGTCCTACTGAAAGATTTCAAAAACCTCAAATCAAGTCACAGTCTAAAGTGACACAAAAGCCAAAACTTAAATTGCTTGGATTACTGATATAAAATACAGTAACAAATTTGCTCACGTAAAATTTAAAGTAATTTACTCTCCAGTTGTCTTTATGTACACTTAAATTAGAATGCATACTTTAATTATACCTAAATCGACATTTCTAAAACTATATTCAGTTCTGTTCTTTACTCAAGTGGATGCTGATTCAGAGCTAACACTGCACTGAGCTTCTAAGGCTGCAAGTCTCAGCTGGAAGATACTGTCCCTCTTTCTTGCATGTTGCTGATCGTGGACTAGAACACGGGGTTTTCCAGATTGTAAATCCCACAGAAGAAGATTGTCTATCTTTCCCCACTGAGCCACTTGTTGGATTTGAACTACCAGAGAGGCTCAGCCCTTGAGCCCTAGGAAATACAAAAACAAACAAAAGACTGTGCCAATACATAACAAACAACCGCTTAACTTACCTGGACGCTACTTTTTTTGGTCCTGCATTTAATTAGATAATTCTTCAGGAGGAGAGTTCTGGTCTGCCTCCACACTCCCACCTCCCTAATTGCAGTAGCCATGTTTTCTGGATCAGTCTAGGTAAGGGGGGGGGGGGGGGAAACACAACAATACTGAAGCCAAATGTCAAATTATGTGCTATTTTCAAAGGCAAAATTAAGCCAACACGGGTTTCCCTTCCAGGTAACAACACCAAGTAAAGCACATTCCAAACTCCTATTCGAGCGGCAATTTGAGAACTCTTAAAAAGTAAACTGTATCATGCAAAACACGTCCATAAGTACTTGAAATAGCAAAGCCAGCCAGCCATGACCTTGTCACTTCTTCTCTTGTTTGCCCCAGACTGAAGTCAATGCACCAGACGTGGGCACTGGTGCCCAGGGAGGGCTCCAGAAGAATCACTCCCACTCTGGCTTGAAAGGGACCTCTGAACTAGCAGAGAGAATGGAGGAAGAACACAAGTTTTTTCCTTTTCTACATTTTCCTGTGCCTCCGTCTCCAAGCAATCCCATGACAGCAGTGCCAGACGCAAATAAAACTGTGAAGAAGTGCAATTTTTCTCTCCATCGAGGGTGAAATGCTGGCTCCAAGAGGGTTGCTTTCATTCTCTACCTACGTCCTGCCACTTCTAGGCTCCAGGTGCAGGGACGATGGGCGAATGAACAGTGCATCAGAGATCTGGGGGCAATGACAAAAAGCTAGCATTTGTGTTATCAGAGTCCCCAAAAGAGACGAAGAAAGAGCATTAATGCTAAAAACAATAGAATATTATTGGCCTTTGAAAAACTTCTCAAATACGTAAGAGATAGAAACTATAGGTTCAAGAAACTCGGTAAATGCAAACTGAAGGAAAGTCATGCCCATAAATATTGTGGTAGTGAAAAGAAGATGGAGGTCCTTGTGTCCGGCTGGGAGAAAATTGCTGAGGCCTAGATTCACAAGGCAAAAAGTCAAAACAATAAATGCTCTCATCCTCAGAAGTAACTGCACTCTCCTCCCATAAATACCTTGCGCCCTGGAAATCTCACTGAAGGTCTTGATGATTCGGAATAGACTCAATGACAGTGGGCTCAGGTCAGAGGGAACAGCTTAGGAGGGAGGGAATGGCTACACTGTTTCTTTGAGTTG
Source organism: Elephantulus edwardii (assembly GCF_000299155.1). NCBI lineage: Eukaryota > Metazoa > Chordata > Mammalia > Macroscelidea > Macroscelididae > Elephantulus > Elephantulus edwardii. The sequence continues at coordinate 13,102,853 of NW_006399798.1, read as the reverse complement.
AAGTGTAACATTAGCATTTCCGCATACTTTGGACATGTTGCTAGGAGACAGCTATTCCTTTGAGAGGGCTATCATACTTGGAAAGGTGCAGGGTGAATGATAACGAAGACCCTCTATGAGATAGATGCACACAGTGACTGCCACACTGGGCTCAAGTGTGTCTGAGATGATGAGGGCAGCACAGGACAGGAAAGCGTTTAGATCTGTCGCTGAGTTGTACTTGACTCGACAGCACCTAACACCACCAACCACCAACCATCTCTGGCCCCTACATTTCAGACAAACAGGTACCCAGCCATCTGGAAACCTATTTCAGTAGGAACTGAGTCCTGAAGACCTGCAACTTCTATCTTCTGAGTGAAACTTATTTTTTTAAATTATTTTATTAATTTTAATGAACGTTTACAGATTTTTCTATTTCCATTCACTCATTGTTGCATTTTTCTCCCTGCCCATCCCTCCCCCCACCCCCAGTTCGCTCTTCTCTTTGAAAAGTAAAAGAAAAATTCTTTCATTTGTATACAATCCCCACCCCACACCACCCCGAGTACACTCCACTATACAACCTTCATTCTGGACTCTTGTCAAAACCATAATACCCAATCATAAATCGATTTTTAAACTGTTGTCTCCCTCATCTGTTTCAATGAAGTCTATATCGCTTTTAAAGTGTTCTCTCCCTCAACTGTTTCAATGCAGTCTACATAATTTATCCAACTGAAACTGTTCTTTTTAAAGAAGAAACTCTTCAAGGAACATTTTGATGAATATCTGAAAAGACTGACTGGTAACTGCCTTAGCTTCTCTTAAGTTCTTTTTCCTCGCTCAGAAAGTTAAAAATCTTTGCACTGCCCCATTTCTTTGGAGCACTAAATACTCTGTATTGCCTAATTCCTAAATCATCTGACCCCGAGCATTACGTTAACTTTGCTTCACTCTAGGAAATTTTTCAACAGCCTCCTTATCAAACTGCTAAAAAATAAAGACAAGACAATGGAAACTACTGAAAGCAGTCAGAGAATAACAAGGCACTACTGTTGTGACATACTGTCCAATCGGAACAGATTCAAGGCTGACCGTCCGGCAGGTTTTCAGAGGGTATAAAGTGTAGGAATTGGCCATCTTTCACTTGTGGGGCACCTGGTGGGCTGGAACTTTCGTTTAGAAGCTCAACTTCTTACAACTGGGCCCCAAACAAAACTGGGCCATCCTAACAAGATCTTCTCAACAGGGAAATAATGACTGGCATGAACAGAGCTTTCTGATAAAGATTATGAGAAACTGAAAAAGGTTTTAAACAGCTAAAAGAAAATGTCAACTCGAATTCTATATCCTATGACAGTATCTTTCTACAATTAAAGGGGGAAACTTCATTTTAAATAAAGAGATATCAAGAAAATTGATACCCAGTAATCTTATTTCATTAATTACTAAAGGAAATTCTTTAGACAGAAAGGAAATGATAACAAAAGAATACCTAAAACATGAAAAATTAGTCAAGACCAATAGAGATGGCAAAGATCAATGTAAATGTAACAGACCTGCTTGCGTTCCCTTTAAATACGCCTGACTGTTGTTGTTGTTGTTGTTGTTGTTATGTGCTGTCGAGTCGTTTGCAACTCATAGTGACCCTATGCACAACAGCCCTAAACCCTGCTCTATCCTGTGCCAATCTCATTGCCTCTGACACACCCATCCCGATTACCCCAG
>NW_006399798.1:13084290-13099665 GCF_000299155.1 Elephantulus edwardii | reverse complement strand
GACTTCTGGCAGTTCTCTGCTGATGTCAGTTGAAAGAAAAAGTTATGTCTGAAGAAAATGCCAATTTATACGGATAAGGCATGTAAGAAAATGACAGCAAACATAAACTATATGGTGGTAACATTTCAATTCCACTTATAATGGTAAAATAATGATTTTAAGTTGACTGTAAAAGTACATCTATTTTGTAATTTCATAAAAATGCAAAAACAAACCCTATTCAGAAAGAAGTTATCAAAATACACAATAAAAACTTTGAAAAGTAATACTAAAATACGATCATTCAAAAAGAAAAACTAAAAACCAAAGAGAAAATCGGGGTGGGGGAGGGGGGGAACGAACTAAAGGAATCCAAACATACTAATAATTAATTAACCATAGATTATCTAAAAATACTAATAAAAAAACAAATTGTCAAATTAATTTTTAATATTAACTAACCATATACATATGCACGATAAAGAGCCAATGGTGATGAGGAAAGAAGTCCAACCTGCACTGAAGGCACTAACAAAAATTAGGTCCTGGGAATTGATGAGGTACCAACAGATATGTTTAAACTAACAGATGCAGCCCTCGATGTGCTCACCAGTCCACGACAAGAAAACTAAAAGAGAGCTACATGGTCAAATGACTGGAAGGAAGCCATACCTGTTTCCATTCCCAAGAAAGGTGACCCAAAAGAATGGGGGAATTATCAAATAATATCATTAACATCACACACAAGCAAAATACATTGAAGATCATCCCAAAACAGGTAGTATAGTACATCGCCAGAGAACTCCCAGAAGTTCAAGCTGGGTTTAGAAGAGGCTGTGGCAACAGCAATACAACTGCTGATGTCGGCTGGATCCTGGCTGAAAGCACGGAATACCAAAGAATGTCATCTGTTTTATTGACTATGCAAAGGTATTTGGCTGTGCGGATCACAACAAACTATAGTCAACATTGAGAAGAATGGGAATCCCAGATTATTTAATCATGCTTGTACAAATTTACACCTAGACCAAAAAGCTGCTGTCCAAAGAGAACTAGAAACACTGCAGGGTTTAAAATCAAGAAAGGTATCTGTCAAGGCTGCATCTTTTCTCCATACTAACTAAATGTTTATTGTTGTTATTGCTATGTGCCGTCAAGTCGCTTGCGACTCGTAGCAATCCTATGTACAACAGCCCTAAACCCTGCTCTGTCCTGTGCCAATCGCACTGCCTCCAATACACCCATCCTGATCACCCCAGTCACTGAATCAATCCACCTCATAGAGGGTCTTCCCCTCCTGCACTGTCCCTCTACCCTCCCAAGCATGATTTCTTTCCCTCTCCAAGAACTGGTCCCTCCTTACAACATTTCCAAATTATGTTAGATGAAGCCTCAGAATCCTTGCCTCCAAGGAGCCACCCGGTTTAACCCTTTCCAGGATTAATCTGTTTGTTTTCCTAGCAGTCTATGGTACCCTGAGTACTCTTCTCCAGCATCACAACTCAAAGGCAATTCTCCTTCTATCCTCCCTAGTCATTGTCCAATTCTCTGACGCATAACAAGTGATTGCGAAGACCATGGCCTGTATCAGACGCACCTTAGTCTCCAGAGAGACACCATTGCTCTTCAGTACTTTGCAGAGGTCCCTAACAGCAGACTTTCCCATGGCAATACGTCTTTTTTTTATAATATTTTTTTTATTGGGAAAAACATATTGGGAGTACAAGGAGGTGAGGGTTGGGGGCAGAAGGGTGAGGATGGGCCAGGATGCAGTTGCAGAGCTGCACAGTTTGGTCGGTGGGGGGAGCAGGTGAAGGAAATGATGAGGGTCCAGTGGGGACCAGATGCTACAGAGGAATGACAAGCATTTTCCAATAGTAATTAAACCAACTGTCTTATTGATTTGGGAATTGGATGCCGACTCTCTGGCTTCTTCATGCTGAACAGGGGCGTAGATATAAAGGGGGGAAGGGAGGACGATTTATCACCTTACTGGTGGTCTTGGGTTACAGCTGCTTGCCTTCTTGCTCCTGAGGGCTGTGACAGTTCGCCCCGAGCCGGGGGCCAAGCACAGCCCGCCCCAGGCAGAAGGCCACGACGGCTCGCCCCGGGCAGAGGGCCGCGATCGCTCGCCCCAGGCAGAGGGCCGAGGGCAGCCCGCCCCGGGCAGAGGGCTGCGATGGCTCGCCCCGAGCCGGGGGTCAAGGGCAGCCCGCCCCAGGCAGAAGGCCACGACTACTCACCCCGGGCAGGGGGCCGCGACGGCTCGCCCTGGGCAGAGGGCCGAGGGCAGCCCTCCCCGGGCAGAGGGCTGCGATGGCTCGCTCCGGGCCGGGGGCCGAGGGCAGCGTGCCCCGGGCAGAGGGCTGCGACGGCTCGCCCCAGGCAGAGGGCCGAGGGCAGCCTGCCCTAGGCAGAGGGCCGCGACGGCTGAAGTAGTCTTTTTTTAAAAAAGAAGAAAAAGTGTGTGTGTGTGTGTGTGTGTGTGTGTGTGTGTGTGTGTGTACCGTCAAATTGGATCTGACCGGTACAGGAGACTGCCCCTCCTTCTCCAGCAGAGCATGAAGTAGAGTCTGGGTTCCCCCCCGCCCCAGGTGCCTGTCGGGGCCTGGGTTTCCGCTGTCCACACCACAGCAGTGGGCAATGAGCTTAAAGCCCCTGATGGCTCTGGGCGCTGACTCTCACCAGTGGCTATGGATGAAGTCACAGGCGCCAATACGTCTTTTAATTTCCTGGCTACTGGTGCCAAGAGTGTTGGCTGTGGAGCCAAGAAAACTAAATGTTTATACTGAGCAAATTATTCAAGAGCGTGGACTCTAAGGAAGCCAGGAGTGCTTGAAGTGCTTGCTGGAGAAGGTCCTGGACTACATCGATATGGATTAAATGTCAACATCGAGAAAACAAAATCCTACCCGATGCCAATAGGCAAGTTCATGATAGACGGAGACAAGACTGAAATTGACAACGATTTCATCTTATTTGGACGCACAATCAACACTCTGGGTATCAGCATTAAGGAGATTAGGCGATGTACAACACTGGGAAAGTCTGCTAGGAGGGACTTCTCCGAAGTCTGGGAGAGTTACGATGTCAGCTTCAAGACTAAGGTGCGACCTGCTGTTCATCTGAGAGCTGGACAATGAATACGGACAAAAGAAGAAGAATCAATGCCTTTGAGTTGTGGCACTGGAGGAAAGCACTGAGTATTACATAGACTGCCTAAAGAACAAACAGATACATCTTGGAAAAAAGTCCAAACGGAGTGCTCCTTTGAGGCGAGGACTGTGAAGGTTTGTCTCACAGACTTTGCACATGTTGTTAGGAGAGGTTATTCACTGGAAAGGAACATCATGCTTGGAGAGGGAAGGGCAGCGAAAGAGAGGAAGACACTCAATGGCACAGATTGCCATAGTGACTGTAGAAATCAGCTCAAATGTGTGGGTGAAGATAAAAATGGTACAGGATAAGACAGGGTTCGGCTCTGTTATTCACAGGGTTGCAGTAAGTCAAACTTGAGTTGACAACATCTAACAACAACATCAACCATATAAACAGACTGCCAGAAATTCACTTCACATTGTTGCTATTAGGTGTTGTTGAGTCAGAACTGACTCAAGTGGGTTTTGAGAGGCTGTCAATCACACAGGAAGTGACTCTCCATCTTCCTCCTTCACGACAGTGCTTTTAGGTTGGCAGCACACCTCCTTACCACGAGGCCACCAGAGCTCCGTAATAAATTCACTTCATAAGAGTATTCTATTCCTTTAGAAACCACCAAGCCCACTGTCTTCAAGTCAATGCCCCACACACTGTGACCCTACCAGACATAGTGGAACTGCTTCGTGGGGCTTCCAAGGCTGTAAATATTTACAGAAGCAGAAGGCCACACTTTCTCCTGTGGAGTAGCTAGTGGAGGCAAACAAATTACTTACTGCCTAGAGACTAAGCCCTTCACCCCTGCACTACCAGGGCTTCCACATAATTAGAATCATATGCCCATTACTATCAAGTTAAGGAATTCTGGTGGCCTAGAGGTAAGAAGCTGTGCTGCAATTCTGGAGGCTTGGGGTTCGAATCCATCAGTTGCCCCATGAAAAATAGGCAATCTCCTTCTGTGCAATTAACAGCCTCTGAAATCCCACAGGAGGGACAGCTATGGGTCCAGGACAAGTCACAATATTATCGAGTTGATGCTGATTCTGGAAATCTTCCATTGGGAGTCTGAGGCTGTATATTTTTACAGAAGGAAACCGCCTCATATCTCTCCTGTTAAGTAGCTGATTCGAACTGTCAATCTTTCATTGGTAGGCAAATACGTTAATAAACTAAGCAAACAGAGTGCCTTATATCCTAATATAGAGTCTAGAAATAAAAGCCTGAAAAAAAATATATACCATACAGACACTAACAAAAAAAAAAAAAAAGCTGGGTGACCACGGTTGTTGTTAGATGCTACTGAGATGAGTGCAGTTCATAATTATGACCACAGATCTGAACCATGGCCTGTCCTATGCCATCCACAACATCTCTGATCCCCTCAAGCCCATTGCTGCAGCCACTGTGTCAATCCGCCTGGTTGAGGGGCTTCCTCTCTTTTGCTGTCCCTCCACCTTCCCAAACATGTTGGGAGCACAGTATAACCGGCACACTTTTAAAGAAGAATCATGTAAAATATGTGTAACTTTAAATGTACTTATTATTTGACTATTATCTTGCATGAATTTATCTGACAGAAATTATCCTTCAAGGAGATTTTATAACGAATAAAACCTCACGGTAGCATTGAATTGCCAATAACAACCTAAGTGCTGAGGACTGTTGCTGTACACTAGTGGAAGGGAACCAAGTCACAGCTGACCCTCCAGGGAGTTTTCAGAGCCTGTAAATTGCTTGGGAGTAAAGTGGCCCATCTTTCTCTCATAGAGCAGCTGGTGCTTTCAATGCCTGCCTTTGGGTTAGCAGCATAACTCCCTATCCAAGGGCAAATAAAAAAGGAAACCACTATAGTCAATGCAAATAATGGACATTAAGATATCTACAGCTATTATTATTAAGAAGGTACCTGATTTTCCAGTAAGTAAAAAAAAAAAAATCAATTGATGTGTAATATGATTCTGCTTCTATTTAAAAAGAAAAAGATAAACCATGTAACTATATGAGGAACAGGTCATTCAGGAGGCTGGCCTTTATAATGAGGAATGTCGCATCAGGATTGAAGGAAGACTCATCCACAACCTATGATATGTAGCTAACACAACTGTGCTTGCCAATACTGAGGAGGACCTGAAGTGTTTGTTGCAAAAAGTCAAGGACTATAGTATTCTATATGTACTGAGGCTCAAGAAAAAAAACAACAAAGATTCTCACCACTGGGTCAACTGGTAGCACCATGATAGATGGAGAAGAAATTGAAATTGTTAATAATTTCCACTTGGTTCCACGATCAGCACTCTTGGCACTAGCAGTCAGAAAAATCAAAAGATAATTACATTAGGACAATCTGCTGTCAAAGAGCAACAAATTCAGTCTGGAGACTAAGGTGCACCTGATTCAGACCATGGCCTTTGCAATTACTTGCTATGCATCAGAGAGCCAGACAATGACTAAAGATGATAGAAGAAGAATCAATGTCTTTAAACTGTGATGCTGGAGAAGAGTACTGAACATACCATATGCGCCAAAGAAAACAAACTGGTCTTTACTAGAGAGGGTAAAACCAAGTTTCTCCTTGGAAGTAAGGATACTGAAGCTCTGTCTCACATGCTTTGGGCCAGGAGGGACAGATCCTTGAAGAACATGACACTTGGAAGGGAGGGAAGGACAGCAGCGCAGGTGAGAAAGACTCAAATGAGATGGAATGACACAGTAATGGGGGTATAGGTATGTTGGAGTGAGTGAGACTGGCTCAGAACCGGGCAGGGCTCAGAGCTATTGTACATAAGGTCACTATGAGTCACCATAAACTAGACAGCACATAACAAGTACAGACAAATCATAAAGAATACACACGAGATGTTTAACTACTGTTGTCACGAGGCTCACTTCTTTGCACTTTACCAGCTTCTGTCCTGATTTTTAAGACTCAGGTGGCACAATGGTTTAAGTGTTGGGCGCCTAACCTAAAGGTCAGTGATTCAAATTCTCAGGAATAAAATGAAGCAGTCTGCTTCCCTAATCATCTCCAGCCTTGGGAACTCTATGGAGAAGTTCTCTTAGGAGCTGAAATGACTAGACAACAGTGGGTCATACTGATTTATACATTTAAATTATAATTTTTTTTAAATTTTCCATTTTGAAAATCAATTAATAGTGAAACAGGAAAAAATATGTAGATAAGGCGAATATGCATTTTTGCTGTTACTATTAGGTGCCATAGATACCAACTCCAATTCATAGTGACCCAGTGACCAACAGATCAAAACTGCTGTATCCTGCACTATCCTCGCAGTCTCTGAGGATCTTGAGCCATGCTCAAGGTCACTGCTGCAGTCACTGGGTCAAACTATCTGGTTGGTCTTCCTTTCTTTCACTGAACCTCTACTTTTTTAAGCTATTGTTATTGTGTACCATTGTGTTGTAACTGATCCATTGCTGACCCTCTGGGCAGGTTTTCTGAGGCAGTTAATCGTTTGGCAAGAAAATGTCCATCCCTCTCCCCCAGAGCAGCTGGTGGATTTAAACTGTATAACTTTGGGATGGCAGTTCAGCTCCTTACCACTAGGCCACTATGATGTTTTCCCCAGAGACTGGTGCCTCCTCATAACATGCCCAAAATACAAGGCAAAGTTTCACTATCCTTGCTCTAAGAACAGCCAGGTTCAGTGCCTCTAGTAGATTTGTTTGGGGGTTTTTTGACAGTCCAGGATATAGTCAATCATCTTCACCAAGACCATAATTCACCATAATTCAAGGGCATGCATTCTGTCTTCCTTATTCACTGCCCAGTTTTCACATGCATATGAAGCAAACGAAACTATTATGGCTTAGATCAGATGCACCACGGTCTGTAAACTGACATCCTTGGTCTTCAGCACTTTAAAGTAATTGCAGTCTTCATGGTACCTATCAGATTTTCCTAGTCCAGTGACCCAGGATTCTCTGCGTACCAGAGAGAGTAGGAGATGTGCTTAGGTGCACAGCACACACACAAAAGGTCTTGTGAAGTCAATCTTTCAAGCTGTCTTACTTTACATAATGCCTTGCCTAATGGGGGGCCAGGCCACTAATGTGATTCCTCTCCAAAACAAGATGGTAATCTAACTGGCTGAGCATCTCCACTTACACAACAGCAAAAAAGGCAAGCTTTTAGAGGCAGTGTGTCTCCTCTCCCCAAAAGGAAAATATATACAATTAAAGTTTGGCTTAATTCTCACTAGTATGTATTACTTATATAGTTTTAAAAGGCAATTAAAAATTAGGCATGCTACTGTTGTAGAATGGGACTGTCCTTGGGGTTGGGGAGAGACTGAGTAAGATGGGTTCAATAATGTATACTGCACTGAAACAGAGGAGGGAGAAAACTGTTTAAAAGAGATATATAACTAGGTATTTCTGTCATCACAGGAGACTAGAGCGAGGGCTACATGGTGGAGGGGACCTGGGGGAGGGTTTGTAAAACAACGAAAGAATCTTTTCTTTTACTTTTCCATAATTTCTGGACTCATGTACTTATAACTTGTTAGTCAAATTTGTGTCTTCTAGGTTGCAACACCCCCATGATACATCTTCAAGGATATGAACATGTACGGCCAAGCACAATCAATAAGAGTGCATCTAAATTCCAAAATCAATCTCCATAATAGTCTATGTGTTTCCTACTGCCAAAGGGGCCCTTTAGAGTAGTGAGAGAAGATCTTCACCCTGAAACCCACAGCGTCCCTTTTCAGCAGGAAGTAGCTAAGAGAATACGCCATCCCCTTTTCCTTATGACTCAGGGTGAAGTCTCTCTCAGGGAGGAGTGATAGGGAATGGCAAAGGACACACTGACAAAGAAGATTAATCAGAACTGGCTTTGACAAGCACTGTGGCATTTGGACAAGAACAAACTGGGAGGAGGGTAGAGAGAATAGTGCAACAATGAATTAATGGAAACCCAAAATCTCTGTAAATGTTTATGAAAATTAATAAAATATAGAAAAAAAAATTAGGCATGCTGCACACTCATGTTTATTGCAGCTTTGTTCACAAAAGTAAAGAGTTGGAAACAGACCAAGTGCCCATCAACAAACGAATGGATAGAGAAGTTCTGGTATATTCACACAACGGAACATTATGCAGCACTGAAAGACAAAAGAACTCATGAAATATTTTACAAAATGGGTGACCCTGGAGGACATTATGCTGAGTGAGATATCTCAGTCACAAAAGGACAAATACTGTATAATGGCACTGTTATAGAACAGCACTGATATGAGACATGAGGGGAAACTAAGAAAAGTGGAGATAAATAATGTACATGGCATTGAAACAGACAAAGGAGAAAACTGTACAAAAGGAACATATGATTAGGTATTATTAGCATGACAAGAGTCCACAATAGGAGCTGCATAGTAAAGTGGTTGGGGAGAGGGGTTGGCGGGGAGGGCGGGGAGCTGTATAACAATGAAAGTACTCTTTTTCCAAAGAAAAAAGTGAACTGGAGGGAGACGGGGGACAGGGAGGAAAATGTGCAACAATGAATGAATGAAAATCCAAGTTTGGTTTTTTGGGGGTTTTTTAAGAATTCTGAACACTTAATGATTTACTCATTGCAACCCTAACCCTAACCCCCCCCTTTTTTTTTTTAGTTTAGGGAATGTATTTTATCAAACAAATAATTTTTTTTAGATTTCCATTCATTCGTTGCTGCCCGAAATCCAAGTTCTTTATAAACTCTCATTTAAATCTAAAAAAAAAAAAAAGAAATTAGGCATGCAGTAAAAAACTGAAAACTCTCTTTTTTAAAAAGTAGGTGAGTAGGGAGGACACAATAAAATAAAATTCTTTCAACAGAATTGTTAGTATTATATAAGATTCAGTAAAGAATCTTTAAACAAAAAAGAAAAGAAAAGAAAGATACCACCATTCTGGAAGGTACACTGGCACTTCCTCAAAAAGCTGAACACAGAATTCCATATGACCCAGCTATTCCACTGCTTGGACTACACTCCGAGAGGATGAGAACTGAAGTACAAATGGAGACTTGTACACCAATGTTCACAGCAGCATCATTCACCATCACAAGAACATGGAACCAGCCCAAATTTCCAACCACAATCAAATGGATTGAGAAATTTTTGTACATTCACACGATGGTATACTACGCGGCACACAGGAGCCATGATTTTGTAAATTACTACCTAACTTGGGAGGGACTGGAAAGCATTTTGCTGAGTGAGTAACTCAGTCCCATAAGGACAAATACTGTTTAAGACCATTACTATAGAACGAGTATGAGGATCCAAGGCAGGAAGCATGGGAGCAGAGGGGTGAGGATGTGTGGGGAGGGGGTAGAGGTGAAGGGCCTTAATTAAGGTCACAAAATTTGATGGGTGGGGAAGTGGGTGAAGGAAACGGGAAAGATCTGATGTGAGAAACAATGTATAAGAACTTTGTAAGTATATCAGTATAAAATAAAAAAGAAAAGAAAGGAACTACACAGACCACACTTTCAGGGACAAATTGTTTCAAAACAAACATGGAAACATTAATTATCACAGTGGGCATATTCTCAAGTTCTCTGCCACACACATAAGTGGACGCCACTAAATAATTCATTCAAATTGAACGTGGCATGTGTAGTTCTTCATTTTCAGATAACAAATGCCTCTGAGAACAGCTGATGGGATTCCTAATAGCCTTCCCTCTTTGAGAGCTGTTCCCTTACCTCAGGAATGAGTCTCTAACAGCCTTTTCGTCTGAACTGCCTGAACTTGCTTACCAATGCACTAATATTAAGAACCTTTTAATGAAGAACTAAATTCTACTCTGTTATCTCTACTGCATTACTATTATTATCACCACCATCACCAATCCTTAGTTAAATCTTTCCTGGCAGAATTTGAGTAAGAGATCCAAAGACTGGAAATCATGGAAACTGAGTCCCATTAATAACATGGAAATAACAAAGTAGAAGAAATCCATTAATTTTTGCTACTGAAGGATCTATCTGAAGAGTTATCCACAGTGCTGAAAACTTGATTCTTCTTCTTTGGATTACAGTAAATGCTCTACCGTCCTCCAAATATATTTTTCATTCCCTCTTAAACTATTCTGAAGCAAGTTCTATTTCTCGTAACTAAAGGAATCTTAAACCAGTATGACGGCACCGTATGTTTTTATATCCACTGTTATAAGAGCTTTTTAAGTAATAGGTAGAAAAAGTACATGAAGTGACCTGGTGTAATCTCTCAAAATGTTCACTACTCACTTGACTTTAAAAGCCCTACAAAATCATGACAATGAGGAGGTTAAACTCTTGGCATTTATCTTAAGAACACTCATGAACCAGCCCAGGCCATGAAGGGATCACATATAAGGAAAACCATCAAGTATTGGAGAGCTGTCACTTTACAGAAGCAGGACCTGTCATTTCCTCATTACGGTGGGGATCTGGAAGGCAAGCTTAAGTCAAAATAGAGTCGGGATGGGGTTAAACAGACTCGGCAGTCCAAAAAGAGTGCTGAATTTTTGCTAAGTTGTTGTGTGCTGTTGAGTAGGTACTGACCCACAGCAGACCCTAGAGCAGGTTTTGTGGCGGAGGCAGTAAACTGCATGGGAGACTGGCCATCCTTCTGCATGGAGCAGTTAGATTTTCACTGCATCCCTTTGGAACTGCAATGCAGATTGTTACCACTAGGTCACCAGATACTATGTTTCAGCTTCTTCTTGATGTTGTTGTTGTTAGGTAATGTTGGGTGGGAGCCAACCCACAGCTGACCCTCTAGCAGGTTCTCAGAGGTAATAAATTGTGGCAAGAAGATGTGCTACAATCCTAAAGGCACGTGGTTAGATTCCACCAGACGCTCTGCTGGAGAAGGAGTGACAATCTCCTCTGGTGCCAAGTGGATCTGATTTGATGGCACGGAAGAAGTAAAAAGAAAAAAAAGATTTGCAGTCTCGTTTCTGTCACCAAGTCTGAACTTTCCAACTACCATTCCTTCTTCACTGTTTCCAACTTCTGCATTCCTGTCACCCACTACCATTAACACATCTTCTTTGGTCATTTTTTTTTCTTTTTTGGTCATACATGTTTGGTCAATTTTAGACCAAAATTTGGTAAAAAAATCTTCAATTTCCTCCTCTTGGGCTTTAGCTGTGGGTGCATATATTGGAATAACAGTGGTATTAACAGGTCTTCCTTGTATGCATATGAATAGTATCCTATCACTCGTAACATTGTACTTCAGGATAGAACTTGAAATCATCCTTTTAACTACAGAATGCAACACTGTTCTTCCTGGTTTTCATTTCCCATACAGTAAGCAGATCATTTAATTGCTGAATTCACAGTGACCAATGCCAGTCCATCTCACCCCATTAATGCTCAGAATGTCGATGTTAATGCCTTCCATTTTGTTTTTCACAAATTCTGGTTATCCTATATTCATACTTTATACATGCCAACATGCCATGTCCCAACTATTAAAGGATGTTCGTGGCTGTTTCTCTTTGTTTTGATTGACTCACATACTTTCTCTGTCAATATACTGTTTCAGTCATTCCTGGAGAATCTTCAGCAGGATTTTGCTTGCATGTGATATGAGTGACATTGTAATTTCCACACTCTATCACCTCATCTGGTTTTTTTTTTTTGGCATGGGAATAAATATAGATCTCTTCCAGTCAGCTGGCCAGGTAGTTGTCCTCGAGATTTCTTGGCACAGCCTGGTGAGCACATCCAAGGCAGCATCCATTTGTTGAAATATGTTAATTGGCATTCCATCAATTCCTGGGGCTTTCTATTTTTGCCAACTCCTTCAAAGCAGCCTGAATTTCCACCTTCAACACCAATGCCTCTCGATCATATGCCATTTCTCTAAATTCTTCTGTGTCAGCTAATTCTTTCTGGTATAGTGACTCTGTATACTACCCCCACCTTCTTTTAATACTTTCTGAATCATTAATATTCCCAAAGTCAGTGAAGAGACTAAGGTGCACCTGATCCAAGCCATGATCTTCACAATTACTTACTATGCATTAGAGAGCTGGACAATGACTAGGGATGACAAAAGAAGAATTGATGCCTTTGAGGTGTGGTGCTAGATTAGAGTCTTGAACATACTATGGACCACCATGAAAACAAACAGGTCTGCCTTGGAGAGGGTGAAACCAAGTTTCTCCTTGGAGACTAGGAGGATTGTGAAGCTCTATCTCACATAATTTGGGCATATGGCCAGGAGGGACCAATCTTTGGATAAGGATATCATGCTCAAAAGAGTGGAGAGACAGCGCAGAAGACCCTGGATGAGATGGATTGATACAGTATCTGGGGCAATGGGGATTGTTGTTGTGTTGTTATGTGCCATCGAGTCACTTGTGTCTCACAGCAACCGTATGTACAAGAGCTCTATATGCTCTTTTATCCTGTGCCAACCTAGCCATCTCAAACGCACTTATTCCCACCTCTCTAGTCACAGAATCGATCCATCTGTCAGAATTAGTAAGACTGGCTTGGGACAGGCAGGCTTCAGAGCTGCTGGACATAGGGTTGCTATGAGTCACAGGCAACTCAACGGCACATTACAACAACACATACTTTAGACATGTTGTTAGGAGAGAATGTTCCTTGAAGAGGAACAACATGCTTGGAAAAGGTAGAGGGTTGGTGAAAGAAAGGAAGATCCTCGACTAGATGGATTGATACAGTGACTGCAGCAATGGGCTCAAGGCTATCAGGAGCGAGGAGGATGGTACAGGATAGGACAGGGTTCAGAGCTGTTGTCCACCGCGTCATTATGAGTCATCTTCCGTTTAAGGTATCTAACAGCAACAACATACACAAGCAAAAGCTGGACAATGAATAAAGAAGACCAAAGAAGAACTGGTGCCTGTGAATTATGTCAAGGAGTACCGAATACACATGGAATGCCAGGGAAATGGGCAAACTGGTCTTGAGAGACGTACAGTCAGAGTTCCTTAGAAGCCAGCATGGCGAGACTTTGTCCCCTCTACTTTAGACATGCCATCAGGAAGGACCAGTCCCTGGAGAAGAGCATCATGCTAGAAAGAGCTTGTTTTTCATTTTTTTGATTGACATTTTAATGAAAGTTTATAGAGAACTTGGATTTCCATTCATTCCCCGTTGCACATTTTCCTCCCTGCTCCCCCTCCTCTCAATTCACTTTTCTCTTTGCAAAAAAATAAAAAAATAAAAATTCTTTCCTTGTTATACAGGTGTCCCCCTCCCCAGTCCACTTTACTATGCAGCTCTTATTCTGGACTCTTGTCATGCCCATAATACCTAATCATATATTCCTTTTATATAGTTCTCTCCCTCATCTGTTTCATTGCCGAGTACATTATTTAATCCCCTCTTTTCTGAGTTTCTCCCCAACCCCCATGCCAGACTTGTTTTATAACAGTGTCATTATGCAGTATTTGTCCTTTTGTGACTGAGATATTTCACTCAGCATAATGTCCTCCAGGGTCACCCATTTTCTGTAATATTTCATGAGTCTTTAATCAGATACAATGATACAGTGGCTATAACACTGACCTTAAACAAAGGTGGTGAGGACAGTCCAAGATCCAGTAATGTGTTGTTCTTTTGTATATAAGGTGTGAGTTAGAGCCAACTCAAAGAGATCTAATAACAACAAAACAACACAATTACCACTGGCTAGAAGTGAGAAAAGAATCTTCCTGGAGACACCAGCTGTTCACTATCAGTATAGTTAATACAAACGAATGGAAGATTTCCAAATGGTGGAGAGGACCCCACGACATTAGAAATGTAGACATCTGAGTAGACATCTCAGTTAAAACCTCTGCCTTTACAACATATGTTAGATGACCCTTGCAAACAAAAGTTAACCAATGAAATATAAAATCTGCATTGGTATATTTTTAATAAATCATACTTTTTAAAAAAATGTATTCCGCTTTGTTAGCAATAGCACTACCTCAGTTCTGCTAATGCAGTCACTGTTTTTAAACAAAGTCAGCTGATAACACGGAAGAACACTGGCAGACCCAGAAACAAGACCAAAAATGTCTTTTTGAAAAAAAATCTTAAGTGTACTTTTCCATTGCTACACAGAATACCTGGGGGATGCATGAAGGTTGTTCAAAATTGATCTAATAATTAAACATCTAACTTCACCACGTTCTTAGCTGCCACTGGGTCGGGCCCTGACTCAGGCTGATCCCATATGATGCTTGCAGAGCCGCACGTGATTACACCTCTGACGCAATCTACAGAAGCACACTGGCAGGATCTTTAGGTTTAATACATATTTTAACTTTTCTAGTACCATTTTCTTTAGGTAAAATGAATTCATACTAAACCTAACCACTTCTTTTAAAAAAATGACAAATCCATCTTTCCTTTCCAGAAAATGAATAACTGGCTTAAGACAGAGCTGAGTCCAGCAGCTGTCATGCTGCCTCCAACTCTCGGCCCCAACGTGTTAACAGCGTAGAGCTCTGCTCTGTAAGGTTTTCAAGGGGTGAGTTTTCTCGAGCAGCTGCTCAGGCCTTTCTTGAACAGAACTCTGGGTGGACTCACATTTTTAATCTTTAGGTTAAACGCGTGTTAACCATACAACATACCACCCAGCAACCCCAAATTAGTTGTTAACTAGTTACAGCAACCCTATTATATAATCCCAAAGTCAGTAACAAAAATCCATTTCCTCTAGTGGTGTAACCTGTAGACAGCTGCACTGATAACCCGAGGTGGTACCTGGCTGGCAGTGTGAATCCACCGGAAGGGAATTCTGGTAAGGGGGTGCTCCACCACCTCAAAGAGTCAGGCAGTTCAAATCTACCATCTGCTGCTCCAAGGGAAAAAGACGAGTGATCTCTTATTCCATGCAAGCCTCTAAAAACTCACTGGAGGGTCGGCTAGGATTTGATTGTGACTGGATGAAAATGAGTGAGAGTGGTTTCTTTAGCATATTAAATAAAAGTTTATTATTGTATTTGAATGCTATAAACCTTATTTCATACTTATAATCTATACACATAAGTGTATAAATGTTGTTGTTGTTATGCGCCACTGAATTGCCTTCAACTCATAGCGACCCTCTATGTATAAGAGCTCTTAACCTGGCGAGCTCTGGTGGCCTAGGGGCAGGAAACTGCACGGCAATGCCAGAGGTGCGTGGTTCAGATCCACCAGATGCTCTGCTGAAGAAGGAGGAACAATCGCCTCCTGTACCAGTCAGATCCAATTTGACGATACACACATTATTT
>NW_006399798.1:13076086-13081550 GCF_000299155.1 Elephantulus edwardii | reverse complement strand
AACAACAACAACATACTTTTTTTTTAAGTATCAAGTCTACACTTATTTCTGTTGGGGGGTTAATCATAGGGTTGCACAATTTGATGTTGGAAGGAGGAATGGATGAAAGAAATGGGAAGGATCTGGTATGAAAAACAATGCATACAAACTTTATAAGTAAACCAGTATAAAATAAAAATTTTATTTACATTTAAAAAAATCATATTCAAGAAAACGATAATCACAGTTATCCTAATAAAAGGTAGGTTTCATCACTTTCTTAGCATCCTTAAAACATTCTCAGAAATGCTCCTGGCTGAAAATACGCATCTTACTGCCAACAGCTGACTATCAGAGGTCATTTCTGGTCCACTGAAGCATGGTTGATTATTGTTTCTCTATACCTTTATAATGGAGTTCTGGTTGCCTAGAGGCAAGAAGCTGTGCTACAATTCCAAAGGTACACGGTTTGAATCCACCAGCTCCTCTGTGGAAGAAGGGTGGGCAATCTCCTCCTGGGTGGTTAACTGCCCCTGAAAACTTGCTGGAGGGTCTGCTACTGGTGGGTTCTGACTCTATGGTACTTAACAACAACATATCTATACATAACTGAAATTACAGTTACCATATTGTATCACCATTATTTCTTTACATATTTTAATCTTTGGGGGGGAAGACTTTCTTATTTATCTTTGTTCCTCTAACAGCAGTAGTAACATACAAACTCCTCACTTACTGACTCAGGCTCCAAACACCAGCTTGGTATGTGAGAACCAGTGTTGAGTTGAGCACATCAGGTCACAAAACGGAGGATAACTACATCACTGTGTAAGTGCCCAAATGTTGAGCATCACGGAGCAGCCAAGCTGACACACACACACAACCTTAACCAACACAGCCAAGTTACTCTCATCTTGCCCTCTGGCATTCACGATTGTTTCTATTGATTGTTAGAGGTATAACATCTACCTGTGAGTCTGCTCTGCTGAGGGTGTGTGTGTGTGTGTGTGTGTGTGTGTGTGTTCTGCATGTTGATATTTAATCTGGAGTTTACGTGTGTACATATGCTTAGTAGTTTGGCATCTGCTCTTATCTCCAGCACCTGTCTGTCATTTTTCTTGTGCGCTGCTGTAAGGCTTGAAGCTATGCCTCCCGTGTGTCAAACGCCAGCAGGGTTACCCAAGGGGGACAAATTTCAGCAGAGTGCCCAGATTAAGACAGAGTAGGAAGCAGGGCTGTCCACTTCTAAAGTAACAGGCCTTAGAAAAGCTTATGAACAAGATGGGCGAGGCGGGGTTAAATCCAGCCTGCTGTTGTTGTTATGTGCCGTCGAGTTGCCTGCAATTCACAGTAGCCCTATGTACAACAGCCCTAAACCCTGCTTTATTCTGTGCTAATCTTATTGTCTCTAATACACCTACCCCCATTAGACCCATAAGCTAAGAATGTTTTTACAACTTTAAATGTTTAAAATAAAATTAGAAAATAATATTTCATGACAAATATTATAGAAAATTGATGTTTTAATATCCATAAACGCAAGTTTTACTGGACCACAGCCGTGCTCATTAGCTTATGTATTGTCTATGGTTGTTTTTGTTCTACAAGGGCAGAGTTAAATAATCAAAACAGAGACTTAAGGGCCTGCAAAGTCTAAAGTATTTATCATCTGTCTCCATACAGTGAAAGTTTGCTGACTGGGACTATAAAAGATGAGAGGAGGCGGGGAAATGAGGCACACAGCCCAGCCACTTCACCATTTACTGGGGCATTTCGGCACCGAGCATTAGGAAAAAACACGTGGGACACTGGCAGTGACTCTGCAGCTAGACAAACTCAATAAAACGCGTAAATGCAATTCAGAGAAACGGTATGAGAAAGTGAAATGCAATTTCCAGGTAGAGAGAAAAGAATGGAAAAACAAAGGTTTGACCTGTTTAACATAGAAGGATATGACACAGGTGATAAAGCCACATTAATGGGGGCCAAGGCTGCTGTCTTCCTGAGGCTATAATGACTGGCACTGGAAATATACTCTGAAATATTTTTTATGCCAAATAAGGTTAAACAAAAAATTAAAGCCATTGTTTTCAAGTTGATTCCAACTCGGAAACTCTACAAGACAGAGCAAAAGTGTCTCAAGGTTTCCAAGGGTGTATTTCACGGAAGCCAACTGCAACACTTTTCTCCCCTGGAGTGGCTGGAGGGTTCGAACAGTTGACCTTTCAGTTAGGCGAGTAACTCAGCACACAAAGGCTCCTTAACTAGGTTAGACATCTTTATTTCGTGCCTCCATATATAGCACCCTGTATTTCCTCTACTGCACTTGTCAAACTGAAGAGTAATTGTTTCATTATCTAGTGTTCATTTGTGTCTTTAGTCCGTTCACTCTCTCAAATCCCCAAATCTCCAAAGCTTCTCTCTGCTTAGTCACACTTTGATGGTGACCTTGATTTCTACTTCATTGAAAAAAATGGAAACAATAAAATGAAAACCTTCAAAATCTCCCACTACCGTTGTATTCACCACCTACTACATCCATTCCTAAAAAAGGTCAAACAGCAGTGGTGGGTTGGTGTTGGGGTTGTTTTGGGTGGTTTGTTGTTTTTTTTTTTTTCAACAACTCATCGTTTCAGCCTAAATTGAAGACTATTTTCATTAGAAGTCTGAACCACAAAAGCTTAAATGGAATATGGCTGTTACCAAGTGCTATTAACAGAGGAAACACAGTGGATGATTTTAAGAGATGACATTTACAGTTTGTTGTTATGTGTTGTCAAATCAACTACGACTCCCAGTGACCCTATGAAAAACGGCTCTGGACTTTGTCCTATCCTGAATTTAGGAAGGATGACCATCCGGTAGGATCTGACTCTCCTTTGGGTTTCTGAGGCTATAAATCAGTTGCACAAGAAGAGACTGCCCATCATTTTCCTGAGGAGCAGGTGGCAGATTCAAACTCCCAGAGTTCCAGCCGTAGGCCCAACAGCCCAGCTCCCTAAAGGTCCATTGCTGGCGAGTCAGAGCCAACTCCCCACTGACCCTCCAAAGGGTTTCCAGAGGCTGTAAATCACACAAGAGGAGACTGGTGGGTTCGAACTGCATGCTTTTGGGCTGACATACAACTTCCTGCCACAAGACCACCAGAGGTCCCAAAGAGCTTGAAGTTCAAATTCAGGATCAGGACATCGGCAACTAAAGAAAACTTGCTTGTTTGTTTTCTGGGTCTAGGAGTTTCACAGCCAAAAGGATCTGCTCCCATTGGCTCTTTTATCTAGATGCTCTGCAGGTTCCCCCTCCTGGCTTATCTTTCTCCCCTTTTCTCTTTTGTGAGAGTAAAAGTGTTACAGGCCACATCCCAGGGAAACTTCTCTCACATAGGATGTGGGTTGTAAAGAGATTAAGGGTGCTGCAGCCCACTCTTAAAACCCTTTTCACAACTGCTTGGGTTTAACAGCTAGTGGCGGTCTCATAAAATCCACACTGTATCACTACACACACATATTTTGAGGGGACGCAATGCAATTTATGACAGTGATTTTAGCTGTCAATTTCACTCAAGATTTCATTGTTGGGAAAGGAAGGGCTAGAAACATATTTGGAAGATGACTGGGAAGAGATTCCTGCCCAGCTACATCACTGCCTTCTCAACTAACAAAATAAAGGCATTGTGGCAAAGCTTTCCACCAAACGGCCACTAATTAATGAGGCTGTTAAAGATTCCATTTTACTGGCATCCACAGTCCACACCCAATGGCAGCAAGAGTCAAATCTCAGCAAGCACAGCGCTGGGAAAATCTGCTGCAAAGACTTCATTAATGGGTTAAAAAAGGGAAGAGGACACTTTGTGAAAGGAGGAGCATCCAGTCCGAGCCATGGTATTTTCAGTCACCTTACGCGCATGCGGAAGCTGGACAAGGAATCTGTTGTTGTTGGGTGCTGTCGAGTTGAGCAGAAGTCCTAGTGACCCTGTGAACAACAGACCTGAACCCATCCTATCCTGTGCCGTCCTCATCAGCTCTGACACTTGAACCCACTGCTGCCGTCACTGTCTGAATCTATCTTGTTGACGGTTTTCCTCTCTTTCCAAGCATGGTTGAATAGCCTCTCCTAACAACATTCCCAAAGTATGTGAGACAAAACTTTGACATCTTGGCTTCCAAAGAGCACTCTGGCTATACTTTCTCTAACACACAACTGTTCTTTCAGCAGTCCACGTGATATTCAGTACTCTTCTCCAATACCAACCCTTCTCTAGCCACAGATTCAAGGCATCAATTCTTCTTCCATCATCTTTGTTCATTGTCCAGTTCTCAGATGCATAGCAAGTGATAGAGAAGATCCTGGTCTGAGTCAGGCACAGCTCAGTCTTCAGACTGAAACTACTGTTTCTCTATAATTAGGAGCAGTCTCTGTCTGCAGACTTTCCCACTGCAGTATGTGTCCTTGACCTCCTGACTGCTGGTACCAAGAGTACTGGTAAGCTGTCGACAATTTCAGTCTTTTCCCCATCTGTTATGATGTTGCCTATTAAACAGCAAATACGCAGGACCAAAGAAGAAGTTCTGCCTTTGAATTACGGAGCCAGTAAAGAATAGTGAATATGCCAGAAAAATGAACAAATAGGTTTTAAAGGTGATAAAGCCAAGAATACTCCTTCGAAGTGAGGATTATGCTGACTGAAATATCTCAGTCACAAAAGGACAGGTCCTGCATGGCGCCACTGCTGTGGAACGGGATTGACAGCAGGGTTGGAGACTGAGAAAAATTGTGTAAGTTATGTCTACTGCATTGAAAGAGATGAGGGAGAGAGCTGTGTAAAAGGGATATGTGATTAGGTATTATTGTCATGACAGGAGTCCAGAAAGAAGGCTGCACAGTAGAGTGGACTTGGGGGAGGGATTTTATAACAATGAAAGAATTTCTCTTTTACTTTTCAAAGAGAAGAGTGAACTGGGGGGGGAGGGGTGGGCAGGGAGAAAAATGCAACAATGAATATATGGAAATCCAGAATCTCTGTAAACGTTTATGAAAATTAATTTTAAAAAAATTTAAAAAGAAGTGAGGATTATATGACTTTGTCTCATGTACTTTGTATGAGGAGGCTCCGGACCCTGAAGAAAGATGATACTTGGTAAAGGAGAGAGTCCAGCAAAGAAAAAAGAAAGAACCTCAATGCGATGGACCAGCAATGTGGCTGCAAAACTGGGTTCCCACATAGCAGTGTTGGTGGGGCCAGCACAGGACTTGATTCTGCTGTGTAACAGGGACATTATGAGTCAGAACAGACTCGACAGTATCTACCAACAACAATTTCAAATGAGTAGAGGAGACAGAGGGAGCTCTAGTGGCATAGGCAGGAGGCTCTGGTGACCTATCGGTAAGAAGCTGCACTGCCTGCACTGAGGCGGAGGAGGGAGGGAACTGTTTAAAAGAGATATATAACTGGGTGTTTCTGTCATCACAGGAGTCTAGAGCGAGGGCT
>NW_006399798.1:13075245-13075748 GCF_000299155.1 Elephantulus edwardii | reverse complement strand
CTTTTTTAAATGTAATGTATATCCATCATTAGATTTACTGCTTTTGTTAAGTAAAAGCAGCACTTTGCTTAGAAAAATCTAACATTTCCATTTTCTTCTTCAAATAGTTTGACAATGAAAGAACTCAGTGCATACTGCTGAAGCATCAAATCAATCCAGATTCAAAGTTATCACAAAGGAAAGCCAGAATGTCCCAGAGAGTTTCCAAGGTCATGCATTTCCAAAGAAGCCAACTTTCACGTCTTTCTCTTGAAGAATGGCTGTTGGGTTTGAACCACCAACTTCTCAGTTAATGGCACCAGGTGTCATGCTCAGCACTAAGGAAGTAAATATTTGTGTGATAAGAAATGCCACTTTATCATGTGACAGGCGAATTAACCCTGGGAAAAATTATTTTTTAACTTTTATATGACAAAGCAAAATACTACAAGGAAATGTGCGAGGAACTAGAGTCAGAAAATCAAAAGGGCCGAACTCGCTCAGCATTTCTTAAGCTCAAGGAA
>NW_006399798.1:13055582-13075145 GCF_000299155.1 Elephantulus edwardii | reverse complement strand
GCCTTCAAAAACCCACTGGAGGGTCAGCTATGGGTCGATTGTGACTCAACGACACACAACAACAGTGGCATGGTCAGGAGAGAGCTGCACTACTAACGCGAAGACCAAGCCTCTCTGCCTGTTCGAATCCACCAGTGGCTCCAAAAGCAGCCAATCACTTCCTGTGTGAGTTACAACCTCTGAAGACACACTAGACGCTCTGCCACAAGCTATGTGTCAATTCTACTTCATAGCAATGAGTCCAAGGATTTTTGAGATTATTATAGCTTGTATGCAAAATTATTTTATGCCAAATAATTCATTTATTAATAAAGATTAATACCTAGCAGAATATTTCAAAATCCTTTTATACGGAAAAAGAAACCAAATTCAACTCAAGGGCAAAGATTATAAACTGCATTCTTCTTGGCTCTCACAACAGAAGGGGCAGTGGTGGTTCAGTGGTCTGGCCTTCTGTGAAGGAGACAGGTTCAATTCCCAGCCAATCCAATTTATACACAAGCAACATCCTGACTGAACAGTTTCAGGAGAGCACCCTGAGGGAAACCCGGTGGCTCCCACTTCTGATCTACCACTGATCCTGCGGACGGTGTGGGACAGTCAGCATTCAGTCTCACTGTGCTGGAGCACCCTGAGGCAGGGGCCAAACACACGTCCAACAACTCTCAGCACAGAGCACACTGTTGTTGTTGTTGTTATGTGCCGTCGAGTCACCTGCGACTCATAGCGACCCTATGTACAACAGCCCTAAACTCTGCTCTGTCCTGTGCCAATTGCACTGTCTCTGACACTCCCATCCTGATTATCCCAGTCACCGAATCAATCCACCTCATAGAGGGCCTTCCTCTCCCGCGCTACTTGGCATATAAAGGACATGCAATACACACGTGGTATATTAATAAATTCGCTCTTATCCTAAACATAAGACTCCTTGAATATCCTGCTGGAAGGTCATGTTGAAACCTATCAGATCAGTGCCCGGAATGGCTGTGGGAGGCACACATATCAGAATCCAAAAGCAGGCGAGACTGGCCAGATCTAGGTTCTATTGGGTTACAAAGGTTATTTCCCAGATTTCTGCCACAGACAGTGGTTGACTGGATCACTTGAGTAGAGGTCCCGGCACAACGGTGAGGGATATGGGTCTTAAGGACAGGCAAATAGTCCTGGCAATATAGTTAAGCACTTGGCTGGTAGCTGCAAAGTCAGCAATCTGAACTCACCAACCACCAGGTGGGAGAAGGATATGTAAAGATCTATAGTATACCCATCAACAAACAAATGGATAGAGAAGCTGTGGTATATTCACACAATGGAATACTACGCTGCATTGAAAAACAAGGAACTCATGAAATATTATTCAAAATGGGTGACATTATGCTCAGTGAAATATCTCAGTCACATAAGGACAAATACCGCATAGTGCCACTGTTGTAAAACGGGACTGACATCGGGGTTGGGGGAAGACTGAGAAAGATGGGATAAATAATGATTACTGCATTGAAACATATGAGGGAGAAAACTATTTAAAAGGGATATGTGATTAGGTTTTATTGTCGTGACAGGAGTCTAGAATGAAGGGATTGTATGACAACAAAAGAATTTTTCCTTTACTTTTCAAAAAGAGGAGTGAACTGGGGGGAAGGGGTGGGCAGGGGAAAAAGTGCAACAATGAATGAATGGAAATCCAAAGTCTCTGTAAATTTTTATTAATAAAAAAATCAAACTTAAAAAAAAATCTATACAATCCCAGAGGTGCATGGTTCGAATCCACCAGATGCTCTGCCGGGGAAGGAGGGACAATTTCCTCCTGTACCAGTCAGATCTGAATTGACGGTACACGCACAAACACAAATAATAAAATAAAAAAATTTTTTTAAAAATCTATAGAAGATTCAGGTGTATAGACGGTGCCTATGGAGCCATTCAACTTGGAATCGACTTTACAGCCCTGGCTCTGGTTTGGTCTGAGCACACAGGGAGAACAGTGTGCCCATCTGTAAATGCTTCAGCTGGAGAAGCAAGGAAAGGCACGCTTCATGGATGACTGACGAGGCTGCTGATGTACTTGTTAATGAGCTCCACCCGATGCTATTACGGGCAGGTTTGGGGCATGCTTTCTCCTGGCCC
The DNA here is from genome assembly GCF_000299155.1 of Elephantulus edwardii. Classification (NCBI taxonomy): domain Eukaryota; kingdom Metazoa; phylum Chordata; class Mammalia; order Macroscelidea; family Macroscelididae; genus Elephantulus; species Elephantulus edwardii. The sequence continues at coordinate 13,073,015 of NW_006399798.1, read as the reverse complement.
GGGTTACCTGCTCGGTCAGGGTACACTGGTTCTCTCCAGCGTCCTTTGTGGGCAGGGCTCATCTCATATTCTGCTGAGCCTCTCAGGGAAAGACACGTCTAAAGGAGACATCCAAAGGCTGATGCTTGCTTTTGGATTCCGATATGTGTGCCCCTGGAGCTATTGCTGGCACTGGTCTGACAGATTTCAATATTACCTGAAAGCAGGAGAGTAGGGCAGTCTTATGTTTAGGATAAGAGCAAATTTAGTAATATATCACATGTGTACTGAATATGCCAAGTGGTGTGCTGTGTTCTGAGAGTTATTATTGGACGTGTGCTTGGCCCCTGACTCAGGGTGGCCTCCAGCACAGTGAGACTGAATGCTGACTGTCCCACTCTGACCGCAGGATCAGTGGTAGATTGGAGCAGTTGGAAGCACTGGGTTTCCCCTCAGGATGATCTGCTGAAACTGTTCAGCCAGGGTGTGGGTTGTGTATAAATTGGATTGGCTGGGAATTGACCCTGTCTCCTTCACAGAAGGTCAGACCACTGACTCTTGAGAGTTCCTTGGGTGGCACCAAAAGTTGAGCAGAGCCACTTTGAGCCATTAGGTTGACAGTTCAAATCCACCTAGAGGTAACTGAGAGGACATGGCTCCCCAAAAGGTCACAGCCATGAAAACCCCAGGGGACAATTTCACTTGGGTGTCACCACAATCATAATGAACTTGATGGGCATTAACAACACTGTGATTTTAACTCATATACCTCCCCCGGGTACCAAAGCCTTGCTGTGTGCAGAGCAGTCAGAAACCACTCACAGTGGACCCCCTCCAGCAGGTCTTCCGAGGCAATAAATGGCCCAGGAGAAGATTACCCATCTTTCTTTCACAGCACAGCTGGATTTGAACCAAGTACCTGTGCATTGGCAGGGCAATTCCTTACCATTAAAGCCATAAATTGCATTGGGAAAGTGTGCTGTGAGAGACCTCTCCAAAGTACTGAAGAGCAATGACGTTAGTCTGGAGACTAAGGTGTGCCTGATACAGGCCACGGTCTTTGCAATTGTTTGCTATGCATTAGAGAGCTAGACAATAACTAGGGATGACAGATGAAGAATTGATGCCTTTGAACTGTGGTGCTGGAGTGTGGTGTTTGTTCTCCAAGCAGTCCATGGTATATTCAACAAACAGGTTTGTCCTGGAGAGGGTGAAGCCAGGCTGCTCCTTGGAGGCAGGGATTCTGAAGCTCCGTCTGACATACTTTGGACATGTTACAAGGTGGGATCACTCCTTGGAGAGGGACATTATGCTTGGGAGGATGGAGGGACAGTGCAGGAGAGGAAGACCCTGGAGGAGATGGATCGATTCAATGACTAGGGTAATGGGGGTAGGTGTATCAGAGAAAATTGGCACAAGATAGAGCAGGGTTTAGGACTGTTGTACATAGGGTCGTTATAGTCGCAGGCGACTTGATGGCACATAACAACAACAACGCCACCAGAGCTCCTGTTAAAGCTATAAAGGCTCGGTATTTCCTTGGTGAAAGTCTTCCCAACACAGACACCATTGCTTCATGGGCAGCCACGAAATAACAGGGGGGGAAAGGCCAGACTGTGGGGTGGAATCTCTCAAAGCCATCTTTTTTTCTTTTCTTTTTTTTTTTTTTTGCTAGTGGAGACCTTGACATTCGACTTCCCCTCTCTGGGAGCCCCAACTGTAACCGCTGTCACGTCTGCGCACCGGCCTGCGCCCGCCACTGCCCCAGGACCCGTGCAAGTGGGGTCGGGTTTAAATGAGCACATACTGCACCCGGCTCGCAGACACTCCCCCTCGCCGCTTCGCCCCTTCCAGAACCTTCTCCGCAGCAGGTGAACGTTATTGTTGGCTCACACCCGGATCCACTCTCCGCTGGGGACCGAGGCTGCATATGCGCGCAGGCGAAACCCTCCTCCCCGGGCTCCCATCGCCTCCAAGAAGGGGCCGCGGCCGAAATATGCTCGCGGCCGAGCTCACCTTTCGGCTTCAGACCCCGAGGCATTTCCCCCCCCCGGCCCGCCGCATCACAAGATCGGCGCCTTTCTCTGCCCCAAACTCAGACGAAAAGACGCGACAGCGACGGCGCGAAGCCCCGGGAGCGATTGCGAGTGCCAACGACCCAGCTGATGCGCAGGAAACGCACTGGAACCACAACAACATCGGGTGGTTTGGTTTTTCTCCCTCTCTAACGATGTCCTGAGGATGGAAAGGACGGCGTCGCGTCCACTACCGCCTCGCGAGCGGCCCCGGAGCCCCGCCGGCCTCCCGGGATGACCGGAGCATCCCCGCCAGGACGGCGGCGGCCGGATGCCCTAACCACCACCGGGCCACCCGCCGCCGCTTCCCCGCCAGCCGCTGCGGAGACGCCTCCCGCCGCCCACCCTCTGCTCATCACTCCCTCGAGCACGACGCTCGCAGGCCGGTTCCAGACGCCACAGCGCTTGGCATCTCCTCACCTCAGGGCCCAGGCAGCAGCGGCGCCGGCCGGCGGGACACGGTCAGTGTGTGGACACGGAGCGAGGGACAGAACTCAGCAATGTGTAAGTGCAGGGCGGCGCGCGCGCGCTCCCGCGCCCCGACCCCACGGCGTGACAGGGGGTGGGGCCTTCAGAGAGTGGGCGGGGCTCCGACGACGCGCGCGCTCTCGCCACCGCGGCCCAAAACGCGCAGGGAGTGGGCGGGGCTCTGCGGGAGCGCGCGCGTCACCGCCATCAAAGCCGCGCAGGGGGTGGTGTCTCCAGGGAGTGGGCGGGGCTCCGCGCCCACCAACCACTGCGACCCAAGACTCGCAGAGGGGTGGTGCCTTCGGCAGTGGGTGGGGCTTCAAAGACGAGCGCCCTCCCGCCGCTCCGCCCCGCACGGCCCCCCCACTGAGAGCGCGAGGTGGGCAGAGTGCCCGCGAGGGAAGCGCAGAGGGGGCGGGGCTCCGAGGGGGCGGAGCCTGCGAGTGCGCGGAGCAGCAGCGCGAGTCCCCGCGCGGCCCCGGGGCCGCCGTGCTCCGGGGAGCCTGTCCCGTGGCTCATCCCCGGGGTACTTGGTACCACGTAAACGCAGCCTCCGCGGAGAGCTCGTCCCGCGCTCCCTCGGGACATGCGCAAAAACAACGGGTTTGCGCTCGGGTTTGAACCCGAACCCTGCAGCAGCGACCTTGGCGCGCGACCCTCTGCTCAGGTTGCTCCCCTTTGGGTCTAGACATTTCCAGAATCGGCCTCCGACTGCGTCTTCGAGGCGCTGCGCCATTGCGCTCGCCGCAGCGTGTGGGGTACAGCGTCCTCATCCTCCTGGTTGCCTCCCCATCACGGGTGCCCCCATCACGCGCAGACCTCAGGCGTCTGGAAATCAGGGTGCTTCTCATTTCTGGAGACCTGGAGGAGTTTGGCAACGTGGCAGATCCTGCATTCTCTCCCAGCAGCATCATTTTTGCTAAGGAAATCGAGTGTTTTTTCCTTTTCTTATGCCCTGATACCTAAATGATAAAAAGGTGTAGAGATAATTAAAGCTGTTCACACTAGCATGACCCACATTTTCTGGGTACCCACATTTCATCGAATACTTCTTCCTTTTAAAAATTAATCTACTTAACGACCTTTTTCAAACGTCTTCTCTATCCTGTGTACGTCCAAATTTTTTTAACCAAGCTTTGTTCTTTCTGCTACTCAAATCCCATCTTTCAACCTTTGCTCTCCTCTCATTATTCTACCAAAATACAATTTTCTACCAAAATACAATTTTATGGAGCCTGCCGAATGTGGATTTTAGTCATTATCCAAATGAATAAAAGATATGGCATAGTAATGGAAGGAATGGAAAATAGCATTCCCAGAAAACTAAAGTAGCCACTATGTGTGTCTGATATGATATGTATCTTTTTTACAATATCTAAAACATGCCAGTTACCAACTCAGAAGAATGCCTTCCTAATGTTCTAGGATATGTGAGCGAGTACATAAACGCAGGTCAGAGAAATATAAACATGGTAAAACCTTGCTGCTGAAGTGTGCTGTTACCCTAACTGCAATCATATCACTGGCAATCTTAAGAAAGAGAGGCCGTTTTAATTTGAGAAGTCTTCCTGGACTTCTTGTCTTTATTATATTTTCAGTCAGTTGTTCTGTTTAACTCTCTACTCTTGCTTCAAGATGCCATGATGAAAATCTGTTTCTTCTCTAAAATCCACATCACCCAGACAAAATGATCTCACTCTCTTCTGAACTGAGTCTATGCTGGCCTCTTAGACCTATCCTTTTACTTAATTCTGTCACTTCAATTACATTGTCATTTAATTTGTAACCTCAGTGAAGAGTGTGTTTCCCTAATGGTGTTCATTTCCAGGGCTTATGCATCATTGATGACCAAAGATTACAGCCTTCCATGTGGACTATACTTTAACATCACCCCAGGTCGTGGATGTATGTTGGAGAATTCCTCCCATATTTGCTCTACTGTTTGAACAAATCTGTCTCGGAGGAAGTACAACTGGGATGCATTGTAAAGGCAGGGATGGTGAAACCGAATCTCAATACTCTGGGCATGTTGTTAGGAGGGGCAAGTCCTTGGGAAAAGATAGCATGTTGGGGAAGGTGGAGATTCAGAGCAAGACCCTCAAGGGGATGGGCTGGCACAGTGACTGCAGGCAGGCGTGAGCACGGCAGAGATCATGATGATGTGAGACAGCAAGATTTTGATCTGTTTACTGCTCAGAGGGTTGCTGAGTCTTTATCAATGAGAGAGAGCAGTTAGCAACGATAATGTATCACGGTTGTTTTTATTAGGTGTCTGTGGGTCAGTTCCAACTCGTAGTGACCCTGTGTACTGATCACTCCCCTGCCCTGTGCCTTCCTTACACAGTCCTTGCCATGTTTGAGCTTATTATTGGAGCTGTTTTGTTAGTCCCTCGGGATGCCTGTCTTCTTCTTTTTCAATGACCTTCAAACATAAAATCCTCTTAAGGAATGATGCTTCCTGATAATATGCCCAAATTATATGAGGCAAAATATCACTGTCACTTCTAAGGAGAATTCTGGCTGTACCAAGAAGAACCAAGACAGATTGGTTTGTTCTTTTGTTAGTTGTTATTATTGTTGTTGCTATGTGCCCTCGAGTCACTTGTGACTCATAGTGACCCTATGTATAAGAGCCCTAAATCCTGCTCTATCCTGGGCCAACCTCGTCATCTCTGACACATTCATTCCCACCACCCCAATATCAGAATCGATCCATCTCATTGAGGGTCTTCCTCTCCTGCGCCGTCCCTCCACTCTCCCAAACATGACGTCCCTCTCCATGGACCAGTCCCTCCTTGCAACCTGCCCAAAGTATGTCAGACGAAGCCAACATCTTAAAGGCATCGATTCTTCTTTATCTTCTTTATTCATTGTCAGACTTTCACTTAGATATGAGGTGATTTGAAAGATATGGTTTGGGTCAGGCACACCTTAATCTTCAAAATCACAGTATTTGCTTTCTTAGCTCTTTAAAGAAGACCTCTACATAGGGTATGCCCAATGTAGTGTGGTTGTTGCTGTTCTTAGGTGCTATCTTGTCTCCTAGGACTCAGAAATTCTAGGTTCCGCAGACTGAAACCGCCCCTGATCCTGGACCAGCCTGACAATCTGTTGTGCCCATTGTTAAAGTCACTATGCTATGTCAGTTAATCTTTTTCGATGCCTTTTATTTCTCTGACCTTCTAGCTTTCCAAGACTGATTTCCAAGGATGGATCCCTGACAGCATGCCCTCATGACGAGTGTATGAGATAAAGCGTCACCATTCTTGCCTCTAAAGAACACCCTGGTTCTACTTCTGAAACACTCACTAGTCCTTTGCTTTCAAGTCAGAACTGACTTATAGCTGACCCTCCCCTGGGTTTTGCCTCCTTCTCTCTCAGAGTAGCTGGTGGATTCAAAACGCCTTCCTTTCTGCTGGACTACCAGAGCTCCCTTCTTCAAAGACAGATATATTTGTTCTTTTAGTAGTTCATGGGGAACTCAATACTCTTCTCTAGCACCTCAATTCAAAGGCATCCATACTCTTTTTTTGGTGTTCCTTAAACATTCTTCAGCTTTCACATGCATAGGAAGCAATTGAAAATACCTTGGCTTGGGTCAGGCACACCTTAATCTTTAAACGGACATCCTTGTTCTTCTGAAATAAAAGGGGTCCTTGACAGCAAATTTTCCCAATGCAGCACATATTTAACATCTTGACTACTGTTTCCATAAATGTTGATTCTGGATTCAGGTAAAGTGAAATCATTAACAAATTCAGTACTTTCTCCATTTTCATGATGCTGTGTATTGGCCTAGGGGTCCGGTTGTGAGACTTGCTTTCTTTATATTAAGACGTAATCCATACTGAAGACTAGTCTTTGCTCTTCTTCAGTAAGTACTTCAAGTTCTCATTTTCAGCAATCAAAGTTGTGCTGTCTGCATAATGACACATTTTGATGAGTCTTCCTCCAATCCTGATTTTTCTTTTGATTTACTGAATGAAGCTTCTGTCTCTGTTGATAGTGGATTCAAGTAAAACTAAATCCTTGACAATTTCAGTATTTTCTACATTTATAAAGCTATTGTTTATTGGTCCAGTGGCCCAGTTTGTTTGTAAAGATTTTTGTTTTCTTGATGTTGAGATGCAATCCATCCTGAAGTGTGTAGTCTTTGATCAACCTCAGTATGTGAATGTTTACAATCTTCTTAGTTTTCAGAAAGCAAAACTGTGTTGTCAGCATACCATAGCAAGAATGATAATTTTTGTAACATGGAACTGTGTTTATGCTTAACTTGTATAAGAGTGAGTTGTCGAACGGAACAGTGTATATTGCATAATGTATAATCAGGAAAGGTGTGTGTCAGGGTTGTATCCTTTCATTATACTTGTTAGTTTGTATGTTTTTGTTGTTGTTGATTGCTGTGAAGTCAAACATGACTCATAGTGACTGAGCAAATAATTCAAGAACTGTTATTGTTCTGTTGTTATGTGCCATCAAGTCGCCTGCAACTCATTGCAACCCTGTGTACAGCAGCCCTAAACCCTGTTCTATCCCTTGCCAATCTCTTTGTCTCTGACACACCTATCCCCATAACCCCAGGCACTAAATCAATCCACTTCATCAAGGATCTTCCTCTCCTGTGCTGTCCCTCCACCCTCCCGAGCATGATGTACCTCTCCAAGGACTGGTCCCACCCTGCAATATGTACAAAGTATGTCAGATGAAGCTTCAGAATCCTTACCTCCAAGAAGCAGCCTGGTTTCACCCTCTCCAGGATGAACTCGTTTGTTCTCCTAGCAATCCATGGCATATTCAATACTTTTCTCCATCACCACAGCTCGAAGTCATCAATTCTCCTTCTCTCATCTCCACTCATTGTCCAGCTTTCTGAAGCATAGCAAGTAATTGCAAAGACGATGGCCTGTATCAGCACACCTTAGTCTCCAGACCGACATTGTTGCTCTTCAGTACTTTGGAGAGGTCTCTGAAAGCAGACTTTCCCAATGCAATTTGTCTTTTAATTTCCTGGCTGCTGGTACCAAGAGTGTTGATTTTAGAGCCAAGCAAACTAAAGCTGTCACCAATCTCAAACTCTTCACTACCTATTGTGATGTTTACCAGTCAGCCAAGTGGTGAGAATCTTTGTTTTCTTGATGTTGAGCTTCAATCCATACTGAAGGCTGCAGTCCTTGACCTTCTGCAGCAAGTGCTTCAGGTTCTCCTCAGTTTCAGCAAGCAGGGTTGTGTCATCTGCATAACGCAGATTGTTGAGGAGTCTACCTCCAATCCTGATGCCACGTTTCTCCTCATACAGCCCAGCCTCTTGGATAATCTGTTCTGCATATAGATTGAAAAGATATGGAGATGAAATACATCCTTAGCACACACCCTTCCCAATTTTGAACCATGCAGTGTTTCCTTGCTTTGTTCTGACAACTGCCTCCTGATCCAAGTATAGCTTTTGCATAAGCACAATCAAGTGTTCTGGGATTCCAATTCTTCTCAGAGTCAGCCAGCCACAGTTTATTGTAATGTATATGTAAAAAGTGTGGCATAAGGATTGAGAGACAACTCATTAACAACTGTTTATGACATTCCTATCAACTTCTGGCACACTATGCTATAAACTTTTTCTATTCAAAAGGTCAAATACCAGTCTATTTTAGCTCACTAATATCTAGGAAATTTATATTTATTTGTTCTGTTTCATTTATCCTGACTTCCAATTTCCTCTATTCACACTTTGTAAATTTTACACTTTGATTATGAAAGGATACAAACAGTCTCTTCATAAGTTTAATCTTGTTATATCAACAAATGAAAGTCCCCGTCTTTAACTCTACCCATACCATTAATCAATAAAATACTAGATGAGGTGTATCAACAAACAGATGCAGTGCTGGAAGTGTTCATTAATCTATGCCAAGAAATTTTAATACAGCTACCTGGCCAACTGATTGGAAGGGATCTATATTTGTTCCTATTCAGAAAAAAAAATCACCCAATAGAATATGGAAATTGTCAAACAAATTCATGAATATCACAGGCAAGTAAAATGATATGGGAGATTATTTTTAAAAAACAACAAAACAAAACAAAACTCTAAAGTAGGACATAGGTAAAGGATGCCTGGACTGGTAATCTGGATTCCCAAGAGGATGTTGAAAAAGGGATATCATTACTGTTGTCAGATGAATCTTGGCTGAAAGCAGAGAATATCAGAAAGATGTTTACCTTTGTTTTATTTATTATGCAAAGGCATTCTAATGTGTGAATCATGATAAATTATGGCTAATATTGAGAAAAATAATAATAATATAACATTTAGTTGTGCTCATGTGAAACTTGAACAGGGACCAAGAAGCATTACAAAAACAAGAAGACACTGCATGGTTTAAAATCAGGATGGCTGTGCACCAGGGTTATATCATTTCCCCATACCTGTTCAATGTGTCTTTTCATCCAAGGGCTAAATGAGGAAAAGTGTGGCATCAGGATTTGGCGGAAAGCTCGTAGAATTCCTACAGTATGCAGATAGCACACACTTACTGCTTGGAAGTGAAGACAAAGGATTTACTGCAGAAGATCGAATACTACATCTTTCAGAATTAATTACATCTCAACATCAAGAAAACAAAAATCTCATAACGGGGTAAATAGGCAATATCATGAAACAGAAGACTGGAGTTGTCAAGAATTTTATTTTAGTTTTACTTGGATGGTAGCAGCAGTCAAGAAATCAAAAGCTTTGTTGCATTGGGAATATCTGTCATCAAAGGACTTCTTGAACATGATAAAGAGCAAGAAAATGCATTTCAAGGCTAAAATGTGCCTGCTCTAACCCATGGTATTGTCAGTTGCTTCATATGCACATGGAATCTGGGCAGTGAATAAGGAAGACCACATTGGAGAAGAGTGCTGAATATCCCGTGATCAGTCAAAATAACAAATCTGAATTGGAAGAAATAACACACAGGGTGCTCCTTAAACATAAGGATGGTGAAACTTCATCTCGAAAACTTTAGGGCGTACTGGGTCTCCTGACAAGGAAGTGTCAGTCCTTGGAAAAAGACATCCTTTTTGGAAAAATAAAGAATTAGCTAAAGAGAAGACTCTGAACAAAGTGAGTTGACACAATGACTGCAACAGGAGTAGGCTTGAGCATGGTGAAAATGGTGAGAAAAGCTTAGGGTGGAGTAAAGTTTCAATCTGTTAGTCATAGAGTTACTATGAACCAGAGTTGATTACGTGGTGAAGAAAAGGTTGGAACTGTCAACAATTTCACCTTACTTGGATCCACAATCAATACCCTTGGTACCAGCAGTAAGGAGACGAGAAGACGTATTGCATTAGGCAAGGCCACTTTCAAGAATCTCTCCAAATTACTGAGAAGGAATGATGTCAGTTTGAAGACCCAGATGTGCGTGATTTGGGCCATGGTTTTTCCAATCACTTGGTGATTGTCCATCTGAGAACTGGACAGTGAATAAAGATGATAGAAGAATTGATGCCTTTGAGTTGTGATGTTGGAGAAGAGAACTGAACATCCCAGGGACTGTGAAAACAACAGATATGTCTTGGAGGCAAGTATGGAGAAACTTCATCTCACATATTTTGGGCATGTTGGTAGGAGAGGCTATTGCTTTGAAAGGGATATCATGCTTGGAAAAGCAGAGGGTGAGTGAAAGAGAGGAAGACCCTCAATGAGATGGATTGACATGGTGATAGCAGCAATGTCCTTAAGTGTCAGTGATAAGGACAGCACAGATTAGGAGGGGGTTCAGATCTGTTGCTCATAGGGTTGCTCTGAGTCATATTCAACAACATCTAAGAACACCACCACCATGTCATTAAGGTCAACTCTACTTTGAAGGCGGCAGCTGTTGCCCAGTGATTGTTTTGAGAGCCTTGCAGTCAAAGGGCATCTTCTGGCACTGCATCAGACAATGTCACACTGATATTCATAATTTAAGGATCATGTTGTTGCTTTTTGTTGATTGCCGTCGAGTCAATCACGACTCATAGCGACCCTATGAACAAAAGGCCTAAAGCCTTTCTGTACCTGTTGTCATTTATCAAAGTTCATAGAGTTTCCAGAAGCATATTGTTTATAAAGTGGATGTGTGCAGTAAAGTTATTGATGAGAAAATGCATGGAGAAGAATACCAAGTATCGCTGCCATTATCTCCATAAAATGTCACCACTTATTCAGCCAAATCATTAAAAAGGACAGTATAAAATTATTCTTATGGAATGGTGGAAGTCAAAGTTTTGATGGCAAATATATTGTGAGAATCGTAATACTTGGAGAATAAAAAAGGTCTTCTAATTGAAATATTGCTAGAAATGAAAGTATTGGTCTTGACTGATTTCCTATTTATCAGAATTCTTGTACCTGGTAAACAATTTGGTCTCATAATCTCAATCCTGATTTCCAGAGTTACCAGAACTCAAAGCTAAAGAGGCGGCAGAGGGGAAGATGTTCCCTTTCTGTAACTAGGAAATAGCTAACAAGGCAGCCTGCTTGGTTGTCATGGAGGCAACTCAAATCCCCACATCTCATTAATTGGATTTTTTTTTAGATGAATAAATCATATGGGAATATCTCGATCATAGAAGCCATAGATGGAGATTTAATATGTTGCCTAGCTGTGCAAAATTTACAGCAAAGTAGAATTTTTGCGATACTTAATGTCAAGAAACAGAGTATAGTTTGCTACCCTAATTACCAGCCTACACTTTACCCTCCAGCTGGTAAGCACTGGATTTTATTTGTGTTACATTTTCACTTGCTAGAAACCAAAACCATTTTTTCCATGAATTTTCATATTCTTTAGGGGAAATTCAAAGCAACACTGCTAACATTGTTATGGTAATTTTTTCTGATATTGTTGCCATATTATTTTGTATGATTGAAAATTAAATGTCTCATTTTTTAATACATTCTCATTAAACACTTAATTTTTTTTTTTTCTTTGCAAACACAACACTCCAATCAAAAAACAAAAAAGGTGAGAAAGGAAATAATGAGGTATTTAAATTCAGGGTTTGTTTAAATTAGAATTGAAGAATTTAAAATTGGTACCTTTGTTTAGAAAGACAAAGAAAGGCTGTCTTGATTAGCAAAGTGAGAAAATAATCTAGCGTTTTTAACAAGAATAGAAGCGATCCCAATGAACAAGTTCTGGACCCTGTCCTAGTCTGTGCCTTCCTCACTTTTCCTGATACATTAGAGCCCCTTGTAGCAGTCACTGTGTCAATCCACCTGGTTGAGGGTCTTCCTCTCCTTCGTGGACCCTCTACCTTTGCTAGCATCATCTCTCTTTCCAAGGAATAACCAAAGTATGTGAGGCGAAGACTGGTCACCCTTGTCTCTAATGAACGCTCTGGCTGCACCCTCTCCAAGACATATCTGTTTGTTCTCTTGGCTGTTCATGGGATGTTTAGAGCTCTTCTCCAAAACCACAGCTCAAAGCCATCAATTCTTCTTCTGTCATCTCTGTTCATTGTCCGGCTCTCAGATGCATTGCAAATGATCGGACAGATCATGGCCTGAATCAGATGCACTTTTGTGTGTTTCAGATGTAGCATAAATTATTATTCGGTAACTTTGTTGTTGTTGTTATATGTCGTTGATTCTAAACTTTTCTAAACCACTGGAGCTGACCCTCCAGTGAGTTTTCACAGGCAGTAATTGCACTAGAGACTAAACTGTGCCTGATACAGGTGATGGTCTTTGCAGTCACTTCCTATGCATCAAAGAGCTGGACAATGATGAGGGATGATAGAAAGAGGATCGATTCCTTTGAGCTGTGATGTTGGAGAAGAGTGTTGAGTATACCATGGACTGCAGGGAGAACAAACAGGTTTGTCCTGGAGAGGGTGAAACAAGGCTGATCCTTGGAGGCAAGGATTCTGAAGCTTCATCTGATGTACTTTGGACATGTTGCAAGGAGGGGCCAGTCCTTGGAGAGGAATGGCTTACTTGGGAGGGTGGAGGGACCAAGCAGGAGAAGAAGACTTTGGATGAGATGGATTGATTCAGTGACTGGGCTAATGGGAGTCAGTGTGTCAGAGACAGTGCGATTAACACAGGACAGAGCAGGGTTCAGGCCTGTTGTACACAGGGTCACTATGAGTCACAGGTGACTTGATGGCACATAACAACAACAACAACAAGTGCACTCGAGGAGATTGTCCATCCTTCTCCCATGCAGCAGCTGAAGGAATCGAATCAGGATTGCAGCACAGATTCTTACCTCTAAGCCACCAGAACTCTCTGTAACTTTAGAAAATTATGAATAACTGGTAGAGGCTGGGTGGAGAGATAATGTGCTAAGGGAAAGTTGTTACAAGATTGTGTTGGTTTATTAGATATTTATCGTCACTATTATTATTACTATTGAGAGGGAGACCTTCAAGCAGATGGATTGACACAGTGACTATTGCAATGGGCTCCAGAGTGTCAGATATTGTGAAGACAGCACAGGATAGAACAGAGTTCAGTTGTTCAGTTCTATTATTCACGGTATTGCTATGGATCGTACTCAATGACACGTAACCATAACAACAACAACATTATTATTATTATTATTATTATTATTACAATTGTCTTTGTTATGTTCCTCCTCCCTTAAAAAATCCAATATTTTTTTCTGTCTTTATATTTCAAAATAATTAGTCAAAGAGACTAATGTCTCACCAAATTTAGTCTTTAAAAACTCAACCAATTAACAAGCATTCATCTAGTGTCTTGTGTTCAAGTTTAGCTTGAATGTGGGTGAACAAAAACAAAATTTAAAAGATGAGCAAATTTGCTGAGACACACACACAAAAACAATGAAAGCCTACCCAGCAGTGGAATATAATATTTGTTCCCCTGTTAAACTGTGTAATGCAAACTATAAAGTGCTTTAGAGGAATCATTGAGGGCTAGAGTTACATTGGTTACTTCGAGAGGAAAAGATAGGATGAGAGATTGGTTTAAATGGAGTGAATCATGTATTAGAGGACAGAGAGAGGCCAACCTGTACAGAATTTTTTAATCGAGAAATGCAGAGTAGCTATTTACTTGAAGAAGAGCCTTGAGTCAATTTGTATTTTCTTCTCTTCCTTAAGGATGCTAGACTAAACTGATAAACATGAAACAACATAGAAAGAGAACTGAAACTCGAGATAGGAAAAGTGATAGTAAGGGATCGCCTATCTGTTTCAAATAGTTCATGTTTCCAGGCACAAACAAATTACATCCGACAGCTGTTTACCGGGAACCTAAGACCTGCTCCTGGGGCAGACTGTAGGGAGTTGCACTAAGGATCGAAGGTCACACTTCTCTGGCAGTTTGTATCCAGCAGTGGCTCTGGGGGGAAGGAGAGGCTGTCTCTTTCTTACAGTTTACAGCCTTGGAAACCCGGTGGAGGATCAGCGATGATTCCGTTCCAACTCAGCAGAAATGAGTTTGCATTGTGAAGATCCACTCCTGGTAAACTCAGAGAAAATGAGTTCTAAAACGCTAGCATAAAATGAAAAAGGTAGACAGGTCAGTGGCTTGAAAATAAATGGTTGGATGGCAGATACAAGACATTAGAAGAGAAAAGCCGAACTCTAGCACACACAAATATATTTCATGAAAATAATTCAGTAGTCCTGAGCCATCCAACCGACTGGACTAAAAATAAGCCATACATCTATGATTATGTATTTTTTTAAGTTAAAATGAGAATAATTATAGATGTAATAGAAATAAATTTGACCAAAATATTTTGTATCCTCTAGTATTATTTGCATTTTTGTGTCTGAGACAATACTTTTAGGGGGGAAATAATAATTTCTAGAATTGCAATATGGTAAATTGAAAGTTAGCTGGATAGTTATACTAAAATGTTTATTCATATTGCCACAAATTTACTTAGGTGGAGACAAACACATCATTGTGGTCAAGTTAGAGAATAAAACAACCTGAACAATATGTTCAATGTTATTGAAGATAAAAGGCAGAAAATCATAATTATAATATGAACTATGACCTGAAACTTGTTGTTGTGGGGTGCCATAGGATTGAGTATGACTCAATGCGACCCTATGAAAAACAGATCTGAACTGTAACCTATCTGGTGCCATCCTCATCACCTCAAAGACACTTCAGACCATTGCCTCCTCGGTCACTGTATCAATCCATCTCAATGGGGTCTTCCTCTCTTTCCCTGACCCTTCACCATTCCAAGAATGATATCCTCTCCCAAGGAACAGCTTCTCCTAGCAACATGTCCAAAGTATGAGAGACAAAACTTTGTCATTTTTTTTCCTCTAAGGAGCATTCCGACTGCACCTTTTCCAAGATATATCTGTTTCTTCTTTTGGCAGTCTGTGGGATGGATATGCAGTACTCTTCTTCAACACCACAATTCAAGGACATCAATTCTTCTTCTCTCATCCTTATTCACTGTTCAGCTCCCAGATGCATAGCAAGTGATTGAAAAGACCATGGCCTGACTCAGACATACCTTCAACTTCAAACTGGCATCATTATTCTTCAGTATTTTGGAGAGGTGCCTGACAACAGACATGCCCAACAAGACACCTCCTTATCTCCTGACTGCTGGTACCAAGAGTATTGATTGTGGATCCAAGCAAGAAGAAATCCTTAACAGTTTTAGGAGATAAAATTTAAAAGAAATAAATAAGGCTCCTGAACTGAAATTCAAAACAAAAAAAATGCACCTGAACGAAATGGGATGGATTCTGGCTAGTCATGCAAAAAACAAGATTTTAGTAATTCAGCATGAGTTAATATACCTTGGTGGGTTTCAGTTAAACCTCTAACATTTCCACTTGCAAAATACCACGTTCAGCTATTAAGTGTTCATTTGGGAGAAGACCCTCAACAAGGTGATTTGATTATTGGCTGCAACCATGAGTTCAAACACAGCACAGACACGAGGATGACACAGGATCAAGCAATGTTTCCTTCTGTAGTGCACAGGGTCTTTATGTGTCAGAGATGGTCCCACAGCACCTAACAACAACATCATGCCCCTTAAAGTTCACCGTTCCCCTGAGGCAGGCCGTGTGAATAGAATAAGGGAGTACACCATGCTTTAAAATTAGGAAAGGTATGTGTCAGAGTAATTTCCTTTCTCCATACCTACTTAATCTGCATGCTGAACAAATTATTCAAGAAGCTGAAGTCTATGAAGAAAAATAATAGAATCAGAACTGGCAGAAGTCTCATCAATAACCTTCGTTATAAAGATGACACAACCTTGCTTGCTGCAAGTGAGGAGGACTTGAAGCACTTGCTGCAGAAGATCAAACACCGCAGCCTTCAATATGGATTGCGTCTCGGCATCAAGAAAATGAAAATCCTTGCTATTGGACCAATAGACAACGTCATGATGGATGAAGAAAAGATTGAGACTGTCAACAACTTCTTCTTACTTGGATCCATAATCAATATACTTAGTACCAGCATTCAGTCAGGAGACATATTACATCGGGAAAGTCAGCAGTCAAGGACCTCTCCAAATTATTGAGTGGCAATGATGCAGTTTGAGGACCTAGGTGTGTCAGATACAGGTCATGGTCTTTTCCATCACTTGCTGTGCATATGAAAGCTGGACTATGAGTAAGGATGACAGAAGAACTGATGCCTTTGAGCTGTGGTGTTGGAAGAGACCCCTGAAGACCCCGTGGACTTCCAAAAGAATACATAGATATTTCTTGAACAAGGTGCAGCCAGAATTCTCCTTGGAGGCAAAGATGATTAAGTTTCATCTCATATTCTTTGGGCATATTCCTAGGACAGGGTATTCCCTGGAGAGGGACATCATGCTTGGAAAGGTAGAGGGACGGCGAGAGACCCCTCCACCAGGTGGGTTAACACGGAGACTGCAGCAATGGGCTTGATTGTGTCAGAGATTGTGAGGATGGCACAGGGTAGGACAGTGCATAGAGCAGTAGTTTGTCAGGTTGATTCAATAACACCAAACAACAACAGAAGACCACAGAAACCCTGAACCTGGTACTAACTATGTCAGGGTAAAAGGCAAAGGTGAAATTCAGTTTGCGGGCAGAATTAAGCTGTTAATCAGCTGACCTTAAAATAGGAAGATTAGCCTAAGTTATCCGGCTAGGGCCTAATGTAATCACAGATGACAAACCGAACACCAGTGTCGCTGAGTCATTCCAACCCACAGTGACATAATAAGACGGGGTGGAGCTGTTCCAGAGAGCTACTGAGCTGTCAGTCATTACAGAAACACAACGCCACACTAGACGTTGTGTCTACTGCAGAGTGGCTCATTGGTTTAAGCTTCTCAACCTTTCAGTTAAAGGCAGAACATGTAGCCACTATGCCATGAGAATTCCTGGCTTTGTCTTTCAAAGGTTAAAATTAGGAGACCAGGGATTTCATAAGCCCATTACCCCTAAGTAGATTTCGGGCTCCTAGTGATCCCGTTGGACAGAGAAGAATTACCCCAGAGGCTTTGCTACCCTGCAATTCAACTGTCACGTCTTCCTTTCTCTTGTAGAGGAAACAGTGGGCTTGAACTGCTAACCTCTGGTTGTAGCAGCCTAGCTCTTCAGCACTGTACTAGTAAGCTTATTGAGAAAGAAGAGAGGAGGCTTGATGCTGTGTAAAAGACTCAGCTCTCAGCATTACCAAATTAGTGGACAGAGGAAGGAGGCATGACCCCTTTAAGAGGAGTGTTGGCAGCTACACCCTGGAAAATGCAAGAAAATGGATTCTACTCCAGAGTCTCCAGACAGTAAAAAAAAAAAAACCTTTTGCCAACCTCTTGATGTTAACCCAGAGAGACCTGTGCTAGACCTCAAAGCCACAGAATTGTGAACTAATAAGCGTGTGTGTTATTTTAAGCTATTCCGGTTTTGATAATTCGTTACAGTAGCAATAGAAAGTGAAAAG
>NW_006399798.1:13036785-13055482 GCF_000299155.1 Elephantulus edwardii | reverse complement strand
AAGCCCAAAGAAACAAGCACAAACTCATTGCCGTGGAGTCCAGCTTATGGTGACCCCTTTGGGTTTCTGAGATGGTAAACTTATATGGCAGGAGACTGTCTGTCTTCCTTCCTTGAAGCAGCTGGAGAATTTAACTGCAAGCCTTTTGACTAGCAGGCCAGATGCGCGACCCTCCCAGGGCATTGTAGAAAACAACTGTAAAACATAATTGACTTCCTTCTCTGTAGAGACCAAATGGAGCATTATGACTATGATTATTTAGTGTCTAATTGTCCCTTATTTCTTTATCTCTAGGTAAGGTCTTGATGTCACAGAAAGGACCATGAACTGTTGTTGTTGGTGGTGGTAGGTGCTGTGGAGTCGATTATGATGCATAGCAACTCCATGCACAGCAGATCTGACCCGTGCCCTAACTTGCGTCATCTTCAACATCTCTGATGTCTTTGAACCTGTTATTCCAGTCACTGTGTCAGTGATTCTCATTGAGGGTCTTCCTCTCTTTCTCTCACCTTCCCCAGTATGATGTCCTTATTCAAGGTCGGGCCCCTTCTGACACCATATTCAGAGTATGTGAGATGACATTTCACCCTCCTTGTCTCTAGGGAGCACTCTAATTGCACTTCCTCCAAGATAGACTTATTTGTTCTTGCAGCAATCTGTGGATTATTTACTACTCTGCTCCAGCACCACAATTCAAAAACATCAACCCCTTTTCTGTAATCTTTATTCATTGTACAACTTCCAGACTCAGTGGAAGAAATTGAAAAGACCACACCTTGGATCAGATATATTTTAATCTTTAAATTAACATTCTTTTTTTTAATGTTAGGTGTGCCTGATCCAGGCTATAGTCTTTGCAATTATGTGCTATGCATAAGAGAGTTGGACAGTGAATAAGGATGATAGAAAGAGAATTGATGCCTTTGAGCTGTGGTGCTGGAGAAGAGTGTTGAATATACCATGGACTTCAGGGAGAACAAACAGGTTTGTCCTGGAAAGGGTGAAGCTGGAATGCTCCTTGGAGTCAAGGATTCTGAAGCTTCGTCTGACATACTTTGGGCATGTTGCAAGGAGGGACTGGTCCTTAGAGAGGGACATCATGTTTGGCAGAGTGGAGGGACAGCGCAGGAGAGGAAGGCCCTCGATTAGATGGATCGACTCTGTGAGTGGAGTGATGGGAATGAGTGCGTTTGAGATGGCGAGGTTGGCACAGGATAGAACGGCATTTAGGGCTCTTGTACATAAGGTTGCTATGAGTCACAAACGACTCAATGGCAGATAACAACAACAATTTGTTTTTTAACTGGGCTTTTTTTTATTTTTGTGTGAGTGTACCGTCAAATCAGATCTGACTGGTACAGGAGGAGATTGTCCCTCCTTTCCCGGCAGAGCATCTGGTGGATTCAAACCATGTGCCTCTGGGATTTAACTGGGCTTTTAGTGAAAGTTTATATAGAACTTGGATTTCCATTCATTTATTGTTACACATTTTCCTCCCTACATCACCATCCCCTAGTTCACTTTTCTCTTTGGAAAAAAAAAATTCTTTCATTGTTAGACAGTCGTTGTCTTGTCCCCCTCCCCTAGTCCACTTTACTTTGCAGCTCTTATTTTGGACTTGCATTCTTTAGCACTTTGAAGAGATAGATCCTTGATAGCAAATTCACCCAAAGCAACACATCTCTTGCTTTCTTGACTGCTGTTTCACAGGTACTGATTGTGGAGCCAAGTGAAATGAAACGGTTGATAATTTCAAACTTTTCCCCATCTGTCATGTTTCCTATTGGTCCAGTGGTGAGGATTTTTGTTTTCTTGATGCTGAGATGTACTTGAAAGCTGTAGTGTTTGACTTTCTGCAGCAAGTGCTTCAAGTCCTCTTCACTGTCTGCAAACATGGCTGTGTCGTCTCTGCATAATGCTGATGGTTGGAGTCTTGTTCCAATCCCAATCCCAATGCCACATTCTTCTTCATATAGTTCAGCTTCTCAGTGATTTACTCAGCTTACAAATTAAAAAGGTAAAGAACATAACCCTGACACACACTTTTTCTAATTTTAGACCATAAACTACTGCATAGATACTCTGTATTCAGACATTTTCCAACTACCATGACCTTGCCTGTTTCCTCCCCATGATTACAAGTTTTGCTGGTTTATAGACTAGGATTTTTAAAATCTGCCTTCTTTATTTACTCAGGAAGTAAATGACAATGTCTAAGCATAAAGACAAATAAGAGTGGTTGTTGTTGTTGTTGCTGTGTACCATAAATTTGGAACGGATTCATACCTGACCCTTAATTGCGCGGGAGGAGATTGCCCATCGTCTCCTATGGAGAAGCTGGTGGCCTCAAACCGCGTGCCTTTGTGATTGCAGCGCAAGTTCTTGCTAGTAGGCCAGCAGAGCTCCTACTCCCTCTGTATAAGAAAGGTGAGTCTCCCTCTGTATAAGAAAGGTGAGTGCCTGGAAAAATAACAGCATGTTTGGAAAAGCTGAAGGTGAGTGAAAGAGAGGAAGAACTTCAAGATGGACCTAGTGGCTGCAGCCATGGCTGTTTAAACGCGGCAGAGACCGTGGGGTGGAGAGCATAGGACAGAGCTTTGTTCTGTTACCACTGGATTGCTAGGGCAGATAACAACAATACTACCAACTATTAGGCGCTTGGAGGAGTTCTGACGATTCTGTGGTTAAACCACTCCGCTGCTGACCAAAAGGTTGGCAGCTCAAACTCACCTACTCTTCTGAGGGGGAAGGAAGAGAAATTCAGCCTCTTGTAAAGATCACAACCCTGAAAACCCTATGAAGCAATTCTGCTCTGTCCTCTAGGGGCGCTATGAGTGGGAATTTATTTGGAGGCCATGGGCATTAACTTCTGCACTAGTCACCCTTTGTACGCATGTTGCTTTTAAATCTCTACAATGACAGTGTGACTTATATACTTTTCCTCCACCGAGTTTTAATTAATTACTCTGAAAGCATAAATGTCTAGAAATGACAGTTAAAGGGACAAGATATAGGAAATCATCATACAGTGAAAAGTCTTCTTTTTATGAATAATGTTCCCTCAAAAATACTTGTCTTTAAACTTTAGTGATGATGTCAATGTTTTTTTACCTTGTACTTTTTCTCCCATCACATTTACTCTCTCCTTTCATCTGTCCCTTAATTCTGTAAATATCTTCTGGAGGACCACTATGTGTCAGGGACCACATGAAGCATCAGCAATAGCATAGTTATTAAGTAGTGTAGACTCTTATGAGAATATGTGTAGATTAAAAGCCATAGATGACATACACGCCCGTGTTTATTTTGTTTAGAATAGCAAAGAGCTGGAAACAACCCAAGTTCCCATCAACAAACAAATGGATAGCGAAGCTGTGGTATATTCACACAATGGAATACTACGCTGCATTGAAAAACAAGGAACTCATGAAATATTATACAAAACGGATGACCCTGGATGACATTATGCTGAGTGAAATATCTCAGTCACAAAAAAAACCAACTATTGCATAGGGCCACTGTTGTAAAACGGGACTGACATCAGGGTTGAGGGAAGACAGAAAAGGAGGGGTGGAATGATGTATACTGCATTGCAACACACGAGGGAGAGAACTATTTAAAAGGGATATATGAATAGGTATTCTTGTCATTACAGAAGTCCAGAGTGAAGGCTCATGGTGGAGTGAACTTGGGGGGAGGGATTGCATAACAATGAAAGAGTTTATCTTTTTCTTTTCAAGAAGAGTTATTGGGAGGGAAGGGGGTGGGCAGGGAGAAAAGTGCAACAATGAATGAGTGGAAACTCTAAGTCTCTGTAAACTTTCATTAAAATTAATTCTTTAAAAAAAAAACAAACCCATAGGTGACAATGGAGTGTCTGCTCATGACATCATGGGGCTACGGAACTGTGAAATACATGAGTCTCCTGATATAGATCCAAGAGGTCAGGGTAGAGCAGAAGAAGTTGTCACTACCTTAAAATATAAGCATTCAATAGGATGGAAGGGAAGGGAAGGGAAGGGAAGGGAAGAGAAGGGAAGGGAAGAAGGAACTAGCATTAGGTGGTGGTGAGGCATCTCTTGACTCATTGGTTTTCTATGTACAACAGACTGTGTCACCACCTGATCCTCTCCCCACCTCACAGTCTTCGCTGGATCAATACTCACTATTGCATCCAGTATGTCAATCCATCTAATTGAGGGCCTACTTTGTGTGTGTGTGTGTGTGTGTGTATCAATATTGACTTTTATCTCATTTGCAGTGATAGAAGTTTTTTCAAAAAGGTAAAAGATAACATTTCTTTTCTTTACTATTAATGTCTTGTGATGACCAGACTCTTGTCACAACAGAAATCAGCATCTTACTATCAATAGATGCACTGTTGTTGTTGTTGTTATGTACCGTCGAGTGGCATGCGACTCATAGTGACCTTATGTACAACAGCCCTAAACTCTGCTCTGTCCTGTGCTAATCACACTGTCTCTGACACTCCCATCCCCATTACCCCAGTCACTGAATCAGTCCACCTCATAGAGGGCCTTCCCCTCCTGTGCTGTCCCTCCACCCTCCCAAGCATGATGTCCTTCTCCAAGGACCTGTTCCTCCTTACAACATGTCCAAAATATGTTAGACGGAGACGCAAAATCCTTGCCTCCAAGGAGCCGCCTGGTTTAACCCTTTCTAGGATGAATCTGTTTGTTTTCCTAGCAGTCCATGGTACCCTCAATATTCTTCTCCAGCACCATAGCTCAAAGGCATCAATTCACCTTCTATCCTCCTTAGTCATTGTCCAACTCTCTGATGCATAACAGGTGATAGCAAAGACCATGGCCTGTATCAGACACACCTTGGTCTCCAGAGAGACACCATTGCTCTTTAGTATTTTGGAGAGGTCCTTAACAGCAGACTTTCTCATGGCAATACGTCTTCTAATTTCCTGGCTGCTGGTGCCAAGAGTGTTGACTGTGGAGCCAAGCAAATTAAAGCTGTGTACAATCTTAATCTCTTCACCTTCCATTCTGATGCTTCCAATTGGTCCAGTGGTGAGAATCTTTGTCTTCTTGACATTGAGCCTCAATCCATATTGGAGGCTGCAGTCCTTGACCCTCTGCAGCAGGTGCTTTAGGTCCTCCTCAGTTTCAGCAAGCAGAGTTGTGTCATCTGCATAAAGCAGATTGTGTGATTACATCATTTATTGAACTTACCATGTTAAACTTTGCTACTGTTACTTGAGTGAGATGGTTTTGATTTGCATCTCTCTTATTGCTAATGATTTGGTCTTTCCATATCTTTTTCCAATTTTGTAATTGGGTTATCAAGTCTTTTTCTTGTGGAGGACCCGGAGTATTCTGTAAACTTTTGTTATTATAAGACTCTTGTCTGAGAAGGTATTATCAAATGTTTGCTCCCAGTCTGTAGGTTTTCTTTTCACCCTGTTGTAAAAAATTTTTGATGCACACATGGATTTAATCGTTAGAAGGTCCCATGCATCAATTTTATCCTCTTTAGGTTGTGCATTTCTAATTGTATTTGGCAGTCTTTTTATACCTTGAACTAGCACTTCTAAGCTTGATCCCAGTTTGTGTCTTATGAACATTATTGTTTGGGATTTTATACTCTCAGGTCTCTGATTCACCTTGAGTTGATTTTTGTGTATGGTGTGAGATGTGGATCCTGTTTCAGCTTTCTGCAGGTGGAAGTCCAGTTTTGCCAGCACCATTTGTTGAAGAGGTTATCATTTCCCCATTTGATAGCTTTGATTTCCTTGTGGAATATCAGTTGACCATAGATCAGTGGGTCTATTTCTGGGTTCTCAATTCTGTTCCACTGATCTATGTGCCTGTCATTGTACCAGTACCATGCTGTTTTGGTTACTGCTGCTGTGTAGTAGGTTTTGAGGTCAGGGAATGCTATGCCTCCAACCTCATTTTTGTCTCTCAGAAGAGGGCCTACTTTTTTTCACTGGCCCTCCACTTTCCCAAGCATAAAGTGGCTAGCCCTCTCTGAATGGACGACAAAAGTAAAGATCTCAAAGGAGATTAATCAGAACTGGCTTTGACAAGCACTGTTTAAAACAGACTTTCAAAGGGGGGGGGGAAGAAGAACGAACTGGGGAGGAGGGTAGAGAAAATAGTGCAACAATGGATGAATGAAAACCCAAAATCTCTGTAAATGTTCATTAAAATTAATAAACTTTAATAATAATTTTTTAAAAAGGTAAAGATCTTTGTATCGCATGTAAATGCTCACCAGAGGGTACCCTCAGCTGAGGTAGATCCTAGCAATCAAGGGGACAGGATGGCACATCCCAGGGGACCCCAGGAAGCCTCTTTCCCCAGGTACACCAGCCGCTGCCCAGTGAGCCTAGGAACAAATGGCCATCATGGCGGGAAGAAAGGGATAATCTAGGAGAAGATTGTCACCTTCAGTATTTCAGTTTCTTCTTATTAAATAGAATTTTGTATTAAGTTCTTTACATGAAATATTCAATTGTTGCATATTTAAGTCTCATCTTTATATAACTTTTCCCTAAAACTGAACCCCTATTTTCTCAATCCAATGACTAAGCAAATTTTTTTTTCTTTTAACAGTCCACTGTTAATCCAGATCCTATCAAGTCGATTTCAACTCATGTCAACCTCCTGTATGGCTCTAAAAAGTCTACAGTTATTATAGCTTTTATAAGTAGGTTATCAGACAAGCACTTAACCAAAGGTATGTGCCATGTTGTTAACTAAGGGTAATTAACAAGTGTGAATTTCAGGAGGGAGGCTTCTGTTGGTGTAGTTACCTGCTGTCACCACTAGATGGTAGTTGCATGCCTGAGAGACAGAAATGCTGGTTCTGTCGGCCTTGCCTGAAACTAGTGAAACTAACCTGTGGGATTATCAAGAAATTGAGACATAATTGCCTAACTTAAATTTTAAGGGACCTTGGATCTTCTCTTTAGAAATAAACAGAACTTCAGTCTTTCCTTTAAATAAATGTGGCACTGTTTAAAATTAAATCTCTCAATCCCTAAGAGCGTCATACCTCCTCTCTCCTCACGTTCCCTTTTCATTTATTTTTTACTTTCTAATGATGCTGCAGATTTAACATCTCAACCTGGTAAATTGAACTGCTTGTTCCCTGTGTATGTCCTTCACGTCCATATCTATCAAAATTTAGGTCTTTCCCTTCATTTGAAAAAGTCATCACCTCCATCCTTATCCTAGTAATCGATTCCTTTCTCAAAGACACATCTCACCTGGCTTCTCTTCCACAAATGTTTGCTGTGGACTGCTAGAAAAATACCAACCTTTTCCTTTCCTATTTCCATTCTTTTAACAAGCTCAAGAATTTGCTTACTAATGAATGCAGTGTTTTGGTTTTTTGGTCTGGGTTTATTTGGTTGTGTTTTTGTTTTTGTTTTTGTTTTTTCTAAAGAGCTTTATGCATCTTGATAGCTTTTAACAATTTTCTGTGTTACGATTACAGACATTTCTTACTGTTTAAAATGTTTGCTTCTGGAGTGTAGGAACATATTTTAGCCACCCTTGGGTTCCTAAAACACTTAGCAGGATATTAGCTATCACATTAATTTGAAGGCTGTTGTAAGGCTGCATGGGGGGGGGGGCGACGGGGAGAGTAGTAACCAATTCAGCTACTAAAAATTGTGCAGGCTCAGGAGAGGTAGTTTATCCTTGAGTGCTATAGAAAAGGGAAAGATAGAGGGTAAAAGACTGGGACACTTGGACAGCTGGCAGAGAAGCTAATCCAGAGACTCCCCATGGCTACATTTTATGGAAAGATTTCTAAAAGTTACAATATTGAAGTTCCATTTACATCAAGGTGCTAAAAAGAGAGTATTCATATATATTGCTTCCTGGTTTCTCTGATACGGACAGCCTATGTCTACATCTTATCTATTCAGGATATACACAGACACCGGAAAAGTGAAATACACAATAGGTGTTACCAAGGGAAAACTGACAATCTGGTGAATTTGTTTAGTCTAGGTTAGTGGTCAGTGGAAATGTAAATGAAGCAGACCATCATAAGCTTAATGTTCCTTTGTCCTTAGCGTTTACTTTGTTTTTAAGAGGCTAACAATACTATCTGTTGATAGTAAAGGAGCTTTGCCAGCAAGGTGGACAAAACGCAGAGTCATCAGTATGGAGGCTTCTGCAAATTGGCTGTTTGGGTTTTTTTTTAAGTTGTCCATAGTATTTAAAAATCAGCTCAGTTCCTGCATAGCTAGCAGCTTTATACTAAAACAAGGCTATAGATATGATTTTTTTTTTTGCCCAAATACCAAGAATCAAGAACGAGGTAGTATGACAGTTGATTTCATGTGTCAAAACTTGGCTAGGTCATTCATTTGTCTAAATGTTAGCCTGGTTGCTATTCTAATGTAATATGATATAATATAGCCATTTTCCATAATGCAATATAGTCAAGCCATCAGTTGACACCAGCTGTTACCTCAATGAGTGTACTGTTACCTCCACACCTATCTTGATAGAATTCTCTTCATTCTGTCCTCTTTCCATCACCTGGTTCATGACTCTCAGAGTGACGTCTGCTGGAGTATCTAACCTGTTGCTGTGACCTTTGAATTTAGCAGCTGCCTTATAATCATGTGAGCCATGTGTTTGAAATAAAGATCTTTCTCTTTTCCTATCTTGATCTAGCTTTACTAATCCATTTATTGCCATTTATGTATCACTAGTTCTATTTCTCTAGAGATCTCTAAGCCACGTGGTAATTCTTAGCATTAGAGTCTCAGGTAATTTGGATAAAATTCATTAGTGAGATACGTGTAGTGTTATCTTTCCACCTACAAATGTGAAATGACCATCATGGAGAGAGAATCTTGTAGTCTTTAAATATATAGACAGACACTCTGGAATGCAAAGGAGAGCTGTGGTGGTCTGGTCTGTAGGGAGTTGTTACACTGTTAACTCAAAAGTGAAGTTTCTGCGGCTGTTTTAACCCACAAGCAACTCCAAGGAAGAAAGATGCTTCCAAGTGTTTCCACTGGGACAATGTGCACTGCAGAGATTGACAGCCTTCTGGAGACGTGCTGGAGAATCAGTTGAGAGTCAGCCCTAACTCGAGAGCAGAGGTCTGTAGCTGGAATGGCAAGGATACAAATCTTTCCAAAAGTCTGTATGTACAGCTGAGCTTAAAAAACAAACAAACAAACAAAAACCAAAATGCTTCAGATAGTGGGAATGAAGATGCATTTTACAATCACAGCAAATAAGGACCAGAGGACGCTGAATAGAATGCTAGAGCTGAAACTCGTATATAAACCCAAGACCTTTGAGAGACTAGCTGAGGGATTAAAGGTTTATTTTCCAAAATGCTTTCCTGATCCATTAACTTCCTTTTTCATGTGGATGGGAAGGAATATGCCCCAATTCTTAGGGGGAACAGACATGATAGGAGTTAACTTCCCTAGAAGAATAAAGCTGAATGGTAGTCATAAGTCAGGGTAAGATACTATCATGGGATGAGCTCTAGGGACGTGGAAACTCAGTAAAAATATTTGATGCCAAGGGAGAATGGAGGTGCCAAGTGAGAATGATGATTGCAGTCAGGGAAGGGGCAGAAAATATCGTCACAACGAGGTTCATGCCTATGGGATAAGGCCAGACCTATCCCTTTGCTTCGTTTCTCTTCAGAGTTTAGCCCAGAGGACTGGTTCAAATGACCTCCTGAAAGTTGAAAATATGACCATTTAATTAAAAAAAAAATCACGTCACATTTGCGGGTTCTGCCCACCACGCTGCCAAGTCCTGGTACTTTTGTTTTGGCATATTATTTTGTCATTTTCTAGAAAGACAGACTTTCTTGGCCAGCTGGGGAGTTCTTCAAGTCAAATTTGAACTGCTTTTATTCCTTTGTATAAATTTTTATTTTGAAAATGGTTTTATTGCTACCGTTGCCTGGTGGTGGTGGTGATAAAATAGGGGTTTTTTTCTTTTCTTTTTTTCTAAATCTAAACTATTAGAGCAGGGGAGCTCTGGTGGCCTAGTGGCAAGAAGCTGTGCTGCAATCATGAAGGTGCGTGGTTCAAGTCCACCAGATGCTCCCTGGAAAGGAGGGGCAATCTCCTCCTGCGCCAGTCAGGTCTGACTCAACTGTACACAGCAAGGGGGGAGGGGGAGAAGGTATTTGCAAACTGTTAGAACAAGTACTAAGAAAAGTGACCTTTTCTTTCTCTGTGTTCTGATATAAGGAGGTCTGTGGCTTAGGGGGTTATGTGCTGGGCTGCTAACCTAAAGGTCAGAAGTTCAAATCGGCCAGAAGCTCCAGGAGAAAAAGGATGAGACAGTCTGTTCCCATTAACATTTATGGTCTTAATAGTATGAATTCATTGACACTTGGGGAATTGTGAGCATCGTAAATACCATGAATACTGTCTAGAAGTCTAAATTACCCCGGTTTGTTTTGTGTCCAACACCATGAGAAAAACACATGCAGTTCAAATCCACCAGGTCCACTTTGGGAGAAGGATGTGCAATCTCCTCCCCTGTGATTCACTGCCTTTGAAAACTTCTGGAGGGTCAGCTATGGGTTGGTTCCACCTCAACAGCAAACAGTAGCAACCATAAGAAATGAGAGAAATTTAAGAGTGAAATATCAAGTATTTAGGAACTCAAGTGAAAGGGTATTAAGAGAAAGTATCTCTGAAGGGAGCTCTGGTGGCCTAGTGGCAAGAAGCTGCACTGCAATCCCAGAGGTAGGTGGTTCGAATCCACCAGATGCTCTGCTGGAGAAGAAGGGATAATTTCCTCCTGTACCAGTCAGGTCTGATTTGATGGTCCACGCACAAAAATAGAAAGAAAGAGAGAAAGAAAGAAAGAAAGAAAGAGAAAGAAAGAGAGAAAGAAGAAAATACATACATACATAGAAAGTATCTCTGAAAAGAGCCTCTTCCTACAGAGGAATATTTTTTATTTGTTGAGTCTGTTGAAAGTAAAGCAGGCTTCCATGCTTATAATTTTACCTCAAAGTAATCAGAGGAAGAAGATGTTTGTTGTTCTAGACGCTAGCGAGGCGGCTTTGATTCTTAATGACCCTGTTGTTGTTGTTGTTGTTTGTTGTTGTTGTGTACCATAGAGTCGGAACCAACCCATAGCTGACCCTTTGATGGGTTACTCATTCTTGTCCCGTGGAGCAACTGGTGGCCTCAAACCACGTGCCTTCACGACTGCAGCACAGCTTCTTGCCACTAGGCCACCAGAGCTCCCTAGTGACCCCTAGACACAACTTGAAATAGATGGAAGCCTTGCCTGATCCTATACCATCCTCAGTCTCAGCTATGTGTAAGCCTGTTGTTGAAAGTCCTAGGTTGAGTTTCTTTCCTCTTATCCTTGTTGTGGTTGTTATGTGCCATCGAGTCGACTGCGACTCCTGGTGACCCTCTGCACAATAGCTCTGAGCTCTCCTCTGTCCTGAGCCAGCCTCTCTGTCTCTGGCATGCCTACCCTCATTGCCCCAGTTCCTGTGTCAATCCTCTTAGCCTACCCTCCATCTTTTCCAGCATCATGTCCCCTTCTGAGGACCAGCCCCTCTTGATAACATGCCAGAGGGATATGAGACAAAGTCTAACAATTTTTGCTTCAAAAGATAAGCATCAGAAAAATAAAAATCTTCACAACTGGACCAATAAGCAACATGGTGATTGATAGAAGGGGGGGAGGAGATTGATGTAAAAGGGTTTATTTCACTTGGATCCACAGTCGACACCCGTGGAAGGGATAAACACAAAAGCCCACTGCTGTCGAGTTGATTTCCATGCTCTGTGACCTCCATTGGGTTTCTGAGGCTGTGAATTGTGATGGAAAGAAAACTGCTCATCTTTCTCCTGGGGAGCCACTGGCGAGAGCAGGGCACACACGGGACCTTTTGATTAGCAGTACAACTTGTCACTACCAGACTTCCCTTGAAAGGAAATTGTTGTCTTTTACCATCAAGGCAGGACGGACCTATAGTTGATCCTTCCAGGCGTTTTCAGAGGCAGTAAATCACAAGGAAGAGATTGCCCGTCTTTCTCCCATGGAGCAGCTGGGGGATTTGAACTGGGTGGTTGGGTTTGGGTTGATAACACCGCTCACTAATTTGATTATCATCTTAGCAACTCACAAGTTATTCCTGATTGTTGTTGTTGCTTGTTGTTGTGTACCAAGAAGTTGGAACCAACCCACAGCTGACCCTCCGGCAGGTTTTCAGGGGCAGTTAATTACATGAGAGGAGATTGCCCATCTTTTTCCCTTGGAGCAGCTGGTGGCCTTGAACCGTGTGCCTTCGAGATTGCCTTGAACCGTGTGCCTTCGAGATTGCGGCACAGTTTCTTGCCACTGGGCCACCAGATTCCTGATTAGGTTAACTAATTGTCTAATTTAGTGGTGGTTTTCGTGTAACAATAATTTCTATAGGAATTCTCATCAGAAGAGAGGATGGGAATGTTATCAGGATGAGCCAGTCAGACTTTGTAAAGCGGGGGTTCAGGTCAAGACAGGAAGACCCTCTGCACGATGGACTGAACAGTGGCTGCAACAACCAACTTAAGCAAGAAGCAGTTGTGAGGGTGGTGCCGGACCAGGCAGGCATTTGTGCTGTTTCACACAGAGCTGCTGAGACTTGAAAGGGACTCGACAATACCTCACAACAACAACAACAACAACAACAACAGTGACATTTCTTTGTGCATAGAATATTTGAAGTATAAATTTTCCTCTGTGTTCAAACACATTTTTTAAAAACAATAGTCCATAGAGGAGAGACTTCCTAAGTGTGTTGTGCTGGGAGGCACTCGCAGGTTCACAAGCTTTCCTTTGTCTTACCAGATGGATCCGAATTCAGCTGGGCCTGGGATTCTTGAGTGGAACCCTCCTCCAGTTAAAATTCTGTAGACTCACACACACTGACAGCTTTTATTATATGAATCATTTGAGAACACTTGGCTTACCTCAGACCCTTTCTCTCTAAATACTTTTGAGTGCATTTTCTAGCAAGGATACTCACTAAAATAAAAACTATTGCCATCAAGTTGCTGCTAACGCATAGCAATCATCCAGCAGGTTTCCGAGGCCGTAATGGGAGGAGCTGGTGGACTCAAACCATCAACCTAACATATAAGACTAAGAAACCTAGCATATAAGCACGGGAGCCCCCTGTAACAAGAATAATCTACATATTATTTTTCATTCACTTATACACGAATATAGGGAGCTCCGGTGGCCTAATGGCAAGAAACTGTGCTGCAATCCTGAAGGCAGGTGGTTTGAGGCCACCAGCTGCTCCGTGGGAGAAAGATGAGCAGTTTCCTCCAGTGTGATCAACTACCTCTGAACACCCACCAGAGGGTCAGTTGTGGGTCTGTTCCGACTCTATGGTACACACAACAAACAAAAACCAAACTTATATACACAGTGAGGGAACTCTGTTGGTATAGCCCATAAGGAGTTGCCTTGCTAGCCCCAAGATAGTGACTCTGTAGCAGGTCAGTTTCACCAGGAGTTTTGCAGGAGAAAGATGAGCTATCTCCTCCTGTGTGATTTATAGCCTCCTGACAACTTCTGAGGGATCAGCTATGAGTGGGTTCTAATTCCGTATCAGTGAGTTGTGAGTTTTTTAGGTACAGTTTGTTTCATAAGCTCCACAGGGCAGAAAATAGTTCTTGCTTGGTCCCTGCCAGACTCCCAGGGGTTAGAACAGTACCTGTCATTGATACAACAGATATTGGCCAACTTGTTCTGTGAAAATTCAAGACGTGAAAAAGTTAGGCTTTGAAGGCCAAGAGGCAACATTGAGGACATTATGTAGATATTTATGTAACAAGAGAAAACACATTTCCACAACTTTTTCTTGATGCAACTCAAAGTACAATGAAAGAGTACAATTATTTTGTAATTCTGATTTGTAATATAACCCTTTTGCAATATTGCCAGGCTGGATTAGGGAAAGGGCGGGGAGGGCAGCCAAAACGGTCTGGCCAATAGAAAATAGTGAAGCAGAGATGGTTCTGGGGAATGAAAGTGCAGCAACTGTTTCTGATAGCTCCCCCTCTACCGTGCTTCCAGGGCAAAGGGGTTCGGGTATTCCTATTCTGCTGGCCTCAGAGAAGCAGTTACTCAGATTACATGCAGTCAGTGGCACTGTAGCCAAAGGAGGGCTCACTTTCTCATTGTTGCTGTTACTGTTAAGTGTCGGTGAGAGAAGCCAAAAAGCCACCTCCAATGCCCCTGCCTTTGGGCAAATTCAGGCTGAGAGCAGAGCTGCCTGGAGAGTGTCCAGGCTAGAAGTCTTTACGAGGCAAACACAGCCATCTTTCTCCTGCGAAAGACTCGTGGATGGAAATCCCCCACCTTTTGGTTAACCACCGAGTGCTCTCACCAAGCACTACTCGTGTTTCCAATGAGAGGCACAGATTCCTTCATTCTGAGCTGCCTTAGGGAAATAAACGGTCTGCCAGGTTTATGAAATCAAAGAGAGAAGTTGGATAAAAGGAAGAGCTAGAAACAATAAAGATTTCATTGTTGTTGTTATGTGTCATTGAGTCGCTTGTGACTCAAAGGGACCCTTATGTAAAAAAGCTCTGAACCTTGCTCTATCCTGTGCCAATCTTATTGTCTCTGACACACCAACTCACATTACCCCAGTCACTGAATCAATCCATCTCATCTAGGGTTTTCCTCTCTTGCACTGTCCCTCCACCCTTCCAAGCCTGATGTCCCTCTCCAAAGATTGGTCCCTCACTGCTACATGTCCAAAGTACATTAGATGAAGCTTCAGAAGCCTTGCCTTCAAGGAGCAGCCTGGTTTCACCTCTCCAGGATGAACCTTTTTGTTCTTTTGGGAGTCTATTCAATGATCTTTACCTGCACCACAGCTCAATGGCATTGATTCTCTTTCTATCATTCCTTGTCATTGTCCAGCTTTCTGACACACAGCGAGTAATTGCAAAGACTATGGCCTAGAACAGGCACACCTTAGTCTCCAGAGTGACATCGTTGCTCTTCAGTACTCTGGAGAGGTCTCTGGCAGCAGACTTTCTCCATGCAATTTGGTCTTTTGACTTCCTGGCTGTTGGTACCAAGAGTGTTGATTAGACATTGTCATAAATTAATTCTTTGGAACTGACATAATGAAACAGAATTTCTATGAATGAGTGAATGAAAAAATAATATGGCTTCCAAACTTTCACTCAAATAAAAAGAAACAAATAGACAAACTCTCAAACTCATTTCTGTGGAGTCTGAGTCAGCTCATCCCTGAGCTCCTTTGGGTTTTCTAGGCTGTAAATCTCAGGGGTGGAAGTCGGCCGTCTTCTTCCTGAGGACCTGAGTGGGTTTGAACCACCAAAAGGCACATCTTGTAGGTGAGTAGCACAACTCCAGTGGCCTATCCCACCAGTGCTTCCTCAAATGAGTAAGTAGCATTTAGAAAATCAACCATGATGAAATCTTAGGTATGGTTATGGAGGACATTGTCCCTCCCTCCTGAGGAGACGTATTGGGATCTTAGCCCCTGCCTCTGCGGATACGGATACGTATAATCCCATTTCAAAATAGTGCTTTCTTTGTTGTGCTAAATAGAATAGACCAGAATAAGGTGAGTTCTAAATCTAATCACTTCTGTCTGACTTAGAAAAAGGATAAAAGAGACACCGACAAACACATAGAAGAGAAGACAGATGCTATGTGAGGATTGCCAAGGAGTCAGGAAATATTTAAGACTACCTACCATGAGCTGCAATCCACCAGCTGCTCCTTTGGAAAGAGAAGGATGGGCAATCTCCTCCTGTGAGATTACTGCCTCTGAAAACTTGTTGGAGGGGCTGCTAGGGGTCAGTTCCAATTCAGCAACACGCAACAACAAATCTTCCAGGAAGGAATGGACAGGACCAAGACCCTGACTTACACCATAAGCCTCCAGAACTGTAAGAAAATAAGTGTTCTTTGAAGCCTCCCACCTGTGGTATTTGTGATAGCAGCATTTGGAAACCCAGACAAGCATATATGTATAAATGCACACTTTGTCCTGCTTTACAGGAAATGCTAAAAATGGATTTGTATCAAGTTCATAAAACGTCATAAAATGTCAATTATGTGGCAGTCACAGGAACATTGTCTTTCCCGACTCTTCCGCCACAAAAACGCTTCCAGGGGACTTTGCCCAGAACTGAAAACAAAGCGTCTTTCAAGAAGCAGGCTCAAGGGAGCTCTGGGGGCCTATTGACAAGAAGCTGCACTGCAATCCCAGAGGTACGCAGTTCGAATCCATCAGATGCTTTGCTGGAAAAGGCGGGGCAATTTCCTCCTCCTGTTCCAGTCAGATCCCATTTGATGGTACATACACACACACAAAAATAATAAAATAAATTAATAAATTTTAAAAAGAAGCAGGTTCACATTCTAGTTCCAACAGTGTGATGATTATGGGGAGACAAATTAATTTTACTCAGTCCCAGTTACTTCACCTATAAAATAGAAATAATAATAACTAATATATAGGGCTGTTATACAACTTAAATCAGGTGGCACAAACTGTATGCTGGCACAACATAATCACTTTAAATAAGGCTATGAGCTTCTGTCCTGTTTGTGTGTAATTAGAGAATGTTTACTCTGGGGAGGAACACCAATGCACCGCATACCCCAGATGCTGACTGATGCAGCCATATTGCTGTCTAGTTAATTCTGACTCATGGAAACTCTGTGATACAAAGTCAGACTGTCTCACAGGGTTGGCAAGTCTGTAACGCTTCACAGACCCAGGTTGACACATCTTCCTCACAAGGTGCAGCTCGTGGATTTGAGCTGCCAACCATTTGGTTAGCAGCCAAGAATTGAATCGCTGTGTCATCAGGAGTTTTGACTAATGCATATCAGCATGGAATTAACCTTCCCATCAAAAATGTACATATGCACGCATCAATCCATGCAAAGAGGGGAACCGACCTGACTTCTTTACAGAATCAAAATGTTCTTTTAGTTAACACACAGATCTCTTCTGAGTCCCTGTCGAACTATGTGAATGTTATTTTTCTAGCATGCAATCAGTTCTATTAGATCCCAGAGAAAGAAAAAGAGCCCTGGGATCGTAGTGCTTAGGAATTTGACTGTTAACGGAAAGGTTAATGGTTTAAACCTGCCACGTGCCCAGCAAGGGAAAGACGTGACAGTGAACTTGGAAAATGTGTAGAGCAGTCCTCCTCTGTCCTGTGGGGTCCTGTGAGTAGGAATCTATGTGGCAACAATGAGACAGATTGAAAACCAGCATTTTCTACATGTAGATGGACACAGAGGAAGAATTCTGTTGGAACTTAACTTTATTTCAAGGAAATGATACACACATTTAATTACATCCTTTCTGTTAAATTTAAAGAGTATTACACATTCAAGGAATTAAAATTGTTATACCTGCTCTTCCACATGGAACCAAATAGAACCAAAGTGGCTTTTTTTAGAAACATGAGAGAGGGTGGTGTTAAAATAGAACATTTTCTATATGAAGAACTGACATTTTTATTCCATACACCACCCACTCATCATCCTGCTCAAATTATCATTCCAATTCCTCAACCCTCAACTCAGAGTGTGTGTGTGTGTGTGTGTGTGTGTGTGTGTGTGTGTGTCCTTCTATTTATGGTAAATGAAAACCAATGTAGATGCTATAAAAAGACCATTAAGATGCCCACTAGCAGAACTCTCTGGGCTGAGGACATTTCAGGCTGGGCTTTCTGTAAAATGAAACAGTCCTTTAAATTTGACTTTGGAAATATCCTTTGTTTGGCATTGGACTACACCTGTCCGCCCCCTTGGTCAGTAGAGATGAATTTAATTTCCTCTATTCTTCGTTCCATTATCAACTCTGCAGGCACCTCTGCTCTGGAAATCCAATCAGTTCTAAGAGGTCCGAGCAGGGAAGAACTGCCCTTGAAACTCTCAAATGGAGGAAACAGCTTGAGAATGTTATGAGGCAAGACAGACTGACGTGAAAGATATTTTCATCTCCACGTGGCTAATGCCAACTCAGGGGAAGAGCTAGGAAAACAGAGCATGATGTGCTGTAAAATAATACTGAATGGAGCAGGTGAGTTCAGAAAGGAAGAGTAATGGAAAAGTGAGTCAGACACAGTGACTGCACAGTGGGGCTGTCCTCGGGTTCCTGGTCAGGGACATTAGTTGACAGACATCGATCTGATGCATGGACACTTTGTTTCTATTTAAAGGTAAACTAATTCATGCTACAAATTATTTGCATTCTGTAGAAAATCAATGCAGTAGTCTTTTCCCCTCAAAGGGTTTAATTTATTTTCTTTTATTATTTTTTGTGTTGTACTGTCACCAGAACTCGCCTAAAGGGGTTTTTTAAAAAGTTTTATTTATTTATTTATTTTTAATGTTCTTGTGTACTGTCGAATTGGATCCAGCTGGCACAGATGGAAATTGCCCTTCCTTCTTCAGCAGAACATCTGGTGGGTTTGAACTGCGCACCTCTGGCATTACAGTGTTAGCTTCTTGCCACTAGGCTACCAGAGCTCACCTAAAGGGGTTTTTTTTAAAACAATAATAATAATAATATTTTTTCAAATTTTCTTGTGTACTAATTGGATCTTTTTTTTCTATAATTATATTTTATTAATTTTCATAAACATTTACAGAGATTTTGGGTTTCCATTCATTCATTGTTGCACTAT
>NW_006399798.1:13023164-13035505 GCF_000299155.1 Elephantulus edwardii | reverse complement strand
CTTTTTACCCTACTGGAGAAGTTTTTGGATGTGCATAGGGATTTGAGTCTTAGAAGATCCCATTCATCTATGTTATCTTCTCCTGGTTGTAGGTACTAATTGGATCTGACTGTTACAGGAGGAGATTGCCCCTCTTTCTCCAGCAGAGCATCTAGTGGATTTGAACCACGTACGTTCGGGATTGCAGGGTACCTCTTCTTAGCTGCTAGGCCACCAGAGCTCCCTCAGAGCAGTCGTCTTAATGTAAAACTAGAAGGAAACGTGGAAGTTAGTTCTTAATAATGACCTATTGCTTGAAGTCACAGATTTCTCTATCACAGACTAAAGGAAAGAAGATTATTGCATAGAACATTTATCCACTTAAGTGGCTTAGTGGTAAGGAGTTGTGCTGCCAACCCAAAGGCACACTGTTCAAATCCACCAGTTGCTGTATGAGACAAAGATAGGTAATCTCCCTGGCAACTAATTGCCCCTGAAAACCTGCTGGAGGGTCAGCTATGGATCAGTTAAGACTTACATCAGGAAAGTAGGAAGGATGTTTTGCCAGTACATACCTTCTTAAAAAGCATGGTAGGATTTGGTTCTCATGAATTCTCCCAGGAGCCTCTGCTCTTCCTTTTCCAGCGAGAGGCCTCAGGTGATCTGCCAGAATGGTTCGCTACTCACTTGACCCGAAAAATCCCATAAAATCATGCAAATCAAGGGGCTCAAATCTCTGGGTCCATTTTAAGAACACCCAGGAAACTGCCCAGGCCATCAAGTGTACGCATATCTGGAAAGCCACCAAGTATCTGGAAGATGTCACTTTGCAAAAGTAGTGTGTGCCCTTCTGACGTTACAATGGTGGAGCTGGTAGGTGTGCCCAGGCCAAACAGTGGGAGTTACAGGGTCAGTGGCCCAAAAAGAATGCCGAGTTTTTGCTACAGATGCTTAAAAATGCCAATAGTAATGCTGAACTTAAGGATTTAGATGTTGATTCTCTGGTCATTGAGCACATCCAGGTGACCAAAGCGCCCAAGATGCACTGCTGCACATACAGAACTCATGGTGGGGTTAACCCCTCCATGCGCTCCCCCCGCCATATTGAGATGATCCTTCCTGAAAAGGGACAGATTGTTCCTAAACCAGAAGAGGAGGCAGCCCAGAAGAAAAAGATCTCCCAGAAGAAACTGAAGGAACAAAAACTTATGGCTCAAGAATAAATATGTCATTAAATCAAATGAAAATAACTCTAAGAAAAAACATAATAAAGTTACTGGGAAAGAGTACCCCTCCTATTTTGCGTTACAGATAGGGCAAATGCTTTCAGTTGGACAAAGCCTATGTCGTCCATCTTGGACGCTTGACCCTATTATTGCATGACCTTGGGATCATCTCTCCTTTTTCATTACTCCTTTCCACAAAAATGAAAATGCACATGAGAAGATGCGGGAAAGCGGTCTTGTTTTGTTTTGGTTTTATGCGTGTCTGTTTCCTTTGTTTTATTTTGTTTGGGGATTCCTGGGTAGACATTTTTATCTCTGTGAAATATTCCTACCCATTAGGAACTTCAAAATAAAATTGCATGTTTACAGGGGTCAGAGTGGACTGTAGACTGAGATGGAAGCTTAAAAATACACATCACATTTTTATTTATCATTGAAAACAGAAATATTTAAAAAAAAGTTCCACAAAAGGTTGAGTGTGTTATCCTATAACATGAATGTTCAGGCCTCAAAGCCACATATTTGTAATTATCATTTCTTTCTCTGAATATTTATATTGTACCTGTTTAAAATGCAGGTTGAAACCTTGTGTTGTGTTGTGGACTATAGAATAGGAACCAATTCATAGATGACCCTCCAGTGGGTTTTCAAAAGCAGGTAATCGCTTGGAAGATTGCCCACCCTTTTCCAGCGATCTGTTGGTGGCCTCGAACTGCGTGCCTTCAGGACTGCAGTGCAGCTTCTTGTCTCTAGGCCCCCAGAGCTTGAAACCTTAATAAACACCAAAAAATTAAATCAGTGGATTCAGCTTTTAATCCTTTGATTCAGATTTAACTCAGTTAAATGCTTCCTCTCTTTTCCTCACAAGCCCTCCACGTTCAGAGTATGGTGGCGTGACAACATCAGGGGAACTGAAAAGGGATATAAAACTGGGAGAAGAATTCTGGTCTATTTTCCTACACTGTCCTTCAATGATATCTCTCTATCTTTTAAAAACAATAATTTATTAAGAGCCTCCTGCGCCCCATCCTCACCCTCTCGAGGCTGTTTTTCCACTTGCAGATCTTGCAGTACTGGGCCTAGGAAGAAGGCTGGGCGCGGGGAGCAGTGGACTGCTCCATTAGCCTCTGCAGGGGCTGAAACTCTCTTCTTCCTACTGCCTGAACACAGCAGGCAGCTCCAGTTGCTCATACAGTGCCTTCCCCAAGGCCGCCTCAGCCTCCTTCTACCCGTAATTCTGCAGGACCTGGCATTGCTCCCGAGAGGCCCGCTCCAGACACTGTATCCCGAGCCAGCTGCATTTGTTGTCCTGGATGTCAGTGCCAATTTTGCCTGTCACACTTCAGTCACCAAAAAAGATCCAAGTAATCACCCTGAATCTGAAAGAACTTGCTTATCTCCAGCAGGACCTTCTTGGCCTTTGTATGCTTCTTCATGCCAACCACCGATGCCTACCATACACTTCACAGCAGCCAAAGGAAAGGAAAAGGAGTAGAAAGATATCTTGTACTTGGCAATCAACTTTTACCTCTTTTCAGTGAATCTGCTAAGATCCATCTTGGCCCTGGGGTTCCAGGGATGAAGCCCAGGGGTCTGTCTGATCTCAGTCCAATAGGAACTCTGCAGGTGGAGTTCCATCAGGTTCAAACAACAGGACTGCTCCTGGCAGTCAAGCTTCAGCAGGTGGTAGGTTCAAGATCCCTCCAGCCGCATTAAAGGCATCCAACCCTATACTTGGCTTCTAATTCCAGCAGGGCTGCCTGCGTCAGGTAAGGGATGGATCCTTGATGTCTTCTTTTACAAGGAAAATGCTTAGAGCCACTCCCCACACCAGCCGCCCATCTGGGACCTGCAGCAAACCGTCCATAGTCTACTTCCTGGGCTCTGCCTGCCAGCTCCTGGAACAACTGCTATTGTTGTTAGACGTCAGCTGTGCCTGCCTCCAATGGCACTGTGCTCCCTGGCCTTCCTGGGCCGGGCATGGCCTCTCCTATCTCTGGGTGCCCCCACATCTTCCTCAGTCAGTGCCCTGAGAATCGGGGAGACATGCTGGAAGGAAGGCTCCTTCTCGTGGGCGTAACCTCTCATTTCTGGTCTCCGATTCTAAGGGAGGTACAGACAGCTCTGTTCTTGGGTGCAGGCTCTTGCTTGGTGCCTCAATGATATTTCTTGAGATACTGCTTTTCACTTCTAGTCTTTGCTTTCTTTTTTTAATTGAAATTTTAACGAAAGCTTACACAGACTCTGGATTTCCGTTCATACATTGTTGTGCATTTTCCTCCCTGCCCACTCCTCCCCTCCCCCACCCAGCTCACTTTTCTCTTTGAAAAGAAAAAAAAAATTCTTTCTTTGTTATACAACCACCCACCCCCCTTCAGTCCGCTTTACTATGCAGCTCTTATTCTGGACTTTTGTCGTGAAAATAATACCTAATCATATATTCTTTTTAAGTAGCTCTCTCCCTCATCTGTACATCAATACATTACCTATCCCCTCTTTTCTTAGGTTCCCCCCAACCCCAATGTCAGTTCCTTTCTACAACAGTGGCATTATGCATATTTGTCCTTTTGTGACTGAGCTATTTCACTCAGCATAATGTCCTCCAGGTTTACCCATTTTGTATAATATTTCATGACTTCCTTGTTTTTCAGTGCTGCATAGTATTCCATTGTGTGAATATACCACAGCTTCTCTATCCATTCATTTGTTGATGGGAAGTTGGGTAGTTCTT
Organism: Elephantulus edwardii; assembly: GCF_000299155.1. Taxonomy (NCBI): domain Eukaryota; kingdom Metazoa; phylum Chordata; class Mammalia; order Macroscelidea; family Macroscelididae; genus Elephantulus; species Elephantulus edwardii. The sequence continues at coordinate 13,031,569 of NW_006399798.1, read as the reverse complement.
TCATTTCTGCACATATCTGTTGTCATCTGGTGGGACATTGCCATTCATTTATTTGTCTGGGCTATCACTCTTCATGGATTTCAAGTCTAAAGTCTATAAAACTCATTCTATGCTCTCTTCTTCCCAAACAGACCCATGACTTCTCCTTCCCTGGGACCCTTTTATGTCCATCACTGAGCATAGAACACTCTGGAATACAGCCCTGCACAAAGGCAGCATCTTGACCTTTTGGATCTCCTCTATTCAGAGGCACCACGATGCCATCTCTCTTCAAGCGCCACTGAAAATCCCACTGGGCTTCTGGATTGACAACCCCGAAAACCAGCCAGCCACTGTTACAAATCCAAGCCAGACTAAACGAGAGGGGATGGATGCGCTAACAAATCAAGCTAGGCACAAATCAAGTGGGATCCAGAGCCCAAGAAAGTTCAAAGTAGACACAAAAACTGTACAATAAGGAGTGATTGTCCGAGGCTGCATTTAAATACGCGCCTTTTATTTTCTTTTTCCTTCACATCTTGTTAGTGGCCCCAAGTCTAAACATGCTGTGGCATTTGCACTTCCAAAACCACAATAAGCCACATTGTTGTAGCAACAAATGCAAGAACACTGTTACAGTTAGAACATGAATTTCTAAAACAAATCAGTTCCTCTACTGTTCTCTCTGGCCAGTTCGAGCATTTGCATGGCCTCAACTCTTACCTCCATAAAGATGACTCGGGGATCTGTAGCCCTCAGGAATCTTTTGCTCATAAGTCAATTCTGGCTCACAGCTTGAGTCTGTTGGACAGAGAACTGCCCCATAGACCTTCCAAGATTCTAAATTCATATAGAAGGAGAATTGCCACATTTCTCTACTACAGCGGCCAGTGGGTTCAAACTAGAGCTTTAGACTGGTTCATTCTGGTTCTACTCCCTGCCCAGAATTTGCATTTCTACCTCAGATATACTGAATCACGATCTACATTTGACATGAACCCTGCAGAATTCTTTAATGCCTTTAAGACTCTTTCAGGGTGGGGGTGGGGGATGCCCAAACATGTCTTCTAATACTGGTGATGCCTTGCCTAATGCCTGCCAGACATTTAGTTCTTCCTGGTTGTTTTGAGATCTCAAACTCATTATCTCCCCAACAGAAATGAGCACTTTCCGAGAAATGTGCTCACCAGCCTTCAGGCTCCCATGGCGTTCCTATGAAGTCACTCCCCTTCAAAACCAGAAAGCTGTCTTTGAGTCTCTTTCTTTTTTTTTTAATTAATTTTAATAAAAGTTTACAGAGACTTAGGGTTTCCAGTCATTCATTGCTGTACTTTTCTCCCTGCCCACCCCCTCCCCCTCAATTAATTTTTCTCCTTGAGAAGTAAAAGAAAAACTCTTTCATTGTTATGCAACCCCTTCCCCCAAATCCACTCCACTGTACAGCCTTCTTTCTGGACTCCTGTCATGACAAGAATACACATTCATACATCCCTTTTAAACAGTGCTCTCCCTCATCTGTTTCAATGGAGTATACATCATTCCTCCCCTCCTTCTTTGTCTTCCCTCAGCCCCGATGTCAGTCCCGTTATACAACAGTGGCATTAGGCAGTTTTTGTCCTTTTGTGACTGAGATATTTCACTCAGCATAATGTCCTCCAGGGTCATCCTTTTTGCACAATATTTCATGAGTTCCTTGTTTTTCAGTGCTGCATAGTATTCTGTTGTGTGAATATTCCAGAGATTCTTTATCCTTTCGCTTGTTGATGGGCACTTGGATTGTTTCCAGCTCTTTGCTATTTCAAACAAAGCTGCAATAAACATGAGTGTGCATTTGATTCTCTTTCTTACCCATTAGCGGCTTCTGGCTCATATTCCCTGTCAGTCTTGGACTGATGTGAAATTGTTTGTCCTGAGTGCTTTCGTTTTTTGTTTTTATACAATCTAGAGAGATTGCATAGTTTCAGTTATTCACTTGGCTTGCATGTATATGAATGGTGCTCTGGTGTGACACCAAAAAGAGGCACAGAGGCACTGTTGGGAAAGATGGCACCAATGCACAGTTGCCACAAACAGTCACCTTGTTAAAAGGGCAGTATTTGCATGGCACCATGAGATGAAGTGCAAAGAGAGCCTATTGTTGAGTAGAGGCTGAATGAGGACAAATCCCGAAAGGATGCGAGAGAGAGGAAGAGTACTGAGCCCAGGAAACAGAGGCAGGTCTCCACAGGCTGACCTCAAGGCAGTGGGCGTGCCTGAGCACAGAGGGCCAGAGGCAGGGAGAAGAGAGGCTAGAGGCAGGGAGAAGAGGATGAGGCCAGGGAGCTGTGAGGGACTGGACAGAAAGGGCCCCAAGGCCCCTGAGCCAGGGTCATGTCTCTGGACTCCACAGCTCAAGGGGTGGGAACCACTGGAGAATTTTAACGAATATGGAATGATACAACCGGACTTAAACTTTAAAAGGATTGCTGGGAAAAAGAAAAATCAACAGCTACAATCAAACCATTAAAAGGTCAACAAGGAAAGAACCTGAAGGCTCTGCGCAGAACCAGAGCTGCATTTGACCATAAACCCCGACCTTGTGTTCCACCCGAAAGTCATACAGAAAAACAATATACTAAGACTTCGCCCTGAAACTCCCAGATCTGGAGACTGTCAAACTGAGGTCGTTCCTTTGCTTTTTGTTGGAGTCCCCCCACCCCCAACCTCTTTGGAATAAGAATTGGTGAACAGACTTTTTGAGGGCAAAGGGATGAAATGAGACGCCCTATCACTGATGGAGGCAAAAATCGCACACTATCTACCCTGAAGGGCATGCTCAGGAGAGAGTCAGCAAGTCCCCTGCATTAAATGAGAGCAAACACTGTCCACTCAAAGGGCCACTCAGGCATTAGCAAAACACTAGTTTGATTGCTTTGTAATCTCCCATGTGGACTACAAGCCTACAAACCGATTCCTACTCTCCTAGCGGCTGCATTTCAGAGACTGTAAATCTGTATGGGAGGAGATTGCCCTTCTATCTCCCATGGAGTGGCTGGTGGATTCGAACCACTGATCTTTTGGTTAGCACACAATGCACTATGCCTCCAGAGCTCCTTTTTCCTCATCTTGTGGGGAGAGAATCTAGCATGCATTGGGCAAATTCGAATCTAGCATCCGAAAGACAACTCAGAAGACGGTGCAACTTAGAAGAGTGAAAAGGGAGAAAGCTAATAAGGAAAACCATCACAAAGCCTGAAGCAGCAGTGGTGACAACGCTTAATAAAAGTCAGAAACAATTAGCAGATTATACATTGTTGAACTTGAACTCGGCAATAGAAAATGTTTTGGATGCTTCTATGTGAATGCATATATAAGAAATATGAGTAGAATAAAGCAACTGAAGATGCTAAGAGATACAGAACACAGAGCCAGATAATCCAATGAAGATTATTGGTCCCCTTGAAACAAGAAACCTATCAGGCAGAGTAGACGATGGATGGAAAGATATACTAATATATACATAAAAACGGCGCAGAAGGGAAAGGCCCTCTATGAGGTGGATTGATTCAGTGACTGGGATAATTGGGATGGGAGTGTCAGAGACAGTGCGATTGGCACAGGACAGAGTGGAATTTAGGGCTGTTGTACATAGGGTCGCTATGAGTCGCAGGCGACTCGACAGCACATAACAACAACAACATACATAAAAAATAAAATAGAAAGAAATAAAGCATATTTGTTAAAGTGTATAGTATATAATAGAAAGTGTATTTATGTTATATTAAAGAAATATTAAAAAATATGGTAGCGGGGTGGGCAGGGAGAAAAGTACAACAATGAATGACTGGAAACCCTAAGTCTCTGTAAACTTTCATTAAAATTAATTAAAAAAAAAAAGTTGAGACTGGTAGAAGGGATAACAGCTGAGAACCTAAACACTGTACCACCAAAGCTCTAAGAGCATATGTAACTTGTGTGATTAAAAATGTTTAAAGCTAAAAAAAAAATAACATAAAATAAAGGGAGACTAGTACGACATGTCCACATCTAAAGAGCATAGTGTTTTGTTCTGGGACGCTCCGAGTGCTTTATAATTGCTGAATCTGAAGAATAAAGATTCACCTCACCAAGAAGGTAAAGCAAACCATCTTGGGGTTATTGTCATTGTCCTTGGCAGCTGCTATTGGGTGCACTATGACTTGTCGCAACCCTGCAAACAAGAGTGAAGCCATAGCCCTATCCTGCACCGACAACCTCAAGCCCGTAGAGCAGCCCCTGCGTTTATCTGTCTGTTAAGGGTCTTCCTCTCTTTCTCTGACCCTTGACTTTTCTGAGCAAGATGCCTTTTTCCACAGACTCGCACCCCTTGAGAAGATGCTTCAAGTTTGTGAGACACAGTTTCAACATCCTTGCCTCTAAGGATTCTGACAAAAATCGTGGTGGCTCCCCCTCCAAGACACAGGGTGGCAGGGCGAGCTGGTGTTAGAGTTCTCTCTCACAGCTTTCCAAGTCTGAAGGAAAATAGGGCATAAAGTGAAATCTACAGGTATGTCATGCAGCCTGAGATTCCCAGGTCGGATGCACAGGCATTATCTGGAGGCCAGACCCACCGAGGCTGCATTTGGAGGAGTCGCCAGGCTCGTTTCCATGCGTATTAAAGTGTGGAAGTTCTCATGTAAATAAAGCCCGATCAGTATTAGTCTAGTGTAGTTATGACCTGTTCCTTCTGGTATAAAATCATATTCACAAACATGAAATACCACCCTCGGGTCCACTTAAATGCATGAAAATAAAATCCAGATTTATTTAAAATATGAATTGAGCCAGAAGCAAGAAGTACTGATGTTAAATGCACTTAATCACAAGACGAAACAACTATGAGAATTGTGCTTATGGACCTGGATATTAATACAATAACCTGGGATATTTTAAAAGTTACATAATTCATGATGTTTAGGAGTTGGAAGAGAGAAGTCATCTCTAAATACTATTGAAAAGTGAATTTTTTTAAAAAAAACTTTGTATGCCATTTGAGGGAAAGTTAGAGAGTAGATTGCTTTTCCATTCAACTATCCATCCATATTTTGTCTTAGGACATTGATTGCCATCAACACCATGTAATCAAACTCTCACCGTTCGTCGCCCTGATTCTGGTTACTGTCTCTCCTTCCTCTCGTGTCCTGCCTTCTGAGCTTTATCCTGAGGCAAACACTGTCCTTCTGATCTTGTGTGATTGTTACCTCTCTGGTGTTACTGTTCACTTTAGAGATCTGTCTGTGGCTACAAGTCGTGCCACGGGGGTGAATTCCATTCTAGGCTCCAAATGTGTGCAATGTTTGTAAAAGGACATAATGAATCAAATGCATTCATGTATTTAGTGTTAACCCCTGTGCTTTTTAAAAAAAAATTACTTTAAAGATCTTATAGGAAATAAGTAAAGAGACATTCATTTAATGTTCAAGTCCTTAATTTTCTATTCCCTTTATTTTTCTTATACTAAATTCAACAACAACACCAACATAGCGAGAGACCGGTTGGCCTAGTGGACAGAACGTGTTGCTACCAAGCCAAAGGTGGGTGACTCTAATCCAAGGCCCTCAGGTCTGTTTGTAATTGGTTTTGGTCAAACATTCTCCTAGGTCATATAGCCCTGGTGTGTCCACTTGCCATACAGAGGTAACTCGTGGTTGCTGTGATGCTGAACACTGTGACACTGATGTGTCAAATGCGAAAATGGTTACCATGGTGGACAGTGTTTGGTGGAGCTCCTTGATTAAAACAAGCTTGGAAGGAGGAGTGGCATCCACTTCCGTAATAGCTTGCCTTGGAAACCCTATGAACCTGAAGAAAGGAGGAAAGTCACGCATGCAAGTGTTGAGGACTTTTGTTCATAAGGCCGCTATGAGTCACCTATGACTCAACGGCACTTAATAAAAACAGCAAATTTAAAGGAGCTCCAGTGGCCACATGGGTAAGGAGTTGCGCTTCCAACCCACAGACAGACGTTTCTAATCTGCCACCAACTCTGCAGGACATAGATGGGTAATGTCCTCCTGTGTCATTTACAGCCTCTGAACACTCGCTGGAGGGTCAGCTAGGTGTCAATTCTGACTTGACAGCAATACACAGTCTCAACAACAATACTAGATTCAAGGAGCCTTGTGGGGAGGGGCAGGGGGCACAGTGCATAGCGGGTTGTGCTGCTAACTCAAAGGTCAGTGTTTTGAATCTCTTAGCTACTTCGCTGGAGAAAAGTGGGCAGTCTCCTCCAGGTAAGATTTTCGACCTTGGAATCCCCACGAGGATTACCAGGAGTCAGAAAAGATTTACCTGCAAGCCTACCAGCTGCTCTGCAGGAGAAGGATGGACAGTCTCCTCCCGGGCCATTAACTGCCTCTGAGAACTCGCTGGGGGGTCAGCTCTGGGTCTGTTCCGTCTCTACAGTACTCAACAACAATATTTGTTATGCCTATAATCATCATTCATAATTTTATCTCATCACAAAACATAGGTCCAAACATTATGCAATTTCTCTGTGAAATGTAGGAAGCGAGCAGCAAACATTATCACCAAAACCTTACAATCTTATAGGTCCACACCCAGTCTTATAGGTCAACCATCATTCTCTTCATGCCACGAACATTGCATCTATATACTCTGTAGGTCACACTAGACACTTTCCCTTTAGCCATACCTGAGCTGAGTGTTGATCACTTTTATCTGAAGGAGGGCCAGACTGTCACACCGTTGGAAGCAGAAGTCCCACTGAAGAAGGCGCCTTAATGTGGTAGTTTGCTGAGTTTATGTCGTTTTCCTTTAATCCTCCAGTCTCATTAGAATTTATCCTGTTGTGGCTCCGTTGTTATTGCTGTTGTGTGCTGTCGAGGTGGAAGCGACCCATAGTTGACTCTCCAGCAGGTTTTTCAAAGGCACTTAATAGCGCGGGAGGAGATCGCCCATCCTTCTGCAGAGCTGCTGGTGGATTTGAACCTTGTGCTTTGGGGTTTACAGTGCAGCTTCTTACCATTAAGCTCCCAGAGCTCCCTTGAAGCTCCACTGGACTCATAAGATGGACAAGGCAGAATCTTTCTCAGTATTGGTTGGTTTTCTTGGTGAGTACCTATTGGTGGTTTGGCAATTTTCTTGCTGGTAGGGCTGTCAGATGCCACCGTGCTGCCGCTTCTCTTTGCCCCGTGTATCCATATGGATCCTACAGCTTTCACCGGTCTGCCCTCTTTGGTACACTAGGGGTGCGGATAATATGTAACCTAGTGTTGATGTAAAGGATCTTTGGTCTGCTGCCCTGTTGTTGTTGTTGTTGTGTGCTGTCGAGCCAGAACCAACCCCATACCTGCCCTTCCAGCAGGTTTTCAGAATCAATGAATTGCATGGGAGGGAGACATCCATCATTCTTCCTCAGAGCTTCCAGTGGATTTGAAGCCTGTGCCTTTGGGATTGCAATGCAGCTTCTTACCACAGGGCCACCAGGTCTCCCATAGTGTCTGCTTCACTAGGTATTTTTCTTTTTCCCCCTGCAGGGAATGTGGGGAAATCCCAGACTTGAAAGCATCCCACACTCAGGTAATAAACTAGGTTGGATAGTTTTTGTAATAAAAGGAAGGGTGTTGTTGCCAAAGGGTAAGAACTAAGAACAGCGTGATTCTAGAACGGGGAACAAAGGAGCCTTTGGTGAACGTAGCACTTATGGCAACTAGAAGGGATGAAAGGTTCTGGGGGAACCGACTCAAATACATGTCTGAGTTCCAGATTTATAATTTGGATGTTTATTATAATATTCAAAACCACGATTTTAATATCTACAGTATTAAAAGCAATGTTTATAACATTACAAACACTCGACATGTGTAGCAAGAATAAAGAAATTTGTATAAAGCCGTATACATAGCAAAACTCTCAGGCACCAATCTACTACAATCTCCCTTGTGCAAAATATTGAGTAAACATCAGCTGTATCCCTTTATAGGAGGACACATTTACTTATTTTTACATTAACTTAGAATAAAAAGCCATTACAATAATAATACAATTTTTTTTTCAACAAAGGAAAAATCATGCCAGCTCTTTCAAAAACTACCTTCTGTTCTGCAGTATCACCTTCCAGTCTTGTTCAGTCTGCACTAATAATTTTGCATAGTTGCAGGAAATCAAAGTTCTTAAAGTCTGAGTTTTTTTTTAAGGCAATAGAAATTGTGTATATTCAAAGGAATTCAGTTATAAGAAATTTAACTGCCTTGCATTTTCACTTAAAATTCCCAGGGGAGAATTTTCAGTCTTATCAGCTGCTTCTTGGAACCTTTCTTCAGGAATTGCTGATACTGGTTTTACAATTGTTCTCCTTTAAGAAAGGCCCATTAATTAAATTCCAAGCCTGCAGTGCACCTGTCCAAACGAACAATTGGACCTCAATTGTTGTTAGCCAATTCATT
>NW_006399798.1:13021804-13022434 GCF_000299155.1 Elephantulus edwardii | reverse complement strand
GTGCATCTCTGGGATTGCAGTACACCTTCTTGCCACTAGTCCACCAGAGCTCGCCACGGGTCACTTCTGACTTGAGGGGACAAAGCAACAAAAGCAACCCCAGACGGACTGCCTCAGAATCAGAATTTTCCGCAAGATTCCCCAGGTGGTTTTTATTGATCCTCAGGTAAGTCTTATGTATACAAAATCTTGGGGCAGAGGGTGTTAAAGTGCACATTCCGATGCTATCTGTCAGGTGCAGAAATGCAAATACTCAGCAGGAGAATAGATAGACTTAAGCAGTACAAAGTCTTGCCCAGAAATCATGAGGAGGACATTTAGCACACAAGGCAAGTGTGCCTCAAAATACAGAAGGGTTGATGAGTTCTGGTGGCCTAGTGGCAAGAAGCTGCACTGCAGTCCCAGAGGTGTGCGGTTCAAATCCACCAGATACTCTGTTGAAGAAGAAAGGGCAATCTCTTCCTCTACCAGTCAGATCTGATTTGACGGTACACACATAAAAAATAATCTTTAAAAAAATACAGAAGGGTTTCCAAGGAGTCCTCCTCGTGAGTGTTTAAAGTGCTAGTGAGCAGTTCAGTTGTTCCAATCCACTAGTTGCAGTTTGAAAGATGTGGCAGTCTGCTTCCA
>NW_006399798.1:13013919-13020384 GCF_000299155.1 Elephantulus edwardii | reverse complement strand
TTCTGGACTGACAATAATACCCAATCATATATCCCTTTTAACAACAACTTTCTTAGAGATTACAGCTTTGGAAACCCAAAGGGGCAGTTCTTCTCTGTACTATAGGGTCAATAGGAGTCAGAATTGAGAGCAGTATTTTGGGGGATGGTCATCTTTTTTTTTTTTTTAAGTTTTTGCCAAAGACTTCTGGTTTCTTTTGTTTGTTTTAAGCTTTAGCTAAAGAACCCTGGTGGTGCAGTAGTTAAGAGCTCAGCAGATAAACAGAAGGTTGATGATGTGATGTGCCAGTCACTCTAGGAGATAAAAATATCTGTTTCCATAAAGATTATAGCCTTGGAAACTCTGGGGGTGGGGTGTGTGGGGGGGAGTCTGTCTAAAGGGCCACTGGAAGTTGGAACTGAAGTAGGCTTGACAGCACACCATGATAATACCACTTTATCTCCTTCTCATTAAGTAGAGAATGTAACATCAGAGAGTTTGAAAGAATGCTAGATGATTAGCCTATTGTCTTCCACTTAGGCTGCCAGTGGGGTGTTGTGAGGTGTCTAGTAGACCATGGTGCATCATGGCCCCATGATCAACAGATGGAAATCTTACTCTCTCCTGTGACACTTTCACTGTCTCTGCCATGCTGACACTTGTTGGTATTCCATCTCATTGAGAATCTTCTCTGCCCTCTGACCCTCTGCTTTCCCCAGCATGTTGGTCTTTTAACAAGGCTTGTCAGGCTCAAAGTCTTCCTCCGAGGAGCATCCCGTTTGCAATTCCTTTCATTCCTTTGCACGATTTTCAATAAATATTCTTAGATTAACAGATTATACCTTATAGGCAGTTCCCAGGTTAAGTCCCCAGGTTAATGACTTCCAATGCTAAGTCTATACATTCAATATGTTTCTTATCTAATGTCAGCTAGTCACATGTTTGTCTCAGCATATCGTTTATACTGTACCTTTCTATGTATTAAGAAAAAAAACCTAAGGAAATACTTCTGGGTACACTAAAAATGCCATTAACATAATAATACAGTAATAATATTTGGACAAGTACTTTGCAAAGGCATTTGACTGTGTAGATCAAAACAAACTGTGGCTGACTCTGAGAAAAATGGGAATTCCAGAATACTTGATTGTACTTATGCAAAACCTATACTTGGACCAGGAGGCAGTTGTCAGAACAGAGCAAGGAAACACTATATGGTTTAAAATCAGGAAGAGTGTGTACCAGGAATGTGTCCTAGGTCCATACCTTTCAATCTATATGTAGAACAGATCATCTGGGAGGCTGGACTCTGTGAGAAGGAATGTGGCATCAGTTTTGGAGGAAGACTCATCAACAACCTGCATCGTGCAGATGACACAAACTTGCTTGCTGAAACTAAGGAGGACCTGAAGCACTTGCTGCAGAAGGTTGAGGACTGCAGCCTTCAATATGGATTGAAGTCCAACATCAAGAAAACAAAGATTCTCACTACTGGGCTGATTAGTAGAACCATGATAGATGGTGAACAGAGTTGAGATTGTTAACTTCAGTTTACTTTTATTGTTAGCTTTAGTTTACTTGGCTCCACAGTCAACACTCTCGGTACCAGCAGCCAGGAAATCAAAAGATGAATTGCACTGGAAAGTCTGTTGTCAGGGACACCTCCAGAGTGCTGAAGAGCAACAATGTCAGTCTAGAGACTAAGGTGCACCTGATCTAGGCCATGGTCTCTGCAGTTACATGCTATGCATCAGAAAGCTGGACAATGACTAGGGATGATAGAAGAGTTGATTCCTTCGAGCTGTGGTGCTGGAGAAGAGTATCGAATATACCATGGACTACTAGGAGAAAAAATAGGTTCATCCAGAGAGGGTCAAATGAGGCTGCTCATTGGAGGCAAGAATTCTGAAGTTCTATCTGAGATATTTTGGGAATGCTGCAAGGTGGTACAAGTCCTTGGAGAGGGACATCATGCTTGGGAGGGTAGAGGGACAGTGTGAGAGAGGAAGACCCTCAATGAGATGGATTGACTCAGTGACTGAGGTAGTGGGAATAGGTCTGTCAAAGACAATAGGGTTGGCTCAGGATATAGCAGGATTCAGAGCTGTTTGTATATGGGGTCGCTATGAGTCACAGGCAACTTGATAGCACCTAACAACAATAGCAAAGTATGTATATTTTTACCTTTGATTTTTCATTGACTTTGCACAGGGTGGTTTGTACCTGTGGGTGGTACAAAAATTGGATGTTGATAACTCAGGGTCAGCCTATAACTTAAAAAGGATATTTCGGACCTAATGGGGCTTGCTGGTCTTTGGACACCTGAGTACTTGGATCTTGTCTGTAAGAGTTACTTGATAGTGGTTGGCAGTATAACACATAACCCATCACACCACCAGAGTTCTTTATAATCCAGTTACTAGCAAGTCCACTCTGACTCAAGTAAACACACCCATGTGTGTCATAGCAGAACTCCAAAGGGTTTTCAACAGGTGATTTTGGGAGGAAAGTAGATTGCCAGGACTTTCTTCCAAGGTGCCTCTCAGTGAACTCAGACCTCCAATCTTTCCGTTAATGGCTGAGTATGTTAACTGTTTGCACCACCAAAGGGTCCCTCTTAATATACAGACATAGTTAGAGTGTGGTCCGGAATTTCATTGCAATTCTCCTTCATGGTGTGGTCATAACCTTGCTTTTCATTCACTGTCCAGGCTGTGGGCTTTTTCTAAGGAATCCTGGAGGTATGTTATTGTTCTGTGCCAGCAAGTCATCTGCAACTCATAGCAACCTTATGCACAACAGCTCTGAACCCTGCTCTATCCTGTGCCAACCTCACTGTCTCTGACACACCTACTCTCATTCCTCCAGTCACTGAATCAATCCATTTCATCGAGGGTCTTCCTCTCCTGCACTGTCCCTCCACTCTCCCAAGCATGACGTCCCTCTTTAAGGACTGGTCCCTCTTTGCAACATGCCCAAAGTACGTCAGACGGAGCTTCACAATCCTTGCCTCCAAGGAGCCGCCTGGAGGTATACTGCATGCTGTATTGGGCTGCTAGCCAAAAGGTCAGGAGTTTGAATCCACCAAGGATTCATCATGGATTTCTCCATGGGAGAAACATGGGTAGTAGGTTTGCAGCTCGGGAAGCCCCGTGGAAGGTTACAGTTAATTGGGACTGGTCCCAGAGCCGTCGCCTTGGGCTTGGTGCACAGCCTGTGCTAAGAAGTTCTGGTGGCGCAGTGGTTCAGAAGTGCAGCTGCTAACCTAGAGGCTGGTGTTTGAACCCACCAGCTGTTCCCCAGGAGAAGGATGAGCCGTCCTGGAAACCCAATGGAGTAGCTCTATCCTTCCCTAGATTGTGGCTTTGGTGTGAAATACATTTCACAGCTGTGAATTTGATTTTGGGGAGGTCTATTCTGATTCCTTGTTTTACAAGCTTTGCGACAGGTTTGCTTCAGAAGTATGGATGTCAGGGAGCTCCAGTAGCCCAGTGGCAAGAAGTTGTGCTGCCATCCCAAAGGCACAAAGTTCAAATCCACTAAATGCTGTGCTGGAGAAGGAGGGGCAATCTCCTCTTGTGCCAGTTGGATCCGATTCGACTGGACAGTACACAGTGGGGGGGGGGTGGTATCTGGATGTCCAACTACAGGGACACACATCTCGTCTTCATTCATGGTCTCGTGTGTGTGTGTGTGCGTGCGTTAGTGATGCAGTGGTCAGGGACTTAGCTGCTTACTGAAAGGTCTAAACCCACCAGCCATGATGCTGGAAACCTGTTGCTTCAGCCTAGAAAGCCTCAGGGGCCAATTCTCTGTCCTGCAGGGCCCTTGAGGGTCAGCATCTGGATGGCAAACAACCACCAGTGCAGCCTTTTCCTAAGCCTTCCGAATGGGCTCGTGCTCTTGAGAAATGCCCACTTTCCAAGCGGTCTAAACAGCTGCTGCTAGCCTCTTAGTGATCACTCCCCTTGAGGGAACAAATGCCAGGCAGGAGAGGCTGGCCCCCCACCTCCACCGAGTCCTGTGGCTCAGCAGCGGGAGGGGGGGTGGGAGGGGTGCTGGGAGCCGGCAGGGGGGCTTTCAGGGAGCAAGAAAAGGCCTCCCAGTGTTGCACAGCCATCTCTGAGCTCTCCAGTCCAGTCAGATGGATGGGTCCTTCCCAGCTAGGGCAGATACTCAGAAACCTCCCAGGGGGGAAAAATGAGCTTGTCAAGTCAGGGGCTCAAGCCTATTTTTAATCCCACACTGTATTCCCCCCAGAAAAGAAGAACTAGGTAAATATACGATAGAGAGGAATAGGAGAAGGAGGGGAAGCAGGAAGGAGAAAAGGTAGGAAGAGCAGGAGGGGGGGGAGGGGAGAGAGAGAGATCTGTGGAAGCAATGGCAGGAATCCAGAGGCCAGCTAGCTCTCTGTGGCCCTTTTTGTCTTCATCTGTTGGGACCGTCTGTGCCATTACAAGAAAAATCTTGCCCTGCTGCACCTAGAAGCATCCATCCTCTGCATTTCCCTAAGAGGGAATTGACAACAGCAGAAACCCCTAAGCCGCAGTCACCAGTGCTTATCCCAAGTTAGTCCTTGCATTCTGGTGGTCTCCTCCCTTCTCCCCCACCCACCCCTACAACAAATGTAGTCACTGAATGGGGGCGGGAGAAGGGTCATAAGACTCCAACAATTGGGTCTATCTGAATGAGCCTGTTGGTGTCTTGGCAGCTGGAATCTGAATGTGGTATTCCAACTATGAGCTAATAAAGGAAATTGAAACTTTAGAATCAGCCTTTAGAATTGCCCTGCATTCAGATTTAGAGGCAAAGGTCCATGGTCAAAGTCTTTCTTGTTTTGAACTTCCTAAGACTGTCTAATGGGGTATATTAAGCAAAAGTCCTAAATAGAAGGAATACAAAGGAATAATTTATAAATATAAGTAAATATTCCTAAATATTAGGAATATAAGCCAAAGTCCTAAATCTTCCTTCGGCCTTCTTAAGGACAGACAGGCCTCTCTTCTGCTTCTCTTGTGGTTGATATTTTATCATGACCGACTTTCCTGTCCCCTTCATTCTCATAGTTGACATGTGCAGACACACGGCAGCACTGTGACTCTTCCATGAAAGATTGCTGGGCTAGGCTGGAGTGGATGCACGGGCAAGTGTCTGCCTCCCGCATGGAGCCTGCAGACTGAGTTGTTGAGGAGAGCATAATTGGCCAATTTCTGTGTTCCGTTCATGGAGAGAGAGAAAGGGAGGGAGGGAGAGGGAGGGGGAGAGGGAGGGAGAGAGAGAGGGAGAGGGAGAGAGAGAGAGAGAGAAGCACTGTCAAATGCGATTCTTACAGTGCATGAATTTGCACATTTGATTATTTGTCAGATGGTAATAAACATTTTACACACACATACAGAGTTTCTACCTATGTTGCCAAGGAAATAGTTCAAGGGCAAGTTGCCATCAGTATAATTACAGAACAACAAAGCTGGGTGCATGTTTAAGGAAACCTCTGAGGGTACAAAGCCACAGGGTGATTTTGCACTTTGGAACCTCCTTCCCTGGCCTCTGGTGCCCACCTTCATGCCATGAACATGCCTAGAATCACATGCGTGTCCACATGTGAGATGTTTCTACTCTCAGCTCTCCACGGCTCCCCAAAGTAAAACAGGACAGGCACAATGGCTGTGAGGTGCCAAGAGGACTCATCTCCTGTCCTTACCCAACCTTTCCTCACTCCCATTTGAAGACAACAGGTGGTTCCTCTCAGTCACACACAGATTTGATTTCCAACCCTGAAGCCTAGATGGAGGCTCGTCAACAGAGCCACTGAATACCTGTTTTCTCAAGAATGAAAGAGACTCGTGCTCCGATGCCGATGCCTGTATCCGTCCACGCTCTGTATCTTTCCTAACACTTGCTGTTAATTAGTACTTGTCAGTGCTTGTTAAGAGCTGCCTCCCGAGTCCCAGGAATAAATTAGATACACGAAGTGGGGAGCATACTTGATGAGATTCACCCTGTAATTCGAGCACACTTTGTTAGCTGAATGGGTCAGCATGCAAAAAATAAAAAAGAATACATACATACATACATACATACATACATACATACACATTCAGGTGTGTCACTTAAAGTCCACAGATGCTCTGGGAAATAGGATGTTTTGTAATCTGGACGACATGTGAATGCCATGTTGAAACTTCATGGGAACCCACTCTGGTTGTTCTTGCTGCTGCTGGAGGGACAGCCAGCAAAAGTGGCAGTAAGTGAGAGAGCACAGGGCTGGAGAGGGGGCAGGGAAGGAGCCCCACCTTTCCTCCTTGCTGAGCTTCAAAGCCCCCAGGTCCCACTGCCTGCCTGTTGGACACACAGGAGTTCATGCCCAGCACCACGTTCTGTGCCTCTCGGCCTGTAGTCCAATGCTGCAAAAGCATAAGTCTGTAAACCATTACGGACAATTTGTAAACCAAAGGAGAATTGTCTTTTCCTTCTTAGAAACAAAAA
>NW_006399798.1:12969595-13013631 GCF_000299155.1 Elephantulus edwardii | reverse complement strand
TATCCATGACTCTATATATACATGACTATATATATACACACAACTATGTATATACACACGACTATATATATGTGTACGTATATGTCAGATGTTACCTGAGTGGTCAGTGAGTGACACACACCGATGTATCATTTGCATTTGTAATCTTTAAGGATGCTCAGTAGCCTTGAGGGAAGCAAATCCTTATTCATGGAGCATTCCAAGTGCACGACACAATCTTTTCTGTGGCAATGAACGCTGAAATAGAGCTATTGTGTGTGCACACATAGCATCTTGAAAAATGACTCCGTCTTCATAGTCCTGCTGCTCCCAAGGCATCAGAGACAATTGATTGAAGAGATAACTGCGATCTCGAACACCGCTGCGGAGGGTTACTGCTCAGCGCTTCATCTCCTCCATGACTTATTTCTGAAGGGTTGTTTTGTTAAGCGACATAGCACAATTCATCTTGAGGTAGGCACACTACAGTCGTGCGCTCAGTATTGGCTGCAGAGACATCCTGGGTTTTTTTCCTCTGAAGAAATTTCAGTCTCTGAGGACATGGTATTTTAAAAACACTTCTCTTGCATTATCATCCACTCAAAGCCAGCACTGATCATAAATTCCAAGGATAATTCATTCAGATACGAGCTACGTTTTTAGTCAGGGGAAACATTTAGCTGTAGGTTCCATAATAACTAGACGTTGCTGGGCACCATCAAGTTGACTCTGACCCCTACTGAGCCCACGCGGCAGAAGAGAGCAGCTCACAGCGTTTTCTTGGGGGTAATATTGGTCGTGGCACTGGCAGCAGGGTTCTAGTGAGCTGTGCTGCTCACACAGCAGCTGTGCCTCTCTGGTGATCTGAAGCCCCCAGAGTCCCTGCAGGACAAAGACGAGCAGTCTGCCCTCATGTCATTGACAGAAACCCAGTGAAGGGGCAGTTACGAGAGGGTTCCCCCTCTGCGACCATGACCAAAGAAAGGACAGAGAATCTTTCTACAAGTAGATGGGCAGCTCTTTCTCTCATGGAGCCTCTGCTAGATGGAAATGCATCTCAGTTAATACTCCAGCACTTAACTATTTAGAGCCACCATGGGTGCTTGCTCACAGTAGTTAGAGAAGATGGGTATTAAAGCCTGTTGTGAAAACAAGGCAACGTGTCTAGATGGGACATTTACCTTTTACTTGAACACTTATTAAACATGATCATAATTGTCGTTCTGAAATTCATAGCTTCACTCATGTAAGCCTGTTCACATCTGGACTCGTCTTATGTGACTAAAAGAACACTTACATTCTATGTATTTTTACAATGATTTTTCTTTTATATTGGTTTGCGTACAGAATTCATATACATTGTGTTTCATGTATATATATTGTGTTTCTCACATTCCTCTATTCACATTGTGTTGCATTTTATCATTTCCAACATTGTGTTCTATATGTTATTCACCACTGATTCACTCACTCCCACCGTTACGCCACCTTTTCAGATCCCCATTGGATCTTTCCTAATTCCCTCAACCCCCTACTCTGCTCACATAACTTTGTGACCTGAATATTTGCCCCCCTGCCTCCCTCCCCTTCCCCTATAGTCAATGCATTTTTTACTGATTGTGACAATCAAATATCCCAACTACTTTTTTTTAAACTGTCTAGTATTTCTTCCTTTTTGGTTTCTTTCCTCTTAGTCTACCTCATTCCAAATAATTCACATGTTTTGGATAGGTATTAAACATGTTTCACTATTTTAAAACCACACACACACACACACACACACACACACACACACACACACACACTTTAAAGCATTAAACTCCTAACCAAAAGATGATTGTTAAACAAGTTGTACTGCAGGAGAAAGATGTGGCAATCCGTTTCTATGGAGATTTCACACTCAGACACCGTGTAGGCAGCTCTCCTCTGTCCTCCAGTGTGACCATGAGTCTGAACTGACTCAATGAATGACAGTGAATTTTACAGAAACACCAAGACCCAAATGCACTGCCTGCCGGGTCGATTTCAACTCACAGTGATCTTCTTTGGGGCCCCTGCGCCTGTACATCTTTATGGGAGGAGACTGCCCTGCTAACTCCTTCAGGGCAGCTGGTAGATTTGAACTGCCAACCCTATGGTTAAGCAGCTTAACACGTAACAAGCTACCTTACAAGAGCCCCTAGTATTCACATAAATTCTTGAAGGCTCCTAACATTTTAGCATCCCATAATCCATATACCGAGGGAAATATTAAAAATCCACCTAATGAAAATGAAAAGAACTGAGTTAATTGATCAAGTTAACTGGTCAGTTACATGGGGGGTTTGAGTGGGAAACAGCAGCCAAGTAAAAGAAGAAAACAGATTCAAAGTCAATGAATATAAGAAAAGAAAAAAAAATATGCAAAATGGAAGGACTTTAGGATAAGGTTCAACAGCCATAAAATACTTGAAAATTACCACAATAGTGTCATGAGTGTGTTTCTTTAATAAGGCAAACAATTCCATAAAGGCTGTGCACGTGGATGCCTGGCAGCGCCCTCCACCTCGCATTGACCACACTCTGCCCCCTGCTGTCCACTCTGTTAATCTTTGCCATTTTGTGGCCAAAGGCTGACATAATTCACGCCCTGGCTATTCAGCTGTCCTTTAAACCCTTTGCACACTGTGGAATGGAATTGTTTTCTCCAGATGGCCTCCATTTACTCCGAGCAAGAATCCAGCAGGGTTTTGATTTGCTGCAATAATAAAAATATTTCTTCTTCTTCTTCTTCTTTCTCCCTTCTGGGAGACTGAGCATTTTTTGGTGGGATTTTTTTTTTAATTCCTATTTCCTTATGTTGGTGGTGATGCTAATTTTCAGAGCTTTCTTGTTTGCTTGAGAGCATGCTAATCTTCTATTTGAAAAGGCTTTTTAAAAATGTTTTTTATTATTAATTTTAATGAAAACTTACAGAGACTTTGGATTTCCATTCATTCATTGTACTTTTTCCCTTGCCCACCGAGGTGGATTGACAAGGTGACAGCTGCAATGGGCCCTTGTGGGCCAGGAAGTGTGAGGATGGCACAGGATAGAACAGGGTTCAGGGGTTTTTATGGGGGTGCTATGAGTCATACTCAACTTGACAACTATCAACCAAACCTGCATTCTAAAGAAAGAAGATGACGACTGAAATTTCATTAAGAACCAAAACCACATTGCCATCAAATTGGTTCATAGTAACCCTCCATTGGGTTTCTGAGGCTGTAAATTTTTACAGGAAGAGAAAGCCCATCTTTCTCCTGCCTTTTGGTTAACAGCACAACATATTACATTCTCCGAGACTGTTGGTATTATTTTGAGTCAGAACTGACTCACAGTTGACCCTCCAGCAGCTTTTCATAGGCAGTAAAATCACACAGGAGGAGACTGACCATCTTCGTCCTGCAGAACGGTGGATTCAAACTAAGTGTCTTTGGGTTGGCAGCTCTGCTCCTTACCACTAGGCCACCAGAGCTCCCTACTATGCAACGAGTGTTCTCAAAATTCAACAGCATTAGCAAGAAAACTCAACAGCTGAACACATTTTATGTGCCAGTCTCTGTCCCAGGAGCTCTAAGAGTTTTAACTCAATGAATCTATTCGAAGTTTTAAGACGTGAATCTTCTTGTCATCATCAGATGAGGTAAATGAGGTATAGAAAAAAAAATATGTGCTTGCTAGAACTAGGAATCAGAGAAGCTTGGGGTAGAAGACTGAAGCAGTGTGGCTCCAGACAGAGCCCGTGCCTTGGTCCTCAACAACCATGGCTCAGTTGCACAGGTGTGTCCATGGTGGCGCTGGCCATTCAAATTCAACCTACAGCAACAGTGAGAAAGAGGCATTCTGTTCCATGGGAGTTTCTTTACAGGAGGAGATTCCCTGGCCTTTCTCCACAGAGCTATTCAATGGGTTTAAACTACCTTTTTTTTTTTTTTGGTCAGCAGCTGAGCTGCTTGACTGTTGTACCACCTGGACATCTTTCCTGTTGCTTTAGAAAACCGAAATGAAACCAAACTCATTGCTTTCAAGTCGATTCTGACCCAGGGAAAACAGTTTCTGAGGTTGTAAATCCTTCTGGAAGGAGACTGCCCATCTTTCCTTAGCAGAGTGGCTGGTGGATTTGAACTGATGATCTTTTGGTTCGCAGCCCAACACATAATGCATTATATCAACAGGATATAGAGACAAAGAACACCTTTTTTCAAAAACTGAAAAGAACAAGTTCACTACAGAATCGTAGGCAAGGACAAGTAAACCTGTGCTTGTGTTCCCAAGAGATTAGTAAGTAAGCACATGTAAGCCTGTACTTACCTTGATTATTGAGACATCCACCCCTGGGGAAATGTAAATGAAACTGGTATTGATCACAGAAAGATGTGCTCCTGTTAGATCACCTTATCTGTATCCATATAATACTGTACAGAAGAATAGCTTCTTCCCATTTTATATCTTGATATTTGACACTTTCATCTGCCAAAGTCTTTAAAAGATACACCCAGATTTCACAATTCACATATACTTGAAAATTCCTTGCACATAATTCTTCACAATGTTTACAGTCTAAATCACAATGAACAGAAATCCCATTAGCTGAACTGTCTTGAATCTTCTATCATCAACTGTTGGAGTCCATATAAACAATGATGACTTTCAGTGAAGCTGAAATTAAAGAAGCATTTCTTTCCTTCTTGAGTCCCTTGGTTGGTTCAGGGGATTCCTGTGTTCAGCTGTCAGCCAAAAAGTTGGCAGTCGACATCTACTCAGAGCCGCTTCAGGAGGTCTGGAAATCTATTTCAGAAATATCAGCCGTGGGTGCCCTATGGGGCACAATTCTACTCTGATACACATGGTGAGGTCGCCAGAAGTCAAAATAGACTTGAGAGCAACTGTTATTTTTTTTTTTTTAAAAAAGAAAACAAAGCGAACTTTATTTAGGAGATAAAGGTGGTGGTATCAGTTTTGGTTAATAAAGTTGGGCTCCAATGTTTTAACAGGTCTTTAATGCCATCGCCGACTGGCATGCCAAGGGCATTCTGAACTCCAATTACAGATTGAAATTATTTCAGAAACCAAGATGTTATCAATAACAGATGGAGTTTGGATTTCTTTAAAGTTGGACCAACACACTTCAATAATAAGAGAGCAACTATTATTTTACACTTTTATAACTGGTGTGCCATTTGGTGCACACCTTTGAAGTTGAAAAATGTTCAGCAAGATGGACTGACAGAGAGGTTGTAACAACAAGTTCAAGCTGTTGAAGGTCTTCCTCTGTTTCAATGACTCTCTACTTTACCAAGGAACTGGCCCTTCCTGATAATATGTTCAAGTGGGAGATTGAAACCTTGCCATCTTCTCTTCTAAGGAGCATCCTGGCTGCATTTCTTCCAGCCATCTATAACGCTGGCACAGCACTTGTCTGTCAGCTTGCTGTACTGAGATAACGTGTGAGTTGCCGTGAATACTGAAAGCTTTGCCACTGATGTGTCAAATGCCCTAAGAGTTACCCAGGGTAGACAGATTTTAGTAGAGATCCCAGATTAAGACAGACTAGGAAGCAGAATTGGCCATCCACTTCTTAAATCACAGGCCTCTGAAAACCCTATGAACAGTAAAGGAACATGGACAGTTAGTTATAATTTTACTAAATCAAACCAATCCTCACTGCCGTCAGGTTGGTTGCAACTCATAAGAACTGTCCATCATGTTTCCAAGGCTGACAATCTTCATGACAGGAGATTGCCCACCATTCTCCCAAGGAAGGTGCATTCAAAAACCATTAGGGCTCTTTGTAACATCATGTGTGTGTGTGTGTGTGTGTGTGTGTGTGTGTGTGTATATATCTCTGTATGTGTATGTGTGTATATATGTATGTGTATATGTGTATGTGTGTATATATGTTTATATGTTTGTATATGTATGTCCGTGTGTATACATATGTCTGCGTATATGTATGTGTGTGTATATACACACACATATTTGTTTGTATATGTGTTTGTGTATGTATGTCTGTGTGTATATATATGTCTGTGTATATGTATGTGTATGTGTGTATACACACACACACACACACACACACACACACACATTTTTGTATAGAACCTACTTCAATGCCCCAAAAGTCGTCCATTCGAATCTTTCAGCTACTCTCTGAAGGAAGGTAGGTAGTCTGCTCCCGTAACAGCTTTGGAGGCCTGGTGGAGGCTGACCATGATGCCATGAGAGCGAACTGGCTTGACGACAGTCGGTTCTTTTGGTTTGCTTGTTTCTGTTCCCCGAACTTCAAACCACAGGCACTCTGAATACCACTTCAAGGTCAAGGAACCCTGGTGAGACAATAGTTAAGCACTTTCTGCTAACTGGAACATTGGCAGTTTGAATCCACCCACCCTCTTCATGTGAAAAGGCCCTCTAGAGACCTGAGGGGAGAAAAAACCAAACCCTCTAGGTTCGACTCTGTTAAATGAGGCCTCTGTGGGTAGTTCTCACTCCACCAACAAAATGAGTAAATGAGCGGTATGATGTTCATTAACATCTTTAAAGACTTCACGCAGCAACCACTAAGCTCATATTATCCACCAAATTTATAACTCATTAAAAAGTTATAAATCATGGCTACTCAGCCATTGTTTGTATCTTATTAAAAAAATTAAAACAAAATCCCCCCCCAAAACCCCCAAACCATTCAGACATTAAAATCATTCAAACGTCTGTTGAAAACAGAATAGAGTTATGAGTTTCCCAAAGCATAGATCTATGGAAATGTTTTTAAAAGTGATACACAAAAGTTCCTTCACTTTTCTTTGAATTTTCCACAAGCATTGCAAAACTCATTCGCTATGCCAGATGGTGTTACCATAATCCACATAATTTCTTTATATACTGTAGCATCTCCTGGGGCAACATGCCCCAAAAATGTTTATAGTAAGCATATTAAATGCATTTTGGTATTTATTTGGGTTAAAGGGGAGGGGGAGAACAATAGGATTTTAAAAACATCAAACAAGACCCACTGCCGTAGAGTGAATTCCCACACGTCGGGACCCTGTAGGACCGACCAGAACTGTCCCACTGGGTTGCCAAGGCCGTTGAGGTTTCTTTCTTTTTTTTTTTTCAAGGTAAGAAAGTGTCTGTGTTTATTGAAAATTTATATATGACTCAGTAATAAATAAACAGATAACCATTTTCACAAAAAATGACAGTGATACGATAGAGAAGAAAATATTACTGGGGGAATTTACTCGGGGTGGCAAGACAGATGTCTATCAATACAGAATAAATATTAACAGCATTCTTGAGCCAATGTTGAGATCCAGTAAAATGTAGGAACCAAGCTAGATATAATAAATAATTATCCAGAGAAAAAGATGGCGTATTCTTGGGAGATAAGACTGTCTTTATAAACCGATGCATGTCAATTAGGCCCATCCTCAGAGCTCACCTCCAAATCACGCAGTCTGTCTCAGGCTATGTTAAAAGAACTACACTGTGAGGCAAGCAGAGGAGGGGGACTCGATTATCCTTACAGATGCAAAAAAACAACTGCAGAAAAACCCCACTGGTCAATAGAACACAGTATAAGCAGATTGAGTTTGATCTAACTATAAAACTTAGGTAGGAGAGTATTATACATATGGCAGGATTGGGGGAAAAAATCATGACATTGTCCTTATCCCTCTCATACCCCGCTCCCACCTTCATTATGCTATTTAATGCCGTTGAGGTTTCTGAAGGCAGACGACCTCATCTCCGTCCTGCAGACCAGCCGGCGGTTTCTAATGACTGATCTTTGGGTTGGCAGCTAAATGCTTTCACCACTGTGCCACGGGACCACTGAGGGGTAAAGAAACTCCAACCAAAATCACTTGCCTTTGAGCTAATTCTGACTCATAGTGACCCTCCGCGGGGTTTGTTTCCAAGGCTGTAAGGCACCAGGGAAACAGACTGTCTCATCGTCCACAGCAGTTGGTGGGTTCTAACTGCTGACCTTAGAGTTGGTAACCCAATGCTTACTGCTTAGACTATTTGGTTATGCTGAGTCCCTGTGCAGCGCCTTTAAGTGTCAGGTTGCTGATTGAAAGGTTGGTGGTTCAAGTATAGTCAGAGATGCCTTTAGAGAAATACCTGAAAGATCTACTTTTAAAACATCAACCTTGGGAAGCCCAGTGGATCATGGCGCTCCTATGACGCCATCGGCCACTGTGAGTTAGAGACAGCCTGAAAGCAACTAGGTTCAGATGCATTCTTTTGAAAAATACATGGAAACCATTCTTTTTATATGAGTTTAATACACAAAAGCTATTCATCTACTTGTCTCAAAAGGAAGCCAATAGGGAAAATCAATATTGTTCTCTGCTTATCTGCCTTACACTGTCAATAATACCAAAACCTTCCCTTGGGATGCCGATACGAGTGGAACAATTTAATAACACCTTCATATACTATGCTCACTAAGAATTTCTCTACCAGGGAGGTACAGTTTTTTGATTTTCTATGGTTGTTTAACTTTTTCCTATGACTTGCATCTATCACCACCCTAAAATAATTCCCAGAGTATTTTGTAGGGTGTTTTTTTTTTGTTTTTTGTGTTGTTTTTTTTTTTTAAGTACTGCAGGTCAGTCTGACCTGATTATGCAGCCCTGTGACTGAAGCCCAAGACCATCTATTAATATCAATATAAACAGAGCAAGGAGCCTTGAAGGGCACAACACTTTGTCCTATCTCAGTGTTTCTAATTCATCCTCAAACAGTACAGCGTTTATTGAATTGTCACAGTGCGTTGGTGACCAAAGTACAGAGAGTAAAAATGAATATGCAAATCTATTGTGGACTTTCTCAGGCCTCAATTGAGTTTGTCCCATTAACATCAAGTAAAAAACCTGGCAACCTATGGCCACCTCACACTGTCTGAAAAGGGAGAACGTTTATGAAAATGATTCCGTTTCAGACTGAGGAGGTCTGGCGGCTTCGTCCATGGGGAGTTTGTGCGGCTAATCCAGAGAGGGCACTTCTCTGAGGGTTCGGATCCACCAGTGGCTCCAAGAGAAAAAGCTGGACGGTCTCTTCCCACGCCATTTACAGCCTCTGAAAACCTGCTGGAGAGTCAGCTGTGAGTCACTTCTGACTCATGAGTAATGAGTAAGGGAGTGAGTTCAAGCTTCCCCTGGAAGCCCAAAGCTGAGAAAGTAGAAACCGGAAAACAAAGTCACAATAGTTTTGAACAAAGTCAAGACAGTTTGGAGTCACAAGTTTGTTTGGTTTTGACCCCGTTCTGATAACGTAGTCTGTAGAGAGTTGCGCTGCTACTCAAAGATGGCCCCAGTCTGGTGGTTCAAGTCCACCCATGGCTCTCCAGGAGAAAGATGGGCACACTCCTCCTACACAACTTATAGTCTTAAGGGTCAGCTGTCAGTCAGGTCCCGTTTGACAGCATAGTTCTTTTTGAGTCAAAGTGAAATCAATATGAGATTATGATAATAAAGGGGGGGGCAATTTACAGCCTCAAAACCCACTGCAGGGTCAGCTGGGAGTCGTTCTGACTCATTGGCAATGTGTCATCATTGGAGGATGACAACTTTACAGGATAAAAAATGACCCATTTTGTGAAGTGGCCCCTAGCTGACCCTCCAGTAGGTTTTCAAAGGCAGTAAATTATATGGGAGGAGATTGCCCATCTTTGTCCTGTGGAAGAAGTGCTAGATTGGAACTGGGTGTCTGTGTGTCGGCAGCTCAATTGCTTACCTCTCAGCCACCACAGGAGGAAACTGTCCATCTTTATTCCTCCATCTGTCATCTGTCCCCCTGTCCATCTTCAGAGCAGCTGGTGGATTTGAACCACTGACCTTTTATTTAGCAATGCAACATGCACTATGCCACCAGGTCTCGTTTTAAGTTTACAGGTTCGTATTACATGTATTTAAGCATTCTAAAATCTGACCATGCTGAGAAATGGATAACACAGTATGCAGAAAGGCATATATTCTTTTTTTTTTCTTAAATATTTTATACTGGTTTGCATGCAAAGTTCATAAAATTCATAAACATTGTTTTTCACACCGGATCAGAAAGGCACATAATCTAAAGGGAAACTGAGATGGAGAAAAAGAGTGTTTTATAAGATTCCAGGAGTCTTGGGTGATGCAATTAGTTAACGTGCCCTGCTGTTAACTGAGAAGTTGACAGCCCGAGGCTACTAAGAAATTTCTTTGAAGAAAGGCCTGGAAATCTGCCGAGATCAGCCCGCTGGGGTCTCTATGGATCTGCCTCTGCTTAATGACCCTTGATGGTTAAGATTCAACTCAGCTAGGGGAGCTCTGGTGGCCTAGTGGCAAGAAGCTGTACTGCAATCCCAAAGGTACACGGTTCGAATCCACCAGATGCTCTGCCAGAGAAGGAGGGACAATTCTGATTTGACGGTACATGCACAAAAAATAATAAAATAAAATTTAAAAACAAGATTCATCTCAGCTATGAAGAGTGCTCACATTAATACAGGAAGTACTTGTAGCACAACCACCACTGTGCTGCGTACGACCTCTGTGTCTCAAGTGAGATATCCTCAGAACTCTTAGAGTGTGATTGTGGATTTGAGACAAGTAGTTCAAGTATAATGTGATTCAGGAGAAAATTTTCAGAAAGGCACTAAGCAGTAACTAGGCTTTATACTGTCGAGTGGGGATCGACCCATAACTGACCCTCAAGTGGGTTTTCAGAGACAGTAAATATCGTGGGAGGAGATTGTCCATTTTTCTCCCGTGGAGCAGCTGGTGGATTTGAACCACATGCCTTTGGGATTGCAGTGGAGTTTCTTACCAGTGGTCTGGTAGCCTAGTAACAAGAAGCTGTCCTTCAATCCCAAAGGCCTATTGTTCAAGGTCACCAGCTGCTTTGTGGGAGAAGGATGAGCAATCTCCTCCCATGTGATTAGCTGCCTCTGAAAACCTGCTGGAGGGTCAGCTACGGGTCGGTTCCGACTCGACAGTACACAACAACAAGGCTTTATAAACGGGAATTCTTGGAGCCTACTGGGTAAGAAGTTGAGCTGCCAATTCAAAAGCATGGTGTTTGAATCTGCCAGCTACTCCTCCAGGGAAAGTGGGGAATCTTGTGTTGTCCTAGTGTCAGCCTCTGAAAACCTGCAAGAGGGTCAGTTATGAGTTGGCTGTTACTCGACAGTGAACAACAACCCCCACAGGCTTTATAGGAACTCATAGTTTACAACACGGGCATCCTGCATATGTTTTGTGCACATGGCCAGGGAGTAACAATTATAGGTAATTTCGCTAGAGAGACTCTCATCCCAAGTATTCAACACTACAGTGGCGGTAAACAGGGAGTTCTGGTGACTTAACTGTTGTTAGGTGCTATGGAGTCGAGCACGACTCCTAGTGAGCCTGTGAGCAACAGATCCTAATCCTGTGCCATTCTCACCATCTCTGCCACCCTTGAGCGCGCTGCTGCAGTCTCTATGTCAGCCCATCTTGTTGTTGTTGGAGAGTGTCTTCTCTTTCTCTGACCTTCCACCTTTCCATTAGACTGTGCAGACACTGGATGGTGCAACTAGGTAAACCATTTGGTTAGGGACCCTGCTGGTAAGAAACTGCACTGCAATCCCAAAGGCATGTGGTTCAAATCCACCAGCTGCTCCACGGGAGAAAAATGGGCACTCTCCTTCCCGGCTATTTACTGTCTCTGAAAACCCGCTTGAGGGTCAGTTATGGGTCGATCTCCACTCGACAGTATAAAGCTGACTTACTGCTTAGTGCCTTTCTGAAAATTTTCTCCTGAATCACATTGTACTTGAACTGCTTGTCATGCTAATGTCTCAAATCCACAATCACACTCTAAGAGTTCTGAGGATATCTCACTTGAGACCCAGAGGTCGTACACAGCACAGCGGTGGCGTGCTACAAGTACTTCCTGTATTAACGTGAGTACTCTTTCCAAAGAAACCAGCCTTTACAGAACTCCCGAAGGCCAGTCCTACTTGGACACACGTGGGGGTCTTCACAAGTCAGAACAGACTTGACAACAACGGATTTTCTCTCTTCAACAGGACACGAAGAGCTTCATTGCCCTCAGGATGACTTGCCCTGAGGAGATGAAGTCGCTCACCCATGGCCAGTTCTTTCTCATACCACTTGGATGATGGAGCCCACATTGCTGCAGGGGTCATGCTAGCTTGAGCTTCATGGCCATTCCCACTTTCCTGAAAACTGTATCCTCTGTCATTCCAGTCATGCTAACATACCTGGCAAGGTGTTGTATGGTGTAGAAGAAGAGGTTGAAACAGCAGAGCTCCAAGTCGCTCCTGGACTGCTGAGCAACACAGAACACTCATAGGTCACAGTTTTTATTCAATGGCATATACAATGGTGATTCTGGCTAGTTCATTTGCATTTCCATAGGATACATACATCATTATGTATTGCATTTCCATAGGATACATTATGCACTATAAAAGCTATTGAAAATCTAGAATTTTAGTGAAAATTTGATGCTGTTGTTTGTAGATGCTGAAGAACCAACTGATTCATAGCAACCTTATGGACACCAGGTCTGGACAGGCCCTGTCCTGTGCCACTGTGACACCATCCTCACGCTCAAACCCATTGTAGTGGTCACTGTGCCAATTTATTTCACTGATGAGCTCCCTGTCTTCTAGTGACCCCCTCCTTTTCCAGCTGCTTTTTTCTAAGGATTAGTCTTGATACAATTTACTAAAATTTCCCTCTAGCAAATCCATCTATTTTTTTTTTCACTTTAAAAAATTCTAAATCTTGGTAATCAACTGGTTTTAGATTAATTCACTCAGTATCTGAGCAGTCCATCCATCCATTCAACAAGTCTTAACTGAGTATATACTATGTGCTAGGCACATGCTAGACCTGGAGCTCGATGATGAAGATAAAATTATCCCCATCCATGCTCCAGGCAAACAGCCAAATACAGATACACAAGTTCTGTTCAGTGAAGTCGGTTGGAAACTGACAGGGACCCAAGAAAGAAAGATGGTGGCAAGCTCTGGTGGCCTAGTGGCAGGAAACTGCACTGCAATCCCAGAAGTGCACGGTTCAAATCCACCAGATGCTCTGCTGAAGAAGGAGGAACAGTCGCCTCCTGTACCAGTCAGATCCAATTTGACAGTACACACATAAAAAAAAAAAAAGAAAAAGAAAAAAAAAAAGAAGAAAGATGGTGATGATGGCCCAGAGAAGAACCAGGAAATGAAACCAAGCAGCCAACCAGTTCACTGCAAACACTGCCCCAGTCGTCAAGGGCCAATGAGGTTGCACCAAAAAGCTGGCCACTGCAGAAGATGCAGGTATTTGAGCTGAGCCTGGAAGTGCTCAGCCCTATATAAATGAGGGCCTCAGGAGGAGAAGGTGTCAGACTCTCATCTCCGGGATAGACCTTCCTTCTCTTATCTTCTGAAAGTGTGTCTCTTTCTCAATAAACCTTCCTCTGTAATAGTTCTTCTGTTTTAAGGGGAGCTCTGGTGGCCTAGTGGTAAGGAGCTGCAACTACAATCCCAGAGGTGCACGATTCGAATCCACCAGATGCTCTGCCGGGAAGGAGGGACAATCTCCTCCTGTACCAGTCAGATCTGATTTGACGGTACACTCACACAAAAATAATAAAATAATTTAAAAAATAGTTCTGCTTTAATAAACATTCTAGAGAGCATTATGCTGAATGAACTAACTCAGGCCCGCAAGGATAAATATTGTATAAGACCATTATTGTAGAAGGAGTATAAGGACCCAGGAGGGGTGGGAGAGGCTGGAAGCAGAGGGATGAGGATGTGCAGGGGGAGGAGGGGATTAATCACTGGGTTGTATAATTTGATGCATGGGAGGTGAGGGAAATTGAAAGAATTTGTTCAAATTTGTGTTACAATTTTGTAAATAAACTAATGAAAAGGGAAAAAAAGTCAACTTGTGGAGGGGGGAGAGCGGGAGAGGGGGTAAAATGTGCAATAATGAATGAATGAAAATCTAACTTTTCTGTTAACTTTTTTTAAAATGACAATTAAAAATAAAAAAATTATTAAGGAAACAAAATTTTCTTTGGTCTGCCCATGTGGTATGTCCTTTTCCCAATCTTGCAACATTGATTTTGGGAAGCAAACTTAGTAGATTTCATAGGGCTAATGAACCGGGTCCGGGAACCTCCCAGTACCCTAACCGGAACTATGGAAGGAACCAATGATTTGGTCAAAGAGATAAGATTTATCCTCCCATAATATTACAGTAGGAACCTTGGTGGGCTGCTCCCCGTAAAGTCATCACCTCAAACCTACCAGTAGCTCTGAGGGAGAAAGATGGGCAATCTCTTCCCATAAAGATTTACAGCGTTGGGAAACCCACCTGAAATTGTGAGGTCAGTTTGACAACAGTGTGTGGGTTTATAACAATAGAGCCATGGGGATGCACCAGGTTAGGAACTGACCTCTCAACTGAAAGGTTGATTGTTCAAACCCACTAACGGCTCCGCAGGAAAAAGATGAGGGAAGTGGCTTCCATGTGGATTTCTAACCTTGGAAGTCCTCTGTCCTACAGACTTGCTGCAGCAGAAAAATGAGAAGCACATTGATCTTGTTGTAACATTCAACTTCCCCAGACAAACTCACTGCTTGGTTTTGAATGTTACAGAAAGGCCTATACAAATACATCACAACTTCACGTCTACCCAGAGATGCTCAGAAGAAAGGCCTGGCAATCTCCTCCTGACAAATCCTAACCACTTGGAAACTGTGGGTTACAGTTCTACTCTGAGATAAACGGTGTCCTGCCCATGGTTCTGTTTTTATAAACCCACACAGTTGGAACTGACTTGACAACAACAAATTTCCTACATCATTTTCTAGAATCTACACAAGTAGATGCTCAGCCCTGAGCTCTAGTTTTCAATTTGGGCACCTCCTGACATCAAGTAGACATTGTTGGAGAATGTCCTTCAAGGTCACATGCAATTTGCTACTATTGTTAACTGGAAGACATTTCACACTATGAGCATTTTATTTTATTTTTTTAATACATTTTTTTCTTTTAATTGTCATTTTAACAAAAGTTTACAGAAAAGTTAGATTTTCGTTTCTTCATTGTTACACCTTTAACCCTGTCTCCCTCCTTTCTCTCCCTCCCCAAGCTGACTTTTTTCTTTTCGTTAGTTTATTTACAAAATTCGAATACAAATTAGAACAAATTCTTTCCGTTTCCCTCACCCTCCCCATCAAATTGTTAATTTTTTATTACTTTGTGTGTGTGTACCGTCAAATCAGATCTGACTGGTACAGGAGGAGATTGTCCCTCCTTCTCCAGCAGAGCATCTGGTGGATTCAAACCATGCACCTCTGGGACTGCAGTGCAGCTTCTTGCCATTAGGCCATCAGAGCTCCCTTTTATTTTTTTATTTTTAAATTACCTTCTCTCTTAAACTAGCTTCTCTCTCTCAAATTGTGATGAAAACATACAACAACGTTACTAACATAACTTTCACACTGATAACTCAATGATGTTGATTCTATTGTTCATACAATGCTACCATTATCATTTTGTCCCACCAACTTATAATGCCCACTGGGTTTCACGACAGAGCATTGGGTAACAAGACTTTCTTATGCAGGAAGATGTTCAGCCAACCTAGAGAAAATACGTGATTGCAATTCATGTTCTTTTCACGTTGTGAGATATTTTAATCAGATGTGTGCATGTTAAAGTCATGGAGATCTAGAACTGGCCTAGCTTCTGGAGTTGTGCTAACAAACAACCATAGATTGAATGGCTTAAAGAACAGACACTTGTTGGCAGGCTCTGGTGGCCTAGTGGCAAAGAATCTATACTCCAATCCCAGAGGTGAGCAGTTTAAATCCACCAGATGCTATGCTGGAGTTGTTGCTGTTAAGTGCTGTTGAGTTGACTCATAGCGACTCATAGAGACCCTATGAACGAAAGTCCTGGACACTTGCATAACTTTTGTCCTTTCTCCAGGTTCATAGGGTTTCCAGAGGCAAGCTATTACAGAAGTGGATCCCACTCCTACTTCCAAGCTTGTTTTAATCAGGAGCTCCACCAAACACTGTCCACCATGGGTAACCATTCTCGCATTTGACTCTTCAGTGTCACAGTGTTCAGCTTCACAGCAACCACAAGTTACCTCTCTACGGCAAGTGGACAGACCAGGGTTACACAACCTAGAAGAATGTTTCACCAAAAACAATCAAAGGCAAGCTTGAGAGCCGTGGATTAGAGTCACCCACCTTTGGCTTGGGAGCATGGCTTTCTGTCTGCTAGGCCAACTGCTCTCCCTCTTTCTCTCTCTCTGCTGTTGTTGGTGCTCTCCTGGAGGAGGGAGGGACAATCTCCTCCTGTACCTGTCAGATCTGATTTGACAGTACACACACACACACACACACACACACACACACACACACACACACACTAAAATTTTTTAAAAGAATTGAAAAAAATTAATAAAAAAGAACAGACATTTGTTGTCTTACTATTGGGGAGGTGAGGGAACCTTGGTGGCCAAAGGCAGGTGGTTGGAATTCATCAGTTGCTCCTCCTGAGAAAATGATGGGCAATCTCCATCTATGCTATTTACAACCTCTGGAAACTCACTGGAGGCGGGTGAGGAGGCTAGGAATTTCGGGATTCAGAAATTCAAGAGCCATATTTGTTTTCCCCTAAAGGCTCAGGAGGACCTTTTTCCCTCTTTCTCCCCATCTCCTGGTTTCTCATTGCCCGAGGCTCTCCTTGGCTTCCAGCTGCAGCGCTTTACTCTCTGTAATCACTCTGTTATCCTGTGTATTTATGCCTCTTGTCTGCTTTTATATGGATACTTCTCAGATTAGATTAGGACCCACCCAACTCCCCATCTGACCTCCAGAAGAGCTGATAACTTCTTCAAAGGACTGTTGCCAAATAAGGTTACATTCACAGGCTTTAGGGGTTAAGACTTGCAAACAATTTTTTGGGGGGGAGGCAGTGTACAATTTTCAATCACCTCATATGTGTGGGAAAATTGGACAATATTTAGGAAGACCAAAGAATTGATGCCTTTGCATTGTAAGGTTGGTGAAGGGTATTGAATATCCCGTAAGCTATCAAAAGAACTAATAAATCTATCTTGGACCAAGTGTGGTCAGACCATTCTGTAGAATCAAGGATGACAAGCCTTGATTTCATACACTTTGGGCATGTCACAAGGATGTCCCTGGAGCAAACATGAGGACAATACTTAATGAAATGGAGTGACATGGGCTTTTTAGCACAGCAGAGGCGATGAGGATGACTCTGGCCAGGAGGTTCCATTCTGTAACACATCGGTCACTTTGAGTCAGCGCCAATTCAATAGCACCTCATAGCATCAATTTAATTCACAACAGGGCCTTAACCTGACTCTCTGTATCTTACAGTGAAACAAAAAGGGTCCAGAATGTAAAGTGACTCGTCTTAGGAGACAGAGCTGGCTTGTTTGGCCGTCAGGGCTGGAAGTCAAGCCTGTACTCTGATGTCTTCCTCTCCACAGCAGTTACAAGTTACCTTATCTCATTGCTTCAAAATTCACCTAAAAGCAGTGCTTGGTCATGTCTCTGGGTCTCATTACTCAACAAAATTCCCCAACCTTGTCCTACTAACATTTTGGACCAGATCATCCTTTGTTGCTATGGGGTCAGTGGTGAGGGGGGTGAAGAGGCTACCCTGTGTACCATGGCAGGATTAAAAGCTTATCTACCAGGTGCCAGTAATAAGCCCCCCCACCCCAAGTTATAACAATTTCAAAAAATCTCCAGGTATCGTCGAATGTTCTGAAGGAAGTGAAATCAAGGGAAAACTCCTCAAGAGTCACCTCTGTCAAATTCATTCTAAAACACAGTGATTCTCAATTGTGTTACTAAGGATGTAATTTTATTTTTGTTTGTTTGGTTGGTTGTTGTTGTTAGGCGCTGTTGAATCAGACCTGACTGGCACAGGAGGAGATTGCCCCTCCTTTAACAGTGGAACATCTGGTGAGTTCAAACCATGCACCTTTGGGATTCTAAATATTTTTTTTTATTGTGGATTTAATTTTATTTTTATCTTTATTTTTTAATAATTTTTTATTTTAATTGTGATTTTAGTAAAAGTTTGTAAACTTTTAAAAACTTAGATTTTCATTCATTCATTGTTGCACATTTTACCCTATCTCCCTTCTTTCTCTCTCCTCCTATTCACTTATTATTATTATTAATTTTAATGAAAATTTGCAGAGTTTTTGGATTTCCATTCATTGATTGTTGCACTTTTCTCCCTCCCCACCCCGCCCCCCAATTCACTCTTCTCCTTGAAAAGTAAAAGAAAAACTCTTTCATTGCTATGCAATCCTTCCCCCGAAGTCCACTCCATTGTACAGCCTTCATTCTGGACTCCCGTCATGACAATAATACCCAATCATATATCCCTTTTAAACAGTTCTCTAACTCATCTATTGCAATGCAGTAGACATCATTCCTTTCTGTCTTCCCTCAACCCCAATGTCAGTCCTGTTTTACAATAGTGGCCCTATGCAATATTTGTCCTTTTGTGACTGAGCTTTCTCAAAAGGTTGCAAAAAGGGATTGTAAATCTTTAATAGAAGAAAACATCCCTTCTTTATCCTACAGAGCTGCTAGCAGATTCAGAGCAACACCTTATGGCTCAAAGCCCGATGCTTTATGTATTGTGCCACCAGCATTCTTAAATGAGAACCACTGCTCGTCAAATATAACATCACTGGTAACTATTCTTGACCTGTTGTTTTTGAATGGCTCATGAACCCTGTCCTAGCCTGTGCTATTTTCACTATCTCTGACACCCTCAAGCCCACTTGAGTCACTGTTTGAGGGTCTTCCTATTCTTCACTGCCTGTCTCTCTGCCATTACAAGCATGATGCCCTTCTCCAAGGAAATAGCCTCTCTTAGCAAATGTCCAAAGTCTGTGAGACGAAGCTTCGTCATCCTTGCCTCCAAGGAGCATTCTGGCTGCAACTTCTCCAAGACATATCTGTATCTGTTACTTTGGCAATCCATGGGATATTCAAGGGCATCAGTTTTAATTCTGTCATCCTTATTCATTGTCCAGCTCTCAGATTCATAGCAACTGATTGAGAAGGCCATGGCCTAAATTAAGTGCACCTTGGTCAAACTGACATCATTGCTCTTCAATAGTTGAGAGAGACTCCTGACTGTAGACTTTCCCAGAGCCATATGTCTCCTGATCTCCTGACTGCTGGCACCAACTCTACTGATTGTGGATCCAAGGAAGTGGCGGACGTTGACAGTTTCAATCTTTTTTCCATCTATCGTGATGTTGCCTATGGGTCCAGTAGTGAGAATTTGTATTCTGTTGACATTGAGATACAATCTATACTGAAGGCTGAAATGTTTGATCTTCTGCAACAAGTGCTTCAAGTCCTCCTCACCTTTCAGGAAGCAAGGTTGTGTCGTGTGCATAATGCAGGTGTTGATGAGTCTTCCTCAGATCCTGATGCCACATTCTTCGTAAAGTCCAGCTTCTTGGATGACTTGCTTAGCACACAGACTGAAGAGGTGTGGAGAGAACATACAACTCTGACACATTTTTCTTCATTTTAAACCATGTCATGTTCCTTGCTCTGTTTCCACAATAGCTCTTTGGTCTATGTATAGATTTCACAAGAGCACAAATAAGTGTTCCGGGATTCCCGATCTTCTTAATGTTATCCATAGTTTGTCAAGTGCCTTTGCATAGTCAATAAAGCACAAATAGACATTCTGGAATTGTTTCTGTTAGGCTCCATCTGACATTAGCAGTCATATCCCTGGTGCCATGGCCTCTTCTAAATCCAGCTTGAACGTGGCAGTTCTCTATGTATATACTGTTCTAGGTGTTTTTGAATGATTTTCTGTAGTATTTTGCTTGCATGTGATATGAATGATATTGTTTGATAATTTCCACTTTCTGTTGGATCACCTTTCTTGGGAATGGGAACAAATATGGATCTCTTCCAGTCCATTGGCCAGACAGCTGTCCTCCAAATTTCCTGGCATAGGCTGAGGAGCATGTCCAGGGCTGCCCTTGTCATTTGAAACATGTCAAGTGGAATCTCATTTATTCCTGGGGCTTGATTTTTTTTTTAAATTTTATTTTTGTGTGTGTGTGTACCGTCAAATCAGATCTCACTGGTACAGGAGGAGATCGTCCCTCCTTCCCCGGCAGAGCATCTGGTGGATTCAAACTGTGCACCTCTGGGATTGTAGTTGCAGTTCCTTGCCACTAGGCCACCAGAGCTCCCCAAGGGGCTTGATTTTTTGCCAGTGCCTTCATTGCAGGTTGAACGCCTTCCTTCACTGCCGTTGACTCTTGTTCTTATGTCAGTGTTGGCCAGTTCTTTTTGATACTGGCCAGTGATTTTGTGTACTTCATCTTTTTTTGATGATTCTTGGATCATTCAAGCTTTTGCCTATAGCATCTCTTGACCTGGTCATTGAGGTCTTTTCTCCCCTCATACTTATCTGGATATGTTGTTGTGGTTACGTACTGTTGAGTTGACTACAACACATAGCAACTCTATGAACAATGGATCTGAACCCTGCCCTACCCTGCACCATCTGCACGATCCCTGACATATGGGAGTCCATCGCCACAGTCACTGTGTCAATCCATCTCATTGAGGGTGTTCCTTTCTTTTGCCAACCCTTCACCTTTCCAAGCATGTCCTTTTCTAAGGACTCGCCCCTCCTAACAACAGGCCCAAAGTATGTGAGGGGAAGTTTCATCATTCTTGCCTTTAAGGAGTTCCCTGGCTGCACTTATTCCAAGACAAGTGGGCACAATATTCATTGAACACACCCACATCTTGTCCTTCCCTCACCTCACCTTAGAAGGTTTCCTTTCCAGGCTCCTTTGTTCAGAAGCATGTCTGACCTACGGGCCTCCTTCCAGCAACCCCCCAGCTTGGAGATGACAAAAGCTATTGCCTGTTGAATTGATTCCAACTTACAACCACCACCCCACCATCACCCCATGTGGCTACAAAACATTGGAACCACTCCATAGCGCTTTCTTTTTTGGCTTTATACAGAAAAATATTCTGCACCAGTTTCGGAGGCCGGACGTGTAAATGTAGGGTGTGAGCACTAGAAGAAGGCTTTGTGCCCTCTCCACACCTGAGAATCCAGTGTTCCCTGCAGATGCCAGTGGGTTCTGGTGCCAGTCGCTCCCCGGGCCTGGGAGGTGCTGCGTGCGGGAACCCTGGGTCACCACAGACTTTCTTTGGCTCTTTTATTTATAGAAACAGATCACCAGGTTTTTCTTACGTAGCTTCCCTGCAGGAGGAAGGAAGGACTCACATTATTAGCCGCCCGGTATAGTGTGAGTGTGTGTCACCAAGAGACCTGAGCTGACAGAGGAGGCCACTTCCAGATGCTTGTACTGTTAGAGTCTAGTTACACCAGACCAGCCTCAGGCACGCGTCCCTTCATGATTTCAGCATGCAGCATGCAATTGGCTATCACATGCCAGGTCCTATCCTTGACACTGCGGGGACACATCCCAAGACGTGGCAGGAAAAGTCCCTGATGGTCAGAAACGTTGGCGAGCACTGGTGAGCCGGGTCAGGAGCCAGGTGTGTCCAGATGCTGCAGACTTGGAGAAGGAATGCACAGAAAGCCGACTGAGGGCGGGGGGCAGGTGGACGGCTCCCAGCAGAATCCTGAAGGGGGTGACAGCTAAACTGAGCCTTCAAAGTGACCAATTGGAATAGGACAGACACAGAATATGGAGCACTCATAGGCTAGCAGGTTAGTTGCTGGGATCCCAAGCAAAAGGTCAGTGGTTGGAATCCAGCAGGAGCTCTGAGGGAGGAAGATGATCTCCTGTTGAAGATGTAATCTCAGACCTCAGCTGGAGGAGCCCCACCGACGTGGAATCTACTCGAGGGCAGTGGATTGGGTTGTCTTCTTAGGTTGTTGCTGTTGTGACGTGGCTGACCCTGCAGTACGTTCTCAGAGGCTTTAAATTGCATGTAAAGAGAATGCTAATCTTTCTCCTAGGGAGCAGCTGGTAGATTCGAACTGGGTGCCTTGGGGTTGGCACTGCAACTTCTCATCCCAAAGCTACAAGAGCTCCCTAGGTACACAGAGGTTCTTAAGTAGAAGATGGCAAAGACTGATAAGGCAGGGAGCAGGGGATCTAAGAGTAGTGACCAAGCCTCCTACAGTCTTCTGGCTTTATCAAAGGGCAGGGAGTGAGAAAAGAAGCTGGAGGTAGGCAGGTGCCATCTCTGGAGCCAGTCACACCGTGCTAAGGACGTAGAATTCAATCTTACGGTAACCAGAAGCCGAGAGCAGGAAGCCTCCAACCTGCATTTTCCGCAGATCTGAAGGAGAGAAGCTGTAAGAATGCAGGGTGCAAACAGAAGGTCGGGTACTTGAAGAAGCACTTGATGGGCCGTGTTGTGGAAAACCAGATGTGCCCCAAAGCCCCATTTGTCCTTCTATACCAATGGGTGAGGGTTTTGCCTCTTAGTACCACTACCAGGGAGCTTGGCAAGAAGAGGAACCTCGCCCCCCACACAAGACACAGCACCTTTCTTCACCCACAACACGGAGAAGAAAACTGCCACCAGGCCAGGAAGAACCTGATGTCAGAATCAATGACTTCACAGCAAGCGCTGTTTTCTGTCACTCAGTCTTCCGCTGGGAATTCAAAATCCACTTCTCCCAGAAAGAACAGTAATGGTAAAGGTGGCTGGTTGTTTTTTCACCCTAGTTGATTTCTGAAGGAGCGGCATGACGTCTACTGATGCATCAGGTGTTGAATGTCATGTTGTTTCTCTGGGCAAATGGTTGCTTTCACAGCGCAGACCATTTGCAAGTGTAAGTTATGTGTGTCTAGACAGGGGAAGCAGGAGCAGGTAGGATGGGGGCAAAACCCACCAGACGAGTGGCGATTAGGTGCTGCCATAAGCGAGTCCGGGGGCAATTATGATGTCACTTAACTGAATGCAAACTGAAACAAAGTTGTTGTTCAGGTCCTCCCTGGTCTAAGCAAGGGGGCGTGCAGTTCCATAGCTACCCCAAGCAGGGCC
Source organism: Elephantulus edwardii (assembly GCF_000299155.1). NCBI lineage: Eukaryota > Metazoa > Chordata > Mammalia > Macroscelidea > Macroscelididae > Elephantulus > Elephantulus edwardii. The sequence goes on along the minus strand of NW_006399798.1, from coordinate 12,990,536 downwards.
TGGAACGTAGTGGGGCTCCATCAATGTTTGGAAAGGGAGCCTGGATGTGTTGAAATGTTGTTGTTGTTGTTATGTGCCATCGAGTCACTTGCAACTCATATCGACGCTATGTACAATAGCACAAAACCCTGCTCTGTCCTGTGCCAATCTCACTGTCTCCGACACACCCACCCTGATTACCCCAGTCACTGAATCAATCCACCTCATAGAGGGCCTTCCCCTCCTGTGCCATCCCTCCACCCTTCCAAGCATGACGTCCCTCTCCAAGGACCAGTCCCTCCGTACGACATGTCCAAAGTATGTCAGACGAAGCCTCAGAATCCTTGCCTCCAAGGAGCAGCCTGGTTTAACTCTTTCCAGGATGAATCTGTTTGTTTTCTTAGCAGTCCATGGTACCCTCAATACTCTTCTCCAGCACCACAGCTCAAAGGCATCAATTCTCAATACTCTTCTCCATCACGACAGCTCAAAGGCATCAATTCTCCTATCCTCCCTAGTCATTGTCCAACTCTCTGATGCATACAAGTGATTACAAAGACCATGGCCTCTATCAGATACACCTTAGTCTCCAGAGAGACACCATTGCTCTTCAGTACTTTGGAGGTCTCTAACTGCAGACTTTCCCATCAAATACTACGTCTTTTCATTTCCTGTCTGCTGGTACCAAGAGTGTTGACTGTGGAGCCAGCCAGACTAAAGCTGTGAACAATATCAATCTCTTCACCATCCATCCTGATGGTCTAGTGGTGAGAATCTTTGTCTTCTTGATATTGAGTCTCACTCCACCAGTGTTGAAATAGATCTAAAAAAAAAAAAAAGATGCCCACTGGTTAGAGAAACCTTAAAAGCTGGTTCAACTAGGCTCTGAGATTGTGTGTGTGTCGCTGGCACAAGAAAGAGAAGGGCGAGTGAGAAGGGAATAACCCACCACTTGCTCTTGGGCCATTCTCCTCCATGCCAACTCACAGCAACCCTTTGGGCTTCAGAGGTGAACCATGATCCCGGGGTTTTCAATGGCTGGGACCATTGGTAGAAGAGACAGCATGCACTGACTCAGGGGAGTGGAAGAGGGGCTTTCTGGTAACTTTCTGTGGCCCTGCTCATGTCCATATGACCCCAATACTCCTAGAGGCCGTATGGACATGAGGTTGACTTGGCTGATCTGAAGTACAGTGTCAGGAAAGGGAACACGTTGGGTGAATGAATGCCTATCCTAGGAATGATTGCACTTTTCCTCTGAGTTGATTTGCTGATTCGAAGCTAAGACACAGTGGTCGGCTTCCTTCTGGTGTATCCATTACTTCCTCTGGTAAAATTGTGAATCTTTCAGGGAAAAAACCAAAATAAAACACCCCTTCCAAATAGTTTTCATTTGCAGTCTAGTTTAAGCCTGTTTTCAAGTGTGACTGATGATCCTTTAATTACCCATCTAACTCTGGCCTGGACCCTCCCAAGCTACCTTGACCAAGGAGGGCAAATTCACCTTCTTAAAACAATGCCTTCAAGAGGTTACGCCTCCTTTCACTGACTCCCAACCACCTGTGGAATAAAGTCCAAACTTCCAGCCTTTTAAGGCCCTGTAGAATCTCTACCCATAAATTCCACCCACACCACACCCCCAGCACACAAAGCAATATCCCTTAATGGCTGGGGACAGGGTAGGGGTGAAGGGGGGTGGGGGTGTGTGGGTGGGGTGGGGAGGAAAGTATCAGATGGATGCTAACTCAGGTGACCCTGTGTGTCAGAGCAGAACAGTATTACGAAAGGTTTCCAATGGCTGATTTCCCCTCAGAGATAGATGTGGGTTATTTCCTTCTTAGGATCAAGTTGGCTTGAACCTCCATCCTTCGGACTAACAGTGGGGTCCTTCCTATCTGCACCACCTAAAGACTCTTGAATATGCTATCTGCTATCTTTATTCTTGTCACTGCGTTCTGTTTGAATTTCAAACCAAAACAAAAATGAACCCACTGCCTCGAGGTTCTTACTATAAGCCTCCTTAAAGGGCTAGAGGTCTCTGTTCATTTTTCTCTTTTTTCTTTTAAACTTATTATTAATTTTAATGAAAATTTAGAGACTTTGGATTTCCATTCATTCATTGTACTTTTCTCCCCCTCTCAACCCTCCCCCCTAGTACACTACCCTCTTGGAAAAGTAAAAGAAAGATTCTTTTATTGTTTTACAATCCCTCCTCCCAGGTCCACTCCACTATGCAGCTTTCGCTCTGGACTCCTGTCATGACAAAAATCTTATCACATATCCCTTTTATACAGTTTTCTCCCTCATCTGTTTCAATGCAGTATACATTATTGAACCCATCTTTCTCAGTCTCCACCCAACCCGAAAGTCAGTCCTGTTTTACAACAGTGGCACTATGCAGTATTTGTCCTTTTTTGACCAAGATACTTCACTCCGCACAATGTCCTCCAGGGTCACCCATTTTGAATAATATTGCATGAGTTCCTTGTTTTTCAATGCAGTGTAGTATTCCATTGTGTGACTATACCACATCTTCTCTATCCATTCGTTTGTTGATGGGCACTTAGTTTGTTTCCAACTCCTTGCTATTATGAACAAAGCCGCAATAAACATGGATGTGCATGTTTCTGTTCATTTAAAAAAATAATTTTAATGAAAGTTTACAAAGACTTAGGGTTTCCATCATTCATTGTTGCACTTTTCTCCCTGCCCACTCCCTCCCCCCTCAATTCACTCTTCTCCTTGAAAAGGAAAAAAATAACCCCTCTTTCATTGTTATGCAATCCCTCCCCCCAAGTCCACTCCACTGTGCAGCCTTCTTTCTGGACTCCTGTCATGACAATCACATCCAATCATATATCCCTTTTAAACAGTTCTCTCCCTCATCTGTTTGAATACGGTATAGCTTTCTTCTGTTCCTTTTTACGCAGAGAGAGTGCCCGTCAGTCTTCCTTGTACCACAGCCGTCCCCAGTCCTCCGTTTCTGAGTTTCAGCCCAAGCTCTGCTCTCCCCTCTCCTGCCCCCAGCCCCCAGCCACTTGTGTCACCTGCAGGAATTTACCTGCACATTTCCAGTAGATGCCACCCACCCCACCCACTAGACAGGAGCAGGACCTATGCGTGGAAGACTCCAGGCATTTTCTCAAACCTTTAGGGTGCATGTGCTAATTTTGTTGAATAAATGAAGATTATTTGACCTTGTTAAAGATGACCACGGCTTTGTCCCCTGGGAGGAGCCCCGCTGGGCAGTTGCGGAGCACTGGGCGTTGGCAGTCTTTAAAAAACCACAGCCTCTGAGACCCCCGGGGGCAATTCTGCACAGTCTCGCTGCTGCTCGGAATCTGAAGGACGCAAAGGCCCAGGATTTTTTTTTCCCCTTAGGCCTGGGATGGTCCTTCCTCCAAGTGTGGAAAAGCGTCCAAGCAGTTTCAATTTGCTTAAATTTCCCTTTGGTATGTAACACCCAGAATTTCCCATTTAACCTCGGGAGAAATGCGTACCCTCCCAGCCTCCCTCCCCAAACACCTATCAGGCTTGGAATTCCAAGTTACTAGAAAAAAACTTTCTTAATCAATAAAACTGTGCATACAGCCAGGCAGGGTTATTAAAGGGTAGCTACACCACCAGCCAGGCCAATCGCTGACAAGTCCATCTTCTTTCGAAGCAAAGTGTTTCCTAAAGTGGAGGTGTGAGGGTCACACACCCAGACCGACCTTCTGAAGCCAGCCAAAGGCTCTTTAGCTTAATTGCAAGCCCTTTAAGCTGCTGCTGCTTTTGAAGCAAAGGCTTTTCGAGAACAGAATGCTCCCTTCTCTTGGTCACGCTGATTTTCAAGCGTTGCTTGCGGACAGCATGCCTACGTTCTTCCTCTGATCGCATCCAGGAGTCACCGGGCTCAACGACCAGGAGACCACGTTGCCTTGAATCAGCGCCCCGAGGACTCCACCCTGGAACTACATTACCCAGCGTGCCTGGCGCCCCTCGCAGGAAAGACGTCTGCGCACTAACATACTCAGTTCCAAGTTTGGAGCTTTTAGCTGCCAGCTCTGGCCCATCATGTAGCTGCAGCACAGCCTTGCCTAACGTTGCAACTGGGGGAAAAAAATCACTTTCCAGTCTGTTTTGCAAGGTGTGCATTTCCATCTTGATTCCCTGAACGTCCATCTGCTGCCTCGGTCAAGAGAAACTCCACTTGCATGAAGATTGCACGCCTGCAGCTTGCATCTTTGTTGCAAAACTAGCTACAGAAGAGAAGCCAGGCAAAGTCTTTTGTGCTCCCCTCCCCCATCAAAGGAAAGGGGAAAATGTCTCAGTCGAAAGGTAAGAGCCTGTTTGCATTCCTTGCAAAAAATGCAAAGGGTTGTGCATGCATCTGTGAATGCATGGATGCAATGTTCGCCTGGCGATTGCATTTTTAAGTTTGAGGTTTTCCCCAGCTCAGTTGCATTTCCTGTTTAGTGTGTGTCTTTTTTTGCAGACACAGAGAGTTCCTGTAAGGCAGGGCTTGCAGTTCTGCTGTGCATCGACGTTATTTGCATTCTTCTGCTAGGATTACTGAGCTCTTTTTTGCCTTTTGCACTGTCAGGACGATAGAGCAGGTTGGTAACGTTTCAATATGCAGCGCTTTATGTATTTGTAAAAAAAAAAAATTCTAGTGTGCACACATGTGACAAGTAATTTTGCGTGCAACAGGGATACAAACTTTTGAAAAGTCTGTAGGTGAAGATGAACGGGAAAACTTGAGCTAAAGCGCTGGAGAATTCATGTAATCTTATATTTCTTTGGCCATGAACCTCTGCGACGCCAGTGCTTAGCGAAATTTCCATTGATACGGCTCTGAACATTAAGTAACTTTTCATAGTTAAAGGAAGTAAAGGTGAAGTGTGAAGAACGGTTTATTACCCGAAGCAGAAAAGAGGTCTCACTCTTCTGAGATTTTGCACTTTACACCCATTGCTTATTGGCTTACGGAATTTTGAGGCAGCAGGGAAGACTCTAAGCATGTTTATGTTTCTGCCCATTTGGGAGACACTTTGCATCTCGAGGGGAAAATTTGGGGGCAAAACTGTGCTTTTAACGCGGGTCAAGGGGGGGGCTGTACCATTTCATTGACAAGCATAATGAAATCATTAGGTGTGTAATTGCATATGCTTAGTCAAATATAACAGTCAGAAGTCGAAGGTTATGGTTAATTTATGCTTTTTCTTTTCTATTAATTTCCCACATACACACAGTTAGTGTATTTTGCGGGATTAATGTCATCCTGGGAAGAGGATTTAATTTTTTTTTTTCTTCTTACTTGGCATGAGACAGCTGAGGGGAGTGTTGTAAGATGTGTGTATGATCCTAAGTCACTTGTTTCAGAATAAACCTATCTTTAATACAGAGAAGCTTATGTGATATAAGAAAGCATGGAATCAGTTGGGCCCTCCAATCAGGGTTAGATAGTACCTCAGGCATAGTTGGTGGAACACCGGGTGAAATGAAAATGTCGATAAGCTTTTTTTGAAGATGCTCTGGCGTTGTCCTGTTGAGAAGCTTAGCTAACCTAAAGGCCAGCAGTTCGAACACACCAGCCACTCAGCAGGAGAAAGACGTGCTATTCTGTAGAGATTTCAGCCTGGGGACCCTCACAGGGGAGTACTGCTCTCACCTGTAGGATCTTTTGGATTGGATTGGGCTCTACAGGCTTGTTTTGCTTTTATCTTTATAAACTTTTGCTACTTTGTTCCCCCATTGTTGCAGCACTTTTTAAATTCAACCCGTGGAACTCCTGCATCTGAATAGCTTGGGAGGAAAGTGATAGTTCAAGAGTTTGAAGTAGGGCTTTGCTTTACTTTGAGTATTTCAAGGAGAAAGAAAATCTGAAAAGTTAAGAGCATTTAGGTTGCTAGAAGCTGACATTAGGAAGTGGAGACAGTCCTTTATATGGGGAAACCCGCTGCCTCTCTAGCAGAGAAGTAACAATTTAGAAGAGAGCTTGTTCTGATGTTTCAAAGCTGGTTGCTAGTTACTTTGTATCAGTAAAACAAATTGATTCAGTTTAGTTTATTACAGACATAAATGCTTATTCGGTTATAGATGGTATAAGCATGTATGTGTATATATGCATGTGTATAATTAGATGTATAAATGCATATATGTGCAAATATAGCTATAAGTACATATGTACCAGCATACATATACGGGCATGTCCCCTAACAAGATTTATCTAATACTACATTTAGTGAATATAATGTTACTGAGCTAGGAGCTCTGGTGGCCCAGTCTTTAGGGAGTTGAGCTATTAACCCAAAGGCCACACCTTTCTTGTGGTTTGAATCCACCAGGAACTCCCAGGGCAAAAGATAGTCAGACTCCTCCCATGTGATTTACAGCCTCTGAAACCCAATGGAGGGTCAGCTATGAGTCAGTTACCATTCAAGGACAATTTGAATGAAAATTGCTGTGCATTGTGCCCAGGATTTGGGAACACTGGGATGATAATTTAAATGTGCTCATCAGGTTGGAATAAAGAGAACGTGGATACAATTCACATTTGGAATAATTGGACAGGCATGCACCACTGTTGGTCTTTAGAGAGAAAAGTGCCTTTCTCTCTGGGGCACGATCAAGGTTTCATGAAAAAGGCAATGCTTATGGTGCATAGGGCCTTTGGGGATTCAGAGTCCAAATTTCAACCACTAATGAATGAATTGATTAATTTGGGCCTCCCTTTCTGTCCTTTGAGGTTCTCCCAGGGAGGAGCTAGCTCCTTTTTAAGGCAGCGAGTTCCTGAGCTGGGAAATTAAAGGGAATAACCAACCACGTGGTGCTTTTCCAATATGGCAGTACCCATGAGAGGTCAGGTCCTGGTGGCCCTTGGTGTCAATCACCATTTATCTACATGCTCTTAGTTCAGTCCTGTTTGGAAGGTGTATCTGACATGAGCATGAGGACCTGCTCAGCAGAAGAATTATTGACAAAAGTGAGTGGGCAGTCGTTTATAAAATGGTAAAGGAGCCTTGGCTACTGCTCTAGGAGTTGGCCTAATTCAGCTCTTCTCACTTGGCCAGTTCTCTCTCTCCCCCCACCCCCCACTACTAAACTTTCTTTGTCATGCTCTTAACCCAATGAGATGAGAGGAAAAGTGAAAGGTGGATACAAACTGAAAGATTTAACAACATGTTCAATTCAGGGACCTTTACGAACTTTCTAGATGACTATAATTCGGTTTTCCAGACCTCTAATTTGAGGCACAACCGAAGCACAAGAATTACAGACTCCTCGGGAGCTGGAAGGACCAGGTTACTTCTTCCCTGCCTTACCAGCAGTGAGATTCCGAGAAAGAATTTCTTAAAAAGAAATTTTGCTTTCCACAGTTTTAACTTTAGGTGGTAGGCTTTTCAGCTTGTTTATATTAGCTGTCTGGGGTTGAGCTGACATTTTTCAAATATTAAAGTGGTAGAAGGCCTTTTGAGGAAATCTGAAATGTAAGTTGACAGGAAGGGCACCCAGAAGGTGCAGGAATTCCTGCTTATTACAGGAAGATAGGCTACAGGAAAAATGTGTCATCTACACTCCCCTGGAGAGAAAAACCATTGTTATCAGCCATAATGATCTGGAGGGAGGGAGGGAAAGAAGGGGAGAGAGAAGGCCTGACTTCTCCCTGTTCACCTGGAAATATACAAAAAGTTTCCCCCTTTCAATACGCCTTCCCAGTTTGGCCCCCTGTTCACCTTGAAGTTTAATGTGACATTAGTTAAATCACAGTTATGGGCACTTCCTGGAAGGCCAGCTTTAGAACCACATAAGAAAGGGCTGAACCCTCCATGAGTTTTTGTGCTTCTGTATTTCATTTCACCCTAAAAAAATGCAATGTATAAATTTCTCTTTCTGTATAAATTCCACTGTTAGGTTGTACCAGACAAGCTTGTCATGTAGCCTGTAATCTGAGCCAGTATGTTTTATAACCACGCACATCTCAGGACACAAATCAGAATGGTTACCTTCAGCCTGCTGGGATTGCTTTGTATTACTATCGTCAGCACTTTAACGTTTGTGCATGCTGCTTGCTGAGGACGTCGGGGGGGTCCTCTTGGTGGTCAGTGTAGGACTGGGTAAAGGCATTGGAAATCCCATCCTTTTGTTTTGCAGATGTTAGTATTGTTTGAACTATACCTTGCAGTTTTTAAATCTGAATGATCTCTAAGGAATACTTTTAAAATGTTAAAGAAGCAAGTTGCTTAAGTAATATTTGTTTGTTATAACATTTGAGAATGTAGAAAAGGAAAATAAAATTCATAATATACACTTTGATAGGTATCTTTTTGGACTTTTCCTCCTTATAATTTTGCTCTGTATGTCTGAAAAAAAATCCAAAATGTGTCTAGGACTTGTGACTACTTGGGGACTTTAGTTTCAGTTACCAATATGCTATCAAATATTTCTAAATTAATATTTTTATGTTAATACTATTCAATTGCATTCTATTTCTTTAACTCAAACATTGTATTTAATTTTAAGTATTATCAATAATGCTATAATGACCTTTTCCAGTGCATACATTTTGTGTATATTATTCTTAGATTCAGTTCCAGGAAGCAAAGGTATTGGTTATGGGTATCCAGTTCTTTCTTTCTTCTTTCTTATTATAAATTTTAATGAAAGTTTACAGAGACTTTGGATTTCCATTCATTCATTGTTGCACTTTTCTTCCAGCCCCCACCCACCAATTCACTCTTCTCTTTGAAAAGTAGAAGAAAAATTCTTTCATTGTTATACAATTCCTCCCCCAAAGTCCACTCCACTGTGCTGCGTTCGTGCTGGATTCCTGTCATGACAGTAATACCTAATCATATATCCCTTTTAAACAGTTCTCTCCCTTATCTGCTTTAATGCCATATATATAATTTATCCCATCTTTCTCAAATTCTCCCCAACTCCAGTGTCACTCCTGTTTTACAACAGTGACCCTATGCAGTATTTGTCCTTTTGTGACTGAGATATTTCACTCAGCATAATGTCCTCCAGGGTCACCCATTTTGTATAATATTTCATGAGTTCCTAGTTTTTCAATGCAGTGTAGTATTCCTTTGTGTGAATATACCACAGCTTCTTTATCCATTAGTTTGTTAATAGGAACTTAAGTTGTTTCTAACTCTTTGCTATTGTGAACAATGCAACAATAAACATGACTATGCATTCCAATTCTTTCTTACTCCCCATTTACAGCTCTAACTTATGAAATACCTGTATTAAAGTAAAAATGATGATGTGTGTGCCTGCTCTATCCTGTGCCAACCGCACTGCCCCCGACACACCTATCCCGATTACCCCAGTCACTGAATCAATCCATCTCATAGAGGGTCTTCCCCTCCTGCGCTGTCCCTCCACCCTCCCAAGCATGATGTCCCTCTCCAAGGACCCGTCCCTCCTGGCAACATGTCCAAAGTATGTCAGACGAAGCCCCAGAATCCTTGCCTCCAAGGAGTAGCTTGGTTTAATCCTCTCTAAGATGAATCTGTTTGTTTTCCTGGCAGTCCATGGTACATTCAGTACTCTTCTCCAGCACCACAGCTCAAAAGCATCCACTCTCCTTCTGTCCTCCCTAGTCATTGTCTATATATATATAGATATATAAATAAAATCTCAAAGAATGCAAACAATGAATCAATTTTTTATATGACTGAAAGTTACACCATCCGGTACTAATTACTTTTCCTTTTGGGTCACAGTCTCTTTGTACACACCCCCATACACCCACACACACCCACACACACACAAGCTTATACATTTGTGACATTTTGTCCTACTTTTTTTTTTATGAGAAATCTTTTTAACATTTTCTACTAGTTTATTTACAAAATTCTAATACACTTTTTTCAAGAACAAATTCTTTTAATTCCCCTCACCTTCCCCCCACCCATCAAATTGTACAACCCAATGATTAATCCCCCCTTCCCATTCACATCTAAATCCATCTGCTTCCAGCCTCTCCCACCCCTCCTGGATCCTTATACTCATTCTGCAACAATGGTTTTATACAATATTTATCCTTGTGGGACTGAGTTAGTTCACTCAGCATAATGCTCTCCAGTCCCTGCCAAGTTAGGTAATAATTTACAAAATCATTGCTCTTGTGTGCTGCGTTGTATTCCATTGTGTGAATTTACCATAATTTCTCAATCCATTCCTTTGTTGTTGGACATTTGGGCTGTTTCCGTGTTCTTGCGATGGTGGATAATGCTGCTATGAACATTGGTATACAAATCTCAGTTTGTGCTTCATTGTTCATTTTCTCAGAGTATATTCCAAGTTGTGGAATAGCTTTGCCCTACTTTTTATGCTCTGCTATGTGCCTTAGTTGGAAGGAGGAGTGGCATCCACTTCCATAATACCTTGCCTTCGGAAACCCTGTGAACCTGGAGAGAGGATGAAAGGCACCTAAGCTTCCAGGACTCTCCTTCATAGGGTCAGTGTGAATTGCCTGCGACTCCACGGCACTTAACAACAACAACAACATGTATCTTAGACTTCTTTGCATGTCAATACATACAAAGACATGTCAATCTTTTAACAGTGTCACATTTGAGTTTGGAAGAATGTAACCATTTATTTAACGTGTCTCCCACTGGGCTTTTTTTTATATTTTTTTACAAGTATAGAAAAAAATGCTATAAGGAATACCTTGAACATGCATCTTTGCACACTAGCCAATTTCTCTCTCTTTTTCTGCCCAATTTCTCTCTTAAAGATGAATACCTCTAGCAAATAGAAGTGCTAGATCAACTTGGATTCATTGAATATATTGCCATCAGAAGCAGAAATGCTAAAATTCTCATTCCTCCCAACGGTGTGTGTGAGTGCCCATTTCTACTCTTGTAAACATTATGGTGACCATTGCCAAACAAATTGCTCTCTAGAAGTTGTTCCAGTTAGACTCCTGTTTTTTTTTTAATCTGAGCATAGAGATTTTTAAACAGTTCCTTACCAATTTAATGGAAGGGATTAATATTCTTATGCGTATTACCCTCTCTCCCATACTGAGGAAGTGGAATTTTTCACTATTTGGGCAGCACGTATATTCTCTGTGTGTAAATTCATTCCTCGCCCCCCCCCCATACATTTTTTAAAATCCAAATTGAGGGATCAAGTTGTTTTCAAAATTAGACCAGAGAATTCCAAGATCGTGTAGCATAATTGTGGATTGCAAGAGGGATTCCATGCATCCAAACAAGTGAATTCTCTGCTGAGTTCTAATTTTAATTTCAACCAAAATGTCTTAAGTAAACATATATTTTATAAAATCGTTTTGTTTTACACTGTCTCTCTCACTGTCCAGACTTGGATGAAGACAGTGAGAAAAATGTAATGATCTGATTGACATCGCAGCCTGGAGATGCCCCTTCTGTGCATTCCTGCATATCCCTGTTATCTCTCCAGGCAAAAGGCATCACTGGATCACTCTATATTTTGCAAATAATCCTGACACAGCCCCTGTTTGTGTATGTGCATTGCTTCAAGAGAACTTTTTTTGTTGTTGCATCATGTGGAATATCTAATCAGAAAAGGTGGTAGACTTTAATTTACCTCATTTGTTAAAAAGAAGTAAGTGTATCAATTTGGGTAGCCTTCCAAGTTACACAAGTGGAACTTGTGTCCCTGACATAGTTCTACTAACAAGGCTGTCTCGATGCATCCTGGTGAAAATGGCAGAGTTTACATCTGTGATAAGAGTTTTGAGCCATCATAAAACAGCAATCTGAAACCTGGCAAGTAAATATTTTGCTCAGAGACAATTTTAATTTAGTTCTCTTGAACGCTGGTAGCCTGGTCCCTGGAGAGCTGAGCTCCTAATCCAAAAGCAAGACCTCTCTGCCAGTTCAAATCCACCAGTTGCTCCTTGGGAGAAAGATACACAATCTCTTCCTGTGTGATTTACAGCCTCCCAGAAAGCTGCTGGAGGCTCACTCAGCTAAGTCTGTTCTGACTGGCAATGAATTTAAGTTAGTTACGTTTGACTCTGTATCACCCCCCCCCCCCCCAGCAAACCACTTACACCATCCAGTATAGAAAAGAAGTTGTTTTTTTTTAACCTTCAAAATCTTTAGTATATTTGCAAGTTTGTTCCATTTGTTTGTGGGGATAGGCTGGCAAGAAGGGATGCTATAGGTACCCAGGTGATTTCTATGTTACTGTGTTCTGGCAGTTTCTATGAAGCCAAGCAAAAGTGACACGTGAATTGTGGTGGTAGGATTTCTTCCCAATTCTCTGCCAAAGGATATTTTGCAAATGCTCTCATTTTAATTCCCAATGCCTAAGCTTTACAGCTGCAAGTTTTAACCACTGTAATTGTTGTTTGCCTTTTATGGACTCTCTGGTTTGAAAGCCCTGCTGGGTAGTTGGCCTTGCTGCTTATGCATCTTCATGCCTCCCTTCCTTGTAGTCTTCTGCTTACAAATAATAGGTGATTGATAAATACTTGATTTTTTTTTTCTCCAGTGGGGTTCTCATTCTTTTCCCAAGTTTTATGCAGGGTTTGGGATAATTAAATTAGCATGCAATGTTCTCCCTCTGCTTCCGTGTTTGCATTCTTTGTCTCATTTTGTCTTCCCTTAAGTATTTGGAATTTGCAAGGACAGCGTAAACAGCAACTTGCTAAGGCTGAAGAAAGAGCATTTATTTGTATCTAGCCCCTCTACGCTTCCTCGGCTGCATGATACTCTGCTAACTTTCCCTGTTTCAAAAAAAATGTGCAGAATAAAAGTGAGCTGTCCAGAGATTCTGCTCAGGTAGGGCTGAAGCGAAGCGAATTCCTTCCTTCTGGGTTGGAATTCGGGAGCTATACTAGTCTGTAAGCCGGTTGAGCCTCTTGAGTGTTGTCAGAGACGACCTGAAGGTTTTTTTGAGTGCTGAAAATTTTGCAGCCCATCAGTGGGCTTAAGCACAGTGAAGACTGGGAAGTCACCACAGGATCCGGCAGGGTTTCAGTCTCTTGTATTGTGGGGTCCCGGTGAGCGGAGGTTGACCTGAGGGTGTCTAACAGCAGCAACAACACTCTCCTCGTGTCATGCTTGTTCCCTCTTCAGGTCCATACGGTTCTAACACAGCCCATAAATCCTCCTTTTGCTCCTAGGTTTTTTACACTGAACAGGAGATTCAGGTTACCACCCACATAAATCCAGCCCATCACAAATCGTCTATAATTTAGTCAGCTCAGCTCAGTCTGAAGTGTTAATAAAATACGTACTTGGGGAATTCCCCTGTCATTTATTTTCTTTTCCAGCTTATACATCTTAAGTCTCATTCTTTGGGATCCACAGTTCATTTGATCTGATGGTCCTTTTACTATTTTGACTATTAACTCTGAATCGCGAAGCTGCTTATTAGCCCCACCCCTCACGCCACCACCGTCACCCACCATCATCACCATCACATACTGTGCTACTTATATCTCGTGTCTTGTCTTTATGGACATCACAGAAACCCAGGGGACAAGTACTGCCCTCAGTCATAATTTACAAACGGGTAAACTGAGGCTCAACGGGGATGAGCTCACTTGTCCATGGCAGAGGCAGGAAGCAAGGCCAGGCCTAACTGACTGCGGGGGGTGCCCTTCCAAACTATTTTGAAAACTTTGACCCTGGCGTCCAAATCTAGCCCACCAAGCCAAGTCCAGCCTTCCTGGCTTCTGTAGGCCTTGAAAGAGAAAAATGGCTTTCATATGTTTCTAAAGATTGAAAAACCATTGAGTGAATGACATTTCATGACACGTGAGATTTTATACAGTTCAAATCCACTGTTTGTACATAAAGGTTTATGGGAATAGCTGTGCCCAATCGTTACTTATTATTTATGCCTGCCTTTTTTTTTTTTTTGCACTGTAATGAAAACAGACAACATGGTCTACAAGGTCTGGTGGCGCAGTGCATTAAGTATTGGACAACCAGCTGAAAGGTCGGCTGTTCGAATCCTCCAGTCTCTCTGTAGGATAAAAATGAGCGATTTCCTCCCAGGAAGAGGCACAGCCTCAGCTGGCTGGGGGTCAAAATCAACCAGAGGGCAGTGGGCTCGCCGACCCCTGCTGTCCACGCTTGCGCTGAGTGGAATCTTAGCATGATATGATAGGCTCCACATCACACTCTTCTTTGGCTTTCATGGAAGTTTCTTAGTTAAAAACATTCCCTGCCAGCTCCTAACAACCACATCCAGTTTCTGAGGCTGTCAGTCTTTAACTGGCCCGTCTTTCTCCCTTGGAGATCTTGGTGTGTTTGAACCTCTGCAGGCCATTGGCCTTTTGGTCCACAGCACAGGGCGCTAAGAAATGCACCATCGCAGCTCTGTGGAGAGTTATTAACCCGTTATTTGCCTGCCATTCATCCAGAGACCTCTTGGGCCCAACCGACAGGAAATCGCTGAGTGATGTGTCTCCTTGTGAGAAGAATTCCAGGCTGTGGTTCATTTCCCCTGAACTAAGTCACTGGTCTCTTGGCCCGTCCTGGGTTACTCTCCTCTCAGCTCTTGACTTCCTCTTTGTTTCACGTGTCTTTTCTTTTCTCTCTCCCATTGAAACACTGTCTTCCCTGATGTCACTGTTTTATTTAAAGGCAAATTAGTTGTTCTAAGGGGTGGGTGCTTCCTAGGAGCTCCTGGTCACCTCATAGTCCTGCCTGTTGTGAAGCCACGGGATTAAGCTTTATTTTGGATCTGCAGAGTCACTACAGACTTGAGGGGTCCTCACCAGCCACTGCCTGACCAGTAAGCCTCACACTGTTGTGTCTTTGAAGGCAGTACATCTCTGTGAAAGCTGATTGCCACATTCTTCTCCCAAAGAACAGCTGGTCGGTTATGAACAAGCAACCTTTCGGTTAGTTGGTAGAGTGCCTTAGCTTCTGTGCCACGAGGGCTCTTGAAGTGCCATTGGGTCCCCCTAAGTTGTGGGTATTGTGAGTCTTTAGGAGGAAAGGATGTTATAAAGGTTCTGAAAATGAAAGAAAGGATGATTGGGAGGGACCCCCTGAAGACAGGCTGGCTGATTAGGACCCACGAATGCCAGGGCCAGCGTGCCTCAGGACTGGGAAGGCCAAGAGAGTTGAAACATGATGAGCTCAGAGTGGTTCCAACAACCAAACTGAGGTCAGCAGAGGTCACACAGAACCAGTAAGTTGCTGTTGAGTTGATTCTGGCTAGGTCTGTGTTGGAGAAAATGGCTTTTTAGGGCTTTCAGAAGTGCAATACAGACTGCATTGTAAAACCAGTTGCCGAGCTTCTCCAGTGGTTCAAGTCCACCAGGGGCTCCATGGGAGAAAGATGGGCTGTCTCCCCGCTTGTGATTTACAACCTCATTAGGTTCAGTTAGGAGTCAGAACTGACTCAATGGCAGGGAGGTTGAGGGTGTGTGTGTGTGTGTGTGTGTGCGCGCGCGCGCGCGCACGCGCGTGCCTATACTAATTTGAAATCTCATTTTTTAGTAACTGGATTGCCAGACCTTTTTTTTTTTTAAATTTATTATTAATTTCAATGAAAATTTACAGAGACTTTGGGTTTCCATTCATTCATTGTTGCACTATTCTCCCCTCCCAACCCTCCCTCCCCCCCAGTACACTACCCTCTTGGAAATGTAAAAGATAAATTCTTTCATTGTTTTACAAACTCTCCCCCAGGTCCACTCCACTATATACCCTTTGCTCTAGACACCTGTCATGACAATAATACCTAATCACATATCCCGTTTAAACAGTTTTTTCTCTTATCTGTTTCAACGCAGTATACATTAATGAATCCATCTTTCTCAGTCTCTATAACCCCAAGGTCAGTCCTGTTTTACAACAGTGGCATCATGCACTATTTGTCCTTTTGTGACTGAGATACTTCACCCAGCATAATGTCCTCCAGGGTCACCCATTTTGAGTAATATTGCATGAGTTCCTTGTTTTTCAATGGAGCGTAGTATTCCATTGTGTGAATATACCACAGTTTCTCTATCCATTTGTTTGCTGTATTCCATTGTGTGAATATACCACAGTTTCTCTATCCATTTGTTTGCTGATGGACACTTAGGTTGTTTCCAATTCCTTGCTATTGTGAACAAAGCCACAATAAACATGGGTGTGCACATATCTGCTTGGGTGTCAGTTATGGTCTCTTTGGGGTATATTCCCAGTAGTGGAATTGCTGGGTCAAATGGTATCTCTATTTGCAACTTTTTGAGAAAGAGCCATACCGCCTTCGACAGTGGTTGCTCCAGGCCTTTCTTGCAAGGGTGGGCTCAAACTTCCAAGCTTTTGGGTAGTGGCTGACTGCCCTCCTCTTTGGTACCTCACACAAAGCAGTGCAGATTCTCAAGGTACCAGCTGGTGGCCGTGTGCTGGCTCTGTCTCTGAATTGTGTGCTCAGAGGTGGATGTCAGTCGCTTCATTCCATGCACACTGGAGCCTCGAGAGGTCGCATTTCATTGACAAGGAAGCTGAGGCCCAGAGAGGTGCACGAGGTTGCCTTTGATGCCACAGCCCATCAGTGGTGGAGCAGAGCAAGTCCTCAAGGTCTATTTGACCTTGTTCCGTTCCTGGCGACCACACTTGAGCTGTCACTCTGTAATTGATGTTATGAAACCTGCTATCCAAAAAAACACGGCCAGAATTTAAAAACAAAACCAAAATAAATCAACTAACCAAATAAGAAGTCATGAACAGATTCCAAACATGTTGAGCGTGGCAGAGCCAGGTGTGGTTGTCACCAGGGGATGGCCCGTGTCTAGCTATGGTGTCCTTTTGACAAGGTTCTTTAGACTACAGAGCCCAGAGTCCGACTCATTCTGACAGTTCGTGCTGTTAAGATTGGATTCCCAGGATAAACTGCCTGCTGGTTGGACAAAACTGCTTACGATGGTTCTCCTGTTAGGTTGTTCGCTGTTGCTTTTCATTCCATCAAGTTGGCCTGACATGTGGTGACTCCTTGGACAACGGAATGAAAAGGTTGCCAGTCCTGTGTCATCTGCACAGTCATTTCCATGCTTGAGCTCATTGTCATGGTTGCTGTATGTTCCGTGTGCCTTTCACCTGGGGGGGCTCCTCTTCCGTCACTACAGGGGACAATCTTCTGTGATGATCTATGTGGTTTCTTGGCTAATGTTTGAAAACAGTTCAAAAGCTCAGCTGAAGCCAGTACACTGTGGGTGACCTTGTGGATATTTGAAATATCAGTGACCTTAGAGCCATCAGTCACACCTAAACTATCACCGTCTGACAGGCTGACAAATATGTGATGATAGACATTGTGTCCTATACCACTGAGTAGGAGCTGATCCTTAGCCGACCCTCCAGTAGCTTCTCAAAGGCAGCTGGCTGGATTCAAGGAGGTTATCTGTCTTTCTCCCATAGGAACAGCTGGTGGATTTGAACCTCGTGCTTTTGTGTTAGCAGTGCAACTTCTTACCACTTAGCCACCAGATCACCCTCACAGTGACAGATACTAGTCTGTATTTGTTGTTGTTTTATGCCACCGAGTCAAAAATGACTCATAGCTGACCCTCCAGTGAGCTTTTCTAACCTCACAGGAGATTTCTTGTCTTTCTCCCACTGAGCAGCGGAGGAACTCAAGCCTTGTGCCTTTAAGCTGCCAGCGCGGGTACTTACCATGAAGCTACCAGAGCTCCCCTGGCCTGTCTATGCAGGGAGTGCACGTCCAAAGCCTCAGGAAGGAACACTGAGGCCATCAGCTGTGAAACAGGCTATCAAATAGGAACCAAGGCAGAGAGGATCTCTGTGTGTTCATTGTTTTGAAACAGAAGTGAGAGCACAGCTGGTCTGGCAGCCCCTTTTTGACATTTTGATTTCCTTTCTTCTCTGTCATTTCCATGTAAATGTAGCAAGTGCCGTTTCCTTGAACTTGTGAATGAACCACATCTCTCCTCTTTCCTCTGTGTGAGACAGTGCAGAGGAAACTGGGTTTGCCTCTCTGTGTGGTAGAGGAGGCCAGGGCTGCTGGGGACACATTTCCTTCTGAACCTGTGAATTCTCTCTCTGCTTTCTCTCCCAGGCAAAGCAGAACAGTCAAACCTGTACTTGAGCTGTCTCCCATGACCTCTTGCTGACGTCTGGGGATTGAGTAACACGTTTTTATTCCCTTCCTGGGTCGTCATGAGCTGGGGCTGACCCAGGGCAGCTAATAACAACAATGCTTCTCTCTCCTCTAACCCCACATGGGAGGAGAGGATTTAGGGACAAGAATCAGCCCAGGATCTGAAGCAGGAGTGCTAACAGAATGGTAAAGACTAAAGGAATGATTGTTTTGCAGTGAATATGGAGAGACAACTTTCTGTGATGCTTGAAAACTTTGCTATCATATTCTTTCTGTGTTTTTCTTCCTTTCTAGTTCTCCAAACTCATTTACCATTCAAAATACAAGTTCCAACCACTATGAACATAGTACAGAAAGGGAGACTGAAGGGAAGAAATGATCCCTTTATTTAGATCACTTTGACAGATATATTTTTGATCTATTGGAAGCAGGGGTGGCATCCACTTCCTAAACAACATACCTCTGGAAACTCTCGGAACTTTGAGAAACGATGATAGTTTCCAGTCTTTCATAGGGTTGCTATGAGTCGTATTCCACTCGACGGCAATCAACAACAACAACAACAACAACAACGGGGGAGCTCTGGTGGCCTAGTGGCAAGAAGCTGCAACTACAATCCCAGAGGTGCACGGTTCGAATCCACCAGATGCTCTGCCGGGGAAGGAGGGGCAATCTCCTCCAGTACCAGTCAGATCTGATTTGACGGTACACGCACACAAAAAAATAAAAAACAACAACAACAACAACAACAACAATATTGTTTGGTTTACGGCGTTGTGCCACGTAAGACCAGGGAAACATGCCCTCAACTTCACGCTACCTCTCACGAGCTATAAAGAGCCTTGGAAAACCGATTTCATTTCTAGCTTCAGTGTCTTCATCTGTTAAATAGAGATACTGACACTGATTAAGTAAGATAGTGCATGTGAACATTTTTCATCAATGTTTTACGTTTCATTTGTTCAGCAGATATCTAGTGAGTTGAGGCGTTGTGCTGGAATGGTGTTACCTTGCTGTTCGTGTTGTTGCTTTGACTTATGCCAACCTTAAATATCCACAGAATTAAGTGTTGCCTGGAGGTGCATGGTCACTGGTGTGTTTGAGTTGTTTGATGTTGACTATTTGTCCCTCCATTGCATTAAGGGGTTTTTCATTTCCCCCGACCTACTTTTCCAAACACGATGTCCTTTCCTTAGCAATTCCACTTTTCCTATTGACGTGTCCAAACTAAGTGAGCTCAAGTCTCCCCATCCTCCTCCTGAAGAACATTCTGGTTTTATGTCTTCTAAGGCTCATTTGTTCATCCTCTGACAGTCCAGGGTATAGTCAGTTCTCTTTGAACGCATCGATTCTTCTGCTTCCTTCAAACTGTCCAGCCTTCACATGCCTAAGTGTACATTTTCTTCACTCTTCCTTTTACTCAGATGCTGAACAAATCATATCATAGCTCAGGTTAAAGAAAGCACAGGGATGTCTAGAAAATCAGATCAAGTCCTAACTGTGACTCAGAAGAGGTACCATGAATAGGAAGATGCTGTGTATGAAGAAATCAGGAGAATGTTCCCAGGGGGCATGAAAGGATCAATGTGATTGATTTTCAGAGTTCATGTTAAAAATGAGCCTGAGACCCAAATTCGTTACAGGGAAGGAATCTTGACTGCGATTATCCAGTGGCAGCAATAGAATCTTAAGACAGAACAGTTCCTTGAAAAAATAATGCTAATAATAACGACAAGAACAAGCCCAGCAAAAATACCTGGAGCTTTTAAGACTTCATTTATGGTTTTCAAGGACTTCCTTGTTTCTCACCAAGATACATACTGTAATTATTTAGGGTGATTACAATGATCTAATAATAAATGTAATATATTGTATCTTACAATTTCAAGTCTTTGGGGTTTTTTGTTTGTTTGTTTGCTCTGTGTGTGTGTGTGTGTGTGTGTGTGTGTGTGTGTGTGTTTTAACCTGATTGCAGAAAATTCAGGAAATCTAGAGGTTAATAGTTAAACAAGTTTATCCTAACAATCCGGTTTATAGGAACACTATAATTATATAAGCAAGCTGTTGGTTTAATAATCAATGTCTAGCGAGGCTAGAGAATGTTTTCCAGAGCCTGGTCACAGCTATAATTTTCATTTTTCGTAACCTACTAACCAGCCTTTTCCACTTCTTACTGCTTTTCTCTTGCCTAGAATAGCTTGGCATCTGTTAAAAGGGGGAAAACAAACTGTTCAAAGCACTTCTGGAGCCTCACTTGACTTCTCTCAAGAGCAGCTATCCAGCATGTTATTATTTCAAGGATGACACTGGATACAGACAGGGCAGTTCTGTCTGCATGTGGGGTGGATTTTCGATTCCAATAAAACTTTATGGCGAGCTCTGGTGGCCTAGTGGCAAGAAGCTGCACTGCAATCCAAGAGGTGCACAGTTCGAATCCACCAGATGCTCTGCTGGAGAAGGAGGAACAATCTCCTCCTGTACCAGTCAGATCTGATACACACAAAAAAATAATAAAATAAAAAAAAAACTTTATGAGAAAAACATGGAATGCTGCACAAACGGGCACGCCACCCTTGCACGGGTGCCAGGCTTCTGTTCTCTGTATTGTTCTGGTTGTAGTATTTGTGCTGCCAAAGTAAGCATGTTTTTATTGTTGTTGTTGAGTTGAGCACGACTCATAGCAACCCCATAAACGAATGGCCTGAAGCCTTTCTATCACCTTCGTCATTTATCAAAGTTGATAGAGTTTCCAGAGGCATGTTGCTTAGGAAGTGGATGCCACGCCTGCTTCCAAATGTTTTTTATTATTATGAAAAATGTTTTTAGAGAGAATAATCTAAAAGTATTATATTTTAGGGCATTATTTTTATCGTAGGAGTATGCAATGAGGGTTGCAGAGTGG
>NW_006399798.1:12957569-12969480 GCF_000299155.1 Elephantulus edwardii | reverse complement strand
GGGAGAAGGGTGCAACAATGAATGAATGGAATCCCAAAATCTCTGTAGATGTTCAATGAAATGAAAAATAAACAACCTAAATTTTAAAAAAAGTTTTTATTATTATATTTAATTTCTGAAAAACATAGTTTGAAAGTTTGCCCCATCAAACTTTCTGGCCTGTGTTCTTTATGGAAATAAATCACTAGGGTGTTTTCTTTTTTTTTTTTTTTTTTGCAAGGATGCAGTCTTTATGGTGTCAGAATAGGGTGTTTTCTTTCCTCAGCAGAATTGTGGGGTAAGTTTGAACTCCCGACCTTTCGGTTAACAGCTGCACTTTCTACTTGGTTCAAAAACCCAGTGGCCTACAACTTGAGAGCATGCACTGAGCCTTTCAGGCACTATTTATGCTGCCTGCTGTTGCTTCTATTACTTTCTCCAGGTACATGGTACTCAGTGACCCTGTTCTTCTCCAGTGACTTCATTCAATTCAAAGTCAGCAGGGCAGCGAGGTGGGTGAACCCGTTCACCCTCGTCCGCATCGGGCCCTCTTTGAAGCAGCTCCTGCCCCACCTTACTGGGCAGATTCGACGAGAGCCCACCTCAGCCTGGTAGACAGGCCCTGCCAGCTTCCTACCTGATTCCTGTCTGATTCCAATGGCTGCCAGCTCTTCTCAGGCAGGACTTTGTTCCTGAACGAGCATCTGTTTTTATGGGGAAAAAATGGGGTGAAGCTGGCAGAGAGATGCAGGTTTAGTTCTGGAATCGGTTTAAGGATGAGATTAGTAAATTGTGTTACAATACAGTTGGAATAATTGTTCCCCATCTCGGGCCATATAATCTTGCTTTCTGATATGCTTTATATAGGGGCGGGGAAGAGCTACTTAGATTTGAAGAGGAGTGTGTGTGTGTGTGTGTGTGTGTGTACACACACACACACACACACACAGCATCAGTACTGGTTGGCGTCAAGTTGCCTTCATCTAATAGCAACTCCATGTGCTCCACAGGTTGCTTTTTTTTCCTAAAAAAAAAAAAGTCTTCCAGGCTACACCCTAGGGAAGTTCTCCCACATGGGCTGGGGATAGTGATAGAATGAAGGGTGGTGTTGTATCCGACACTTCAGCCTCTCAAACCTGTTATTTTATCAGATAATGGAGAGAAAAAAACAAAAACAAAACAAAAACTCTTTGAGTATTAAAAAATCCCAAAAGGTAATGAATTGAGTTTATTTTATTGTTTTTCAGCTTGTACATAGCCAAACAAAAACTCCACTGCTGCCCAGCGGGTGCTCACGCATTGTGATCCTTCATTGAGTTTCCAAATATTTTTTTTTAATTGTGTGTGTGTGTATAACATCAAATCAGATCTGACTGGTACAGAAGGAATGTCCCTCCTTCTCCAGCAGAGAATCTGGTGGATTCAAACAGCTCACCTCTAGGATTGCAGTGCAGCTTCTTGCCACTAGGCCACCAGAGCTTGCCTGAGTTTCCAAATCTTTAAGGGAGGAGAATTAGTTATCCTTTTTTTTGCTGTTGTTGTTGTAGAGTGGCAGGTGGATTTGAACTGCCAGTCTTTCAGTTAGCAGTTTGACACGTAACACCTTCTACTGTCTGAGTGCCTTCTACACAGGAAAATGTACATCAATGCAGCAGTTCCTTCTTGTACCTTTTTTGACATTCATTATATTCTTTGAGTTCTGCAATCACTCTGCTTTTCTGAGTTGTTCTTCCCTCACTGATACACATTCATTGCATGCCAAGTTCCTATCTCATCTCTGAAGTTGTTGTTGTTATCAGTCCCATAGAGATAGTGCTTAAAGGGAGCACCAGTGGGCTCGTGGTTAAGGAGCTGTGTTTCCAACCCAAAGGCAAAAACCAAAAGGTTTGAATCTACTAGCGGCTCCGTGGGAGAAAGATGAGCAGTCTCCTTCTGTGCAATTTACTGCCTCTGAAAACCCTCAGGAAGCTACGAGATGATGCTGACTCAGTGGCACTGGAAATGGGGACTTCTGCTCAGTACAATGTCTTCCAGTTCTATCCACACAGGAGACAGCAAGACTCAGTTTTCCCCGCCGGCTGAGGGGTACTGCTCCACCGTGTTTTCAGTGGCTGAATTTTTGGAAGTAGATCACTAGACCTTTCTCCCAAGGCACCTCTGGGTTGATAAGAACTTCCAACATTTCAGTTAGCATGTGGGCCTATTAACCTTATGTACCACCCTCTATGCATGTTTGTGCAACATTTCTTGGGTGCATTTAAGAAACATTATTAAGCAGTTAATGAGTAGAAGATGTTGGCTACTCACCATATGGTTACAGATTTGAATCAATTAACTACTTCATCTAATAAAAATGGGCAGTCTTCTTCTGTAAAGATTGACAGGCTCAAAAACTCAGTGTGTGTGTGTGTGTGTGTGTCATCATGGGTTGGAATCAACTGGACAGTAGTGAATTTTTTGTGTTATTGAATGTAAAAAGAGCAAGAGTAGCATGGGGATGGCCATATCTGACCTTTACCAACTCAACAAAGAGGAACTGTCCCCGTCAACAACACCCACAACACAGAGCCAGTTCTAATGAGGTCAGACATGTCCCTCAGGCTCCCACACCTCCTTCTACTCATCCCAACACTAATTGTTGTACGGTTCCAACCCCCTTACCCCCCAAGTCCACTTTAGGATGCTGCTCTTATTCTAGACTGTTGTCATGCAAATAATACCTCATCATATAATGCTTTTAAGTAGTTCTTTCTCTCATTTCTTTCAATGCAATGTACATTATTGATCCCCTCTTTTCTTATTTTCTCCCCAACCCCCATGTCAGCCCTGTTTTATAACAGTGGCATTATTTGTCTTTTTGTGACTGAGATATTTCACTCAGCATAATGTCCTCCAGGTTTACCCATTTTGTATAATATTTCATGAGTTCCTGGCTTTTCAGTGCTGCATAGTATTCCATTGTGTAAAAATACCAAAGCTTCTCTAGCCATTTGTTTGTTGATGTACACTTGAGTTGTTTCCATCCCTTTGATATTGTAAACAACACAGCAATAAACACAGGTGTGTATATATCTGTTTGGGTGACAGTTCTGATTTATTTAGGGTATATTCCCAGTAGTAGAATTGCTGGGTCAAATGGCATTTCTATTTCCAACTTTTTGAGAAAGCTCCATACTGCCTTCCATAGTGGTTGTACCATTTTACACTCCCACCAACAGTGACTAAGGGTTCCAGTTTCTCTACAGCCTCACCAGCATTTGTTGTTTGCTTCTCTGTTGAATTTTGCTATTGTTACTAGGGTGAGAAGATATCTCATAGTTGCTCCATTGTAAATCTTAATGGGAGAAGACTGTCCATCTTTCTCTCCTGGCACAGGGGTTCAAACTGCCACCCCTTCAAAAAGCAACACAACACATAATGCACTAAACCACCAGAGCTCCTTCAAAGCATATTGATAGGGCCTTTAGAGAGCTCTGGTGACCAAGCAGTAAGAAGTGGTGCAGTCAACCCAAAGGCACATGGTTCAAATCCATCAGCATCTCTGTGGGAGAAAGATGGGCACTTTCCTGCTGTTGGATGGCACACAACAGCGATACACTGGCAGGAAGCTCTGGTGGCTGCTTAATGGTTAAGGAGCTGAGCTACCAACCCAGAGGTACCTGGGGTTCAAATCCATCAGCTGTCCTGCAGGAGAAAGATGGATAATCTTTTTTTTTTTTTAGGATGGACAATCTTTTTTTGTGTGTGTGTGCATGTACCGTCAAATCAGATCTGACTGGTACAGGAGGAGATTGTCCCTCCTTCCCGGTTCGAACCGTGCACCTGTGGGATTGTAGTTGCTGTTCCTTGCCACTAGGCCACCAGAGCTCCCCTTAAGATGGACAATCTTACTTTACTATTAACAGGATCTGAAAGCCTGCTGGATGGTCAGCTATGAGTTGGTTCCTACTTATGGTAGATAAAAATACACTGGTGATGCAGTGTGTCTCCTTCTGTTAAGATTTCAAGCTTTGGAAGCCCGTTGGAGGGCCATTATGACTTGATATTGACTGGAAGGCAGTGGGCTTGGATTTTGGTCTTAATAGCGCTTTAAGTGGAGCTGTTCTCATGAGAACAAGGAAGTAAAATGAGACATTTGCCATCTGGTCTTCTGCAGACTACCTATTCTTCTTCTGGTTTTCTCTCGGCAACAACAGCCTGGATGCTTCTAAACTGGGGAGTGTTATATTAGAATTGGGGGGGGGGAAGAAAGAAAGAAATCACAAGAGACCACACCACTGTTGCTGTATTGATGTAAAAGAGTGTCATTAGAATTGAGTGGTAATGAGACTTGCTAAATGCTCTCGGTAGTTGAGAGTCTTAGACAGCTTTGATGCAGACGCAGGGAAGGCTTAGGGGCTGAGGAAAAGGGGCATAGGACCCATTGCAACAAATGGGTCTAGCCCTAATGAAACAAAGCTTAAGAGGGAATAGGACTGAGTAAGAACTAAGGAGCTGTAGCCAAGCAGAGCTTATTTTTAGAAAAGATCTGTAAGCCTTAAAAAAAAAAAATAGAAGAAAGTACTATTTGAGTGTTACCAAGCTCTCTCAATAGTCCTCATAAAAGGACTTTTCAACCGTGTGTATCCTTATTAGAGTTAATAGGCAGGTTTATTTTCCTAATGTGGTCTGAGTATGTTGAGCATAACATTATCTTTTAAAAAGACCTGGACTGGTTTCAGTTATAGGGGACAAGAAGGGAGGGAATTGTCTGGGCATGTCTTTGGAGGTGACTGGGGCTAAGGTCAGAGAGAAGGAACTGTCTCAGTTCACACTGGACAGCCACCATTTTTCAGATTGTCCTGGACAGCTACCTTCAGTCAGATTGTCCGGCTACCCTCAGGATGTCAGTTGACTGCAAGGGTGGGAGTGAGGGGATAGCTCAGTGACAGGCGAGGGAAGGTAAGCTATGATGTCAAGTCAGGTGCAGCCCGTCCACGTCCTGGCACTGATGATCCCTCTGACAGAAGGGCAGGAGAGAGCAGCAAAAGAGAGGCAGGAAGTCAAGAATTCAATGAACTAGCATGCAAAGGGGGTAGGGAGAAATAAGCAAGGAGATCAACTGAAAAGCATGGATCAGAGAGTAGGCGTCTACTGGAGCAGGATGTCGAACCTGGCAATGAGATGTTGAACCTGGCAATGAGATGCTCGGATGCTGGATATTGTTGTTAGGTGCTGCCAAGTTCGTTCTGACTCCTAACCTCTCCTGTGTAGCAGAATGAAGCAGGGTCAGGTCCTGGGGTGACCCTCCAGATCGGAGCTCTGCCTGAGCCCACAGCTGTAGCCTCGTCACATTGAACACCTTCCTCTTTTTTCTGAATCTCTACTTTACCACGTATGATGTCCTTCTCCAGGAAATGTTCCCTCCTGATGACATGCCAGGTTGGGAGAAAAGTCTCACCCTCTTTCCTCTGAAGGAGCATTCTGACTCCACCAAGATAGTTTTGCATCCTGCCTGTGTAAAATGACTCTGCACCTCTCTGTTTCTGCTGCAGAAGAAACCTTTTTTACCTCTGGCTATTGTGTGTTCGTGCGCTCCCAAGATGCCTACGGCAGCCAGGGTGTAGACGAGTTCACAGAAAAAGAGCAACAGAAACCAGTTTGGGGCTGGTTGCTGGCAAGTCCAGACTTAGCTCCTCGCCCAAGACCTGTGTGAGGCTAAGTGGACGAAGGCGTCAGAGGGAAACAGGAAGTAGCCAGTTGGCTGGGATTGGCAGGGTACTCACTCTGTTTAAGACTGAAACCAACCATGAGAGCTTCTGCCTTGGGTTAGGAGGTGGACAGAGCCTGATGTGAAAAGCTACCATAAGTCTGAGCCATGGCAAAGCTGCGAAGAAGAAATACAAGGACTGTTGCTCAAAGAACGGTTGAAGGGAATGGAGAGACACTTGATTTGGGAAAAGCAACCA
Organism: Elephantulus edwardii; assembly: GCF_000299155.1. NCBI lineage: Eukaryota > Metazoa > Chordata > Mammalia > Macroscelidea > Macroscelididae > Elephantulus > Elephantulus edwardii. The sequence continues at coordinate 12,963,553 of NW_006399798.1, read as the reverse complement.
GGGACAAAGGATAGCAATGACCTGTGTAATTGTCGTACACTTCGATCTACTATTTCTACTTATGGGCCCCTAGAGCAGTGTGTCAGAGAGGGTGAGGATGGCACATGGGATTGGATAAAGTTTGTAGCCATTGTAAGATGGCTGCCATGGTTTTAGCTGATTTGACAGCACATAACAACAACAACAGAGCAGTCCAGAGAAAGAAAGTGTAGGGACCTCTCCAAAGTACTGAAGAGCAATGGTGTCTCTCTGGAAACTAAGGTGCGTCTGATACAGGCCATGGTCTTTTCTATCACTTGTTATGCATCAGAGAGTTGGACAGTGACTAAGGAGGATAGAAGGAGAATTGATGCCTTTGAGCTGTGGTGCTGGAGAAGAGTATTGAGGGTACCAAGGACTGCTAGGAAGACAAACAGATTTATCCTGGAAAGGGTTAAACCAAGCAGTTCCCGGGAGGCAAGGATTCTGAGACTTTGTCTAACATACTTTGGACATGTTGTAAGGAGGGACCAGTCCTTGGAGATGGGCATCATGCTTGGGAGGGTGGAGAGACAGCACAGGAGGGGAAGGCCCTTTATGATGTGGATTGATTCGGTGACTGGGGTAATCGGGATGGGTGTGTCAGAGACAGTGCGATTGGCACAGGACAGAGCAGAGTTTAGGGCTATTGTACATAGGGTTGCTATGAATCACAAGTGACTCGACAGCACATAACAACAACAGCAACAGCAACAACAACAACAACAACCAAGTCTCCTTAACTCAAGGGAAAGGGGCTTTATTAAAGAGAATGATGTTGAATTCAACTGCAGAAGGGCTAAGCAGGAACTAAGTAATGCCAGCTGACTTTCCTCCTACTTGCATCTCATGCCTGCATGTTTATCATTTGCTCTTGAGAATTCAGCACTTGTCTGTCAGCTTGCTGTACAGGCGTGGCTTGTAGGTTACTATGATGCTGAAAGCAATGCCACTGGTATTTCTAATATCAATAAGGCCAACCATGATGAACAAGCTTCAATGACGCCTCCAGATTAAGAGAGTACTCTGGTGGCTTAATGTTAAGGAGTTGTTCTTTCAACCCAATAATGTCTTGTGGTCCAAGTCTACCAGCTACTCCAGGGGGAAAGATGGACAATCTCCTCCTTGGCTTCTAAAAACCCAATAGAGCATCAGCTATGAGTGAACCACGTGGTTACTCCTTATGGACACACAGGTGACCTTCTGACTCAACTCAGGTATAGTCAGTTCCCAGGGGTTTGGTTTTTGTCTTCATTTGGGTTGTTTTTTTGTTTTTCTCCCGCCCCCCACCCCAAGAATTTGGCCTCAGATCACCAGATAGAGCAGTGAGTGTTAGAATAACAGTCATACAGAGGCCAACCTACTGGTTCTTTTAAATCATAAGCATGTTGATGATTTAGCAAAACGTGTGGCCTGTAGAGGTGAGCTGAGCGTATGTATGTATGATGTTACATAACAACAACAAGGAGAAGCAGGATTGGCCATCCACTTCTGAAATGACAGGTTCTAGAAAACCCTATACATAGTAGCGAAACATTGTTAAATATAGTACTAGAAACAGTGTACAGATTGGAAGATGGTTTGCATAGTGACTATCAATGTATCAATGGGCTCAAATATCAGAGGATGACAGGATAGGGCAGGGTTCTGATCTGTTTTTCATAGGGTCACTATGAGTCATATTTGACTTGACAGCACCTAACAACAACAACCACCACCACCTTCTTCTCACTCCCCCTTTGCAGGCTCCCTTACCTCTGTTTCTCCTCCAAGAGTCATATCTACTCTTGACTCACCTCTGCAGACCACGCTTTTTGCTAAATCATCAACATGCTTATGATTTAAAAGAACCAGTAGGTTGGCCTCTGTATGACTGTTATTCTAACACTCACTGCTCTAGCTGGTTGCACTCTCTGATCTGAGGCCAAATTCTTGGGGGGAAAAAAAACCCCAACCAGGAAACAACCCAACTGAAGTAAAAAACCAAGCCGCTGAGGATTGACTATGTCCGCATTGAATCAGAAGGCCACCTCACCTGTGTGTATAGAAGGAGTAACCGTGTAACCCACTGCCTACTTCCAGGTGCCATAGAGCAATTTATCTGAGTTGGAGCTATAGACGACACAGAAAAAGGAACCGACTAGAAGGAAATACATGACAAATTAAAAAGATGTGATTGAATATGGTGGTTAGGCTTCTTGAAGGAGCCCTGGTTAAAGGGGCCCGCTGCTAACCTAAACGTTGGCAGTTCAAGCACACCGGCTCCTCTTTGGGGAGCAAAGACTAGACAATCTGCTCCTACAAAGATCACAGCCTAGAAACCTATGTATAGGGCAGTTCTATTCTGTCTGTTAGGGTCATTAGGGATCACAGTTGATTGAATGGCACATAATGGCAACCATAAACTTGTACACAATTGAAGCAGAGCTACTGTTTTAACCTGTTTTACATCATTATGTTAATAAAAACTCACCATAAAGTTTCTACTGTTTTAACACATCTACGCTATTAATAATATGTTGCAGACAAAGAAATCCTATGGCAGTTAAGGCAGGGGAAGTGTCTTCCTCCCTGGATTCTCTCATATTCTCTGTGGGTGGCAAAGCCTGGACCATGGATGCTATTATTTGTTTAAGTGCTGGTTCTCTTTATAAGGAACAGTCAAAAGAGCAGTAATACCATCTGGTGAACAAGTGGAATCGATGCCCTCAGACTGTGAGAGCAACAGAAAAGACACACTGGTCCTCGTGGCTGAGCAATAGACACGAGATTAATTGATGATATGACAGTTGCCGAAGTGTATGTGGAACAAAGCGTCTGGGCAGTAAATGTCTGGCCAAATAGCCTACAGTCTTGGAATGCTCCATCTCGTGGGACCTTAGGAGTAATTTCGGCTGACCACCTTATTTTATAGATGAAGCCATTAAGAGGGCACTTTGGTGGTGTACTGTGTAGTTACTCTACTAACTCAAAAGCTGTATCTCTCTCTCATCTATCTATCTATCTATCTATCTATCTATCTATCTATCTATCTATCTCTACCTATCAATCATCTATTATCTATCTCTATCATCTATTATCTATATCTATCTATCTATCTATCTATCTATCTATCTATCTATCTATCTATCATCTATTAGCTATCTATCTATCTATCTATCTATCTATCTATCTATCTATCTACCTACCTACCTACTTATCAATCATCTATTCTCTATCTATCATCTATCTATCTATCTATCTATCTATCTATCTATCTATCTATCTATCTCTATCTGTCTATCATCTATTATCTATCTATCTATCTATCATCTGTTATCTATACCTATCTGTCTGTCTTTCTGTCTCTCTCTCTCTCCACAGCCATTCACATTCACTTGTGGCCATGCCAGAGAAAGACGAGTAATCTCCTTTCTGTTACATCCTCAGACACCCAACGGTGGGTCAACTATGAGGCAGTTCTAGGTGGACGAGCGTTGAGTTCCAACCATGAATTTTGGGTTTTCGAGCCATGAAGACCCCATGAGATCTCATTAAGGAGCCCCAGTAGTGCAATGTTTAAGCACTCACCTGCCACATAAAAGATCAGTGCTTTGAACCCAGCAGCCATGCTGTGGGTGAATTGATGTGGCAGTGTGCTTCCATAAAGATGTTGTCAGGTACTGTGGCGTTGACTTCAGCTCGTATCTGCCCTGTGAGTAACAGATTGGAAGGAACCCTTTCCTGTCTTGTACCACCAGCTCATATACAAGAATCATGGCTTGTGGTGTTTATAAAGAGTATTGACTATACCGTGGTCTGTTAAAAGAACAAACAGTTGGGATTGGGCCAGTGCTCCTAGGGCGCTCCTTAGAGGCGAGGACGGTGAAACTTGGTACCACATTCGTTGAGCCTGGTTTCAGGAGGGGCCAGTCCTTGGAAAAAGACATCACGCCGGGAAAGGTGGATCGGGTCAGCTAGAGAGAAGAGGGCCCTCTGTGAGATGGCTCGGCATAGTGACCATGGCAGTGGGCTTGAGCGTGGTGAAAATTGTGAGGATGCTCTGAAAGATGACAGCTTCGGAAGCCCCATGGGGCTGTTCTGCCCTGAGGTGTTGAGCTGCTATGATTTGAGATGGGTTTAGCAGTAACAGGTTCAGGGAGATTGAGTAATCGAAAGGCCGAGGTGGGAGGGAGCCAGGTCTGGGAGGCAGAGCTCCCCACACTCACACCTGGGCTGTGGTTAGCATCCCAGGTGCACCTTGATGCAGAGCCAAACTTTGACTCTCTGGGAAGCTTTCATCCTCTTCCTAGAAAAGCAGAAATGAACCCTTGAGGGTGAAAGATAAAACAGAAATGAGAGCCAGGAGTCTCTGGGTGGCCTCAAAAGTTAAGGGCTCTTGACTACTAGCTCAAAGGTTGGTGGTTCAAACCTACCCACGGCCACCTTGGAAAGTTGAGCACCTCGAAAACTGTGGAATGTGCTCTACTCTGCCCAGTTGGCCCGGTCGGGGCAGCTGTGAATCAGAGCTGACCCCAAGGCCCTTAGCAACAACAGAATCCACAGTCCACAGCAACAAGGGTGACTGTCAGGGCCTCTGTCTGCCTCACGGTTTTCAGCAGACTGAATGGCTGTGTTAAATCATGCATGCAGCTATCCATTCATCCATCGACTCACTCTCTGAAGATTGATTAGCTGCTTCTCTGTGTAGTTAACACTTATTCTCTGGGGAACGTGCAGCGATAAAGCTTCAGTACTTACGTGAAGCTCCTCTCTAGTCTAATGGGGAGCTTGAAATGGTGTTGATGATTTAGTGATGTTGCACGCTGTCAGGTTGGAGTTGTGTGCAGCTCGTGGTGACCTGACAGGACAGAGTGAAACTGCCAGATAGGCTTCTCTAGGTTATAATCTTTATGGGATGGAGTTTGGGTGGCTCAGGGCAGAGTTGTTGGTCTGTTAACCCAAAGGCAGGTGGTTCACACTCACCAGCTGCTTGAAGGGAAGATGGCCATTTTCCTCCTCAGTAATTTACAGCCTCTGAAACCCTGCTGGAGGGTCAGCTATGAGTCGGTTCCGACGGGACAGCAATGAGGTGAGATGGTGATGAATCTTGATAGAAGCAGGCAGCCCCCTAACCGCTGTACCACTAGGACTCTTAGATACCAATAGTTCAAGAGAACATGCTTCACTGTCTAGATCTTGGGAGATGACCAGGAGCGCTCATCAGTTGTCAGGGGTGGTGGTAGGGCCCTGCGGGGGGTCCGAGTAGACCAAGCTGCTGGTGGGACCTTGTGGAATGACTTGAGGGCCCTGGCGATCCTAAAGTTCCATGTGGTTGGGAGAAGAGAGAGATCACCTGGCAGAGTGGTAGAGGTGTTGTCACTTGTTGTTATGTGTCATTTTGTTGGGACAGGCTCAGAGGTGGCCCTCCAGTGGGTTTTCAGAGGCAGTGGGCCACGTGGGTGTGAGTGTGCATCTTTCTAACGTAGAGCAGCTGGAGGATTCAAACTGCGTACCTTTGGGTTGACAGTGCAGCTCCTTACCCCTAGGCCACCAGAGCTCCCCTAGAGAGAGATGAAGGAGGAGGAGGAGTATGGAAAGCCTGTTATTTAGGGAGTATTTTCAGGCTCAGATACACAGCGTGAAGTACTGCTCGTCCCGTGGCTACATTAGCACGATTTTATATTTTAGACTCAACTCTGCATCCTTGTCCCTTAGCAACATGTTTTTATTAATATTCTGAGCTCAGCATGGAGTGGAGAGCCGAAATGGCTTTGAAAAGCTTTCCTTCGGCAATTGCACAGGAGGAGATTGCCCAGCCTCCTGCCACAGAGCAGCTGGGGGATTCAAACCACGTGCCTTTGGGGATTGCAGCACAGCTTCTTACCACTGGGCCACCAGTGCGCCCTCAAGTCTATGACAGATTTCCTTTATCAGTTGTTATGTGCCATCAAGTCGCTTCAGACTCATAGTGACGCTATGTATAA
>NW_006399798.1:12956376-12957248 GCF_000299155.1 Elephantulus edwardii | reverse complement strand
AGCTTATGCTCTGAAAAGTTTAAAAAAAAAAAAAGAAGACTATGGCCTGGCTCAGCAGCACCTTAGTCTCCAGCCTGACGTCATTATCAGTTAGGAGGGGAAATAGCAATCTGTAGAGGAATTGGAGTTTGCAGGAGTTGGTTTGTGTTGAGCGTCATCTTCTTTCTCTCTAGCATTTGTAGACTCAACTTCCAGTGACGTTTTGTGGGTATTTCATCAACTTGTATTTGTGTCTGTTCACCAGGGCATGCCTGCAGCTCCGAGCCTCCTGTTTGCCTCACACAGGCATGTCTCCCATCCTGCCTTTTGTTGTCCCCTGAGCCAATCTGTCATGCCTGCCTGCCCAGGACCGGGGAGCACACCTGCTTTCCCCATTTGCTTCCTCGCGAGGTCATGCTGCAGTTACTCACTTTGAGGCTCTGTCATTTCAATCCGGAAGGTTTTTGCAGAAGAGAAATCCCTGTTCCTGTGCTTGAGAGGCAGACACTGGAACTGGTGAGACGTCGGAAAAACCAAACTAAATCCACTGCCATGGTGTTGGCTTTCCTCGGGCTGGAGGAGAAACTGCCCCATAGAGCTTCCTAGGATGGAGTTGTCATTGAGGCAAACGGTCTAGTCTTCTTCCTGTGGGGCAGCCGGTGGGTTTGAAGTGCTGACTCGTTGGTTAACAGCAGGGTGTTTTAACCACTGCACCATCAGGTCTCCTTGATTTTGGAAGTCTGTTAACCTCTGAAAGAGAAAAAAGATTTCCCATCGATGGATGGCTGCTAAGCAGGTTTTTTATTTTGGATCATGTAAGAGATGCCCCTTCTCCAGCATAGCATCTGGTGGATTTGAACCGCACATCTCTGGGATTGCAGTGCAGCTTCTTG
>NW_006399798.1:12954640-12955765 GCF_000299155.1 Elephantulus edwardii | reverse complement strand
ACACTGATGAGTCAAATGTGAGAATGGTTACCCATGGTGGACAGTGTTTGGTGAAGCTCCCTGATTAAAACAAGCTTCGAAGCAGGAGTGGCATCCACTTCCATAATAGCTTGCCTCTGGAAACCCTATGAACCTGGAGAAAGGACAAAAGTTATACAGGTGTCCAGGATTTTGGTTCATGGGTCTATGGTCATGGGACTGTGAGTCGTCCGTGACTCGACGACACTTAACAGCAACATAATACTCAACTTTGTTTTTTTCAACTTCAAAATTCCAAAGTCTACCTATGGTCTTGCACAGTGATTAGCAATTTTCTTCGCAGCATGACTGAGGGGTGGAGACAGGGGCAGGGAAATGAGCCATTGTTTGCAGGTCTCATACCTTTGTCCTCTCACTCAAGTCCTCAGTCTCCTTTTCTGTAACGAGAAGAGAACCAAGCTTCTCTTGTTTTAGAGCAATGGCTAAGTGGGTCAGGAAGTCAAGGAAGACTAACACGTGGTGAACGCAGAGATGCTGTGCATTAAACAGAAGCAGGACATGGAGATAGGTAGGATGGCAGTGGATGAAGTATTTCGAACATTTTACCTTTCAGAGCCCTGCCCCAGCTGGACTATACGAAAGATCCATGCTTTTATGATCTAGGGTCAAATTTGGAAGAAATGAACTTCATAGCCTACGCTGAAACACTGATCTGAATTTAGCTCTCACTGGACTCTTGTTTGTTTTCTACAGTATGTTAACTTATTTTCACTTTGCTAAGAATGGAAGAATTGATGGGGATTGAGGATGAATGGCCTGTGTTAAAGATTGTAAATGCTAGTATGAATATGTGGCTAAGAAAGGTGGTAACATCTTCAAGAAAAGGACAGGAGCAGCTTTGTACCTTGGTTTAGAGCTTATGCTCTGAAAAGTTTAAAAAAAAAAAAAAAGAAAAAGAAAACCTAAAACACCTTCCAATCATTTGGAATTGATCACGGGAAAAATAGATGTGCTATGGAGCTTAATAGATGTGCTATGAAGCTTATGGAAATAAAAAAATGTATTGTGATGGGAAAGTCTGCTGTTAGGGACCTCTCTAAAGTACTCAAGAGCAGCGGTGTCTCTCTGGAGACTAAGGTACGTCTG
>NW_006399798.1:12934348-12953782 GCF_000299155.1 Elephantulus edwardii | reverse complement strand
AGGGTCAGCTATGGGTTGGTTCAGACTCACTGGTACACAACAACAACAACAACAACAACAACAACAACAAAGTATTCAGCATAAACTTTTATAAGTCTTAAGTGCAATGTGGATTATATTGTAAAAGCATATTCAGCATTTGCTGGTTTTGTTTGTTGTGTACTGTCGAGTCAGACTGACCCATAGGTGACCCTCCAGTGGGTTTTCAAAGGCAGTTAATCATACGGGAGGAGATTTCCCATCCTTCTCCTGCAGAGCAGCTGGTGGCCTCGAACCCTGTGCCTTCAGGACCGCAGTGTCGCTTCTTGCCACTAGGCCACCACAGCATATACTTTTATAAACGCCCGAGTAGAGACTTTTGTTCTTGTTGACAAATTGTGAAGCATTCTGCGAAGCACTTTTGGATCTCATTCACCTTCTTATCTTCAGGGCCAGGCTCAGTGCTTTGGTACACAGGAGCTGTTCCACAAGTACCTTTTGCATAAATTATTTGTTCTTAATTAGTATCCAGAGCTAGACTTATGCAAAAATGGAAAATGCAGTAAGATGGTCTCAGAAGAAGTCAGTTACCGTCTTGTAGTCTTAGGGAGCTTTGGTGGCACAGTTCATAGCGGGGTGCGCTACTAACACAAAGGTGAAGCCTCAGAGTGAGCTCTGGTGGCCTAGTGGTAAGAAGCTGAACTGCAATTCTGAAAGTGCTTGGTTCAAATCCACCAGATGCTCTGCTGGAGTAGGAGAGCCAATCTCCTCCTGTATCAGTCAGATCCGATTTGACGGTACAGCAAACTAAAAAGAAATAATTTTTTTTTAAAAAAGGTGAAGCCTCGCTGGTGGTTCGTATCCATCAGTTGCTCCACCAGAGAAAGACAGATAATCTCATCCCATGCAATTCTCATCTCCAGAATTCCTACTGGAGGGTCAGCTATGAGTTGGTTCTCACTCAATGGCCATGAAGTGTCTTCTCATCTTGGGAACCATGGTGGTTGCTTGTGCATGAAAGCATTGGACTATTACCAAAAAGCCAGGGCTTGGAGTCCACTAGCCACTCTGCAGGAGAAAGACAAGCATTCTCCTTTTTTACAGATTACAGCCTCGGGCCCTTTGACAGCTTGGCTCTGCTCTGCCCCGCAGGAGCACGTAGCATGTGTGGCATGAAAATCGACTTGATGGCAGTGGGGTGTTTTGTTTGTTTTCTTTTCTTCTAGCTTTTCCTCTGCCTCCTCTAATGAGAACTTTACATACCTGTACAATCTATCTATCCATCCATCTCTCCATACGTGTATAGATAGTCTCTGCCTACTGATATTATTTGAGCTACAACAAATTACACTTAAGATTGCCATGTTATTATGCTTTGTGCATTTTTAATTTTTAAAATTTATTATTATTATTAATTTGCTTTGTGTGTTTTTAATGTGTTAAATCTGCAAACATTTCTGTGAGCTTCCAACACTCCTCCTCCTCCTCATCGAGGCCATTTACACTCATAGAGACACTACAGCGCTGCCCCGTAGAGTTTCCAAAGTTATAATCTTTTATTTTATTGTTTTTTTGTATGTGTACCATCAAATTGGATCTGACTGGTATGGGGAGAGATTGCCCCTCCTTCTCCAAAGTTGTAATGTTAAGGAGGCATATTTCGTTACATCTTTACCCTGCTTCCAATACTCAAAGACAAAGAGCAGAGTTATAAAGAGACCAGTGAAAAAAGGCAGTAATAATGAAAATGAATGAAAAAAATATTCAGCTCATCAACAGAATGACTCAGGAAGCTTTGGAGGCATCGGCCGTCCATAGGGAGCTGCACTATTAACCAAAGGTGACATGTCTCTTTCTGTAGGACAATGTTGAGCTATCTCCTCCCGTGTGATTTACAGCCTTTGAAAACCCACTGAAGAATCAGCTAGCAATTGATTTTGACTCAAGAATGAAGGAAAACAAATCAGAAAGATTCATTGTTGTTGTTGTTAAGTGCCGTCAAGTCGCAGGCGACTCATAGCGACCCTATGAAGAAGAGTCCTCAACACTTGGGTGTCTTTCATCCTCTCTCCAGGTTCACAGGGCTTCTGGAGGCAAGCTATTATGGAAGTGGATGCCACTCCTCCTTCCACGCTGGTTTTAATTGTGGAGCTCCACCCAACACTGTCCGCATTGGGTAACCAACCATCAACACATTTGACACATCAGTGTCACAGTGTACAGCCTCACAGCGACCACAAGTTACTGCTGTACAGCAACTTGTACACCACAGCTATAGGACCTAGAGGAATGTTTGAACAAAAACAATGAAAGACAGGCCCGAGGGCTGCGGATTAAAGGTCACCCACCTTTGGCTTGGTAGCATTGCTTTCTGTCCACTGGGCCAATTGATCTCTCTTTATGTTGATGTTATTGTTGTTAAGTGCCATAAAGTCGCAGACAACTCATAGTGACCTTATGAAGGAGTCCAAATCATGCAATCTTGACATCATTAGGGGACTGTGTATACATTGTATACACACATGCGAATATTTTGGAGTGGGGGACTTGATTGGTCTAAATGGTTAACAAGCTTGACTGCTAACTCAAAGGTTGGTGCTTTTAATCAGCCCAGAGGCTCCTTGGAAGAAAGGCCTGGTGGTCAGCTTCTGAAAAACCAGCCCTTGAAAACCTTGCAGGAGTGCCGGGAATCAAGAACAGAAACATAAAACAAGACACCTGGGGGGAAAAAATTTGCAAATGGGGAATTGAAACAACACAGTATGTCATGACCATCTGGTGAAGGAAGAAATCAAATGAGAAGTCTTTCATGGCCTGGAGCGAAATGAAGATGAAGGCACAGTGGACCATAGTGGCAACTGACAATAGAAAGACAGCCTTGTCCTTAGCTGGGCATGCCACTTGAACGGACTTTTCACTGATGAGGACATTCAGATTTCCACCGGACACATGAAGAGCTGCTCAGTGTCGTGAACCCCCAGATAGATGCAAATCAAAACCACAGTGTGATGCCTTTTCACTCCCACTATGATGGCTAAGATTTAAGAGAGCCAAACAACAGAAAAGAATAAATATTGGTGAGGATGGAGAAATTGGGACCTTTACCCCTTGCTAGTGGAAGCCAAGATTATATAGTTGGGGGTTTTTTTGTGAATCATCAAGTCAGAACCAACCCATAGCTGACCCTCTGTAGGTTTTCAAAGACAGTTAATCTCACCGGCAGAGCAGCAGCTGGTGGATTCGAACCATGTGTGTTTGGGATTGCAGTGAAGCTTCTTACCAGTAGGCTGCCAGAGCTCCCTAAGGTTACATGGGTTGTTGTTGTTGATTTCCATCAAGTTGAGCATGACTTCTAGCTACCCTATGAACAAAAGAACTGAAGTCTTTATATAACTGTCACCATTTCTCAAAGTCATAGAGTTTTCAGAAGTGTGTTGTTTAGGAAGTGGAAGCCACTCCTGCTTCCAAACCTGTCTTAAACTGGGAGCTCCACCAAACACTGTCCACCATGAGTAAATGTTATGACATCTGACACCACAATGGCCAAGGTTCAGCATCACAACAACCCCAGGTTACCTCAGTACAGCATGTTGACAGAAGAGTGCTGTACCACTTAGAAGAATGTTCCTCCAAAATATAATAACAACAGACTTTTAAATACAAAGATCCTCCTCAATGTCTTGTTGACTCTAAACAAGAAACTTACATAAAAACCAACCTCTATAGTATGTTTTTGTTGTTATGTGTTGTTGTGATGTATATTGACACTATGTACAGCAGCTCTGAGCCCTTCCCTGTCCTGAGCCAGTCTCAGTAATTCCGACACACCAACCCTGTTGCTCCAGATACTGTGTCAATCCATCTGTGGTAAATCATCTGGGGTCTTCCTCTCCTGCGCTGTCCCAGCACCCTTCTGAACATAATGTCCTTCTCCAAGGACTGGTTTCTCCTGGTCACATGTCCAAAGTATGTGAGACAGAGCTTCAAAATCCTAGTCTCCAAGGCCTTTGAAAACCCTATGTTCTGCAGAGCACACTTAGAGTAGATGGACAGATATGGCAACTGAAGCTCAGCCCTCAAATTTGGAAACACAAAGGAGGAGAAACAGTTGTAAGAAGAAATTAACCATTGGTACGTGGAATGTGAGTTTATATAGTAGTTGTAATTATATAGTTTGAAAGCAGGAGAGGTATCCTCTTCCTAAATAGCATGCCTCTGGAAACCCTATGAACTTTAGTAAATGTTGATAATTGTAGAGCAGGTTTAAGACTTTGGTTCATTGGGTCACTATGAGTCGTGTTCAACTCGAAGACAATCAACAACAACGACAACAACAGCAACAATTATATAGTAGTTACAGTATAGTAGTGGTGACTCCTCAGAAAATTAAAAATAGAACTACCATATGACCCAACAGTTCCACTCTTAGTTACCCACCCCAAAGATATGAAAGAAGAGACTCAAACAGAAACTTGTACACAGTGTTTACTGGAGCACTATTTAAAATAGCCAAATGATGGAGACAGATAAATGGACATACAAAATACCACACAATAAGTACAATGGAACACTACAGAGCTAGTAGAAGAAACAAAGCTTTACTACATGCTACAGTATGGATGGACCGGAAGGTATTATACTAAATCTAATAAATCATTTACGAAAGGTCCAATATTATATGATGCCGCTTAGACACAAAGATAAATACATAGAGAGCAAAAATATATTGGTGGTTATAAGGACAGAGATGGAAGTGCAAAGGAGGAGACCAACAGTGACAGAAAAATTGCATAGATTTAGTGTAGAGTTGCATAGCCAAGTATTGTAATTTTTGTTAAGTTTATACTTGTAAAAAGTTCAGCTGACAAAGATTGTGTCATAAATATATTTATATCAATAATAAAAAAAGTAGCTAGTAAGGCAACGGCAATGTACAACCAGAAACCTTCAGGGATTTGGTTCTTGGTTTGAAGTTTAGAGATCATGGTTTCATGGGACATCCCAGTTAATTGCATGTTTAGTGTCTCTGTTCTCCCTTCCAGTTCAATGCACAGTGCTCAGATCTTAAAAGCTTGCAAACAATCATCCAAGACATTTGGTCTCTATCCACCTGGAGCAAGAGTGGAAGGAGAGGCAAGAATAGGAGGAGCCTGTAGAGTAAGTCTCCAAGTTATGGAGGAGTAATGGTGTCAGCTTAAGGATTAAGGTGTGTCTGATTCAGGCCTTGGTCTTTCCTATTACTTGCTATGCATCTGAGAGCTGGATAATGAATAGGGATGACAGAAAAAGAATTGACACCTTTGAGCTGAAGTGTTGGAGAAGAACACAGAATATCCCATGGATGGCCAAAAGAACAAAGAGATATGTCTTGGAGAGGGTGGAGTCGAGTGCCCTTTGGAGGCAAGAACAATGAAGCTTTGCCTCATGTACTTTGGGCATGTTGCTAGGAGGGGCTATTCCTTGGAGAAGGATGTGACACTAAATAAGAAGGGTCAGCGAAGGAGAGGAAGACCCTTAACCAGGAAGATTGCACAGTGATAGCTACAATGGGCTCTTGTGCCAGGAAGTGTGAGGATGGCTCAGGATAGAGCTAGGTTCAGATCTTTTGTTCATACGGTCACTATGAGTCATATGCTTTGACAGCACCTAACAACAACAACAACATGGAGAAAATCACTGTCACAAACAACTGCTTCCTTTACCAGAGACCAGAAGATTGGGCAATGCCTGGGTACCATTACTATACATTTTTTTTCCGTGAAAAATTCTGATCAAAAGTGAGGAAATGCAGGACAAAAATTAGCTTTCGAGTTCTTGAAGGAAGTCATGAAGATTGGATGAACCCCAGAAACTACTGACCTGAGATAATCTTGAAATCTTAAACCAAACATATCCCCCAAAGTCTTCTTAGAACCAAAGAGTAGTTTAACTATTACAAAAACATTCGCCTTGAGAGTATATGCTCTTTTAAGAATGATCTATATGGGCTAACACTGACAACAGAATTCCACAAGATTAGATAAAAGGCTCAGGAGGGATATTAGAGGGAAAAGGAGGGTGAGAATAGTTGCATTACATGAAGGATGTAGTCATTCTCAGCAAATGTCCTTGCAGAAACGATTGAAGTGGTGTATGTCTTACTGCACGGGGGTAGGTGTGTTGGAGCCAGTGGGACTGACTCAGGATAGGGCGGAGTTCAGAACTGTTGTACATAGAAGGGTGACTGTGAGCTGTAGGTGACTCGATGGCTAACAACAACAACAACAACATTCTCAACAATAACAATAATGATGTAATATATATTTTTTTAAATTTTATTATTTTTGTGTGCATGTACTGTCAAATCAGATCTGACTGGTACAGGAGGAGATTGCCCCTCCTTCCCCGGCAGAGCATCTGGTGGATTCGAACCATGTGCCTCTGGGATTGTAGTTGCAGCTCCTTGCCACTAGACCACCAGAGCTCCCATGATGTAATATATTAAGAAGGAAAATGTTTTAGAGTACAGTCTCACTTTGATGCATGTGAGATGGTCATGAATCAGAATGTCCATAATGGAAGATGGTTTTAACATGCACATACATAACATCAAATTCACCATTTATCATGTCAAATTTGGTACAAAGTATTGGCCAAGCACATCTTTATCTTATTTCTGAACATTTTCATTATCCTGAAAAAAATCCCAGGACCCATTCAGCAATTCCTCTCCAATTCTCTCCTCCCTCAAATCACCCCAGCCACTGGCCTTCCTTTTGTCTTTCTTTGCCTGTTTTGAATATTTCTCGTAAATGCAATCATACAACATGTCAAAATCTTTTGTGTCTGGCTTCTAAGCATAGTATTTTTAGGATTAGCTTAATCCTTGTTACATGCTGTATCAGTTTTCTTCTTTTTGTCTATGGTTATAGTGGATGGATATACTACATCGTTTTCCTCTTAATGTTTTCTATAAAAATCTAGTGCCACCAAATAGATGTAAAGAACATGATAAATGACGTAATTGTAGTTGGGTGCTGTCAAGTAGATTACAACGCATAGACGCCCAGTGGACTTTGCTCTGTCCTGTGCCATCCTCCTGTCTCAGCCACGTTTGAGCCCGCTTTGGCTGTCACTCTGCAGATCCGTCTCCTATCGAGGGCCTTTCTGTTGTTGGCCCCGCCCCTTTCTCAGCATGGTGCCTTTTTCCAACGGCTGTCTCCTTCTGACTACATGTCCAAAATATATGAGATGAAGGGTTTCTTTTTAAAATTTTTTAAAATGTAATTTTATTATTTTGTGTGTGTGTACCGGCATATCGGATCTGACTGGTCCAGGAGGAGATTGTCCCTCCTTCTCCAGCAGAGCATCCGGTGGATTTGAACCACACACCTCTGGGATTGCAGTGCATCTTCTTGCCATTAGGCCACCAGAGCTCCCTCATGAGATGAACTTTTGCCATCGTTACCTCTAAGGATATGGAACTTAAGTTGAGAATTCATCCCGAGGGAATTGACATTGTTCAAGTTGTGATGGTGCAGTCTCAGAAAAGAGGGAGACATTGCCATGTAATAGCTGATTGGTTTAGTGCCACCAAACTGTGTGTATCTGAATGACTAACTTCTCTTAAATCAGAAGGTACAGGTATCTGTGGACCTGGAAAATGCACTGGTTTAGGAGGCAGGGATCTTGAATTAAATGTTAGACAACTTAGTTGCCAATATCAAGTCTTTCCCCTGCGTTTGCCATTTCCTATTTGTTATTTTGATGTATTTGGTTTTGGCTTTGTACCAGGCTCTCTTGCTAAGCTCTTTCACAGACATTATCTCATTTAATCCTCATGAAATCCTAGGGAGTAGGTAGTTGTTTTAACCAGATTTTATAGATGAGAAGTCTTGCCAATGAGGAGACATAGAAGACGACAGACACACAGCTGAAGTTTCACACCTACTAAACGGTGCGGGCAAGGCTCAAACTCACTGCTGGCTGTCTTCAGCCTGAGCACATTATGACTCCAGGGCTGGGGCTGAAAAACTCTGATCTACCACATGTTTTTGAGCAGCTTGCTACCTAAAATTGTCTTTACATACTTCCTGACACCTGAAAAGAATGTGAAATGCAAGTTTCAGTTTTTATAAATAAAGTTTTATTGAGACATGACCATTCCTACTTATTCACATATTGTCTCTGGCTATGTTGGCACCACGACAGAATTACATAGTTGTGACAGAATGTATATGGAGGACAAAGTCAGAAATGCGTACTATTAGGTCCCTTGAAGAACATGCTAGAATCAATCCTGGAGGTTTAACAGAAATGTGAAAGGAGGGAGAGGAGGGTAAAAAGCAAATGATGACGTTCATTTCAAAACAAAGCAAAGCAAAGCAAAACAAAATAAGATCACTTATTTCCTCATCTGTGCAATGGAGGAGGGGAAGAAATGAGATGAAATTATTCCTCAAGTCTCTTCCAACTTTAATCTTCTGAGAACTGAAGAGAAAGTTTTCTTACGTCTTCCCCTTTCCAGTTATAGTCCAGCTCTCATTCCTTTCTATTTTTTTTAAATAATCTTCCTTTTTTGTTTTATGTAGAGACTTCAGAAGATGAAATGGTTTTGAGTGGAAATTTACAAATCATATTATTTTTTCATTCAATCATTCACAGACCTTTTGTTTTAGAACACTGATTATAATTGATCAATGCAAGGAAAGAATGACAGTGTCTCATCAACCCCTGATTGTATATTGCCTTTCCCTTCACCTACCTTACGATACTCTCTGGGACCTTAAGCACAACAGGATGAGACCACTGTGATCTGGAGAGTTTTCATTGGCTGGTATTTTCGGAAATAGATCATCAACCCTTTCTTCCTAATCTACCTTAATGTAAAAATACTGATGAAACCTGTTCAGCAACATATAACTGGCAGGTAGGTGTTGATTGGCTGAGCATGGGGAACTTGGTGGTTCTGTAGCTTTTTGGGATGCTAAGTTGAAGGCAGCATAGTTCCAGCAGTTCGAATCCACCTATCACTACACAGGAGAAAAATGGCCACCTTCTCCTGTTTGGACTCCTAGTCTTGGAAACCAGATGGAGGGTTGCTATTAGTTGGAATCAACTTGATGACAATGCATTCCAGTTTGCAGTGAGTTGCGCTGGCCGGGAATCGAACCTGAGTCCCCTCCCATAGAAGGTAAAGAGGTCTAAAGACTGCCTTCTAATTTAGGCCCATGTAAAAGGCATAAGGAGCATTGGTCATAAAATCCTTTCAGACCATCTGACTTTTTAGGTGTGTGTTTCTATCTCTCTCTACTTCAGTTTGGCCACCCTCAGCCTTTCCTGGCCCATCTCTGTGCTTCCCTGTGCCGTGTAGATTGTGAATAAATGCACAGGGTTATGAGATTTAGTCACATTTCACTTGGGAGTTTCTAAATGGTGTGGGCACTCTGCTGACCCAGGATTATTTCTTACATAGCCTTAAGGATTATTTCTGTATAAATGAGAGTTCTTAGTAAAAAAGGTAAAGAAATGGATTCTTGCTGATTGGGGCAAGAAAAGAATTCACAGAGGAGACTTGGGATAGCTCCCAGAAGGCATGAGAACTAGAATCAGAGGCAACAGTAGCAGATAAAAACCCCACCAAACACACCAGACAACAAAACCAAAAACAGAATGCAGCTGGTTCCACTGACAAGTGGACATGGGGTGTGGCTATCCCCTCAGAACTGCTGTCACCAAAGCCACCCTAAACGTGATAGAGCTGCTGCTACTACTGTTGTCACACATCCAAATGGGTTCTGTGCTGTCCCCCGTCTGTGATCACCAGTAAGAACAGGCTCCAAGTCACAATGTCTGCACTGGGCCCACAGTGTGGCATCTGGGGAAATGAGGAGCTGACATTTTCAGCTTTCATGCTGGGCAGCAAGCTCTGAGGGGAATTCTGCAAACAGAAAGGGGGCTCAGATGTCAACCCGCATGTCCCCTGCGTTCTCCACACTGGACGGTGCATGCGTAACACCACCTTTCTTTTGCTGGAGACTCATGGGAAATCAGAAGTACCTTTGCATCAGGAAAGAATTAGGAACCTTATGAGAATGAAACTCAACTCAGGGAAGTTAAGCAGTGGCGAGAAAACGCAGGAGTCTTAGATTACGTGCTGACCTCAAAAGCAAAAGGGCTGGCTCAGCCTTCTCCAGCTCCGTCTGTTAGTACGTTAATTCTGGTTCCTTAAACAAAACTGCAGTGTTAAATGGGACTGGCATTGCCCTGGTTTGTGAATGATTTTCACAGAGATCATCATAGATGCAATTTTGTTTGACCCTCATTAAAAACTCGGCTCAGCAGAACAGGTAATTTTTTCTTTTTTTTTTGCAGACTGACGGCATGTTGACATTAAGTAGCTTGTGGAATTACATAACCACCAAATGCTGGACCTCAAAACAGCTAGGACCCAGGCCCTTAATGTCTATTTATTCAGCATATTACACCTTGACTATTTCCCTGTAGAATTCTCTTTTCTTTGAGCACCAAAGGACATGTTTGCAAATTGCTGGGTTATCACAACAAATAGTAAAAGAGCTTCCAATTTTATGCATAAGAGTTGGGCTGATGGGGGAGCTCTGGTGGCCTAGTGGCAAGAAACTGTACTGCAGTCCCAGAGGTACATGGTTCAAATCCACCAGATGCTCTGCCGGAGAAGGAGGGACAATTTCCTCCTGTCCCAGTCAGATCTGATTTGATGGTATATGCACAAAACAAAACAAGACAAAACAAACAAACAAACAAAAAAAACAAAAAAAACCCCAAAAACAAAAAAACCAAAAAACAGTTGGGCTGATGGAGAGCACACACACTCTTTTCCTCAAAGGTGGCTCTTGGGGTGAAACACATTCTGCATTTTTATGCTCCGTCTTGCAAAAACTAACTTTCTTGGAAGAAGTGTTTTCTTCTTTATTTTGAGATATTTATACTATCAACTTCAGTTTTAAGACACATCACTCTTAGGTTCCTTGCAAATTTATGCTAGTTTATTAAAAGATGTGTGTCACCACGCATATGTCACATAGCTAACACATCGAAAGAGTTAAGAGTTTTAAGCAAGAAGACATTAGAAAAAGAGTTCTGCTTATTTTTTTTACGCCACAACAAAGGTATTTTGGGTTTGTAGCATGTTGCCCTACCAGCTGCTGCCTCCTTTTGAGTCAAATTAGCTTTCATTGTTTTAGTCTCTTCCAGTGATTAATTGAGATGGGAGGGGAGAGGGAACCGGATGGCATGGTGGGTAACGTACAGGGCTGTTTGTTAGCTATTGGGGAGGATAATAGGCAGTCTCTTTCTGTAATAATTTATAGCCTCAGGAACCTGGTGGAGGGTCCTGTTGGGCGGGAACTGACTCTAAGACAGTAAGTTTGCACTTTTACTTTTTTACTTTGAAATAAACGAGGTGAGTGTGGAGATCAAGTTTATTTAAGCAAGTCAGTAATGGACATTTTACCAAGAAGCAATCTGCTTCCAGCCTTCTTGTAGGAAAGAGCACAGTAAAGGGATCAGCACAAGTTGAAGTTCGTCAACAAGCTTTCTGAGTGACACACAGCCCAAACCAGGCTAAGTGCTGAAGGCTTGGATTGCTGGAAGACGGCTCTCGTTACATGCGCTAAATCAGCAGTGGTCTGACTGAGTGAGCCAAGTCACTTTCTACACCTCCGTTTCTCCGTCCGTATGTAGAGGGGTTCAACATGGTGGCTTAGGGGTTAAAGACGTCAGCCACTAACAGAAAGGGCAGTCCTTTGAGTCCACCAGTCGGTCCATGGTCAAACAATATGGAAGTCTCTTTCTGTGAAGATTAGACACTATCACAGAGTAGAGTACAACTCACAGTGACGCTGGCAGCCAGAAGACACCTGTCCCAGAGGATTCAGAGGATTTCTAAGACATCTGCTGGTGTCATCTGAGACTCCTTGCAGTGTTAACCGGAGAGTCACTCTTCCCCAGCAGTTGGAAGGCACCAGAAAGCTCCCAGGGAGAAAGGTGGGCAGTGTCCTCCTGCTAAGATTTCCAACCTGAGAAACTCAATGGAGAGTTGCTATTAGGTTGAATGAATGAGATTGTGCTTGTAGGGTTTCTAAGGGGGAAGTGGACCGTCACATCTTCATCCCTTGGAGTGGCTGGTTGAGTTTGAATTGCTCACTTTTCAGTTCACAATTGAATCCTTTAACCATGATGCCGCCTGGTGTCCTTACATAATGATTGTTGTTGTTATTGTTGTCAGGTGCCGACGCGACAGTTCTGACTCAGAACTACATACAACAGATCGCAACACTGCCTGGTCAGACGCCATTCTCACTCCCAGTCGTTGCTATGTTTTGAATTCATTGTTGTGGCCACTGTGTATTTTGAGCGCCTTCCAACCAGAGGGGCTCACTTCCAGAACTGGATCGGATAGCCTTGGAAACCCTCTGGGGCAGTCCTGCTCTAGCCTACAAGGTCACGGTGAGTCCGAATCACTGTGATAGCCTTGCATTTTGGTCAGCTGTGTGTCAGATCTGTTGCACTTGTTACCTCATTAGTCCTCTCCACTGTCCTATTGTTCTTGCTGTGTGCCATCTGCTCAAAACCCTCTAGCGGGTTTTCAGAGGCAGTAACTTGCATGGGAGACGATTGCCCATCCTTCTCCCTTGGAACAGCTCCTGGAGTTGACCTGATCTTGGGATTGCCAAGTAGCTTAGATATGTGTTATTTCTCCCTGTTACAGGTGAGGGATTGGAAGCTCAGATAGAGGTTGAGGAATTCTCTTTGAAATCATTGAGCTAATTAATAGTAGAAGTGCATGCAATTTGGCTCATAGAACTCCAGAGCTACTTAACCTCATTGCCTTTGAAGATTTCTTCACACTTAACAAGCAAGGATGTCCGTTTGAAGACTCAGGTGTGCCTGATCCAATTCATGGTATTTTCAATTGCTTCCTGCGCATCTGAAAGTGGAACAGTGAATAAGGAAGATGGAAGAATTTATGCCTTGGCATTGCGGTGTTGGTAAAGAGTTTTGAATACCCTATGAATGCCGAAAAAAAAAATCAAACAAATCTGTCTTGGAGGGCGTGCAATGATAGTGCTCCTTACAGGTGAGGATGGTGACACTTTGTCTCATATATTTTGAATTTATTAGGAGGTGTTTGTCCTTGGGAAAAAAAATACATCAGCCTGGGAAAGGTAGAAGGTCAATAAAAGAGAGGAAGACTCTCAACAAGATGGATTGACATGGTGACTATAACAGTAGGCTTGAGCATGGTGACCATGACAGTAGGCTTGAGTGTGGTGAAGATTGGCTATGGTAATGATGGCACAGAAAAAGGCAAAATTCACATTTGTTTTTCACAGGGTTACTATGAATTGCAGTTGCTGCGATGATTCCTAACAACCACATACTCTGTCTTTTAAGCATCATTTTCATATCACCCTACAGTGACCTCTGGTAGCTTAGTAGTGAGGAATTGTGCTGCTGACGCAAAGGTATGTGGTTCGAATCCACAAGCTGCTCTATGGGAGAAGGATGGACCGTCTCATGTGATTTACTGTCTCTGAAAACTCAGAGGGGGTCAGCTATGGGTCAATTCTGAGTTGACAGTAACAACAACAATAAATACTAAAATACACATGTGTGTGTCTCCCCCATTTTTCGATGTCTGGGTTTCGAGCTTACCGGGGAATGAGTGCCTGAAAACACAGTTTGCTAGACTTAACAATAATTTCCTGTAAGAGATTGAATTTATGCTATTCTGGGAAGTCATAATTTCATCTGATACTTGTAGCAGACTTGATGTTGTGGGTGATTTATATACCTTCTTATATTATTATAGTTCTTGTTTCCTAGCTACAAAGGTGTTAGATGAACAGCTTGTTGTTGCTGTGTACTCTTGAGTCAGAACCAACTTATAGCTGACCCTCCAGTGGGTTTTCAGAGGCACAGGAGGATACTGTCTCCAGAAAAGTAACTGGTAGATTCAAACCATATGCCTTTGGGTTGGCAGCCCAGCTCCTTTGCCATTGGGTCACCAGGTAGGGTTGGTAAATAAAATGGAATGATTGCACAAAAGACAGTTTAGTAATGAGGTCGATATGGGAAGAGGGCAGAGATGGAGAAAGAGAGAAAGAAAACTGATGTAATTTAGGAATAGAGGGGTAGTTGGAAGGGTGAACATTAGCTGAGCAAAAGGGGACAGTTAATGAAGATGAAATTAGAGCCGGCAGGAGCCCAGTGATGCTTACTCAGGTGGGAATGGGGCTTGCAGGCGAGGGAGACTTGCTGAAGTCAAGGCTGGACCAGACTCAGGGCTTGCAGGCCTGCCAGATTCTTGAGATCACTTGGCAGGCAGGGTAGTTTCAACTCTAAATTGAGAGACAGCATCTGGAACACGGCAGAGACAGGACTGAATTACTCTTAGGGTGAAGAGGAAGAGAAGTCAGTCAATTAACAGAGAACTGGCATGGAGTAGGGACACATCTTTACACTGTCATTTCGTCAACAAAACACCCCACTGCCGGCAGCAGCAGCCGTCATGGGTGAGTTGATTTGTCCTCAGGCCAGCCCCATGTGTGTCAGAGAAATGTTCTCCAGGTGGTCTTCGTGGGCTGATGTCTTTGAAAGTAGATTGATTGCCAGGTCTATCTTTGGAGGCACCTTTAAATAGGTTAGAATCACCAGTTACCAGTAGAACAGAACCTATTTGCAGGGAAGTCCAGAGCTGATACATTGGGGCATCTTTTCCTGCTTGTTCATCCCAAAACCCATGACAAACTTACAGAGTGTTGGGTTGTAGCTCATCTCTCATTTAGCTTCTTGTCTCTATATTCTAAGGGCCCTTTCTCCTGCCTTGAAATTAAGAAAATGTCTCAGTTATTTAGCCCTGCCAGAGGAAGGAATTGTGTGATATGAATGTGTGTGTGTGTGTGTGTATGCGCGTGCGCACGCAACAATGAATAAATATTTTTTTAAGTGAACTGGGGGAGGGTAGGGAGGAAAATGTGCAGCAATGAATGAAAACTCAAGTTTTCTGTGAACTTTTGTTAAACTTACAATAGAAAAAATAGATAAATTTTTTTCTTCTTTGAAAACTCAAGTTTAGCCCTGTAAGCGTTAGATCCTAATTTAATGCAGGTTTTCATACGACTCCTTCTAAAAGGAGTTCTGGTGGCCTACTGGTAAGGCATTGCACTGCCAACCAAAAGGCACATGATTCAAATCCACTAGCTGCTTCTCAGGAGAAAAAAGGAGAAATCTCCTCCCATGCACTTGACAGCCTCTGAAACCCACTGGAGGGTCAGCAATAAGTCAGTTCCAACTTAGGACCCAAAACAACAGCCACTACATAGCCTTCTAAAAGCTACTGTCTTTCCCCTCCCTGTTGGAATGGTAGAACATTTTTACCTAGGAAAGATAGTTATTTTGCTGTTTTGCAGTGTATGGATAGCCCTAGCCTGCAGTTGGGGTGGTCTGGTTGTTCCATCACTGACTTGTTTCTCTGCTTCAGTTAGAATATCTGCTGCTCACCGCCCTGACAGTGCATCTCAGTGCAGCACATGGATAGCCCTAGCCTGTAGTTGGGGCGATGTGGTCTCCCATTGCTGACTTCTTGCCCTGTTTCAGTCAGAATATCTGCCGTTCACTGCCCTGACAGTGTGTCTCATTGCTGTCACTGTCGATCAAGGCTCTTTTTATTCTTCATTGCCTTTTTCTGATTTTTTTTATTTCAATCACATGCCTACTTTCCCCCTCCACCACCCCTGAAGATAATATGTATTGTGTTTTCTGTGAAAGTTTATACGATTTAGGGTCCCATTCAACAACTCTTGCACACATTGATTGGTGACATTGATTATATTTGCACAAGACCTGAACATCCTTATTGCTTTCTTTCTAGTTATTCTGTTTCCATTAATCTACTTGCCCTACCTGCTTGCATTCTCATCTTCAATTAAAATAATTACTTACCTTTGTTCTCAATTGCAAAAATGCAAAAACTTAAACCCAATGCCATTGAGGAGGAGCCAACGAAGAACTGACCCTTCATTGGGTTTTTGGAGGCAGTAAATTGCATAGGAAGAGATTGACCACCTATATGGCCTTATGGAATAGTTGAGACTGGAGGAGTCCCCAGGTCTACTGTCTTGGGATACTTTACAGACCTTGAAATACCCCCTGAGGGGTCATGTTGTAGCTAAAAAAAGACCTGCTCACAATAGAATGAATATCACCCTTCTGTGCTTCTCTGGAGAGCTCTGGTGCTTATCCAAGGTGATTTTTAAAAGTAGCAGAGTCAAGTGATATCAGGGGTTAGTTCTAGATTTGTTGAATATCTCAGGGCAGTTGTCTTGGGGAACCATTGAATGTCAACCAGTAAGTCGGGCATGTATGTCTACTTTGGAGATCTGTGTTTTACCTTGTTCGCCTTCTCCAGGTCATGAGAAGACTCCTTCCTTCTGTCAGGGAGCTTGTTGCTTGCAGACATCGATGCTTCTGGGCACTTCCCCTCCTTGCGTAGCTCTTGGCCATGCTGATCAGAGTATCTGTTTACCCTGCTGTTAACTTCTCCCTTTTTTATTCTGTTCCTGGGATGTGTGGTTTTTCTATATGTTGAAGTTGCCACTTGTTACAACATGAAGTTCCACATGTCAAAGAGAAAGTCTCTCTCGATAACTAGGCATTGTAGTGCTGTACAGCACAGCTGGCGTGCCAAGATCAAGGGCAAAGGCCACTCTGTCAGGTTATATAGACTTTGAAAGAGACATCATCAGTCCCTTGATGATAGCGGTGGAATGTTTCAAGGAGACTGGTTTTCTCTGTCAGCACCAGAACTGCTGATGTTAGCACAAGGACTACCATTCATTGCCATTGAGTGGGAACTAACTTGTAGATGACCCTCGGCTGAGTCTTTGGAGGCTGTAAATTTCACTAGAGAAGATTATCTTTCTTCTGTGGAGCCGCTGGTGAATTTGAACTTCCAGAGAGGCTGGACAATGACTACGGGTGAAAGAAGAATCAATGCCTTTGAGTTGTGATGTTGGAGAAGAGTACTGAGCACACCATGGACCATGGAGCTGGAAAATATTTGTGGAGATTTTATTTGAGGAGAACCCAGAATGTTGGAAGAGTTTGTGTGAGTTGGGCAGGAAAAGGAAGCATATTCAAGACAGAGAAAACAATGCGAATAAGGTCACGGAGCTCCAAAGCATACTGGTGGTCTGAGAATTGAAAGTCTTTGTTGTGCTAGAACCGAAGTATGAATGTAGCATGAACAAAATACAAATGAATGAAGTATGAATACAAAATGACAGGTAAGACCAGCAAATGGCATGCTGGACGCTGGCTTAGGCCTGTTTCGTGAGCTGATTATTAAGAATTGATGCCTTGGAGCTGTGGTGTTGGAGAAGAGTACTGACTATCCCATAACTGCCAAAAGATCGGATAGGTATTGGAGAAGGTGCACTCTGGGTGCTTCCTGGGAGCAAAGATGGTGAAGCTTTGTCTCACTTACTTTGGGCATGTTGCTAGAAAAAGTTATTGCTTAGAAAGGGATACCAGGCTTGGAAAGTGGAGGGTAAAAAAAAAACAACAACCAAAAAACAAAACAACAACAAAAAAAAAGAAAGTGGAAGAAGACCCAACAGAGAGGAAGACCTAAACAGAGACTGACATCGTGACTGCAGCAATGGGCTTAAGAGTGTCAGAGGCAATGAGAATGGGACAGGACAGGACAGGGCTCAGATCTGTTGTTCGTAAAGTATGAATTTATCATTTTGAGTTATGCTCAACTTGAAGGGACCCAACAACAACAACAATAACACAATAAGAAGCGGTGGCTCAGTGGTAGGATCCATGTCTTCCATGTAGGAGACATGGGTTTGAGTCCCCATCACTGCACCTCATCATGCATGGCTACCTTCCATCTGTGTTGCTGGAGGCTTGCATGTTGTTCTAATTCTAAACAGGAGGTTTCACTGGAGTTTTCAGATTAAGATAGAGTAGGAAGAAAGGCCTGGTGATCCTCTGAAAATTGTTGTTGTTACGTGCCATCGAGTCGTAGGCGACTCATAGCAACCCTATGAGTGAAAGACCTGAACAGTTGTGTGACTTTCATCCTTTCTCCAGGTTCATAGAGTTTCCAGAAGCAAGTATTTACAGAAGTGGATGCCACTCTTGCTTTCACGCTTGTTTTAATCTGGGAGCTCCACCAAACACTGTCCACCATGGGGAACCATTTTCGCATTGTGACATCAGTGTCACAGTGTTCAGCTTCACAGCAACCACAATTTGCCTCTGTGCGGCTAGTGGACACACCAGCGCTATATGACCTAGAGGAATGTTTGAACAAAAACAATGAAAAACAGGTGTGAGGGCTACAGATTAAAGTCACCCACCTTTGGCTTGGTAGCATCACTTTCTTTCTGACAATTAGCCAATGAAAACTCTATGGATCACAACAAACTCAGTGGTCCTGCAACCAATCCAGAGCTTGGCATGGCATTTTTAAGAACAATTGTTATTGCTGCAAGGACTCTGGGGGGAACATACTTAAGTGTGCAGCTGCCAGTTAAAAAAGGTCAGTGGGTTGGCCTACCAGTGGTTATGTGAGAGAAAAGATCTGGCAGTCTACTCCCACAGAGTCTACAGTCAGGAAACAATTTGGGCTAGTTTGACTGTTCACTCACTCACTGCCATTGCATCGGGGGTGACTCATAGCTGACTCTTCCCACTGAGTTTCTGAAGCCATAGGTTGCATGGGAGAAGATCCCCCATCTTTCTCCAGATGAGTGCTGATGGATTTGCTCCCCCAGGAAAGTGCAGCATACGGGTTAACAGCACAATTCTCCATAGACGATATCACAAATGTCGTCGTCTGCCATTGAGTTGGAACTGACTCATAACTGACCCGCTAACAGTTTGTCAGAGGCTTTAAATCACAAGGAAAACAATTACTCATCTTTCTTCCTAGGAGCAGCTGATGGATTCTAAATGCATACCTTAGGGTTGGCAGTACAACTCTTTACCATTAGGCCATTGAATTTGCCCGTGAGTCAGAACTGAGCCACGGACGACAATCCAGTGGATTTTCAGAGTAAATTGCATAGCAGCATGAAAGCAGATTGATTGATCATCCTCTCAGCAGTTGGTGGATTTGAACTGTGTTCATTTGTGGTTGCAAACTATACTGGCCCTAGATAGAAATTTTGCTCACTAGACCACCTTGTATAGGGAGAGGTTAGGCGGCCTAGTGGGCAGAAAGTGATGCTACCAAGCCAAAGGTGGGTGCCTCTAATCCGTGGCCCTCAGGCCTATCTTTAATTATTTCTGATGAAACATTCTTCTAGGTCGTACAGCCCTGGCCTGTCCACTTGCTGTACAGAGATAACTCGTGGTTGCTGTGAAGCTGAACACTGTGACACTGATGAGTCGAATGTGAGAATGGTGACCCACGGTGGA
>NW_006399798.1:12917622-12932183 GCF_000299155.1 Elephantulus edwardii | reverse complement strand
GTTGTACATAGGGTCGCTATGAGTCGCAAGCGACTTGACGGCACATAACAACAACAATATAAAAAATAATGTAAAAAATTGAAAAAAAAAACCCACAAAACAACAACCCAACAACAAACGGGCATGCAGAGGGTGGGTTTCAAGGAGCAGCTTTCTGAGGGATCCACATCTGAACGGGAATTAGCAGAACTGAATTGGGCAGAGGGAGGAGGGAGCTGGATGAGGAAGGAACTGTAACAAAGGTTTGGACCTTCATGGGGAAGCTTTGGGGCTTGACCTGTCTTTTAGAGTGGACCCACCATGAGGCTCAGGACCTCTTTGTACCCTGTCCGACCAGTCACTGGGTCTACTCTGCCCTCTACCCTTGCACTCAGCAGTCACTCGATACAGGCTGCCCTGTGGAGGGGACATACTGATGGTGAGCTGAATCCTTCAGGAGAAGACGTGGCGACATCAGAGTTGAGTGTTGCAGATCTGAAAGCCAGCAGACCAGTGTAGGGCCGGCTGTGATGGGCTTGCTTGCCCACGTGTGAGAGAGCTGAGTGTCTGGGCGGGATGCTGCCTGGTGGAGTGGGATGTCTCTGGGACCTATCACAGAGCTCAAGAGCTGTGGCATTTGTGTGAGCAGGACAGAGGCCAGGGCATAATAGGGGCCCAGGCGAATAGCACCCCGGCAGCATTAGCAGTCAGGAAGCCATCCTGATGGAATGACTGTATTGTGTTGTTCCTGTTTCTCCCAGTTAATCTCGATGCTGAATTTCACCCTGGAAGCATCCACGGAGCTGTTACAAAAGGAAAGGGAGGCGGGGTGCATTCTGGTGGTGTACCCTAGTGCCCACTGCCCTCTGATACAGTTTAGTGGAAGGTGAGATCCATGAGCTGAGAGAGAGAGGCAGGGAGATTTGCTGGGAGGTGATCATATAATCCTTCAGCCCCATTCCCACTGAGGCAAATTCGGACTCCGCGTGATGCTGAAGCCACAGTGGAATTGCACCACGGAGTTTTCAAGGCTGTCATCGTTGGGGCAATTGGCAGGTTCAAACGGTCCACCTTTTGGTTAGCAGCTAAGCACTTCACCACTGTGCCACCAGGGCTTCTTAGAATAGTCTGGAATGGTTGACAATGATGACAGGCTGAACTGAAACAGCGTCGCTTGGATTAAAGGAGGAGGAAGAATGTGGGGGGTTGGGGATATCTTTAGCCTCTGAGATTAAGTCCCTTCAGTGCAGGAGTTCTCAAGGACGATGAAGCAATGGGCGCCCAGCATGTGTTTGGGAACGTGTGGAGACCATTGTCACACTTCAGGAGGATGAGGGACACTAGGGGCATCTAGAAGGGAGAGATCAGAGATGTTGTTAAACGGCCTTCACTGCACAGGACAGGGACAACCCGCACCAGGCATGTCTGCAGTGCTGGTGTTGAAAGACTCCATCCTGATGACGTTGAGTGCTGTCAAGTTCATTTTGACTCATAGACACCCATGTGCTAGAGTTGAATGGCCTTGTAGGATTTTCAAGGCTATAAATCTTTCATCAAGCAAATTACCTCAATTGGTGCCTTTGAGTCGTGGTGTTAGCGAAGAATGCTCCAAGAACAAATAGACATGTCTTGGAAAATGTGCAGCCAGGTGCTCCTTGGAAGGGAGAGTAGTGAAACTTCAGCTCCGGTACTTTGGGTACACGGTTCCTGGGACAAGAACGTCATGCTTGGAAAAGCGGAAGGTCAGTGAGGGAAGGGGAGACTCAACGAGACGGATGGACACAGGACTCTAACGGTGGACTTGAGTGTGTCAGAGATGATGACGATGGCACAGGTTCAGGGCAGGGCTCAGATCCACTGTTCACAGGGTTGCTGCAGGCTGCAGTAGATGCAACGGCACAGAACAACCTTTTCCTTGAAGCAGCTGAGAGGATTCGAACTGTCAACCTTGTAGTTAGCAGCTGGTTCTGATTCATGATGACCCTCCATGGGGCTTCCTGGACTGTAAATCTCAATGAGAGGAGACCACCCATCTTTTCTCCTGGGCTGTGCCTGGTGGATTTGAACTCTCTTGCGCCCCCCCTTCCCCCCTCTTTTTTTAAATGTGTGTGTGTGTGTGTGTGTGTGTGTGTGTGTACTGTCAAATTGGACCTGACTGGTACAGGAGGAGATTGCCCCTCCTTCTCCAGCAGAGCATCTGGTGGATTTGAACTACTCACCTCTGAGATTGCAATGCAGCTTCCTGCCACGAAGCCACCAGAGCTCGCCCTCTCTGCCTTTTAGTTGGAACAGATTAATGCTTTGTGCCACAAAGACTCTTTCCTGACAGTGTGAAGTGTAAGCGAAAATAAATCTAAGAGGCCTTTCTTTGCAGCTTCTGCCTTGATGGTCTGGATATTATTGAATCCACAGTTCAGTACCAGGTAACTAATGTGGAGGCAGCACTTTGCCAGAAGAGAAAGGCAATTTTATCTTGCAAGCAAGCACATATCATATTGTTTCCAAAGCTCTGCTTCTTTCCCATAAGAATTTTAATTTTAGGCAGAAATAGCTTCTCATGTCTTTCCTTATCTTCTCCCTTCCAAAAGATGCCAGTAAATTAAATATTCATCCTGTATTTGAAAACACAGAGGTGGAAGTAGGTTGAAGCGAGCAGATACAGAGGGTTTTTGGAATAACCTCTGTTTTGTGCTACTCTTGCAAAAAAAATTTGCAACGAAATAGTAGAAATAAGGGAACAGTTTCAAAAAGCACTCATCAGCTTTGAGCCCAGTTAGCAAAGTGAGTGAAGAAAGTGAAATTTAATGAAGTAAAACCACAAGTTGAATCAATAAAAAGTTCAAACTCATTGCTGTCAAGTTGCACCCAGTTCATAGCTGACCTTCCATGGATCCCCAAGGCTGTAAATCACATGGGAGGACATTGCCCATCTTTCTCCTGTGGAACCTCTAGTGGAGTCAAGCAACCAGAGAGGTTTCTGAGTTAGCTGCACTCCCTAAAGACTAGACCTCCACGTAGGGAGGTTGAAATTTAGGTTGTGGAGTAGCACTGTGTGAAATATCGTAGTTTTGCTTCTTAATGTCAACATATGGAATGATAATAAATTGGGGGAAAAGCTTTGGTGCTGTTTCATTTTACTGGAAAGTGGTTCTTATATGGAGGTGACAGCCTCAGCCAGGCTCGCTGCAATGTTGAGGTCCAAAACCCAGGAGCTGACAATAGGTGGGCGGCTGGAACACAGTGGTTCCTGGAGATGCTCTGGATGCCCTTGGACGGGACCTGGAGGGGGTGGGAGATGCTTGCCAGGGCCAGAATGCAGCTTTCTAGACGGGCACTAGTGGGCATCCCTTACTGGGCGGAAAGAATGAATTCTTGGTACCAGAAGATGAGATGACCAAATGCAGACAGTGCCTTACACTCTTTTCTTCCAAAGGTTCAGATAGTAAATGTTTTCTTTTGTGGATCTAGTCCCTGGCTGGGCTGAAGCACATTGGGGAATTGTGAGGCTGATGTAGGACCAGGTAAGGTTTTGTTCGATTGTGCAGAAGGTCACTGTGCATCAGAGCTGACATCTAACAACAGCCTCTGTTACAACAACTCAACTCTGCTGTGACAGTGTGGAAGCAGCAAGATGGGTCTCTATTGTTGTTGTTGAGTACTGTAGAGTCGGAACCAACCCATAGCTGACCCTTTGGCAGGTTTTCAGAAGCAGTTAAAGGCATGGGAGGAGATTGCCCATCCCTCTGGGAGGAGATTGCCCATCCTTCTTCCACGGAGCAGCTGGTGTCCTCAAACCATACAGCTTCTTGCCACTTGGTTACCGGAGCTCCCTATGGGTATGTTAAACTTAAAGTTCAGTCAAACTTTATTTCCAAAACAGTTGGTGGGCCAGATTTGGCCCACGGGCTGTAATTTGCTGACCCTTAGATTAGGGGCGGTTCAGTGGTTAGAATTTAGTTGCCAAATGAAAGGGTAGCAATTTGATTCTACTAACTGTCCCGAGGAAGAGAGGTGAGGGAGTTTGCCCCTGAACTTTATAGCCTTGGAAACCACATGGGTAATTCTTCTCTGTCCTACAGGGGAGGTTTGAGTAGGAATTGAATTGATTGCAGTGGCAGCTGGAAGATTGGGGTCTTTAGAAATTCACTCCCTCATTGCAGAACTGACACATACCTGACTGTCCAGTGGGTTTTCAGAGGCTGTAAATTGCCTGGGAGGAGAGGTCCCATCTTTCAACTGAGTCGTGGCTGGTGGATTTGAACCACCTTTGGGTTGACAATGCAGCTCCTTAGCCCCAAGGCCACCAGAGCTCCCTCTAGCGCTAGGTGCACGGAAATGCTGGCTTGATGTGTGGTGTAAGGGAGGCATGTGATATGGAGGCATGGATGTGGCTGGAGCTTAAGAAAAGGGATTCTGAAGGATAGAGGCTTTTTTCTCTTCTTTGTTTTCGTCACTTTCTCCTGGCCGTCTCTCCGTTTTCTTTAAATAATTGAGAGAGGAGGTCTCTTTGTGCTTCTTATTGACGGAACAATCATTTATTTCCTGTTATATAGTAGGAAGATCTCTTTCTAGTCTTCATGGCAATGCACTTGAATTCTTCTCTGGGGTATTGCTCTTAATTACATTTCCCTATAGTTGTCATTGACCTTGGGCCAGTGGTTCTGAGCCCTGACTGCATATTAGAATCACTTGGGGACATTTAGCACTCCCAGTGCCCAGATGAACTTGGGAACCATTGAATCAAGCTTCTGGTGCAAGAACCAGGCATCATTATAGTTTAAAGCTCTCTGAATGCTTCCATGCAGCCAAGGTTGAGAACCACAGTTTTGGATTTATAGGAAAAATGCAAACACACAACAAAGAAATACTACTTATGATTTGCTTTAAATGATGAAATAGGGAGACATTTACTTGTCTAGGTAACTGTTTAGGACACTCGAGTGATGGAACAGTGCAGCAGAGATTTCTCCGATTGTAAGGGTTCCATTCAGACAAGACTATCAGGAGTGGGCTGAGACAGTTGAAGAACTTTCTGGAAGCTCCAGAGATTTGGCTGTTGTCCTTATTTCCAGCTAGGAGTGCTTTTTCCTTTTCTATCAGTGAGCACAATGACAGTGTCTGAGTGCCCTGGAAACTTCCAGATTTTCCCGATTACATCATTCCTCCTGGAAGCCATTGTCATGGGAGGAGTCAGTGATGGGGCAGATGTCCTCACTCTGTCCACGGCCCGGGGGGGGGGGGGGCGGTCCTCCACCCACCATCGTCTTGGACATGTAGTTGCTTAATGACATGTTGTAAAGAGACCTTCACTGACCAAAGTTAAAGGTGATTCCTGCGTAATGTAGGGAGCCTTGGGGCATCCCAGGTCAGTCCAAGGATCTTCTGTGAAGAGGACATCAAAATTAATTTGAACACTTACTAATTGGAAAATAGCAATATTTTGCGTGTTGCTCTTGTCAGGTGCCATTGAGTCAACTCTGACTTATGATGACCCTTTAAATATCAGAATGAGAGCTCGGCCTTTCCTGCTCCATTCTCACGACCTCCAGGCTCAACACCCAGTGTGCCGGTCACTGTGTTGGTTCCTTTCACCGAGGATCTTCTTGCCTTTCATTGATCCTCTGAGTTCCCCAGCATGGTGTCCTTTTCCTAAGAACTGCTGTCTCTTCACAACATGCCCACATGCCCAAACTGTGTGAGACAAAGTTTCACCATCTTTGCCTCCAAGAAATAAAGAGCAAGAAAGCTCCTGGTGTATACAGATAATTTTTTTTTTAAGGAATCCCGTAGCCTACTGGGTAAGAAGTTGTGCTGCCAACCCAAAGGCCTACGGTTCAAATCTACCAGCTGCAGTGTAGGAGAAAGATGAGCGATCTCATCCTCATGCTATTTACAGTCTCTGAAAACCTGCTCGCACATCGTCTTAAAACCAACATTGCATTTTATTCACGTTGTTCTTTTCATTTTGTGTGGACATTATCGACCTCTGATATTGACACCACTCAAACATTTGATAAGCAGACTTTCTGAGACATCGTTCTTTCTTTCCTAGTGATTGGATGTTATTGTTGTTTGGATGTTATTGTTGTTGTTTGGTGCTGTTGATACAACTCGTGGTGACCCTGTAAACAACTGATATGAAGCCTGTTCTTTCCTTGGCCAACCTCAGCATCTCTGATACACGTGTGCCCGTTGTCGTAGTCACCATATCAATCTAATGCTTCTCCATCCATCATGGTGCTGACAATTGGCCCCGTGGTGAGAATTTTTATCGTCTTGATGGCAATGAGTTGAGTTGAGTCTTCCCTGTTACCAGGAAGAAGTCTTTTAGGGTTGGCCTATTGTTTATAAAGGGCTTATTTTGAAAAGTAAGGGAACGTTCCTTGTATGTTACTGTTGTTCTTTTTGCCCTTCAAAAGTGGGTGTGTGACCCAGAGCCTTAGACTAAGGGTAAGTAAGGATGGAGCCTGCGAGTCTCCTCCAGGCAGTAGCTTAAAATCCTGTAGGATTTTAATCATATTTAATTGATTTTGGTGAAACATTCTTCTAGGTTGTATAGCCCTGGCCTGTACACTTGCTGTACAGTGGTAACTTGTGGTTGCTGTGAAGCTGAACACTGTGACACTGATATGTCAAATGTGAGAGTGATTACCCATGGTGGACAGGAGTGGCATCCACTTCTGAAATAGCTTGCCTCTGGAAACCCCGTGAACCTGGAGAAAGGACAAAAGTTACACTAGTGTCCAGGGCTTTCATTCATATGTTTGCTATGAGTCGCCCATGACTCCACGGCACTTAGCAGCAGCAGCAGCAACAACAACAACAACAACAACAACGGAACTCAGTATTCTTCATGTTGTGTACCATCGAGTCGGAACCAACCCATAGCTGACAGTCAGGTGGACTTTCAGAGGCAGTTAATCACACAGGAGGAGATTGCCCATCCTTCTCTAGCTGAGGGTGGATTTGAACTGTGTGCCTTTGGGATTGCAGCACAGCTTCTTGTCACTAGGCCATCAGAGCTCCCTTTCTTGTTAGGTGCTGCTAACATAGTTACGTTAGCAGTGATTCCGAGTGACCTATAACAGAATGGAATGTCATCCAATTTCCCCATCCTCACTGTCTTTGCTGTGTTTGACCCGGGTTTCAGCCGCGTGTTAGTCCGTCTCATTGAAGGTCTCTCTTTTTACTGCTCCTCTGCTTTCCCAGGCGTGAGGACGCTCTCGAGTGGATCGCTCCTGATCCTCCAGGGTAAGCGAGCATGCTGGTTTTACCTTCTCCATGGCCGATTTGTTCTCTCCTCTGCCATCCATGCTGGATTCAGTATTCTGTGCCAATATCTGAATCCCAGTGTTCCCAGTTCTCTGGCATTTCCTTTTGAATTGCTGATTTCTGGAAATTGGCTCCGGTCTGCCTCCTCCATGATAGCAATCAGCTATGTCGAGATGCCCTCGTTTTGTCTGCCGAGTGCTACTCAGGTCCTCCTTTCTGAATGTAGTTCTAATGATTAGAGTGTGAGGAGTCAGCTCTCTGCGTTGACAGAGATATGCTTGGTCGGGCTAACAGTTTTCTCAGTGGGATCTAGGAATTTCTGGTGATGTCTTGCCTCAGTGATGTTTGCCCACTGGTCCCATGTCCCTGAGCCCTGTCATTACTATCAGGGAGCGCTGCCCAGTCTCCCCTCCAGAGCAGAGCTCACCTCTCTGGGTACCCTCATCATCAGCATCTGCACTTCCTTTCACCCATCTCTGCAAGGCCACTCGCCATGCCTCTGCCAACTCTTTCTAGAAAACGTGTATTGCCACCTTCCTGCTTTAAGCATTGCCCCTGCTTCCTTTAGGTGCCTGCTGGGTGAGCCAGCTTTTCAGCTTTACACTTCCCCTTGCTCTGCAGCAAGCCCACCGGCGTGGGACCCTCTCTCGTCTTCTACCATCATGCTCCTGGTTCCGATTAGCACACACACTCCTTTTCCTTCACAACCTTGAAACTGCTTCATTGTCTTTCCAGCCTTTCCCAGGGAGAGTCCCTGTCTCGGGGAGTCCCTGGGACCTTTCTATAAGGATGGCTTTTTGCACAAAAGGGGCCAGTTTGAGGGATTTGGACAATGAGACCAGGACCCCATCTTCTGCCTCTGATTACTTTGGTGTATCAACAGTAAACATTTAAGGAGCACTGAAAAAAGCAAACTGTAACTCATGACAGTTTCTGCCACCCGGAGATCTTCAGCAACAGTTGCTGTTGTGTGCTGTTGCGTCCTCTCTGACGCACACTAGTAATACTTCTTGCCATCAAGTCAGAAACAAAATTTTTTTTTCTCTTTCTTGCTTTACTTTTTAAAAAAATTATATTGGTTTCCTTACAAAGTTTGTATACATTGTCTTTCACACTATTTTTCATTCATACTATGTTTCACACAATCATCTCCATGCATTATGTTTTATAAAGTCAATCACCATTGGACCTTGTCCATCATGACATTATCTTTTTATCTGGATCCTTCTGATTTCCTTCACTCCTTCCCTCTGCCCACCAAACTGTGCAACAAGGGACAATGCTTTGACATTCACAGAAGACAAGCAACGTCTTGAAGGAGAGAGGGATCAGTTGGTGAACTGTTGGGTGTTCTGTTGTGTGCTCATCAACAAGAAAAAAAGAAATGATCTTTGAAAAACATTAGCATTAACACTGCCCCTGTACACCTTTCTATGCCTTCTTTCTGTTAACTCCACTCCCAATTGCCATGCAGCCCATTCCAGCTAATAGCGCCTCCATGTGTGTGGGAAGCCAAATGTCAAATTTAATATTAATAGTAAACCAAATGCTAGATCAGGATATGGGAAAGCCTGTTGTGAGGGACCTCTCAAGAGTACTGAAGAGCAACGATGTCAGGCTGGAGACTAAGGTGCACCTGATCTGGGCTATAGTCTTCGCAATTATGTGCTATGTATCAGAGAGTTGGACAGTGAGTAGGGCTGATAGAAGGAGGATTGATGCCTTTGAGCTGTGGTGCTGGAGAAGAGTGTTGAATATACCATGGACTGCTAGGAGAACAAACAGGTTTGTCCTAGAGAGGGTGAAGCCAGAGTGTTCCCTGGAGTCAAGGATTCTGAAACTTCGTCTGACATATTTTGGGCATGTTGCAAGGAGGGACTGGTCTTTGGAGAGGGACATCATGTTTGGCAGAGTGGAGGGACAGCGAAGGAGAGGAAGACCTTTGATGAGATGGATCGATTCTGTGACTGGAGCAGTGGAAATAAGTGCGTTTGAGATGGCTAGGTTGGCACAGGATAGAAGAACGTATAGAGCTCTTGTACATAGGGTCGCTATCAGTCACAAGCGACTCATAGATGGCACATAACAACAATAACAACAACAACAACAACAACAACAACAACAACAAGATCAGGATATGAGGGAGGCTTAATACAAGCTAGAATTCACCTTGTGGCACTAAGGTGTTCCTTAAGAGTCAACATCATTCTTAGTTTGCATTTACTGAATCCCTCCCTCCTGAGATAAGCTTAAGGTAAACAATAGGGAGGAAGTTGGCCTTATCTGCAAAAGACTACTCCATGATCCTATCTTTTTGTTTTCCACTCCCTTGTGATTTTCCTTTGTTTACCTTCCTGATCATTCTCAGTAAATACACAGAGAGGCATGGCTTGAGGCTTTCAGTCATGGAACTTCTGGCCACCTGTCTTTTATGCTCTCTCTTCTATCCCATTCTTGGTTGTCTTTCCCATTATTAATAACTATAAAAATACTTTACCCTCGGTCTGCAACACCTGTGTGTCCAGGTAGAACTGTGTCCACCTCCCCACCCCCTTTCCCCGGGGTTTTCCGGGGCTAAGTTTTGGGAAAGTGGCTCGGGTGCTGTGGTCCCTGTGCCTGTGCACTGCTAAGCACACTGGCCGTTTGAATCCACCAGGAGAAGGATGAGCCTTCTCCTGTGTGTTTTACACGCTCTTGAAGACTTGCTGGAGAGTCAGGTATCAGTCGATTCTGACTGGACAGCCATGAGTGTGAGAGCTCAGCTGGGTCCTGCAGTGAAAGAGAGCGAAATCCTCCTGAGAAGCTGGGCAGTGTGATTGCATCCGGGGAGGCCTCTGAGGCTGGCACCAGACAGGGACAAGGCTCCCATCCATTTTTCATAGGGATGCTGTGAAGCACACTCCACTGCATGTACCAACAGCAAGGGCTGCCATTATTTTCTCTCTGAGAATGTGTAAACTCAATCTTTAAGATCCAATGAAGACAGAAAATGGAGAGGGAAAGGAAATAAGCCAGGCCGTATATGTGATTCAGGGCATCTTCTGCCAAATATTCATAACTACTTTCCTCCCTCCTTTCCTTCCTGTTGTAGATTTATTTTTGTTTATTGTACAAAATAGGTATGTCAGGAGTATTGGTGGCACAGAGCTTAAGCGTTTGGCTTAGCATTCCTACCCACCAATGACAGGAGAGAGATGAGGCGTTCTGGTCCTGTAAAGATTACAGACTTAGGATACGATGGGGCTGTTCTGCTCTGATTTGGGCTAAGTCAACATTTAATGCGCTGGAAAAGGAAGACTTCTTTAGAGACGTGGGAAGAAAGCCTATTAAATACTGATTTAAAGCCTCCCATGGCTCCACAGTCAACACTCTTGGCACCAGCAGCTAGGAAATTAAAAGAAGTATTGCGATGGGAAAGTCTGCTGTTAGGGACCTCTCCAAAGTACCGAAGAGCAATGGTGTCTTCCTGGAGACTAAGGTGCGTTTGATACAGGCCATGTCTTTGCAATCACTTGTTATGCATCAGAGAGTTGGACAATGACCAAAGAGGGTAGAAGGAGAATTGATGCCTTTGAGCTGTGGTGCTGGAGAAGAGTATTGAGAATACCATGGACTGCTAGGAAAACAGATTCATCCTGGAAAGGGTTAAACTGGGTGGCTCCTTGGAGGCAAGGATTCTGAGGCTCCGTCTAACATACTTTGGACACATTGTGAGGAGAGACCGGTCCTTGGAGAAGGACATCATGCTTGGGAGAGTGGAGGGACAGCACAGGAGGGGAAGGCCCTCTATGAGGTGGATTGATTCAGTGACTGGGATAATCGGGATGGGAGTGTCAGAGACAGTGCGATTGGCACAGGACAGAGCGGAGTTTAGGGCTGTTGTACATAGGGTTGCTATGAGTCGCAAATGACTCGATGGCACATAACAACAACAACAACAACAGTCTCCTGGATGAGTGAGGCTTATTGACAGAGAGCTGGGGCAGTGTAGTCCGCAAGGAGTTAGTCGATGGCTAGCCCAGAGGCTGCTCCAATTTCGTGGTTTGAATTCACCAGAAGCTCCCTCATAGAAAGATGGGCATTGTCTTCCGTGTGACTTACAGCCTTGGAAACCCAAATGGAGGACCAGCTGTGGGTGAGTTCCAGCCTGAGGGCAGTGAGTGAGAGGTGAGTTAGACAGGAGACCCAGGCTCTTTTTCTGGCTAATCCATCTCATAGGCAGTCAGCACTCGTCTGGCAGTGGAAGCTTGCTTGCTCCTCTGATGCTGCCCAAGCTTCAGCAGATCTTCCCAAATAAGACAGAAGAGGGGAAAAGCCCTGGCCATCTCCTCCCAAAATTCAGTCAGGGAGACCCCTAAGGGTGGCTGCAGTCTGGTCAAGGCGTAGATGGATGACCGCAGTCCAGGAAGGTATGGATCTGGTTAGTGTCTTGTCCCATCATGCATGTGGTCACCTTCGGTTAAGGTTGGAGGAGCTGATTGGACAGCAGCTAAGGTCAGTGAGAGCTTTCTGATGAGTGCTTGCTGCAGAAGACCAAGGACTGCAGTCTTCAATATGGATTGAAGCTCAACATCAAGAAAACAAAGATTCTCATCACTGGGCCAATTAATTGGCAGCATCAGTATGGATGGTGAAGAGATTGAGATATTTAATAGTTTTAGTTTACTTGGCTCCAAGTCAACACTCTTGGTACCAGCAGCCAGGAAATCAAGAAATGAGTTGCACTGGGAAAGTCAGCTGTGAGGGACCTCTCAAGAATATTGAAGAACAACGACGTCAGGCTGGAGACTAAGGTGCACCTGATCCAGGCTATAGTCTTCACAATTACGTGCTATGCATCGGAGAGTTGGACAGTGACTAGGGATGATAGAAAGAGAATTGATGCCTTTGAGCTGTGGTGCTGGAGAGGAGTGTTGAATATACCATGGACTGCTAGGAGAACAAACAGGTTTGCCCTGTAGAGGGTGAAGCCAGGCTACTCCTTGGAGTCAAGGATTCTGAAGCTTCGTCTGACATACTTTGGGCATGTTGCAAGAGGGACTAGTCCTTGCAGAGGGACATCATGTTTGGGAGAGTGGAGGGGTGGCTCAGGAGAGGAAGACGCTCGATGAGATAGATCGATTCTGTGACTGGGGGGTGGGAGTGAGTGTGTTGGAGATGGCGAGGTTGGCACAGGAGAGAGCAGGGTTTAGGGCTCTTGTAAGTAAGTTTGCTACAACAACGAGAAAGTCCTTCACCATCTGTTCCCAACCAGTCTTCTGGTGTTTTATTGGCTGGCAGCATTGTTTCTCAGGACAAATTGGCTCCCCTTTGGACATGACAACTATTACAATGATGAGGAGAAAGCAAGGTGGATTTCTTCCCTCTTTCGGCCTCTGGGATACTCCCTTGCCTGTTGTTGGGTACCTTTGCCTGTGACTGGGTCTTCAGACTACTCACCTGCTTGGCCAGCATGCCAGAGACCCAGTGAATGCCGTGGGCCAGCGGGCCTGCAGGAAGTGGCTTGTCCTCACCCCTTCCTCCACGTGTGCACATTTCTGTCTTCCCATTCTTACAGCAGACTCAGTGTGAGCTGTTGGGTCAGCACCCCTGAGGGGCAGATGAGACAGCGTGGGGCCTGCTGAACAGCCTGGCTTTGTCTCATGGCGCACCTCCCTGTCTGTTTGCTGTGTCTGCCAGGCTTGTTTTTGTTCTGGGGAGACTTCACTGAGAAAGAAGCCTGCAGGGAAGGCAGCAGTCTCCGGTTTCCTCGGGGGTCCACAGAGAGTGGTGATGGAGCATGGAGGTGAAGTGAGGCCTCCATGTCCACATCCTCACATCTGACTGAGGGAGAAAACACTGGTTCACTGATTAGAATGCAGACCTGCCTCTCTCCTCCTCCGCAGATGCAGAGAGTTTTACAAATTCAAGGTTTGTTACAGCTCTACCTGACTCAATGGCACAAAACAACAATAACATGTTATGACAGGTTTGGAAGCAGGAGTGGCATCCACTTCCTAAACAACATACCTCCGGAAACTCTGTGAACTTTGATAAATGTAGATAGTTGTAGAGGGGCTTCAGGCCTTTTGTTCATGGGGTCGCTATGAGTTGTGCTCGACCTGAAAGCAATCAACAACAACAACAGCTCTGCCATAAGCAAGTCTTTTGGTGCCCCCCCCCCCCCCCATATCAATGACTCGCTTTGTGTCTGTGTCATGTTTTGGCGATTCCTGGAATATTTTGCACTGTAACCCACAGTTGTCGAGTCGATTCCAGCTCATGAGAACCCTATAGGATGGAGCAGAACTTTCCAGAGGGTTTCCAGAGCTCTGTTTACAGATCAACAGCCATGTCTTTGTCCCTTAGAGAGACTGAGGGATTTGAACTACTGTTCTTGTAGTTATTAGCTGAATGCCTTTTCCACAGCACCTCCCACGCTCCTTTCATGCCTCTTGTTCTCATTGCTGTTGAGTTGGGACACCAGTCATGGCTGAGCTGGCAGCAGCTCTTTGGAGGCTGTAAATTGCACGGGAGGAGAGTCCTCATTTTACTGCCTCGGAGCAGTTGTTGGATTTGAACTGTCAGAGAGGTGCTACCTTTGGGTTTGCAGCCTAACTCCCTATGTACTACGCCACCAGAAACCCCCCTCTTTTCACATGAAGTTGTTATTTTTGTGTGTCTTCGAGTCAGAACCAACCCATAGCTGACCCTTCAATGGGTTTTCAGAGTCAGTAAATCACTGGGGAGGAGATTTCTCATCTTCCTCCCATAAAGCAAACTGGTGGATTTGAACCACACGTCTTTAGATTGGCAGCACAATTCCTTACCACTATGCCAACAGAGCTCCCTCTCTCATATGATGCTGTTGTTCTTGAGTGCTGTCTAGTCAGAGCTGACTCATAGCTGACCCTCCCTGGGGTTTTCAGAGGCGGTAAATCGCATGGGAGAAAATTGGCTCTTTTTCTCCCAGGGAGCAGCTGGTGGATTCAAATCACATACCTTTGAGTTGGCAGTGCAATTCCTTATTACCAGGACCCCAGAACTCTACATGATGCAAACCCCAGATCCACTGCTTTTGGAGTCAGTTCTGACTCACGACAACCTTCCACCAGGTTTCTGAGGCTGTAACTCTCCATGGAAGTAGACGGCCAGGTGGTACTCCCACGAGTCTCCCATGGAGTGGTCGTGAGCTTGAACTAGTGACCTTTCAGTAGGAGAAGCACTTAACCTACTAAGCCACCAGGTCTCATTTAGCAGACTACCCTATAGTGTAAACATAACTTTCATGTGGACTGTTAAGTGCCGTTCAGTCGTAGACGACTCATAGC
>NW_006399798.1:12915423-12917147 GCF_000299155.1 Elephantulus edwardii | reverse complement strand
GCAGAACCGAGCCTCAATCTCTCAGAGACTGATAGATATAGATTAGTAGATAGAGAGGAAGAATCCAGAGCCATCGGGATTCCATTTCAAGCCACAACCAACTGCCACAAAAAGGCTGCAGTGGTGCAACCTTGCACTAGACTTTTGCTCTGTGTTGGCAATCAGATGACTTTCTTTTGCATCATTTTTCCTTAGAATTCACTAATAGTAGGACTTTGAAAGGGGGTAATTGGAAAAGGGAGGTTTAATAATTTTAATTGTTGTTGTTATTGTTGTTATGTGCCGTCGAGTCGCTTGTGACTCATAGCGACCCTATATACAACAGCTCTAAACTCTGCTCTGTCCTGTGCCAATCTCATTGCCTCCGACACACTCATTCCGATTGCCCCAGTCACCGAATCAATCCTCTTCCTTTGTATTTCCATACTCAGTTGCCCTTTCTGTCATTCTATGTATGTTCTCTTGTACATAGGGTTTTCCGAGGCCTGCTATTTTGGAAGTGGATGGCCAATGCTTCTTCCTAGTGTATGCCAATTAATTAGTGAGGTTTAAGTTCTCCCTGGAGGTAAATCACACACACTGGGGAGTGTAGCTCGACTTGTGTGATCAATGTTTGGGTCCCAGCTTTTCAAGCAGCAAAAGCTCCCAATTTAGTTTAGAAAAAAAAAAAAATTCAGCTGATCCTTTCACTGTAAAATTTTTGGACAATTTCTCCCCTTCCTCCTCCTCCCGATTTCTGTCAACTTCTACATCCCTTTCCTCTTCAAAATCCATTCATTCTCTGTCTGCCAGTTTCCTTTCTTGTCATCTTTGTAGAATTGTCTT
Organism: Elephantulus edwardii; assembly: GCF_000299155.1. Classification (NCBI taxonomy): domain Eukaryota; kingdom Metazoa; phylum Chordata; class Mammalia; order Macroscelidea; family Macroscelididae; genus Elephantulus; species Elephantulus edwardii. The sequence goes on along the minus strand of NW_006399798.1, from coordinate 12,916,322 downwards.
CCTCGAGCCCTCCTACATTATCTCCGTCTGCCAGGTCCATGGGAGCTCTGTTCCCTCCCAGGATTTGGACAGAGCCAGGGAGTCCCCCGCAGGAAGAAGCGTCGTAGATATGTTAGGTTGGCAACGGGGCCAGTGGAGAGGTTTGTGTCTCCTCCCTGGAAGTCAGAAGCCATCAGCTGCTTGGTGGGGCAAGTACATTCCAGCAATGAAGGGAGGTTGGCAAGTCACAGTGGGTTCCAGAACACGCAGTCCAGCCATCAAAAGACCAAAGAACGCAGTGTGCTGTCCTGTGCTAACAGATTTATCTTCAGCCATCTAGTTCCCCCCTTAGGGTCAAGACCAAGGTGGCTTGGTAGGTCAAACCTTAGACTGGCATCTTAACAGCATTTCAGGTTCCAGTTGCACTTCTATCCCCTGTGGTGTAGGGCAAAGCTCTTCCCCACTTTGAACTATGGGCTCATTCTCCATATGTCTTTGTGCTGTGCACATATGGTGCTTCACACCCATAACATACGTTTGTGCCACTTCTCCCCTTCTTGCTCTTAGAAGGTTCTCCTCTATGTATATACCCATAAGAAGTCCTATTTTATTTATTATTATTAGTATTAGTATTAGTATTTTTTTTAACTCTGGTAAGAGTAGCAAAGCTTAACAGGGAAGCAAGCAAGTAATAGATGCTGGAGAGGATGTGGTGAGAAAGGAACTCTTCTACCTTGTTGGTGGGATTGTATGATGGTGCAACCATTCTGGAAGGCAGTTTGGCACTTCCTCAAAAAGCTGAACATAGAAATTCCATATGACCCAGCTATTCCACTACTTGGAATATACCCTGAGAATATGGGAACAGAGGCACAAACCGAGATTTGTAAACCAATGTTCATAGCAGCATTATTCACCAT
>NW_006399798.1:12913806-12914802 GCF_000299155.1 Elephantulus edwardii | reverse complement strand
TCCTTTTCCCGGCAGAGCATCTGGTGGATTCGAACTGTGTGCCTCTGGGATTGTAGTTGCAGCTCCTTGCCACTAGGCCACCAGAGCTCCCAAAAGGTTGGCATTTTAAACCCACCAGCTGCCCCTTACGAGAAGGTGGAGAATCTGTGTCTCTGCAGACTTACAACCTTGGAAATGCTGTGGGTTGTTCTACTCTGTCCTGCATGGTTGCTGTGACTCAGAAGCAACTTGATGGCAGTAGAGGGTTTTCTCCTCCTGTTGTCTTTTATTATGACTGTCTTTATAAATTTGACCTTAATTTGTATTTGGGAGTCAAAATATTAAAGTTAAAGATATATATTTAGTATATATATTAGGGAGCTTTTCTTTCCTCTTCAAAATCCATTCATCCCTGATCTGTGGTTTCCTTTCTTTGTGATTTCTGAGCTGTTTCATATCGGTGACATCAAGCTCAGAGTTCTTGCCGTATGGACGATTTCTCCTCCAATTTTCCCCCATCTTGCATCCTATTTGAATGGTAATGTTTTAAATAGCTAATTATAATTTTTAACATCTGCACGTGAACATCTGAGAATAGTCACTTCAGCAAATTGCATACTGGAACTTAGTACATAGCAAATGTTACTAACATCAGGGTGTATGAAAACACCAGCAAAAGCAACAGATTGTTCATTAAGTACAGTTCCGTGTAACTTGGATACATACTAAATTGGGGACTACTTGTCTTAAGGAATGGTGATGGCCGTTGCTTGTTAACACTCGACCCATGGGGATTTATGTATACATTGTTCCTCTTACTGTTATTAGGTGCTGTAGAGTCAGTTTTTGAGGCAGTGTCTCCATGTGGCAGGCAATAGCTCCCTCCACAGGGCCTTAAATCTTAGGGGAGCAGACGAACAGGTCTTTCTTCTATGGAGCAGGCTGTGTGAGTTTGAACTGGCAACCTTTCAGTTACTAGCTGAATACTTAACTCCTGTGCCACCAGAGGCCTTAAAA
>NW_006399798.1:12904010-12912268 GCF_000299155.1 Elephantulus edwardii | reverse complement strand
AAAAAATTCCTTAATAAAATAATACATTTTACAAGTATGTATTACCATCCATTGAACAGTGGTGACTTGCGTGTTACTGTGATGCTAGAAACTGTGCCACTAGCATTTCAAATAACAGCAGGGCACCCCCGGTCAATAGGCGGACCAGCACAGTAGTGCCTGTCCATGAGGAGATGGGACAGGATCAGACAAGTCTTCGGTCTCTTGTACACAAGTTCATTATGACTTGGGATCAACTCAATGGCATCTAACAACAGCCAATCTGTAAACATAGCCTTCCTTCTCATTTCTCTTTTTAAATTTCTGCTCGCTTGCTTTTTCTACCAGAAGAAGCCTAATTTGACATTTAAATATCAGCGTGAAGGAAAACAAACAAAACCCCAAAATACCATTGCTACTGAGTTGATTCCAATTGTTGGTGAGCCCGCAGGATGGAGTAGAACGACGTTGTAATGTTTCCAAGGCGTAAATCTCTACAACGAAGCTCTGGTAGGGTGGTCACCAGCAAGCTGGGCTGCTAATCTGAAGATATGGCGTTTCTGGTGGTGAGGACCTACCAGTGACAGGTTGGGAGAAAGATGGGCCGTTTGTTCCCCTTAACAATTTACAAACACAGAAACCCGAGGGAGGGTGGTTGGGAGTTGGAACTGACTCAATGGCATGGAGCTGGAATTTTGAAAACTTTACAGAAGGCTGACTGATTTGTCTTTTGCCGTTGGGGGTAGCTGGTGAGTTCACACTGCTCATCTTTTTGGTTACTGTATGAAAGTGGAATCACTGTCTCACCAGGACTCTGTAGGTAATATTAACAAAACAGAAAAGTGCATCTTAGGAGTTCCATGTGGAAGTGGGATTGTTGTGAGTCAGCACTGATAAGACAACATTTGCTTGGTGTTTCTGTTTACAGCAATGGTGCAAAGACTAATAATCTTACTAGGAGCTGTAAGGTTCTTGCAAGGAAAGATACACGCTATTCATCTTTGCGTCTTCAATACTTAGCACTTTGCAAAATCTGTTGAAAACATTAAAATGTTTACGGAAATGGTTTATGATGATTTTTACATTTTTAGCACTGTTTCTAGAAGCTGTAAAGCCTCGCAAGTCTCCCCTCTGATACCTGGCTCTCTTCTGTGCTCAGCCTTCAAAGCAGTTAGTTCTCTCTCTCTCATAGCTGTTGAGGTGAAGTTTATCACATCTGACCCTCCAGTGAGTTTCCGAAGCTGTAAATCACACAAGAGGTGATGGTCCATCTTTCTCCTGAGAAGCTGCTAATGCATCTGACCTTCATGTAGCGTTTGGGTTAACAGCACAACTCACAAAAAACTACTTTTAGACTATTCTCTCCCCCATAGACTTCAATGCTGTAAATATATTTCATCCAGTTTTTCTCAGTCTTACAAAGCAAACGGGGAGGGGGGGAAAAGGGGAGGGGTTTGTGCTGGGAGAAGGGTACAACAATGAATGAATGGAATTCCAAAATCTCTGTAGATGTTCATTGAAATGAAAAATAAACTAAATTAAAAAAACAAAACAAAACAAAACAAAAACCCTAGGCTACTAGAGAGATTTCATTAAAGAAATCAGAAACAATCATGACCTTGAGCTCTTTTTACCCACTGCAGAGGTCTTGGGTTCTTCGAAGGGGATTGGTTTCACTTAAGTTCTGTAAACCTGTGTGATCTTGTTTTTGTTGTTGTTGATTGCCTTAGAGTAGAGCACTACGACCCTATGAACAAAAGGCCTGAAGCCCCTCTACAACTATCGACATTTATCAAAGTTCTTAGAGTGTCTGGAGGCATGTTGTTTAGGAAGTGGATACTGTATCATATTGTTTGTTGTTACTGTGGTTGTTCAGTGCTTGCTACTAGGAACTAACTCATAGCTCACCTGCAGTGAGCTCTAGTTTCAGAAACTACAGATCACACAGAGATTGCCCATCTTTCTCCAGAGGAGCAGCTGGTGGTTTCAAACCACCTGCCTTTGGCTGCTTAGCAGTGTAACTCCCTACCCATCACCACACCAGAGTTTCCTATTGTCTTTTTATGTTGTTGTTGTTGTGTGCAGTCAAGTCGCCTCATAGTGACCCTGTGTACAACAGCCCTAAGCCCTCCTCTATCCTGTGCCGACCTACTGTCTCCAACACATCTCCCCTCATTACTCCAGTCACTGAATCAATCCACCTCATAGAGGGTTTTCCTCTCCTGCACTGCCCCTCTACCCTCCCAAGCACGATGTTCATCTCCAGGGAATGGTCCCTCCTTGCAGCTTGTCCAAAGTATGCCAGACAAAGCTTCAGAATCCTTGCCTCCAAGGAGCAGCCTGGTTTAACCCTCTCCAGGCTGAACCTGTTTGTTTTCTTAGCAGTCCATGGTACCCTCAATACTCTTCTCCAGCACCACAGCTCAAAGGCATCAATTCTCCTTCTATCCTCCCTAGTCATTGTTCAGCTCTCTGATGCATAGCAAGTGATTGCAAAGACCATGGCCTATATCAGGTGCACCTTAGTCTCCAGAGTAACACCATTGCTCTTCAGTACTTTGGAGATGTAAAAAACCAAAAATAAAAAATGAACCCAAACTTAAACCTACTGTCATCCAGTTGCACCACAGCTCCTGGCAAGCCTATATGACAGCAGAAATGATCCATAGAGTTCCTCATGGTGCAAACTTTTACAAAAGCAGAATGGCTGGTGGGTTTGAACCTCCAAACTTTTGATTAGTAGCCAAATTCCTTAATCACAGTGCTACCAGAGTTCCTTGTTATAGCCACTTTATATGAAATAACACGAATAGAATGTTATTTCTAAGAGCCAAACACAATTTCATGCTTGCTACTAATCTATGTTAGTCATGAAATTGGTCATTCGGCAATTATGAATAAATCTACATCTCCATAAATTGTGCTTGTACTGTATTGAAAGGAATATTTTGGAACTGGAGAATATTTACAGAAATAAAATTACTATCTGGAGAAAAGGAACATAGTAAAATGCTAAGAGCTGAAAGCAGTGTTATAAACTTTGTCCACAGAATGGGCTGATTCCGTGAGAAAATGAAGAACTAAGCGTATATGTTGTTGTTTGCCATCGAATCGGAACAACTTACATCCCTCAGTGTTTTTTCAGAGCCTGTACCTCGCACGGGAGGAGATTGTCCATTTTTCTCACACAGAGCACCTTGTGGATTCGAACTGTGTGCCTTGTGGGTTGACAGTGCAATGTCTTACCATTAGGCACCAGAGCTCTCTAAGTGTATATAGCTGGAGTTAGATCCAAAAGAATGTCTGGAAAATAATGCAGCAAAATATTAGCAGTTGTTCAAGGAGAAGAGTGAATGGGGGGGAGAGGGTGGGTAGGGATAAAGGTGCAACAATGAATGATTAGAAACCCTAAGTCTCTGTAAACTTTCATTAAAATTAATTTAAAAAGCATAAAACAATAACAATAACAACAACAAAAATATTAGCAGTTGTTATGTGTACTTGGTAGAATCTGAGGTAGGTGCAATGATCTTTATGCAATTTTCTTTCTTTTCTAAATTTTATCATGAGTAATATCTGCCTTTAATGTCAGCAAGAACATGCTAATTATTTTTAAAAATAGTTATTTTTTAAAGTATGAACAGTAAGGTAGCTTTTTTCTTTTGTTGTTGCTCTTCCTACATGTAGAAAGCAAGAAATCAGAACTGCTAGGCTTGAAAGGTCTTTTTAACATGTGGACTCGCAAGTGGAGAAACATTTGCCTGAGAACTGACCCAGGGGATGTCTGGAGACAACTGAACACGGAAAGTGCCTTTAAAGCCCGAGCCCTTTTCAGCTTGCCCTTGATCGGTTCCCTTCGGTGTCCTCAGCTCAGGCAGATGTTCCCGGGGTCCCGTAGGAAGTTGTCTCTCTGTCTGGTATGCGTGACGACAGAGGGACTTTCTGAACATACAGCTTAGTTTCCCAAGACCAAAATAGACCCATGAGTCACTGGGGCATATTCTGAATCAAAGTGCAGCCTGCACATGGTACAGATGCCTTAGCTGGGAGTAAATGTCTATTCATTTTGATTCCAAGGTGAGCAAAATCCCTGTGACTGAGAAGCCAGAACAAGGGTAGAGTGGACAGAGATGTCTTCTCCCAGGCAGGGCTGCGTGGGGTGCTGTGTTATTGTCGTGTGTCGTTTTATTTTAATTATTATGTTATGTTATCTGTGATCCTTAAGCCAAGATCTTCCTTTAAGGACTAACGTGCACTTGGCCCAGGCCATTTTATTGTCAGCCTCCTCCTAGGAACGAGAGGAAGACCTTTAATGCGATGAATTGACACAGTGACTGCAGCAATGGGCTTGAGCGTGGCAAGGTTGTGCGGACGGTACGGGACAGCACTGTGTTTCTTTCTTTTGTACGTAAGGTCACTAGGAGTCAGAACCAACACCTTGGCCTCTAACAATAACAACAGCATCAAAATACGATTCAGCACCGGATCCATATAAAGTGCCTCATGACCGATAGACTTCAAGAGCAGAGTAGAGTGGTAGGAAGTTCTGACTGGGTAAAATACCCTAAGTCTGCTTGGCTGGAGCTGCCTGGCTATATACTTTTTTTTTTTTACAGGTTTTTATTTATATTGTTTTGCTTACAACGTTCATAAACATTGTATTTCACACTACTGGCTATATACATTTTGTCTTGGTGGAATCACCCACTTATTCTCATTAGTGTCCCATTTTGAGTGATCATATTACTGGGCTACCCTATATATAGGCTATAGAATTGTCTCACTTCTGGGGTTCATCTCTGTATACCCAGTATTTGTCTGTTGTTAAGTGCTGTCGAGTTGTAGGTGACTCATAGCGACCCTATGAATGAAAGTCCTCGACACTCGCGTGTGTGACTTTCATCCTTCCTCCAGGATCATAGGGTTTCCAGAGGCAAGCTATTTATGGAAGTGGATGCCACTCCTGCTTTCAAACTTGTTTCTACCAGGGAGCACCACCGAACACTGTCCAGCATGTGTAACCATTATCACATTTGGCACATCAGTGACACAGTGTTCATCTTCACATCAACCACAACTTACCTCTCTACAGCAAGTGGACACACCAGGGCTATACGACCTAGAAGACTGCTTGAACAAAACAATGAAAAACAGGTCTTAGGGCTGTGGATTAGATTCACCCACCTTTGACTTGGTAGCATTGCTTTGGATTCGCTAGACCAACTGGTCTCTCTCTGTATTTGTCTACATAGCAAAAACTTTAGGGTCATACAAGGTGAATGCTGTCTCCGATCCCTCCCCCATAGTGACCCCGTGGATTCCTCTGTCCAAAGCCTTGTCAGATCCACGCAACTGCTGGACGATCCCTGGAGGATGAAAGCCGTGGACAAGCTGCTCTGTGTCTGTTATGGCAGCTGTCCCTGGTGGTGGTAGCCCTCCAGAGCCCCGAGTGCCTCGTTTGAAGGAATGGGATTAAGCCCCGAGAACACATTAACGCCGACAAGCGGCCTCAACACTCACTTTCTGGCACCCAAGCAATGGATTGGCCTCTGCTTCACAACCACTTGCACTCCTGTTTCCTTTAGTCCTCCGGGAACTCGCACTGGATTGCCTTTCTCTTCAGAAGAATGAGCTTGAAAGGCAGTGTGTTTAATTCACAGAGGGTTTAGAATCTCTTAATTGCCCTGAAAGCTTGAAACGTCAAGTCTCTAGGAACAAGCTCAAGGAGGACGCAAATTGAAACAAATGCTTGCACGTTCGCAGAAGCTGTGCAGTCTTCTGATTCCTGCACCGGGGGCAAAAGAGTGATGAATGGGGTGGGGAAACACTTGCACTTTCTGAAAGAGCCATTAAAATGTTACTTTTTTAGAGAGCAGTCGAAGATAGTATTCCTCAGAACAGAGCAAAGAAACACTGCAGGGTTCAAAGTCAGGAAAGGTAGACACCAGGGATGCATCGTATATCTAAACCTGTTCAATCTATATGCAGAACAGATCATCAGGGAGGCTGGGCTCTGTCAGGAGGAATGTGGCATCCGGATTGGAGGAAGAATCGTCAATAACATGTGTTATGCAGAGGATACAACCCTGCTTGCTGAAACTGAGGAGGACCTAAGGCATTTTGTGCAGGTCAAGGTCTGCGGCCTTCAATATGGATTGAAGCTCAACATAAAACAAAGATTCTTACCACTTGGTCAATTGGCAGCATCATGAGAGACGGTGAAGAGATTGACATTGTTAGCAGCTTCAGCTTGCTTGGCTCCACAATCAACACTCTGGTACCAGCAGGCAGGAAATCTAAAGAAGAATTGCATTGGGACAGTCTGCTGTCAGGGACTTCTCCAGAGTCCTGAAGAGCAACGATGTCAGTCTGGAGACTAAGGTGCACCCAATCCAGGCCATAGTCTTTGCAATTACTTACTATGCATCCACGAGTTGGATAATGACTAGAGATGAGAGAAGGAGAACTGATGCCTTTGAGCTGTGGTGCTGAAGAAGAATATTGAATATACCATAGATGGCTAGGAGAACAAACAGGTTTATCCAGGATAGGATGAAACCAGGCTGCTCCTTGAGAGCAAGGATTGTGAAGCTCCATCTGACATACTTTGGACATGTTGCAAGGAGGGGCCAGTTCTTGGAGAGGAACGTCATGCTTGGGAGGGTGGAGGGACAGCGCAGGAGAGGAAGGCCCTCGATGAGATGGATTGACTCAGTGACTGGGGTAATGAGGTAATAATGTGCAAGAGACAATAAGGTTCACTTAGAGTAGAGCAGGATTCAGACCTGTTGTACACAGGTTCGCTATGAGTCAGAGTCGACTTGACCGCACATGACAGCAAAAGATAACACAGCTGAGGTAAACTACTGAATGCTGTCTTAAGGAGTCTGAGCTTTGGTGGCTGGTCAGGAAGGTGCCCCGATCATCTTCTAAGTCTAGGAATTCAATCCAGAGCCCACACCACTTTCTCCTTTTCTTTTTCTCACAGCAGCCATGCCATATAGGAAGTAGCCACCATACTTGTGCTTTCTGTTGCCTATGGGAATTACACACTTGAACTTCATTTATCTGCTGGAGGTATATGGAGAAAGAGGGGAGGCAAAATGGGAGAAGCAGAGGGCTAGCCCTCACCGGTCACTTACTTTCAGGACGCAGCCTGTTGGTGACACAGACGTGCAGTTAATATTGAAGGACAAGATGAATGAATGAAAGCAAGTGTGTTTACCTCTTCCAGTTCCCCTCTTGGTGGCACTGTTAGCTTAGGTGGCCTTTTGGGTGAGGTCGTCACCCTTTCTGTGCCAGAGTCATCCTGGGAAGGGCCAGTGCCTGGGTCCTAGCTACCCACGGACACACCTTCCCCTAAGCCCTGAGCATAAAGACTCCAAAGGCCTTTGAGCTTAGACAGGGGCAGACTGTCTGGGCCTCTATCTTTCGTTCCATCAATTTTTCTTCCTAGGTCAACTCAAGCTGTGTTTCAGGCTGTGCCCACAGAATTAGTCAATTCACTGCAAAAATAATGCCATCCCGTAAATACTCAGAAGGAAGCTCGGTGTGGCTAGTCATTCCAGCCTCTGGTAGAATATCTGGAACAGGTTGAATTCAGCTGGAGAAAAGAGACAGTCACAATAGTCACAGCTATTTATTTTATAGAAGCTGTCTTAGCCTAGTTAATGGCCTACTTATCCCAGGCAGTACTAAACACGACAGAATCTTAGTACCTCCAAAGAACTTCTTGGTTGTTATGTGAACAAGTGTTGATTGACTACGAGAATATTTGCATATAAATTGGAACCAACTTGACAGCAGCGGATTTGAGGTTTGCTGTTTGTTGTTTGTTATTTTTTTAACCTGCCGAATATACTCCCTCCACCCTCTTTCTCTTGGGCTTCACAGTCTCCTGCCTTTTTGTTCTTGAGAAACGCAGACGATTTTTTCAAAGGGTTAAGATGATAGTTTCAGGTTGAATGGTTCCCTATTTGTTCATAAGATGTAATTAAAGTGGTGTTCCCTTTTTTCCAATCCTTTAACAATTCAAGGGCTGATGTTCTTGAGAGCTGGGCCTTGTAAAAGCCTCTGCACCGTTTCCTAGAATTTTGCAACCCTTGTCCTCAGCCACTTGTTTGACTTTCCCCAGCACGTGAAAGTCTGTGGCAGCTTCGCTTGTTGCTTTGTACATGCCCCTCTGCCCCGCCTCTTTTCCACAGGACATTCCGTTCTTCTCACCAGCCCCAACCTGTTTGCAACTTGGCACCCTTGGAGAACAGGCCTCTTTGCACAGT
>NW_006399798.1:12887791-12903750 GCF_000299155.1 Elephantulus edwardii | reverse complement strand
TTTTTTTTTTGGCTCCTGAAACAAGAGGCTATATAGTAAGAGTCAGGAATCTAGAGATGGGGAGGGGAGGCTAGCAAATGGGCACGATTCCTTCTGATGACAGCTTATCCTCCACAGTAGCTAAGCAATGAAACAGTTGTTGGGAGAAAGCACACAGTCGTGCACTGGGAACCTGAACACAGTGAGAATAGCAAGCAAGGAATAAAATGCAGTCTGTCTTTTAAATTTAAAATCCTACAGTTTAGTGATAGGATGAAAGAGTAACACCTCATTTGCTCTTCAGATTCAGTCATGGAGGGGGATACTGGCTGTAATCTGAAGAGGGGATAACCATCTAAATTTCATTTTCTGCACCTGTAAAGTAAGAATACTAATACTACTGCTACTAGTTTATTTTTGTGTCATGGTTATGCAATTGAAGTGCAGGCAAATAGCTTAGGTCTGCCTCAGAAAAATGTTGGCATCTACTGGTAATGGACCATCATGCTAACTAGACCATTCTCTGTATTTACAGACAAAAATGTTGAGTCCAGAAATGTTAAGCAACTTGTGTTCCCAAGTTCACCGAGGTAGTTGGCAGCAGACTTGGCAAAGGACCTTGACCCTGAGGGTGCCAGAACTCTTGATACCACCACACGCCATCTCTTTGTGGGCTGTTCTTCCTGTCAGTTTGCTGTTAGCAGTTCTCTGTCCTTAATGGCATTTGGATTTCATTTTAATTCTTTAACTTTGCTGAATAGGTAGCATGTTCACATGAGTTAAAAATGACATAAGTTTCCAAAGACTTATAATAGAGATTCTTTCCCTGAAAGTCTTTTATCTTCCAACTTCCCAGCTCCCATCTCCATAGGCAACCAGTATTGCTTAGTTTCTAACATCATCTTCCAAAAAGTTTTCATGCACGTACAAGGAAATACGCTTGTCTATTTCCTTGCCATTTTTATGCAAGTAGTAACATAGAGTCTTCTGAATCTTGATTTTTTTGCTCATGTCTTGTATTTTAAAGATCTTCCCCTGCCACCTGCTAGAAACACTTCCATATTCCCTAATTCCATTGTGAAAATATTCAATAGTTTATTTAGTTCATCCTCTTATTGTCCACTTGGTATTGCAAACAGTGCTGTGTTGAAAAATCTTGCACCTACATAATTTTTCATGAGAGGAATCCGTATCAGTAATGATATGGTCCTAGTGGTAAAATTGCTAGGGTAAAAGAAACATGCGTTTAGAAGAGATTTTGTCAAAGTCTGTTGTCAGGGACCTCTCTTGAGTCCTGAAGAGCAACAATGTCAGTCTGGAGACTAAGGTGCGCCTGATCCAGGCAGGGGTCTTCACATTTACTTGCTGTGCATCTGAAAGATGGACAATAACTAAGGATGATAGAAGCAGGATTGATGCTTTTGAATTGTGGTGCTGAAGAAAAGTGCTGAACATACACTGGATTGCCAGGAAGACAAATGAGTCCTGGAACGGGTCAAATCAGGCTGCTCCCTGGAGGCAAGGATTTTGAATCTCTGTCTGACATACTTTGAGCATGTGACCAGGAGGGATCAATCCTTGGAGAGGGACATCATGCTTAGAAGGGTGGAGGGACAGCATAGGAGAAGAACCCGGATGAGGATTGAGTCTGTGATGGGAGAAATGGGATTGGGTCCCATTAGATTGGCTGAAGATAGGACAGGTCTCAGAGGTCAAGTATAAGGAGTTGCAGGTGACTCGATGGCACCTAACAATAACAATAGCCCTTCACAGGGCTTCTACCAATTTATACTTTCACCATCTTTTTATGGCATTTTAAACAATGAGGAAAAATTACTGGTATACTAAACCAAGTTCCACTTAATCTTCCGAAAGTAGCTGTGTGAGGGCATGGTAGGAGTTGAAATCCAAATGGAAGGTCTGACTCCTCAGGTGAGAAGACAAGAATGTATATTCTTGCCTCTGCTAGTCAAATCTAAATATTTCACTTCCGGATGGTCACAAAAATTTACACTTATACTTTCTTCTAGGGATTTTTTTTTAAGGTGGTGTTTTTTTTCGTTTTGTGTTTCCCCCCCCTCCCCCTTTCTCCTCTTCTTGTTGTGTACCACAGAACTGGATCGAACAGGAGGAGATTGCCCCTCCTTCTCCAGCAGAGCAGCTGGTGGATTTGAACAACCTGACTTAGGGAATGCAGTGCAGCTTCTTTGCCACTAGGCCACCAGAGCTCCCCTTTTTCTAGGGATTTTATAGTTTTAGATCTTATATTTCAAGCATTGGATTAAATTCTAAAGTTATTTTCGTATGCAGAATTAGGAAAAAGGTTCAAAACTGTTCTTTTTTAAAAAATAATTTTAATGAACATTTACAGAGAATTTGGATTTCCATTCATTCATTGCTGCACTTCTCTCCCTGCACAGCCCTCTTCCCCCGCCCCCCAGTTCGCCGCTCTCTTTCAAAAGTAAAAGAAAGACTCCCTCCCTGGTACACAATCCCCCCGCACCCCTCCCATCACCCCAAGTACATTCCACTATGAAACCTTAATTGCGGACTATTGTGATAACCATAATACCCTATCATACATCGCTTTTAAATTATTCAGTCCCTCATCTGTTTCAGTGCAGTATACACAATTTATCCAGTTTTTCTCAGTCTTACCACCACCCTGATATCAGTGCCATTTTACAGCAGTGGCACCATGCAATATTTGTCCTTAAAACCGTTCTTTTCAATGTGGACATCAAGTTGGCCAAGCATCATTTGTTAGAAAGACGTATTCTTTCTCCATTAAATTGTCTTGACATGCTTCTAAAATTTGAAGGGATTGTGAGTGTGTGGGCTTCCTTCTGGACTCCCAGTTCTAACTCCGTTCCTTTTCCTAATTATCCTTATGCTGCTCTAACGATACCTTGACTACTGTAATTTTGTAGTACATTACTGAAACAGGAAGTACATTTTCTTTTCAAGTTGGTTTTTTTTTGTCTATAAAGGGCCCCTTGAGAGAAATATCTATTTCTTAGATATGACAAATATTTATTTCACAGATGTGAAATATTTATTTCTTAGATTTGATAAGCAAAGAAAAGAGAAATACATGGAATTTCATAAAAATGGAAATTTTGATGTGGCAAAGGATTCCATAAGGATAGTGAAAAGATAACAGGTTGAGGAAGATATTTGAAGATTGTATATCTGATAAAGATTGAATGCAAGAATATATAAGGAATCCAATGGAAATCCAAAATCTCTGTAAATGTTCATTAAAATTAATAAAATTTAATAAAAAAGAAAAGAAAAAATATATAAGGAATCCATTATTTTATTGTTAAGTTTAGTTAAAAAAAACCCTGATTTAAAAATAAGGAAAAGATTTGCACAGATATTCTACAAAGATGATATTCAAGTTGCTCAAAAACACTTCAAAGGGGATCAATATCATTAACTATCAGAGAAATGCAATTAAAAACCACAGTGAGATAATACTTCATATTGAATAGAATGATTAAAATAAAAAAGGCTGGAAATGATAAGTAAGTGTTGGGCTGTTATTGGAAAGAATGTGGAGAAACTGGAATACTCATATACTGCTTGCGGAAATTGACAATTTCTCAAAAGGTTAGTTATTATTTGACCTAGAAATTTCTCTCCTAAGTATTTATTTACCTGAGAAAAAGGAATTAAATACAAAACGTGTATGTGATGTTCTTACCGAAATGGTTCATAATACATACAAAGTGAAAACGACTCAGCTGTCCATCAGCTGATGAATGGATTTAAGAAATACAGTATACCGGGGAGTTCTGGTGGCCTAGTGGCAGGAAGCTGCACTGCAATCCCAGAGGGGCACGGTTCAAATCCACCAGATACTCTGCTGGAGGAGGAGGGTAATCAGATCTGATTTGACATACAAGAGAATAAAGTTTTAAAAAATTTAAAAGAAAAAAATATAGTATGCCATACTGGAGAGCTGTGTTTCACAATAAAATGGAATAGAAAATTCTGACATGGATAAGATGTGATAACCTTGTGCTAATTGAAAGGAATTAGTCACAAAAAGCTGTACGTTGTGAGATTCCACATATATAATGCGTCTAGGATAGGAAATCTAGTCAGGAATCAACACTCTTGGTACCAGCAGCCAGGAAATTAAAAGCCAAATTTCAATGGGGAAGTCTGTTGTCAGAGACCTCGCCAAAGTACTGAAGAGCAATGATGTCAGTCTGGACAGTAAGGTGTGCCTGATACAGGTCATGGTCTTTGCAATTACTTGCTATGCATCAGAAAGCTGGACAATGACTAGGGATGATAGAAGGAGAATTGATGCCATTGAGCTGTGATGCTGGAGAAGAGTGTTGAATATACCATGGACTGCTAGGAGAACAAACAGGTTTGTCCTGGAGAGGGTGAAGCTGGGCTGCTCCTTGGAGGCAAGGATTTTGAAGCTCCGTCTGACGTACTTTGGACATGTTGCAAGGAGGGACCAGTCCTTGGAGAGGGACGTCATGCTTGGGAGGGTGGAGGGACAGTGTAGGAGAGAAAGACCTTCTATGAGGTGGATTGATCCAGGGACTGGGGTAATCGGGATGGGTGTGTTGGAGACAGTGAGGTTGGCACAGGACAGAGCAGAGTTTAGGGCTGTTTTACATAGGGGAGCTACGAGTCACAAGCAACTCAACAGAACATAACAATAGTCAGGAAGTAGATTAACGGTGATGGATTGACTACAACAATGAACTTGAACGTGATTGGGACCGTGAGGATGCTGCAGGATAGAGCCAGGCTCAGCTCTGATGTTCACAGTTGACATGAAAGCACCTAACAACAAGAACAACACGGTTTGGGGAGGGATGGTGTTGAAGGAAACGGAACGTGACTATGGGCACTTTTGTTTTTTAAAATAAAAATGACAATGCTTATCTTTTGTAAAGAAGTATTATCATTTTCTGTAGTCTGGTTTTATGTCTTCAGACTATCTCTGGAAACAAATCTATCATGAATAGCAGTTTTGTTGACCGCCCTGTCTCACTGTACTTGGTAATTTGTTTTTCAAAATCCAGTTGATTAAGAGGCATCAACTCTGCCCTTCCAGGCAGCAGAGGATGACAGATCGGCCCTTAATCCTATTTAGTGCACATTTGTTCCTTTTTTTTTTTTTCAATCACAAGAGGCTTTATTGACGAAGCTTCGGGACGACTTGTATCTCTTGCAGGAGACAGGGAAGTCGACCACATTTGTTCTTATATTCCATAAAATGGAACTTATTGCCCATTCGCTGCCCATGCACTTGTGAATTTTCATAAATTTGGCTGTTGTTGTTTTATAAAGTGCTGTTGAGTGGTAGACGACTCATAGCCACCCTATGAACGAAAGACCTGAACACTTGTATAACTTTCATCATTTCTCCAGGTTCACAGAGTTTCCAGAGGCAAGCTATTGCAAAAGAGGATGCCACTCCTGCTTCTAAGCTTGTTTTAATTGGGAAGCTCCACCAAACACTGTCCATCATGGGTAACCATTCTCACATTTGACCCATCAGTGTCACAGTGTTCAGCATTACAGCAACCACGAGTTACCTCTGTACAGCAAGTGGACAGACCAGCACTGTACCACTGCACCTACCAATTTTCTTTTCTTTTTTTTTTTTTGGTCAGTGAAATATTATCAAATTAACTGAGGTTCTTGTTGCACAACTCTGTGACTATACTAAACACCAGTGAATTAGTATGCTTTTAAATAGGTGGATTGCATAATAGATGGGTTTTATCTTAACAAAGCTGTTAAAAAAATTGGAGGGAATAGATCATACCATGTTATTGTTAGGCACCACTGAGTTCATGCTGACTCATAGTGACTCTGCACGTTGGAATTTTGCTCATTCCTGTGTCCTCACAATCTCCATTGTGCATAAGCCCATTGTTGTTGTCATCACTAATTCAACGCAGCTCCCTGAAGGTCTTTCTCTCTTTCCCTGACCCACCACCTTTCCAAGCATGATGTTCTTCTCCAAGGTCTGGAATCTCCTGAGAACGTGCCCAAAGTATGTGAGATGAAGTCTTACCATCCTTCTAAGAAGCTTCTAAGAAGCATCCTTGCTACATTTCTTCCAACATGAATTTGTGAGTTCTGTTTTATAACTAGAGACTGTAACTCCAGAGGTTTGAAAATCCAAACTCTTCAAGTAGCACGCTTTCTAACGTTTCTAGAAGAGTGAAAACATCTTGTGTGAACGTTGAGACCCATGGGTGGCCCCTGAGCTGGAAGCACAGCTGACTTTTTTGTTGCCAGACTTTACGATGCGCTACATTGACTTTGCAATGGAGGCAGCTCTTAGGAGAAGCAAGAAGCCTTGAGATGTGCCTTTCAAAGTTCGATTGCTTACATTTCTCACAGAGCACTAGCTTTGTCCCTAGGAGCAGATATCCTGCAAGACGAGTTGGGACAATCTCATTTGAAACTGCAGGAACTCCTTTACTAACTGATTCGGGCTGCTCTAAATGGCTCTTGGCTGTGTGTTTTCCAGGAGCTCGTGGGAAATCTTGGCAGCACACCCTGTGATACATCAATACTGAGTGCTTTTCTCAACCTCCCTTTATATCGGAGTTTCCCTCTCTGTCCTCACCCCTGCTGCCCTTTCTCTTCTCCTCTTAAAGATAGATCATCCACTCCTTGTTTGAGTGGAACCTCGTCCCACTGGCCTTCTGTCTTCCTGGTGCCCACTGAGATCTTGCTGTATCATGTCTGGGCCCTACACTGACCTTTTTTGTCCCTGTTGATTTGCTGATAGCTCAAATTTGTCATAATTTCTTTTTAGAAAGTAGGCCATGGTCTTTGCTATCACTTGTTATGCATCAAAGAGTTAGACAGTGACTAAGGAGGATAGAAGGAGAATTGATTCCTTTGAGCTGTGGTGCTGGAGAAGAGTATTGAGAGTACCATGGACTGCTAGGAAAACAAACAGATTCATCCTGGAAAGGGTTAATCCAGGCTGCTCCTTAGAGGCAAGCGGGATGGGTGTGTTGGAGACAGTGTGATTGGCACAGGACAGAGCAGAGTTTAGGGTTGTTGTACATAGGGTCACTATGAGTTGCAAGCGACTCGATGGCACATAACAACAACAATACCACACGGCAGGCCTTTTGTTCATAGGGTCGCTATAAGTCATCTATGACTCGACGGCACTTAACAACAATAACGATGACAGAGAGAGAGCTACGTTGACATAGTGGACAGAAAGTTATGCTACCAAGCCGAAGGTGGGTGATTTTAATCTGCGGCCCTTAGGCTGGGTTCAAATTGTTTTCCTGTTAAACATTCTTCTAGGTGATATAGCACTGGTCTATGCATTACTGTACAGAGGTAACTCGTGGTTGCTGTGATGCTGAACACTGGGACACTGATGTGCCAAATGTGGTAATGGTTACCCATGGGTGACAGTGTTTGCTGGAACTTCCTGACTAAAACAAGCCTGGAAGCAGGAGCGGCATCCACTTCCGAAATGGCTTGCCTCCAGAAACTCTATGTATGAACAGTGCTCAGGCCTTTCATTCATAGGGTCACTATGAGTCGTCTACGACTCGACGGCACCTAACAATAACAACAACCACATGAAGACACGCTTCGGGACTTTCCATTGACTGATTTCTTCCTCAGTGGACTATCTCTTTCTCTTTTCTCCTTTAACTGTTTTGGGCAAGTCTGTGCCTTTCGCTGTGTTGAGCTTTTGGTGACGAGTCCGAGGTCACATCGTGAAAAGCCTTCTGCTGCAATTATGTCTAGAGCTTGTTGTACCCAGAAGACTTCAGAAATCAAAAGAGAAAAGATGTGGCAACAAGGACCACGGCAGATGCTGAGTGTTGTTTTCCTGGGTGTCCTACTAGAGGACCAAGAGCCACTGCCATTTACGGGACCAGATGTGGCAGATGTGGTAAGTGTGTTGTGTGATGTAAGGTGTAGTTTGTTTCTTTCTGCAGAGGGAGCGGATGGTTTTGTTCTTGAGGCATTGGGCAATTTCTTAGAGATGAAATAAGGTCGTTGGTGTTAAGACACTGGCATTCTTCCTACAGAGAAGGGGTTTCAAGAAGGTCCTTGAAGCATACATTGGTTTGACATATGTGTTTGATTTTTCCTGTAAGGGTTTCTGGAATGAAGCCAGATTCAAGATCCTCTGTGACCTTATGTGTTCATTCTAGTCTGGGATCTGTGAAGGGAGAAGCATCCGTTAGCCATTAGAATCAAGAGGAAGTAATCGATACATGAGTCCATTAGCTGCCCAAGATGCCTCTTCTCTGATAGGGAGTGAGAGACTTCATCACCCACGTAAAAATACTAAGACACAGCATTTTACAAGCCGATGGGCATACTTGTAACTTTTCAAATAATCGCTTAGCCATTGCCTTTCTGCTAAAGTGATTTACACCCAGTAAGGCACAAGGCCTAGCCGTGTCATGAGAAACCCGCTTATGGAAGAGCTGCTGGTTTATAAAACCCTCTGGAGTTCTGTCACAGAGTAGCTGGCTTCCTGACCTTCCCTGTGAAGTTAATGGTGTGCTCCCCTCAAACAGCACAACCCTACTTACGAAGAAAAGTAGTTGATTGGCTGAGTGTTTTGCTTTTGAGTCAAGAGAGGTTAATGTAGTTTGGATAAAGTTCATGGCAAAATAGCTTCTTGATTGAGTTTCTGATCGACCTAGGTCGTGCCACAGCCACCCCTAATCAACAACCCGAGAAGCTGCAAACTCTGTCTTGTTGAAGTGTGGACATCGGAGTAGAAAGCCTGAACAGATTTGGCTCAGGACATGTTCCCATGAATCATAGTCTACATATAAAGCCCTGATGCAGTATAATCCTTGTGTAGCCAAATGGAAACAGACATGGAATGAAGAGTAACTTCACTTGAAGAACTGGCTGACTGTAATTTCACTTGAAGGACTGACTACTGTTAATGAGAAATTGGCTACTTACATCAGCACAGATTATGTATCTGAACCCAAACCCACAAAAAACCAACCTAGTTCCTTCCCATTGGGTCAATTCTCCCTCATTCTGACCCTGGAGAATAGAGAAGATCTGTCCTGTCCCTTCCCCCAGGCTGTAAGTCTTGATCAGTGCAGATTGCTATGCTCTTCTCTACGTCTACGGAGTGGCTCGTGGCTCAAACAATTGACGTCCCAGTTAGTTCCCAGTTACTTAACCACCGCACCACCAGAGCTCCTTGCATTTGAACCCTTCCCAGCATCATGTCCTTCTCCAAGGAAAAGCCCCTCCTAGCAACATGCCCAAAGTATGTGAGGCAAAGTCTCATCATTCTTGCCTCAAAAGACCACTCTGGCTGCACCCTCTCTAAGACATACCTGTTTGTTCTCTTGGCCACCCATGGGATGTTCAGTGCTCTTCTCCAACACCACAGCTCAAAGGCATCAATTCTTTTTCTGTTATCCTTATTCATTGACTAACTCTCAGATGCACAGCAAGTGATCGGAAAGACTATGACCTAAATCAGACACACCTTAGTCCTCAAATTGCATCATTACTCCTCAATAATTTGGAGAGGTTTCCAGTGCAATGCATCTCCTTATTTCCTGAGTGCTGGTACCAACAGTGTTAATGTGAATCCAAGCAAGATGAAGCTGTTGACAGTTTCAATCTTTTCTCCATCCATCATGAAGTTACCTATTGCTAAGAATCTTTTGTTTTCTTGACATTGAGATACAATCCATACTGTAGGCAGCATTTCTTGATTTTCTGCAACAAGTGCTTCAAGTTCTCTTCACTTTCAGCAAGCAAGTTTGTGTCATCTACATAACGCAGGTTATTGATGAGTCTCCCTCCAATCCTGATATCACACTCCTTTCTTGGAGTCCAGCTTCTCAAAAAATTTGTTCAGCATACAGATGAAATAGATATGGAGAGAGAATACAACCCTAATGCACCCCCTTTTTATTTTAAACCATGCAGTGTGAGTGCCACTTGCTAATAGGAAAACCAGTCGATTTTGACCCAGGGTAATTTTTTGTTTGTTTCAAAGTAAAACTGTATCCAAGAGGGTTTTCAATGACTATGATTTTTCAAACTATGACCCGTAGTGACCTTGTGAACAACTTATCAGAAAGCTGTCCTATCCTACACCATCCTCACAATCTCTACCAAGCTCATACCCACCGTTGCAGTCACCATGTCAACCCATCTTGTTGAGAGTCCTCTTGCATTGACGATGTCTTTTCCTAAGGACTGGCCCCTCTTGATATCGTGCCCCCAAATATGTGAGGTGATGTTTCATCATTCTTGCCTTGAAGAAGAACGTCCTCCACAACAGATTGGATTGTTTGTTTTGTTTTGTTGTGGGCTGTTGTTGTTTTTTGTTTCATTTTGGTTTTTTTTTGGCAGTTCATAGGATACTCAGTAGTCTTTGCTGATACCACGACTTAGAGATGTTGATTCTTCTTCTTTGGTGACTGTTCTTCATTAAGCTCAGAGCTGTAACTGACCAGGAGTCATAGTTGACTTGATGGCTCCTAACAGTAGCATGATCTTTCTGAAGTAGATCACCAGACTTTTTTTCTTTAAGACATTTCCTAGTAGATTCAGACTGGAAACCTTTTGAACTTAGCAGCCAATCCTGTTGACTGTGTGAACCATCCAGCGAGATCTTTAGTAAGAAATCTCCAATAACCACGGTAGGTCTCTAGTTCCCTGGATCAACAGTGCAAGAAAAAGAGTCAAGCAAAGTGGGGGAAGACATGGACTATTGCCTCCAAGAACAACTACCTCCTTTGCAGTAAGACCAGAAATACCGGATGGTGCCAATCCACCATTACTGAGCATTTTGGTCAAAGATTCCATTAAAGAATTCTGAATAAAAAAAGAGAAAAGCAAAATAGAACTTCAAATTCTCCTTGACTCCAGACTTCTTAGAGCCAAGAAGTTTGGATGAATCCCTGGAACTGTTGCCCTGAGATAATCTTTTGAGCCTTGGACCAAAACTATTCTCTCAAGTCTTAAAATCAAACAATGGTTTAACTATTAAGAATTGTATGCCTTGAGCATTTTGCTTTTTTTTTTAAGAACTATATTTATGGAGTCGAATTGACAACTGCAAGTCGAAAGATTAGAAAGGAGCCTTAGGGATCAGTGAGAGTGTTAATGGGGGAGGAAGAACTCAGACGTGGAGGGGTGAGGGGGAGACACAACTTGGAGAACGTTGTCATACTTACCTGACAGGGGAGACATTATGATCGTGAAGAATGTCGTCAGCATCACTAAGTGGTGTGTGGAGAAAGGACTGAATCGCTGTATATTTTGCTGTTCATATTCTCAAACATAACAAAATAAATACAATTTAATTTTAAGAAAAGAAGGTGCCTACATAAGGTAGCAAGATAGCAGATCTGGCACCTTTTGACATTCATTTATACATTTATTCAACATCAATACATATTTCTTGAGTGACACTTCATGCATTGATTATTTATTGTAATCCCACAAAAGCAGATACTGTTATTCCAATTTTAAGAGGGAAAGTTAGGTTAACAATTTTTGGTCAGCCACTCTCCTAGGGTCATCTCGGATTGTTGTCACTTTACCACCTGTGACTTGTTGGATTCTTTATTTTATTTGGTTGTGTTGTGTGTAGCTACAGTCACTTCCTCAGCCCTTCATCTTGCTTTCAGTAATAAAATACTCTGAGAATTGAAATCAACCCAGTAAGAACCTACACCTTAAACTTCTTTAAAAGCTAGTATATCCAGCATTTCAAGCTTTGAATGTTCAAGGTTTTTCTTAACGATTTCACACAGCCAAATTTTTGAATTGGTTAAACCAACCTGAATGTTACTGTTATTAATGTTTACTCTGCGGTCTGAATCTGGAGATTACCAGAATTGTTTTCCAAGAGGAAATAATTCAGTTTGCCATTAAAAAACAACAACAACCAAAAAACCCCCCTATTATATCCAGGAATCAATATTCATTATGCCTTGTATTTGAGGTTAGTCATTGTTTGGGGCTGGGTAGTGTCCACCAAAAGTCACATTTTTCTAGACCCTCTGAACGTGACCTTGCTTGGAAATAGGGTCTTTGAGAGTGTAATTACGAACAAGTGAAGTCATTCTGTATCAATGTAGGACCTAAACTGACTGACTGGTGTCCTTATGAGAAGTGGACAGTTTGGACAGAGGCCAAAAGGCCACCAGAGGATGTAGGCAAACATTGGAGTCAGACAGTTAGAAGCCAAGGAATTCCACTCATTGTTGGTAGTCACCAGATGCTAGAAGAAGCAAGCAAGGAAGGAAGGGTTCTCCCTAAATCATTCAGAAGGAGAATGGCCCGTGCTGCCACCATGGCGCATCTAGCCTTTAGGATGACAATAGAATGACTTTCTGTTGTTTTAAGCCTCACCTTAGTTTGTGACAGGGAACACTGATGACATAGCCTATAGAAAGTTGCACTGCTCACCCAAAGCTGTGCTTTCTGGTGGTTCAAATCTACTAACTGCTTCTCAGGAGAAAGAAAGGCAATCTCCTCTCACACAGTTTACAGCTTCAGAAACCTCATGGAGGGTCAGCTATTCATTCGTTCTGACTCAAGGCAATGCGTTTAAGTTTTTCTTGAGTTTGTGATGATATATTCTGGTGACCATAGGAAACAAATGTAGTCATTAAAAATCTATTCTTTTCCCTCGTTTCCTCTCCCCTCAGTCTCAGCCTTCAGAAAGCAGACAGATGGAACACAGTACCTGGACAATGAGGGATTTGTATACTGTCTTTTTTGTGTTCAGTCTTGGAAATTGAGTGCTTTTTACCACTTTCGTGAGCATCCTGAGCCTTGGTTAGCTGTGTTTGTTTAGTTTAGTTAACTACTGGAGGCTGATTTCTTCAGGGGGATAAAATAGAGGGTCCAAGCCATTTCCAAGGACTCTGGGGTTTTTCTCTTCAAGGTTACATGAGGATCGAAATAGTATTGAAATATGAGCACACTTGCATAAACTGGACAACTTGGAAAAGAAGCCATTTCCTTTTGCAGAGCAGCCTTCTCTGTTAAGAAAGGCTCACATTTAAATTTTGTGGTTTTCTTGAAGCTCTTTCTTAGTCTCTGCTTTAATTGACCCTCATGAACTTCTAACCAGAAGCCTCACCAGTGGGAGATGAAATAAGCCAGCGAAGTATGTGGCAGAAGAAAAGGCAAAGGCCACTATGATCTTTGCCAGGCAGTGGTTTGCAAAACATGCCTCTCAAAAAAGGCTCGCCTCCCAGGAGAGCAAGGTGACTAGATAGTGCTGAAGTAACAATGGGGCAAAGGATTATCCGGACATTCTCCTCCCTCAACCCTGATCCTGGGCTGGAAGGCTGGAGTTTCAGAATCAAGAGCTTGCCATGATTGTTGCTAATGCTTTGACCATGTGTCTAATATCTGCACATCATGAGCAGAGAACTTGATGGATTTCAGAATGTGCCACAGGCCTAGGGAAAAAGCTGTATTTCTTCTTTTTCTTTCCCCTTCCCTTCCCTTCCCTTCCCTTCTCTTCCTGTTTTCTCTGAAAGCTTACAGAGACGTAGGGTTTCCAGTCATTCACTGTTGCACTTTTCTCCCTGCCCACCCCCTCCTCCCCCAATTCACTCTTCTCTTTGAAAAGTGAAAGAAAAACTCTGTCATTGTTATGCAGTCCCCCCCCCCCCCAAGTCCACTCCACTATGTAGCCTTCATTCTGGACTCCTGTCATTCTTCTTAATAACTTTTCTTCTAAGATGGCATTGAGTTGCAAAGAAAGGTCTGGATGGAAGTGAGGATCTCACCTTTCTTTGTTCCAGTGAAGGGTGTCAATCAAAGAACAGAACGGACCCATCTGCCAATGCCCCTTCCTTGCAGTTTGCCACTCACTTCTCAACTCTGATTGTTTTGCCTCCTGTATGCTGTACATGACTGGAAGTTCGAATCCACCAAGGGGCATCTTTTTCATTCCTGAAAAATCTGTGGGTGCAGACACTATGAAGTGCAGTTCCACCCTGAAACACAAAGGATGACCCTGAGTTGAAATTTATTTGATGGTGACTGGTTGTTGTCTCCTCAAGACTTTCCAGATGTTTCTGGGGCCCAGAGGCTCGCAAACTCTCTACCCCCCTGACCCCAGCAGTCACACAAAGCCATTCCATACTCTGGGAAGCTCAAGGTGGAAAGAGTTGAGAAGAAGATATGAAGAGTTATGGATGGTCATGGAAGATGAGTTAAGGGAGGGGGAGAGTGAGAAGGAAGCAGTGAAAGGGAAAAAGAACAGTAAGAAAGCACTGGTTAAACACTGATTGCTGGGACACTGGCTTATTTCAAGGAATGTTGCAAAGGAATTTGGTAAAATTCAATGTCCATTTCTGACGACTCCATAAAGTATGGTAAGTGCTGTACTTGCTCAACAACAACAACAACAACGACAACGACAACAACAACAACAGTGCTTTCTCAATGTGATAAAATTCTATCCAGTTGCATCCAAGATGAGCATAGGGTTTTTTTTTTTATATTTAGCAGAACAAGTGAAAAAAATGTTTATGAAGATAATGCGAAGGAGGCATTGTTGGTGAAAGATAGAGGCAGACTGTGTAAAAGAGTTAAAGAGAAAAGGAATGAAGAAAGGGGTGTGAGGACCAACCCTGGGGAGTCAGGGGCAGAACCCAAACACTATGGCAGGCAGCCAGCAGAAGGAAAGAAGCGGTATTTTTTTGACCGCGTTGTTAGGAGTGATTCGCTTAAAGGCGGGATTAGGTACCATTGAGTCAACTCTGACTCACGGCAACCCGATTAGCAATAGATCAGAACCTGCATCTTCATCACCATGGCATCCTTGAAGCCTTTTTTTACAGTCCATCTCCTTGAGGGCCTTCCTCATTGATGGTCACGTGAGGATGGAGGAAATGGTATTTTTATTTATTTATTTTGCACATAGTAGCCAATCCATTTATTCAAGAGATTTTTCTGTGACCCTACAGCTCTTTTTTTCTTCAAACGCATGTTTTTGAAAAGTTGACATGTGTTCAAAAGCCACCAGACAAGTTTAATGAACCTCCTGGTACCCGTCACTCAGCTTTGATGGCAAGCAGCTTTGCCCAGACCTTATTTCATCTTATCTCTATCTTCTGTTGTTGTTAGGTGCCATCGAGTTCAATACGACTCATAGCAACCCTATGAACAAAAGATCTGAACCCCGTCCTGTCCTGCGCCATCCTCACGCTTCCTGACACACTAGAGCCCATTGCAGCAGTCACCGTGTCAATCCACCTGGTTGAGGGTCTTCTTCTAGCTTCTACATCCCCCCCTCAAATTATCAGAAGCAAATCCCAGCACCACCTCATCTGTAAAGTACTGTGTTTTTCAAATCCCACCAAAATGCTGCCTATGTTTTGAAAAAGATCCAGTTATTTGTTGCTAAACAACTCTGTCACTTGCTACCATTTGCTTTTATTGTAAAGTGGTATTTTTAACGCCCTGGTGATCGCATTTCCTCCTGATAGAGGCTCATGAATGAAGTGGCTTGGAAATGAGGAAGCAGAGGCTCTCAGACCGAGGGGATTCCCCAGCTGACCACTGCCCGCCTCCTGTCTTCCCTTTGGGCTCAACCACGTGGAGATGGAATTCACTGTGATTTGCTGTCAGGTTCTTGTCAGATCATGTCAACCACACCCCATGCCCCTTGCTGTCTAGTTGAATCCAACTCTTTTTTTTTTTTTTAGGGTACCTTTTTAATATGTTCTGATTATTTACAACTGTACAAGCAAAGCACACTCTTCCAAGTGCACATAAACCAGGCTGCTCTTTAGAGGCGAGGATTCTGGGGCTTCGTCTCACATACTTTGGACATGTTGTAAGGAGAGACAGGTCTTTAGAGAGGTACATCTTGCTGGGTAGAGTGGAGGGACAGCGCAGGAGGGGAAGACTCTCTATGAGGTGGATTGATTCAGTGACTGGGATAATCGGGATTGGGTGTGTCAGAGGCAATG
>NW_006399798.1:12881205-12887486 GCF_000299155.1 Elephantulus edwardii | reverse complement strand
TCTCCATTAACTCTAAGCCGTCTTATACAAAAGTTAAGGCAAAGTCATTTTCAAGTTTAAATAAAATTCAAGTCTTTAAATATTGGAATGAGACTGAATCAACTCTTTGCTGGCCAGTAGGACACAATAATGACAACATTTTACAAATAGAGGCACCACGCATGGGGAGGAAAAAAAGAACTTGTTTTACTATGGAGCACCTGAACTAGAAACAAAAGCTAACGCCTTGTCGGATCGCTTCCAGCTCATAGAGACCCTGCAGGGTAGAACAGAACTGTCCCTTAGGGCTCCTGAGGCCGTAATCTTCAAAGAAGCCAACTGTCGTGTCTTTCTTCCTCGGAACAGCAAGCGGGTTTGAACTGCCAACCTTTCAGTCCATGTCTTAATCCAATTGTACAGGAGAGCTCCTCTTACACATTCGACTCAAACTTAACTCATTGCTTTCAAGTTGGAACCAATCCATAGCTGACCCTCCCTTGAATTTTCAAGGCTGTAACTTATGTATGGGGGAAGAGATTGCCCATCTTTCTCCCAGAGAAATTCAAACCACCAGAGAGATATGACCTTTGGGTTGGCGGCAAAACTCCACACAGACTAAACCACTGGCGCTCCCTTATTACATGCTCGATTCCTGCATAGGCTTTGAGCCACGTGAGTCCGATAACTGCGCAAGATTATGACATTATCTCCAGTTTACAGGTGTGCAAACTGAGCCCAAGATAAGGAACGTTTTCAAGGTTACGTCCATACATAGTGCCAGCGGTGGTGCTTGACATGAGCTCTTAGGGATATTTAAGCCAAAATCGAAACACACACTCTTCCTCCTGGTGCTGCCTCATAGTGACCGTCTGTCCGATTTTGGATACTCTAACTCTTTATAAGAGCAGCCTACCTATTTTTCTCAAGGCATGGCAGGTGGCTTCGAACTGTTGACCTTTCAATTGTTGTTGTTGTTGTTAGGTGCTGTCGAGTTATAGACGACTCATAGCAACCCTGTGAGTGAAAGACCTGAGCACTGGTATAACTTTCATCCTTTCTCCACGTTCATAGAGTTTCTGGGACAAGGTATTACGGAAGTGGATGCCACTCCTGCTTCCAAGCTTGTTTTAATCGGGGAGCTCCACCAAACACTGTCCACCATGAATAACCATTATCAAATTTGGCACATCAGTGTCATAGTGTTCAGCATCAGAGCAACGACGAGAGTTACCGCTGTACAGCAAATGGACAGACCAGTACTATGCCACTTAGAAGAATGACCTTTCAATTAGAAGCCTGATAGACTCTATCTTTCCTGGGCTCCTATTCCTAAAGTATTCTGTTTGGTGATTTTTAAAAAGGCCTTGTAATTAATGTATAAATAAGAAAGAACAAATATTCAGTCAGCAAGCATTTCTGACGTACGAGCACTGGGTGACTTTGCTCCAGTCACGGAGCTTAAAGCTCACCGCCAACGCGTTGATTCCAGTTCGTGGCCACCTTCCATCTGGAAGCGGCTTCCCCATCATTCACTCGTTGAGCAGCGGTGGGTTCAAACTACCGGATCTTCAGTTCGCCAGCCAACATTTAACTCACAGCATTGCCAGAGATCCTAATAAATATATAAATAAAGAAATGTTGTTGTTGTGTGCCATTGAGTCGGAACGGACCCATAGTGGACCCGCTGGTTAATCGTCCTAGAGGAGATTGCTCATTTTTCTCTGATGGAGTAGCTGGTGGATTCGAACCTTGTGCCTTTGGGGTCGTAGCACAACCTCTTGCCACTAAGCCACCAAAGCTCCCTATAAGGAAATAAGCACCAAAATAAAATAATTACAATGGTTGGCTACCCAATGCTGACTAAGAGTGGGGTGGAGCTCCCCGATTAAACAAGCGTGGAAGGAGGAGTGGCATCTACTTCCATAATAGCTTGCCTCCGGAAACCCTATGAACCTGGAGAGAGGATGAAAGGCACCCAAGCATCGTGGACTCTCCTTCATAGGGTCGCTATGAGTTGCCTGCAACTCGACAGCACTTAACAACAACAACAACAACAACATGTCAAGTTGACCCCAATTCAGGACAAACCCCCCCCCCATGTGTGTCAAAATAGAGCTCTTCACCCTAGAATGTTCAGTGCTGATTTTTTTGAAAATGGCTTTCCAGACTTTCCCCCCACAGGGTATCTCTGGTGGACTTGAACCACCACCCTTTAACAGTCAAGTGTACTAACCATTTTGTATCACCCAGGGACCCAAAGTCATTTCAGATCGTGATAAAATGCGTGAGGTTAATGAACGGAAGACTGGCATGGAGAGCAGTTTTCAAGGGAGTGGGTGTTTGAAAGTACAGTGCCTGGAGGTCTGTGAAGGTGGGTGGAGTTCATACTGTGTTCTGGGTTCCGCTCGAGAAGCCTGAATGTGGAAGCAGGAACTTGTTCAGGAAGATCAGGGAAGGCTCGGGGCTTGGGTCAACATTCAGTTTCTTTGGGAAATTGAGTTGAGTCCACAATAGAGCTTGGGTCCTCCTGCCCCCGGGGACAGCACACCCAAGAGGAAGGTGCCTGGTGATCCATTCTGTCCCTTGAAATCCAAAACTCTGCAAATTTGAGGCAGAGCCACCTAGCTTTTCCTCCAGAAACTGTATGTAATTCCAAATAAATTCAGTATTCCGGTCAGTGCCCAGTCTGTGGGATTCCACGGTGTCAGGAGAAGAAGGATCCTGGTCTGCTCCACTTCCCTGCTGTCCCCACCAGCTCCCCTGCCCTCCTCCCTTCCCTCTGCCCAGTCTTATTGCTTGCAATTTTATCACAGTGATGCCACACCATTTAATGACACTTGCCTGCAGATCTGTGAGCCAGGTAGCCCTGGAACTGGAGCCTGGACACAAGTAATAGAGAGAGGGTAGCCAAGAGCTCTGGGCTGCCAGTGACTTGGCTGGCAACCCCGTTCACATAGGGAAAGGGATTTTTGAAATAAAGTTGGCACCAGAAACCCTGCTATCCTTTTGTGAGGCTGTGTCAGTGACAATCACAAGCTCTCCCCATCATGCGTCTCCAGTCCTTGGCCAAAGCCCACAGATATCCCGAGTCAGCGTGTTCTCATGATGCCACCTTCTGCTGGCGGCTGGGGCCTCAATTGCTGCTGGCACTCTGACAGCATCCCTCATCTTTACATAATAGGCACATGAGAAAGGTCCTTTGTGCACACGCGCGCCGAGTGGGTGCCGACCAAGAGGCCGGTGTACCCCGTCATTTTCGGAACAATCCAGGCTAGTGAACATTTCTGTGGCCTGGTAAATATTTTCTCGCTGTTGGCAAGGGTTTTGTATGTTTGGTTTTTTTTTAAGTGCCATTTTGCTCCCGGCTAGGATCATCATGACCCAACTTTGGTTTAAGATGAATTTTGCAAATCTGTTTGTGCAGTGGGATATACTATTTTTAGAGAAAACAGGCCTGGGTCTGGTGGGGGTTGCAGTAATATGTTGCCTGTGCTTCATCCTAAGGAGCTCCAGTGGAGACAGCGTGTTGGACTGATAACCTAACGGTGGTTCGAATCCACCAGACATTGTGTAGGATAAAGATTGACAGCAGTAAACATATTTCAGAGGAGCAAAGGGGGGGGGCTTGTGCGGGGAGAAGGGTGCAGCAATGAATGAATGGAATTCCAAAATCTCTGTAGATGTTCATTGAAATGAAAAATAAACAAACTAAATTAATTAAAAAAAAATATCTTTACCACTACATTAAAAAAAAAAAAAAAAAAAAAAGATTGACAGCCCCAGAAGTCTGGACAGCACTGGGTTTTGGCTTTGGTTTCTCAGCCTAAGGTACAAAGGGCTGACACACAATTACTTCTTTCTTCATAAATTGTGATTTGAGTGAAAGTTTATAAAGCAAGTCAGTTTTCCATTCATTCATTCATTCACATTTACGGTTAGACTATTCATTATAACAGCCGCCATGCATTTGCGCCTTTCCCACTTCCTCCCTGTGATTCTCATTCCATTCATCCTTCCTTCTTACCCCTTCCTGCCTTCAGGACTTTGTCATTGGACAAAGTCTGAGATCCCTTTCAGGAGTGGTCAGTGTGACTCTCAATTTCTAATCCAAAGGTTTGTGGGTCAAATTTACCCTGAAGCACTGAGGAAGAAAGGCCTGGTGATCTGCTTCTAGGAGAGTATAGCCCAGAAAACCCTAGAGAGCCCAGTTCTGCTCTGTACCAATTGGTGGTAACAAGAAGTTGGAATCAACATTGTGGAAACGGCTGTGTTTTTCCCCCCTTTATGTCCAATATGAGGACACTCTCGCAGGTTGTACCAAAACTCCTTGAGAGTGACAGAAATTCAGAATTCACTTTCTGAGAAGGAATGTATACCAGCACAAGGCCAAAGCTTAGGCTGTTTTCTTCCTCACCCACGTCCCTCTTTTGCTTTGGATTTCATGGGGGGGGGCGGGGAATCCACTTAGCATCGTTATTCATACTGCCCCCACCCTTTTATTTTACATTTTTAAACACAGTGTTAAATACTCAGTCGGTCAGGTGCTGGCAGCCTTCCTAGAAGGAACAGATTACTTTTAAATAAACGCAGCTGGAATCTGACCACGTATTGTTTCTCTTTCCTTTCAGACGTGAAGGAGGCATTTATAGGAAGGCAGGAGAATGCTGAGGTGGTGGTGGTGGTGGCAGGGTTAGGTGACCTCGCTTGCTTTTGACTCACAGTGACCCTTGTACAGCAGAAGGCAGCTCAGCCCCGTGGTGCACTGTCCTCCTCATTGGTGCTGTTTGAGCCACTGTGTCAAGTCATGTTCTTGCGGGTCATCTTTTTTTTTTTTTTTTGGCAGACTTTCTACTTTGTCAAGCATCATGTCTTCTCCAGGGGGCGGCCCCCTCCTGTTAACATGTCCTAACCTTGTGAAATAAGTCTCTCCATCCGTGCTTCTAAGGAGCATTCTGGCTGCATTTCTTCTAAGACAGACTTCAATTACAAAGGAACCTGCTGAGTTGCGTTATAGATCTATTTTCGGGAGTCTGGTTAATGTTTAATGTCACCCTTGGGTGTCCACATGGATGCCCTTTGCTTCTCCCTTCCTGAGACAGCAGCTTGTGGGGGCTGTGACCTTCCCTGAGATTTGCTGTAATCTTAACATGGGGAGGGCTGGGTCTGTTCAGTTCGCTTTCTCTAGCTGCTGGGTGGTCTCTGCAGCTATGTAAAGATGACTTCTACGGGGTTTCCTTCTCTTGGCTCTTTGCTGCCACGGGACCCCATCAGAGTTGCTCCTGGGTGCTTCAATGATGGGCAAGTAAGTGAAGCATGGAATGTCGTGTGTGTGTGTGTGTGTGTGTGATTCAGAGCCTGGGTGGTGCAGCGGGGAAGCTTGCGACTGCTTACCAGAGGGTCAGCAGTTTGAATCCGTGAGCAGACTCCTGGGGTAGTGGAAAGAGGAGGCAGTGTGCATCTCTAAAGAGCTGTTGATTTGTACTGTCGAGTCTGAACCAACTCGTAGCTGACCCTCCAGTGGGTTTTTAGAGGAACTAAATATCATGGAAGGAGATTGCCTGTCTTTCTCTCATGAAGAGGTTGGTGGATTTGAACCATGTACCTTTGGATTGGCAGTACAACTCCTTACCACTAGGCCCCTGGAGCCCCCTCCTGTACAATGTACCACCTTGGAAACTCTGGGAAACAGTCCTGTCCTGCCCTGCAGGGTTAGTATGCGTTGATGCGTTTTGGTTGGTGTGGATGACTCTTGTTTTATTTGCTCTGTTTGTAAGCATGAAGGCAGGCTATTCAGCTGGAGGGTGACCTAGAGGGAGTTGTACTGATAGCCCAAAGCTTGTGCTTTTGTGGAGGTTCAGACCCACGAGTAGCTTGGAAGGAGAAACATGGGGCTCCCCTCCCATCCTGGGAAACCCGGGGGTGGGGGACTCCAGCTGTGAGTGGGCTTTTTTTTTTTAAATCCACTTAGGCCATGTGTCTCTGCGAACTGTGTTTCCTGTTGCTGTGAGGGATTTGACAGGCTTTGAAATAACAGATCTAAGACCACTTTGTTTGAAGACCATGCAGATTCCTAGGGGCTCCTGCTTGGAGAAACAGTGACTTCTGGGCCTGAGTGAGGCGGGACTGGTGGTGTGACCGAGTGGCGACCTTGCAGTGGGAGGCCATGATGACTTCTTTTCTCATTCCTGCAAGGCCTTTTTGGCAGTTTCATTATTGTTATTGCTTTTATGATTTTAATTGTTATGTCAAGACACCTCTTTCCTTTTGACTAGAATATTGAGGATTTAATAGTTAACTTTTTT
>NW_006399798.1:12878200-12880986 GCF_000299155.1 Elephantulus edwardii | reverse complement strand
CTATTTAACTAGAATCTTGAGGACTTGGTGAATTATAGAGTATTCCATGTACTGCCCAAAGAACAAACAAATCTGCCCTGAGGACGTGCAACCAGGGCGCTCCTCAGAGGCAAGGATGGTGAGACTCTGGGTTGTATACTTTGGGTGTGTTGTGAGGAGAACCCAGTGTCTGGAAAAGATTAAAGGTCAGAGGAAGAAAGGAAGATCCTCGACAAAGTGAACTGACACAATGACTGGAACAACGGGGTCCAGCATTTCAGAGACGGTGAAGACGGCACAGCGTAGGGCAAGATCCAAGAACCCCGTTGTTCATAGGATGTCCGTGGGTTGTGGTCGACTCAGTGGCACCTACCAGCAACTATCTGTTGGCATTTTCCTCACAATTCTGTTACTTCTGTTTCATGAGAGACAGCTGAGTTAGAAATGAGGCAGAAGGAGGTAAGACTTTCAAAGTAGTAAATTCTGAATCTGGTTTGTTGAAACGGCACCTGGAAAGCCCTTTTCAAAGGCAAAAATCTATTTCACTTGCTTTTTACTTTATATTCTCTGGGAGAGATGCTTGCTGGGAGACCTGAATTATTCATGGTTCTTATTCATAAGTCCCTTGCACTGAAGTGCATAAGCGGTTATCTGGACAAATAAATCTTGTCCTTTGTTAGTTATTAGAGTATCTCATTTGTAATAGCGTTCCTGGTGGCATATGTGTTGAGCTGATAACCAGATGGTTTATGATTCAAATCCACCAACTGCTTTGTGGGAGATAGCTGGGCAATGCCCTGTGTAGTTTACAATCTCAGCACCTCCCTGGAGGGTTGGCTATGAGTTGGTTCTAACATAATGGCAGTGAGGTTTTTTTGAGAGTCTTATCATCTTTCTTGGGTCCACAATTGACTTGGTAGTTAATGCATCTGGAAGTGTGAAGATGGCACTGGATGTGACAGAGTTCATGGAATTGCTATGAGTCATACTCGACTTGACGGCACCTAACAACAACAACTACAACAACAACAACTACCTTCTAGCATATTTTTTCCTCTGGATCTCTGCACCTTGGTTGACTTGATCTAGATTGGTTTTGGATTTTGAATTAATAGGGGGAAAATGACTCCATTATACACATCACCTAATAACACCTAGCCAACTGCCGGTGAGTTTAATCTGACTTCTAGTGACCCTCCGTTGGGTTTCCATGCCCTTTTGGTTAGAGCTCGCCCATCTTTCTGTCAAAGAGGAGCTGATGTACTCGAGCTGCTGACCTTTCTGTTAGCTGTCCAATACATCACTCACTGTGCTGCCGGGCTCCTTTGAAGCCCATGTTGGCTATATAACCAGATGATTTATCCCACCCAAGGATTTTCTGAAGTGCGGACTGCATTTTTTAATAACCCATGCAGATTGTTTCTCTGATTATGAGGAATTCACCTCAATATCTCAGCCCTGTATTAGATGAATTCTCTCCCTGGGCTCCCTCACCAGTCTGATGAGATGGGTTCTCGCGTCACATCCCTACTTTACACTTGAAGAAAAGGAGCTCCAGGTGAAAAGCGGCTCCAGAAGTCATGCGGCGGGGGAAGAACTAGTGTGTGAGCTCCCTGTTTAAACTCAAAGTCGCACGCTCGCCCCAGCTCACTTGCTCTCCCTGGCCAGCTGCGAACCCCTGGAATAGTAGAAGGAGCTCTGGCCTGGGGGGCAGGAGACCCATGTTCTGGTCCTGACTAGGTTGTTGCTCTGTGCTGTTGAAGAAGTCACTGAAGTCTTTGGATTGAAATGTCCTGCAGGGAGTTTAGATTATTTGACTCTGTGTGTATGTGTGTGTGTGT
Source organism: Elephantulus edwardii (assembly GCF_000299155.1). Lineage (NCBI taxonomy): Eukaryota > Metazoa > Chordata > Mammalia > Macroscelidea > Macroscelididae > Elephantulus > Elephantulus edwardii. The sequence continues at coordinate 12,879,166 of NW_006399798.1, read as the reverse complement.
GTGTGTGTGTTATAATTTCTTAAGTTCCATGGCAGCATCAGTATGGCTAGTATCAGGTCTCAGGTGCTTACCTGTGATGTCAAAGAGAGAGAAAGAGGACAGAGACAGAGAGAGGGAAAGAAGGACTGTGGTCATTCCCACCCTGGAAGGAACCCAGGGGGCAAAGCGGATGAGCACTTTTTGGAAACCCTGTGGGGCGAATCTCCTCTTTCTCAAAGGGTCGTTATGATTTGGAATTAATTGGCTCAATGGCTGTGGGTCCGGTGTTTTGCTTTTAGATGGACAGAGGATCTCCACCGATGAAGGGACTCCGGGGCCTTACGAGGCTGTGTTCTTTGATCTGCTTTCTGAGCCGGCATTTCTCACTCTGTTCTTTTTTTTCTTTTTTAATTCATCAACAAGACATATTGAAGCCAAGGTCTCTTGTGGTTTCAGCCCAGTAGTAAACGCATCAGGTCTGTGTTCCCACCTGGGCTAAAAATGAAGTGATAACCTCTTTGCATGACCCGTCTCTTAACTTAATCCTGTTTTTGGAACAAGGAAACTGTGGGCTACGCTGCTGGGAGTTGTGTGGTACCTCTCTGGAGGCTTGACTGCACCCATAGCTGCTTGTGAGAAAGACAGCTGGTCTCCTCCTGTGTGATCTGCAGCCTCAGAAAGCTGGTGGAATTCCCTCCTCTGAAGGAGCCCTGGTGGGTCAGTGGTGAAACACTGCACACTGTATGCTAATACCTCAAGGTCAGTGGTTCTGATCCAGTGACCGTGTACAGTCTGCTTCTGTAAAGACTGTAGCCTTGAAACCCGATGAGCAGTGCTACACTGTCCTGTGGGGTTGAGGTGAACTGGAATTGACTTGATGGCAACAGAGGTTGTTTGGTGTTTTGAAAATATCCGTCTCTAATGTTTTCACCTCATAGCATAGAAATGAGTAATGAGGAGGGCAGAAGAATGCAAGATATTTTTATT
>NW_006399798.1:12875343-12878100 GCF_000299155.1 Elephantulus edwardii | reverse complement strand
TAATAATAATAATAATGTATTTTTATAACTTTTACCTCCACATTTACAGAAGAACCTAAAAAACATTGTGAAGCATTGTGATAAAGGAAGATACATTCTATTGCCTGTTGGCTTGTGTTGATGGGTGGCTTGTGAGATGCTGTGATTTCAGAAGGTATACCACCGTAATGTCAAATACCGGCAGGCAGACCAGCTACAGGAAAACTGCCAGACTATGACTAGGAAGAAAGCTTTTTAGCGATGAAAACCTGACAGATCCTGACAGAATATTGTCTGCTATGTTGCTGTCGAGTCCGAGCTCACCCTGCAGCGGGTTTTCCGAGGCAGTAAACCACATGAGAGGAGATTGCCCATCTTTCTCCCACAGAGCAGTGGGGGATCCCAAACAAGTGCCTTCGGAATTGCACTGCAGCTTCTTACCACTGGGCTGCCAGAACTCTCTGCTATAGTGATGGAGATCTAGTGGCCTAGTGGGTAAGCAGTTGCACTGCATATCTAAAGGAAGACAGTTCAAATCTGCCAGCTGCTTCGTAGGAGAAAGATGGGCAATCTCCTCCTGTGCAATTTACAGCCACTGAAAACTTTAACAAGGTGAGCTGAGGGCCGGTTCCAACTCAATGGCGAGGAGTGACTGAGTAAATCAAAGCTGGAAGATGAGGGCTGTTGGTTGTAAGACATTACGTAATAACTACACATGGCTTTGACAGTGAACTCACACATAGCAACCACTGTACGATGGCACACAACCAAGCAATGCTTCATTTGGCTTTCAGAAGGTCCCAGCCAGTTGGAAGTGATGCTGTGTCAACTAGAACAAGTGTTTGATTGACAATGAAAACAAAAAAATAAATGCTCACCACCACCATTTTTCCTCCTCAAATAAAGACCAGTAAACAACAACAACAACAAAATAGGAACATGAATTCTTGACAGGGAGAAAAGAGCAGGGCTTCTTACTGGGGAGTTTGCCTTCTGGACTGATCAAATTCCTGATCAAGGACTCCTGCCTACCTTAGGGAAGCTTTACTGGCCACCTATTACTCGTCTTGATGGCAGGAAGTGAACCTTATTGGGGAGATGAGAGAGATCTGTCCTGACTGGCCCTTTGCCCTGCTGCAGCCCCTGCCCTGCATTCTGGCTGCACTCTAGATCTTAACATTTTCCTTGCTTTCCTCCCATAGGCAAGAAGCGAAACCCTGGCCTTAAGATCCCCAAAGAAGCCTTCGAACAACCTCAGACCAGTTCCACGTAAGTTGTCTCGATCATCATCATCTTCATGCAAATTCTTGAACTTGCAGATTTCTGGCTCTGGTGGCCTAATGGGTAGAGAGTTATGCTGTCAATCCAAAGGCAGGTGGTTCCAATCCATCACCTGCTCTGTTGGTGAGAGATGATGGATCATCTGTCGTTAGATTCACAGGGTCAGGTATGAGTCAGTTCTGCCTCGATGACAGTGAGTGAGTGAATAAGACGGATTTCCAGGGCAGAGGGGTGCCCTGTGGGATTGGTGAGCAATGCTTTGACTTTGCAAATAGAAGAACCCTAGTTGAGGGAGAACTTATTTACGAGTGTTTTAAGAATGAATGAATGAATGGAAATTCAAGTGCTCTATAAACTTTCATTAAAATCCCAATTAAAAAAAATTACTACCTAACTTGGGAGGGACTGGAGAGCATTATGCTGAGTGAACTAACTCAGTCCCGTAAGGACAAATACTGTGTAAAAGCATTATTGTAGAATGTGTAGGAGGATATAAAGCGAGGAGGGTGGGAGCAGAGAGGTGAGGACGGGCAGGGGTGGAGTGGGGTGGGTGGGGGTGATTAATTATAGGGTTGCGTAATTTGATGGGTAGAGGGAGGGGTGGGTCAAGGAAATAGTAAAGACCTCTGTGTGAAAAACAATACATATGAACTTTGTAAGCAAACCAATATGAATAAAAATTTTATTAAAAAAATAAAAACCGTGCTAGCTTCGGCAGCACATATATTAAAATTGAAACGATACAGAGAAGATTTCCATGGTCCCTGTGCAAAGATGACACACTAATTCTTGAAGTGGTCCATATTTTTGTAAAAATCATTTGATAAGGATTATAAACTTAATTATTGTATTTAAAATGAAATTTTTTCTTCTTCTACGTCACTTGATTCAGGCTTTACATGTATACTTCTGTAACTTTTAATCCACCTACCTAACTTCTAAAAAATGTAGATTCTAATTGAAACATGAGAAAAGGAGTCTCTTTTTTTAAAAAAAAATTAACAGAAAGCAAATATGTTCTTCCTTTGCCCAGTGTTATTGATTGAAAGTAAAAATTTCAAGGCATGACTGTTAAAAAAATAAAAACCATACATGCTAATAGAAATAATAAAAAGGAGGAAAAGAAAGAGAAGGGCGAGGGAGCACACACATTAACTATAAAGGAGTCAAATATCACTAGCAAGTAAATTCATAAGAAAATAAAGAGTAACACTGATGGGCTGGAAAAGATTAAAAGACTTGAAATAATCAGTCAGCCTATATTGGATGGATAACTTTGTACTCGCTATCTCAGATTATTGCCTGGGTGCAAACTGAACATTACAGTGCATTTAGCAAACGGGGTCCTCTGTAATTCAAAATGGGTCCCGGATGGAGACTCCTGCTTTCCTCCTGTAGATTTGAGCAAACAAGTCAGTCTCAGTGAGAGCCACCGGCTAAAACATGGACACGTGGGGTGTGGTGAGGGCCCAGCATTCTTTTTTTTTTTCTATAATT
>NW_006399798.1:12867848-12872901 GCF_000299155.1 Elephantulus edwardii | reverse complement strand
AGAGGTGATAGTGGGCATCCTTGCCTAGTTCCTATTCTTAAAGGGAATGCCTTTAACCTCTCTCCATTAAGAAGGACCCAGCATTCTGACACCTACACGCTGCCCTTGAGAACTGTAGGAGCAGAGGGCAAAAGGAGCTAAAGGAAGCCTTCTGAACCAAGGCTTTGGCTCAAATCCCTAATTGAGTTCAAGTCCTAAGGTAGTGGACGCTCTCTCCAAGGGCCTCCCTCTTGTTTCCTGTCTTTCTGTGGGGGAGAGCGAGTGCTTCCTGCCCAGCTGGAGGTGAAACTTCTTTCTAAAGCACCTGTCTGGGAGGAATGGAAATTCCAAGGAAACAATTCACAATGGAATTAGCAGGCATAGAGGGTCCAAATACAGAGCATCCTAATGGAAGCTAGAGTTTAGGAAGGTTTCACTCATCTCTACACAAGGTTTTGATGCCTTTGAGCTGTGGTGTTGGAGAAGTGTTGAGTATACCAGGGTCTGCTAAGAAAACGAACAGGTTCAACCTGGAGAGGGTTAAACCAGGCTGCTCCTTGGAGACAAAGATTCTGAAGCTTCGTCCCACATACTTTGAACATGTTGCAGGGAGGGACCAGTCCTTGGAGAAGGGATGTCATGCTTGGGAGGGTGGATAGACAGCACAGGAGGGGAAGATCGTCTATGAGGTTATGAGGTGGATTGATTCAGTGACTACGGTAATGGGGTGGGTGTGTCAGACAGTGAGATGGGCACAGGATAGAACAGGGGTTAGGGCTGTTGCACATAGGGTCGCTATGAGTCGCAGGAGACTTGACAGCACATCACAACAACAACTACACAAGGTAATGGAGGTAGGTGTGTCAAAGACAATGTGATTGTCACAGGATAGAGCAGGGTTTAGGTCTGTTGTACATAGGGCTGCTATGAGTTGCAGCTCATAACAACAAAAACAACAACAACACAAGGACCTCTCTTTGTAAAACTCCTTCACCTTAACCATAGAGCCAGCCTATCAGGGAGTGTCGCTAAAATTGCTCATGTCTGTTGTAAGACAGGATTGGGGAGGGTTTTATTCTCTTGTCCAAGGCATTGTTATGGGTTGGAGCTACTCAGTGGAACCTGCTAACAGCAGCCATCGGCAGATTCTCCCACAGGACACACCCAAGGGTCTCTAATGCCAGAGCGGAGTAGAGTGGAGGGCTGTTCCTCCGAACTTACCGAACTTTCTTATTCTTAGGAGTTTTTGTAAATTCCGTGGTGTTTTCACAGAGATATGCCATTGACACATAAAGAATTTTATTTCTTCTTTTTTAGCTGATATTCCTTTAATTTTTTTTTCTTGTCTGTGACGATTGAGATGTCCATGACCGTGTTAAGTGAGATTGGTGGGAGGGGCATTTTGTGTGTCCCCTTCCTGAGAGAAAAAGCATCCAGGCTTCATCATTAAGTGTGACATGAGATTCAAACCTAAACCAGATGCAGGCAAGTGGAAGCAGCAAGCTATATGTTGGCAGTTCTTTGTGGATGCAGCTAGCAGATGGAAGAAGTTCCTCCCATGTGTAATTGAGTTGTGGTGTGTTTATTTTTTTAAATTTTAATTTTATTAATATAAAATTTTCTATTTTCCTTACAAAGTTCATATACACTGTATTTCACATTGTTCTTAATTCACATTGTGTTTCATACAATCATTCCCATGCATTATATTTTATAAAAATAATCACCATTGGATAATGGAATACTATGCAGCACTCAGAAGCAATGATTTAAAAAAGTACTATCTAACTTGGGAGATGCATTTGGAGAACATTATGCTGAGTGAATTAACTCAGTCTCATAAGGACAAATATAAGACGATTATTGTAAAAATGGAAGGATAACTAGTAAAACATTATGGGGATCCAAGGGGGGAAGGGGTGGGAGCAGAGGGGTGAGGATGAGTAGAGGTGAAATCATAGGGTTGTACTGAGTTTGTATTGGGCATGCTGTTGTTGTTAGGTGCCATTGAGTCAAGTCTGATTTATGATGACCCTATGAACAGCAGATCTGAACCCTCTCCTTTCCTGTGCCATCCTCACAATCTCTCCTTAGTCATTGTCCAGCTCTCTGATGCATAGCAAGTGATTACAAAAACCATGGCATGTATCAGACACACCTTAGTCTCCAGAGAGACACCATTGCTCTTCAGTACTTTGGAGAGGTCCCTAACAGCAGACTTTCCCATCGCACTACTTCTTTTAATTTCCTGGCTACTGGTGCCAAGAGTGTTGACTGTGGAGCCAAGCAAACTAAAGCTGTGAACAATAGGTGTTGAATTTTGTCAAATATATTTCTGCATCAATTGATATTATCTTAAGCTTTTTCTTCTTTATCCTGTCCATATGGTAGATTACATTGATTAAAGTTTGAATACTGACGCAGCCTCCTGCCTCCTGCATACTTGCAATAAATCTCACTTGATTGTGGTATAAATCTACTCTTCATTTATTGATGGTCTTATCTAACATTTCCCACTTAAGATAATACTGAACAAATTCTTGGTGGCACATCTCATTGTCTGGGCCACATGCAGGGCTGTGGTTAACTCAATGCAATCTCTGTAGGGCCACCCTGAATGACATACCAGAGACTTAGTGATCACCAGACAGTGTTGGGGACAGTGGCTCACAGGCCACGGGACACTTTCACTCCTCAATAATTTGGAGACTAGAGCTCACTTAATAGTACTCATACTGTTCAAGTTACCTCTTTTGTCTTGTCTGAATTGTGATAGTTTTGGGGTGTTTAAGGAATTCAGCTATTTCTTCTAAGTTGCTGAATTTACGAGAGTTTCATTGTTGATAATATTTCCTTATTATTCTTTGGATGATTGCTGGTGCTATTATGATACCCTGTTTTATTTGTGACACTGATGATTTGTAATAACTTTGCTTTTAGCTTTGTCCATTGTTTTGCTATAGATGAATCCTTTTGATTGATTTTCTTAAAGAAGTACATTTTTACTCTTTACGGGTTTCCTGTTTTTGCTTTTCTTGACTTCTGCTCTTTATTATTTCCTTTGGGATGGAGTTTTATACCACCCTCCTGCTATTCTAGAAAAAAAAAATCATAACCCGAAGCCTCTTGCCAGTGAGGGGTTTCTGACTCGTAACAACCCGCCATTAGGTTTCTGAGCTGTTTTCTTGATGAGAGAAGACTTTGTATTTTTTCTGCCTTGCGGTTGGCGGGTTCAAATCACTCACCTTTCAGTTGGCAGTACAACACGCCATACATTATATCTTTCCACCTTTTCATTCTTTGCCTCTTCCACTTTATACTTTCGGTATTTGATGAACTTGATGAAAGCCACCTTCAGCCCCTCTTGTCTATAAACAAGTTAGGAGAAGCCTGTACAAGCATCAAAGCAGCTTATATTTTGTCTGTAACTCGTGCAGAGCATTTACTTTTGACTGTCATTTTCTGTTTCACTCAGAACATTATTGTTGTAGCGAATGATACTGTTTTGGGTCAGGGAGAGGCTTAATGGTGCTATTGTTAGTATTTTAGGACTGAGGCTTCCATCTGTGTTCCTGAAGAGGTGGCTTTCTCTGTTTGCATTTTTCTTGGCATCTTTTGGAGAGTGGCTTGGTGAGCCTGCCTCTTTGTGCTGCTCTGTTCATGAATAAACAGCCCAGGACAGAGCTCCATTCTCCTTTACTCAGTGTGTGTGGTCCCCCTGCCTGAGTGCTTTGCTTGCCAGTGCGGCTTTGAGCTCTCCTGTCACTTGACTGGCACCAACTCTAAACCACCCCTGTCAGTATCATGACAGCGAACCCTCTCCTGAAGCTCAGGTAGAAGTTATTGTGCTTCTTGCTTTATCAAATCGTCATTATAGAATGAGTATGAGGATCCAAGGTGGGAGGAGGAAGGTGGAAATAGAGAGGTGAGGAGGAGGGGGGTAGGGTGTTAATCATAGGGTTTCACAATTTGATGGGTTGGTGGGGTGAAGGAAATGGGAAGGATCTTTTGTGAAAAACAATGTATTTAAACTTTGTAAATAAAACAGTAATATAAAAAAAATTTAAAGAGTACCACAAAAGCACCCCCCAAACATGTAGGAAAATATAACAAGGATGAGCTGCTTTGCCAAAGCATTTGAGCACAGTGTGGTAACTCCGAGTTCCGACCTGGGAGCCATAATGCCTGGGCTCATATCTGGAATCTTCACTTGACCAGCTGAAAACCTTAGGCAGATTACCTAACTCGACTAAGCCTTAGCTTCCCCTTCAGAAAACTGGGAATAAACAGCCGTGTGGTTGTTCTAAGGATTAGATGTTGTAACATATGTTAAGTGTCTGGCATGGAGCCTAGCCCGTTTTAATTGCTCAATAAAGAGTAACTGTGAGTGTTGTTATCATTACTGCACAGGCTCTAAGTGGAAGAGCTGGCATGGGGACCCAGCGCCGTCGGCCTCCCACGTCCGGCCTCTTAATCACACGTCAGACTGATGGATGCCGGGGCCAGACAGTGCATGGCTGGCAAAGCGAGATGCTGGGCCCTTTTTCTCTGGATCTGAAAAGCCTTCAGAGTGTGGCTCTGGGTTTCAAATCATCTTAAATCATTTTGTCTCTTTGATTTCCTCCTGTGAAAACAGAGCTGCTAATGTCAGATGGAGCCTGGCTGAAGGCAGAGAAATTCAGAAGAATGTCTATTTGTGTTTTGTTAACCATACAAAGGCATTTGACTGTGTAGATCACAACAAACTATAGATAACATTGAGAAGAATTTGAATCTCAGAACACTTAATTATGTTTATACAAAATCTATACCTAGACCAAAAATATGTTGTCTGAATGGAGCAAGGGAATACTGCATGGTTTAAAATCAAGACGGGTGTGTGTCAGGGTTGTATCCTTTTTCCATACACATTCAATCTGTATGCTAAGCAAAAACTTCAATTGATTGGACTCGATGAAGAAGAATGTGGCATCAGGGTAGAGGGAAGACTCATCAACAACTTGTGTTATACAGAAGACACAACCCTGCTCGCTCAGAGTGAGTAGGACTTGAAATGCTTGCTGCAGAAGATCAA
>NW_006399798.1:12866912-12867438 GCF_000299155.1 Elephantulus edwardii | reverse complement strand
TAGTGTTAGGAGAGTATTGAACATCTCATGGGCTGCCAAAAGAACAAACAGATGTGTCTTGGTAAATGTGCAGCCAGAGTGCTCCTTGCAGGCAAGAATAGTGAAGCTTCATCTCAGATACTTTGGGCATGTTATTAGGAGAGATTATTCCTTGGAAAGGGACATTATGCAGGGAGAGAAAGGAAGACTCTCAATGAGAATAACATAGGGACATCAATAGGCTCAAGCATGTCAGAGATGATATGGATGGCACAAGGATAGGACAAGATTCCTGTCCGTAGTTCATGGGATCGCTATGAGTAGTGCTCAACTCGATGAACTCCACCCACAACACAAACACCTCTATGATTTGTGAGCATTAAAGGTTATATTTTATATAAAGGGAGTACATGCTCCATCACGCAAAATAAACATTATGCTGAGTGAAATAGCTCAGTCACAAAAGGACAAATACTGCATAGTGCCACTGTTGTAAAACAGGACTGACATTGGGGTTGAGGGGAGACTGAGAAAGATGGGATAAATT
>NW_006399798.1:12861782-12866642 GCF_000299155.1 Elephantulus edwardii | reverse complement strand
AAAACCAAACAAACCCAACAACAAAACAGCTGCTCTCAAACTGGGTCTTACTCTAAGCAACGTCGTGTATGTCAGAGTAGAACTGTGGGCCATAGGGTTTTCAAAGGGCAGCTTTTCCACAGCAGGTTACCAAACCTTTGGGACTTGTGGGTCATCTTTGTGTGGACGGGCACCACCACCTTTTTGCGCATCAGCTGAGCATGTGTGTTGTTTGACTTCTCTCTCACCCAAGAACTCATTACCATTGAAATACAACCAGCGCATAGCTGACCCTCCGCTGGCTTCCAAGGCTGTGGTCACACAGGAGGAGATTGTTCATCTTTTGTCTTGCAGAGAAGTTGGTAGATTCGAACCCAGAGAAACACGGCCTTTGGGTTAGCAGTGCTGACACAGGAGGAGATTGTTCATCTTTTGTCTTGCAGAGAAGTTGGTAGATTCGAACCCAGAGAAACACGGCCTTTGGGTTAGCAGTGCTGCCCAAGCAGGTGCTTCATCCACATCGTTTTATAAGAAAACTTAGTGATTGAACTAATAAATAGAACACTGATAACTCGTAGATCGTCGAACCACTCATTGCTGTCGAGTGGGGACCGATTCATGGCTGGCCGTCTGGTGTTTGTTCAGAGGTGGAAACTTACAGGGCAGGAGATTGCCCGCCATTCTCCTGTGTAGCAGCTGATGGATTTGAACCATCTGTCTTGAGGTTGTTAGTGCACGTCCCTACCCACTAGACTACCAGAGCCCCCCTCAGAGAGAATTAGAAAGAAAATATTTCTTCAATAAACAGAAACCTCGTTGTTACTGAAAGAAAGAAGAAAAAAAGATAAGCAAACAGTGAGTGACCTTTGGAATACCTGTGGCCTTCCAGGGAAGGGGTTTGGTAATCACCTTGGTTGTTTCCCAAGAGGGCATAAATATTGAGTAAATGTCAGAATAGCTTCCCACGGTATAATCCTCCTTTGGACCCTTGATCCCTGGGACAAACTAATACGCTGGACTCTGGACGGAATACAGGCTCACCCAATCCAATTGGAGCGGTTAATTTGGACTCCTAGCCGGTTGCTTCTGATCAACTTTTTAAATTTTCAATGAATGAATTAATATTCAATTAACTGGACTCTATGAAGAAGAATGTGGCATCAGGGTTGAGGGAAGACTCATCAACAACTTGTGTTATACAGAAGACACAACCCTGCTCGCTCAGAGTGAGTAGGACTTGAAATGCTTGCTGCAGAAGATCAAAGACTACACTCTTCAATATGGATGGTGTTGCAACATTGAAGTAACCAGGGTCCTCACCTCTGGACTGGTAAGCAACATCATAATTGATGGAGAAAAGACTGAAATTGTCAACTATTTCATCTTGATTGGATTCACAATTAACACCCCTGGTCCCAGCAGTCAGGAGATCAGAAGACGTTATTACATTTGGCAAGTGTGCTTTTAAGGACCTCGCCAAATTACTGAGGAGCGGTGATGTCAGTTTGAAGAGTGAGATGTACCTGATTCAGGTGATGATCATCGCGATTACCTGTTGATGCATCTGAGAGCTGGGCCTTTTTTATTTTACTATTTTATGTGTGTGTGACCATCAAATTGGATCCGACTGGTACAGGAGGAGATTGGCCCTCCTTCCCCAGCAGAGCATCTGGTGGATTCGAACCGCGTACCTCTGGGATTGCAGTGCAGCTTCTTGTGACTAGGCCATCAGAGCTTCCTGCTTCTGATCAACTTGGATGAAGCCAAAGACTTGAGGCCTGAGCTGGCTGGTCGTTCTCATGAGGGCGGCAGCGGGTGGGAAGTGAGTTCCTTGGATCGGATCTGGCTTGCATTAATAGCTCTGTATACCTTCACCCCTTGCCAGCTTTGAAACAAGGAGCAAGTTGGGTAAATTCTAAACCAGGCAGTTTTTTCATCTAGCATGTGGGAGTCATGTTGTCCATAATCTGTGTTTTTTTGCTTTCATTTTTGCAATTGAAGGGCATATTTAATGTGCTGCAGGTACAACACTTCTCAAAGCCACTTGTTACTGTGGAGCTGGAACGGCCTCCTAGCTGACCTCCCAGCAGGTTTTCAGAGGCTGTGAACCACACGGGAGGAGATTGCCTGTCTTTCTGCCACAGAGCTGCTGGTGGGTTCAGACTGCCAGAGAGGTACTCCTTTGGCTTATCCGTACAGCTCTGCAGACCACGCCACTAGACCTCCTTACAGAAAGCCCTCTTTGCTCATCAGTTCATATGACATTTTCGCTTTTCCTTAGTGAAGATTGAAAGTCAGGTGACCTGCATTGTAGTCTCAGGTCTGTTGTTGGGACTGTGGCTTCAGCATCTCCCCAGACTTTTCTGGGCTTCAGTTTCCCCATCTGGAGAACACAGTGATGCCCTCCCAGGTGATGTGCTTATCATGCAAAGCTGAGGTTTTGGGAGGTGCAAATGGTTACATGCCTGACTGACTGCAAGCTGTTGGCAGTTTGAGTCTTCCGAGAGCATGTGGCCAGGGAAGACCAGTGGTTGGGGAAGGACATCATGCTTGGAAGGGTGGAGTGACAGCGCGGGAAAGGAAGACCCTGGGTGAGATGGATTGACTCAGTAACTGGGGTAACAGGGGCAAGTGTGTCAGAGACAGACCGACTCAGGATAGGACAGAGTTCAGAGCTATTGTACATAAGGTCACTGTGAGTCACAGATGACGTGACAACACATAACAACAACAGCAGAACTACAGCAGAAGAAAGAGCTGGCGACCTCCTGAAAAATTAGCCTGTGGAAACTCCTGTAGCACAGTTCTGCACTGATACACGTGGTGTTGGTGTCAGGTAGTGTCCAATCAATGGCGACTGATTTTACAGGGCAAGGTTAGTACAGAACTGCGTTCAGCAAGTGCAAAAGGACAGAGAGTAAATATTTCAGGATGTAAAAGCCACAATGGCCTCTGTCCCACATATACATTGTTGCTTACTTTTTTGTGTGCAGTGCTTTACATTTGTAAAAAGTCACTCTTCGCTTAGTCACAGGCTGACCTTTGCCAGCTCTTGGTATAGATTACGCAATAGTACACCCAGGAGGGCGCTTCTTAAACGCCCTGGAGGACGAGTAAAATAACCCCAAGCTTGCTTCCAATAATTAGTCACCTTTCTCTTTGAACATATTTTGCAAAAGGAGAAGGGCTAATGGTCACAAAGGACTTTTTTAGTCTTTTTCATCAGTCATGTATTTGAAATGTCTGTTGTCGTCTGGAAGCTCCGAGGCACTCGGTACAAACTTACTGTGACAAGTGGAGAAAGATAACTCCTGACGTTCTGAGAATGAGGAAATGAGGATTTTATTTTTTTTCTTGGTTTCACGGGAAATATATTTATGACTCTATGTCATACTTGATATTTATGTATGTTTATATTTTTGTTTGTTCTTTTAAAATGTTTTGCTTTTTTATTGGTTTGCATGTAATAATCCATGTACATTGTGTTTCATTCATGTATGTTTTGCTTTATATCATCTTTCATTTACATTGTTTCATACAGTCACTCATATACATTATATTATATAGAATGAATTACTGTTGATCTATGCCTAATATTTTTTAAGATTTTTTATTTTTTTTATGCTGGTTTAGTTACAATGTTGATATATGTTGGTTTCCCCCTTTCCTTTACCCATCCCTCCCTCCCCCCATCAAACTGTGTGTGGCCCTATGATAAGCTCTCCCTTCCCCCGATCCTCATACTCTTTCTACAATAATGGTCTTACATGGTATTTGTCCCTCCCACGTTAGGTAGTAATTTATAAAATCATTGCTCCCACATGGCGCTACGTAGTATTTCACTGTGTGAATGTACCATAATTTCTCAATCCATTCCACTGTGGTTGGGCATCTGGACTGTTTCCATGTTCTTGCGATGGTGAATAACGCTGCTGTGAACATTGGTGTACAAGTCTCCATTTGTGCTTTGGTTCTTATTCTCTCAGGATATAGTCCATGTAGTGGAATAGCTAGGCTGTATGGAATTTCTATGCTCAGCTTTTTGAGGAAGTGCCAAACTGCCTTCCTCTGGAAGCTTTGCTGAGGACTCAATCCTTGCTCAGAAACACAGTAAAAGTCACAGTAAAGTGATGGTAACAGGGTTATCGTTAACAAGACTGTGAGGCTCGTGACGGATCAGGAGTGAGAGTTTCCTCCTACTTTCCACTGGGTCCTAGGAGCTGGAGCCCACTGTATTGGCACCTGCAGCAAAAACACAAAAGATATAAAACAAAGGGAGCTCTGGTGGCCTAGTGGCAAGACGCTGCACTGCAATCCCAGAGGTATGCGGTTCAAATCCACCAGATGCTCTGCTGGAGAAGGAGGGGGCAATCTCCTCCTGTACCAGTCAGATCTGATTTGACGGTACACATAAAAATAATACAATAAAAATTAAAAAAGAAAAAGACATAAAACAGCTCTGCCACATGGCAGCATGTGTCTACTTTTTAAGTAAATCTAGAAAAGGGATTTTTAAATGAGAGCTAATAAAACCATCAACTCCTTGCCTTCGAGTCAGAACTAATTCATAGCTGACCTTCTAGGGACTTTTCAGGAGAAAGTAAATGGCAAAGGAGGAGATTGGCCATCCTCCGCCCCCACTGATGGGTTTTAACTGCCAGAGATGGTGCTACTTTTGAGTTAACAGTGCAACTCCCTACAGACTACATGACTAGAACTCCCTCAAAAAACCCCCTTTAGGTTAATTTTTATATTTGATTGGACATTCCTACTTCCTTCTTCTTTTTGTTTTTGTAGAAGGGATAGAACCAGGATGCATTATTGTTGTTGCTATGTGCTGTCAAGTCACTTGTGACTCATAGTGACCCGATGTACAATAGC
>NW_006399798.1:12827667-12861087 GCF_000299155.1 Elephantulus edwardii | reverse complement strand
TTCTCCTTCTTCTTTCTCAGGCTTTTAAGGTTGGACAAAGACCTCCTTCTGTCTTTCCCTCCATCACACTCTGCCCTCACCTCTCTCCTTCTTCAGTCCTTCCTTTCCTCCCTCTCTCCCTTCCTTTCTTTCTTCCATGTTCCTTTATATTTTTAAAGCAAATCGATAGAATCCCTGATAATGCATGGTCAAGCGTTTGGATGCTAACTAAAAGTTGGTAGTTTAAGTCACCCAGAAAGTGCCTTGGAAGAAAATTCTGGCATTCCCATTTCTCAAATGCAGCCACTGAAAATCCTTTGGAACAGAGTTCCACCCTGACACAAGTAGAGTCATTGTGAGTCAGCATTCCTTCACAGTAACTGGCTTGTTAGATGTACAGCCAAAGTGAGTATCTTTCTCCAGGTAGATCCATGCGATGCTGGAGAACATTGGAATAGAACAAATAAACACGTATGAGGAGACTACACACTTTCTCTGAGGGACACATAGAATCAGAAAACCTCTCACCCCCAATAAGACCCCAAAGAAGTATGTACTGAAGAAATGCCACTGGACTAGATTAGATAGTAAACTGACCTGCAAGTCAGGAGACCGGGTTAGTCATACAACCTTGGGCAAGTCATGTCACCTCCTTGGACCTTTCTTCTATCTGGAAAAGAAGAGATGAGGTTTGGAATGCTCTTATTCTACGAACTTTGTGCATTACTAAAGCCTTATGCCAAAATTAAGGCAGCGTCTACCAGCCTTTCTGTGGGAGGAAAGATGGGTAATCTTTTCCTGTGTGAGTTATTGCTTCTGAAAACCTTGCTGGGGGGTTAGCTAGGGCTCAGTTCTGACTCAATGGTACACAACAACAACAATGCCAATTATTGCTCCTTTATAAAACAATTGTGAAGAAAGCCAGAATAATGAAATATATTAAGTGAGAGAAAGATGGGAAATCTCTTCCCATTGCCTCTGAAAACCCTTTGGAGGGTCAGCTGTGGGTCAGTTCTGACTTGATGGTACACAAGAACAACAACAACAACAACAAGGTATCTTTGGATGAAATAGAAAGTTTGAATTGACTGCCTTATTGTATTTCTAGAATCTCTTATATTTCCTTATGTAGTGATATGTCGGGCTTTGGTGGCGTAGTGAGTAGCATATTGCACTACTACCCAAAAGGTTAGCAGTTCAATTCCAGCAGGTGCTTCTTGGGAGAAAGATAGGCAGTCTTCTCCTGTCCTTAAAGATTTAGGACCTAGGAAACACAGAGGAGGGTTGCTGTGTGTCATATCCCGCTTGACAGCAGTGTGTAGATGGATATGTGTGTGTACTCTACACGAACCATATAAAATGTATGACTCATATTTATTGGACGTTTATGTGGAGCATTCTTCTAATGATTTTATTTGGAGTATCTCACTTCATATTCATTGATATTCCACAAGGTCGTCGATAGCTCCATGGTAAAGAAAAAGTGGAAACTCAAAGATTAGTTTATCTGAGTTCATACTGCTGGTAAGGGACAGCAGAATTTACACGCAAATGTGTTTCATTCCCAAAGCCCTATTCTTTACACTGTAATTCTTCTGTGAGAAAAAAGAATCACTCCTGAAGCCTAATTTCAAGGAAACAACTTCCTAATCACATGGGCAGGGAAGGATCTAATTGACTGATTTTTTTCCTTTCTCTCTTCTCTTTCTTAGGCCACCTCGAGATTTAGACTCTAAGGCTTGTATTTCTATTGGGAACAAGGTGAGTAAAACCCAGTCTGTCAATTAATACCTTGGCAACCTTGCATGCGTTCTGTCTGATTCACTATTAAACAATGTGCTTCCTGTAACACGCTTGTCCGGTGGTGGGTCAGAATGTTTGGATTTAAAGAACCATGGTATGTGTTCATGTACTTCTTCCAAAATCAGCCATGGAAAACATAATGGAACTTTAAAGCATATTTCTACTCATGGGGTTGTTTCAAGTTGGAATCCACTCAAGGCACTTGGTGATGAATTGAAATCAGACTAATTCGGTCTAAGGGTAGACTTTTGAGGAGAGTGAATAGCTCTCTTTGGGGAAATTTTTCAAACCCCAAACACTGTTCTATTTGCCAACAGCTAGCCAGTGCCATACAAGCCTAATGAAGGGGGTGTGGCTATAGGAGCACTTGAGAAGCCTCTTGGTGTTGGCTATTTTCAATTGCTTTAGATGACAGTGAATTATGAAGACTGAGAAAGAATCCATTTCTATTGTGAGTTGGTGAAGAATATGGAATAGGCCGTGCACTTCTGAAAGGACAAACAAAAATACAGGAAGAAATGTAGCCAGGGATGGTCCTTAGAAGCAGGGATGGTGAGACTTCATCTCACATACTCTCGCCATGCAGTTAGGAGAGGGGCCAGTCCTTGGAAAAGGATATCACGCTTGGAAAAGGAGAGAGTCAGAGAAAGAGAGGAAGACCCTGGATGAGCTGAGTTGATGATAATGACTGCAGCACTGAGTTTAAGCAGAGTGGAGACAGTGAGAGAGCACAGGGTTGGGGAGCGCTTCAGTGTTTTGAACTGAAGATTACTATGCCCTGGAGTTGATTCATCAACAACCTACAGGAACGGGTATTCTGAGAAGCTCTTGCTTTGCCTGTGACAAGCAGACGGCCTGCTTTAGCAGCTTCCGCATCTCTAGGTGCAACCTCTTGCTTTCGCCGGTGGCTTTGGTTTCCCAGAGAGTTTGTGACCCAGAAAAAGAATCAGTAGAACGTTAGGAAAAGCCCAAGAGAGGTCAACATCGCGGGCACCCTGCACACTTACTTGTCTCCTTTTGCATCATTGCCTTTCTCTCTTGCAGAACTTTGAGGTGAAGGCCGATGATCTGGAGCCCATCGTGGAACTGGGGCGTGGGGCATATGGTGTGGTGGAGAAGATGCGCCATGTACCCAGTGAGCAGATCATGGCAGTGAAGGTAGACCTGACTCACCCGCGCCGGGGTTTCTACCTGGGGCCTGCCTCTCTCTTTGTCCCTCTCAACTGCAAATCAAAGAAAATGTGATTTACATAGAAAAGGGAAAATCATTTGCCCTTTTCTTGGAAGCGAAAAAAATTATCAGTGGGGTAAAAAAAGATAGAAATGGTATTTGTGAGGCACAAAGTATTTCCCCAAGTACCTGGGAAATAATATTCTCAGCACAAATTGCATCTACATTTCTTTTCGTTGATAAGCCTCATCCTTCCTCCTTTTAATGATTCACACCACTGCCATGGCCTTATTATACTTAACAGAAATATTACACTTTATTAATCTTATTAAATAGCTGGATCACATAAACATGTCTGGGGATGGACTCAGTGGGAGTCTTTATTCATTTGTTTGCTTTTTTTTTTTTTGGTAGTTTGACTCAGCCCCCCAAATTTACATACCACCTTTGGTTGTTGTACCTTATCTTCTTTTCTTTCTGTTTTGTTGTTTTAAAAGAATTGGCCCCCAGATCAAGAATTGAGTGAGAAGACTCTGGTCTCCAATTAGGAGAATAGGGAATTAAGATGCAGACCATTAGATTGACATCGTTTTTGAACTGTTCAAAGTTCATGGCCTGCTTCTTGAGTGGATATTAGAGGGGCTGCAGTGAATTAGCACCCACCGGGGATGTATTCTATCTCCATAACTTTTCAATCTGTATGCAGAAGAGATAATCCGAGATTGGAGAAAAATTCATCAACAATCTGTGTTATGCAGATGACACAACCTTGCTTGCTGAAACTGAGGAGGACCGGAAGTACTTCCTGTTGAAGGTCAAGGACTGTAGTGTTCAATATGGATTGAAGCTCAACATCAAGAAAACAAAGATTCTCACCACTGGGCCAATTGGCAGCATCATAATGGATGGTGAAGACATGAAGATTGTTAACAGTTTTAGCTTGCTTGGCTCCACAATCAATACTTTTGGTGGCAGCAGCCAGTGAATCAAGACATGAATTGCATTGGGAAAGTCAGCTGTCAGGGACCTCACCAGAGTACTGAAGAGCAATGATGTCAGGCTGGAGACTAAGGTGTGCCTGCTCCAGGTCATAGTCTTTGCAATCACGTGCTATGTGTCAGAAACCTGAACAATGACTAGGGATGATAGGAAGAGATTTGATGCCTTTGAACTGTGGTGTTGGAGAAGAGTATTGAATATGCCGTGAACTGCAAGGAGAACAAACAGGTTTGTCCTGGAGAGGGTGAAACTCATCTACTCCTTGGAGGCAAGGATTCTGAGGCTTCTTTTGACATACTTCGGGCATGTTGCAAGGAGGGACCAGTCTTTAGAGAGGCAATCATGTTTGGGAGAGTGGAGGGACAGCGCAGGAGAGGAAGACCCTCGATGAGATGGATCGATTCAGTGATTGGGGTAATGGGAGTAGGTGTATTAGAGACAATGAGGTTGGCACAGGCTAGATCTGGGTTTAGGGCTGTTGTCCATAGGGTCGCGATTGTTTTGCAAGCAACTCTATGGCACATAACAACAACTCCAACACCAGTAGATCGTAGGTGGATAGAGGGTTTATACCTTGTAGAACGATCCAATCTTACCTGTTAGATAATGAGGTTTAACCTGCTGGGATTTTGTTGAGTAGGAAAGACTGTGGAGGTCTGGTGAGATTAAGGAGCAAATGGCTCCCTACTTAAATGTCCACTGCTACCACTTGAAATGTTAAATGTTCCAACCCACTTAATGACTCTATGAAGAGAAGACCTAGTAACCAATCCTGTAAAGACTGTTCTGTGCTGCCAGGTTGATTTCAGTTCATAGCAACCTCATGTGACAGAGTGGAACTGCCCTGTAGGGTTTCCTACACTGCAGTTTTGTGAGAACAGAGTGAGTGCTGGTGCTTTAGTCCGCAGGAAGTTGCACAGCTAACCCAAAGGCTAGCCTTCTCTGAGGGTTTGCACGCCAGCAAGTCTGCAGCAGAAAGATGGGCCGTCTCCTCCCGTGCAATTTATGGTTTCAGAAACCTCATGGAGGATTAGCCCCGAGTTGGTTCGGACTCGAGAACAATGAGTTTTTGAATGAGTTTTCTTTTGCAGAGACATTGGAACCGTTGATATGTAGCATCACTTAACATCTGAGCAGTTACCCAGTGACCCTTCAGGATTCTTTCCTGGGAAGATTCCCTTAAAGCCTAGGCGTGATAGGAACACAGGCTGTGTAGTTCATGCGCTAGCCAGATAAGAGGCTTGCATTTGAAATTCAGAGAAGTAATACTTGGGGTTCATGGGTTTTATTTACTTCATTATCATGCTTTTTTTTTTTTTAAAGTATCCCATGGCAGACAGTGTGTGGTGGAGCTCCCCAATTAAAACAAGCTTGAAAGCAGGAGAGGCATCCACTTCCGAAATGGGTTGCCTCTGGAAACTCTCTGAACAGTGCTCAGGTCTTCTGTTCATAGGGTCGCTGTGAGTTGTCTGACTCAATGGCACTTAACAACAACAGCAAAGTATCTTCACACACACCTATCTGCATTTCTGTTCCTAAGAAAACCGAAATTGGATTTATCCTGCATTAGAGAGCTGATTTTTATGCTATTGAAAGGAACCCATCACCCATCTAGCCTAACATGGTGGCTTGATGCTGGAAGCTATGCCAGCAGTATTTAAAATGCTGACAAGGTCACCAACGATGGACAAGTCTCAATGGAGCTCCCAGACAAAGGCAGAATTAAGAAGAAAGACATGGAATTCTGCCGAAAATGAGTGAACGAGGACCGTGTGGCTTCCAACAGCACATCGTCTTGAGCTGGAAGACGACGTGCACGGGGTGGAAAACCCTCTACATTCAAAGTGGCTGCTACCATGGACATGAGCATAGCATGGGTTGTGAAGATGGCCCCGGACTGGCCAAGTTCTGTTCTGTTCTGTATGAGACATCAGGGACCAGGAAGCGGTGTTGATTAAATGGCTGATGGAAACCAAGACAGAGCAGGAGCCTGGCTCAGTTAGCATGAGGATGTTCTGTCGTGTTGAGTTCACTGGAGAATGGAGGGACCTGCTCACCAGTATTGTCTCACCTTCATCATCATCAGTAATCACCTGCTCTATGGGGCACCTGTGTGTCTCAGCTCTCCTGGCCCCACTTGCTTGGCAGCTTCTGGAAGAAGGTGATGGTACTCTAACCATTTACCAATGGGGTCACTGAAGTGCAGAAAGATGAAGTAACAGAAGTAACTAAGAATATTAATGCTGGGACTGGGTCCCACCTCCAAGAACCTGACTTTGACCCTGTCTTTCTCAGAGAGAAACCTGAGGACCCATCAGACAGTGTCTCAGGGCCTCCCTGGGGGCCAGACCCCAGCTGCTTGCCCTCTGTCCCTTGCTGTCCCTTTTACAAATGTCAAGCTTCATGAAGTTCTGCGTGACTTACTATTACAGTAGTTGAAAAGAAGCTTTTAACGCTTCAGAATAAAACAAACCAAGACAAAACCCAACAAAGAGTAAAACCTAGGAAACTCTCTTTGTTAGGTGCTGTCAAGTGGTTTCTGACTTATCGCAATCCTGGTCCTGCTCCGTCCATGCACTCGTTGTCATGTTTGGGCCCATTCTCGCAGCTGCAGTGTCAGACCCTAGAGAGCAGATGTGCTGTCATATAGATTTCCTGTGAATCAGAATAGACCGGATGACACACAACGAAAACAGGTGGCATTATGTGATTTCTGCCACTTAATCATAAGACACTGGACTTTGCTTCTTTAATCCTGCCTTTGCTGGCCTGGCGTGTCCTTTTCTTTCAGGGGCACTGGGGCGGAAATGAGTGGGGTCCCATATCTGTCTGATCCTATCTCCTGTTGCTGTGCCCACACTCTCACACAGAAACTGTCACACGTCTCCCTGTAGGGGCTTTGTGTTTTTCCTTTCTCAGGATTCCTGATCAGCAGTGGAAAATGAGAGGGGGAAAAAAATGAAAAAGAAAAAGTGTAGCCTCCTGAACCTTGTGGCTCTTTGTACAGACAGAATGAAGAAAACCAGACCGTTTTTGTAACTTGGGAAAGACGTTGCTAAAGGCGAAATGTTTGCCCACTCTCCAGAATACATTCCTCGTGTGCTCCCTGCCGGGGATTAGTCAGGAAATCACGTGGATACGGTCTTCCTCAATTTCCAGGGGATGCAGATAGTGAATCACTTAGAGGATTGGGAGGGCTGTTGCTAGACAGTGGGTCGTGAATTCTTGTACAATTTCCTTAAGGTCTCTCTGCCTTGTGAACTGACTCATCCGCAAAGCAGTAACCGTAAATTTTTCCATGCATTTTCATCCAGCGGATCCGAGCCACAGTAAACAGCCAGGAGCAGAAAAGGCTACTGATGGATCTGGATATTTCCATGAGGACGGTGGACTGTCCTTTTACGGTCACCTTTTATGGTGCGCTCTTCCGGGAGGTAGGTCATGCTCTCCTTCCGCCTGAGGAGAACAGTAACTTGAGTGGAAATTGCTTGGGTCACGTAATCATCATTCACACTCAGGGTCCTCTTCTCTGCTGACATGTCTGAACTTGAAGGTTTTACGTTTTATTTGAAGAGCTTTGGTGGCACACCAGTTAAGCATTATACTAGCCAATATTATGTTGGTGGTTTGAACCCATCAGTGGCTCCACGGAGAAAGACCTGCTGATCTGTTTTCACAAAGATCCCAGCTTTAGAAACCCTATGGGGCCCTTCTTCCTTTTCCTGATGGGCCACTGTGAATTGAACTGACTTGATGACAATGGGTTCAGCCTTAGGCCAAGATGACATGCCTTACTACAAAATTGAGCTTTTTAAAAATCTGGCATTTTCAAATATGTCTACCACATTAAGTATGCTAAGACACACTTGTCTTGTAGACTGATCAATTGTGTATAGATTGATTTGGATGGACTCCTTCAAGTCTGAAATAGTCTGGTCCTTTTGGTCACAGAAGCTTCACGAAGCCTACTTAGGCACGCCACGGGCCTGTTTTCTTTCTTTGCCCCGCCTCTTTGCCATCTCACCCTTATGTGACAATGGCTCTTCAACTTACTCTTAAGACCAGTCTCTTGATTGACTCTGTGGCTTGTACTGTGTGAATGAGAGGTAAGGCACGGAGCTGGCTGACAGCAGGAACAGGAAAAGCTTGTGGCTGTTGGCATTCACACCCTGCTTTTAATTGAGGAATGGATGATCATGTGCGAGTTCTATTTGAGTATCTGCTGGCTTGTTCTTTGGAGATAATTTCCCTTGTTTATAAATTCCTTTGATGTGTTGAAATGAAGCTGTGCATTTTCTAAAAAAAAAAAAAAACCTCAAAGCAAGAAAATTATAGTTAAAAATAAAAACTGTGACATAAACAGATATACGCACACCCATGTTCATTGAGACATTATTTACAGTAGCAAAGAAATGGAAACAACCATATCCATCAATGGATGAATGGACAAGCCAACCATGATCCATGAGTATAGTGGAGTACTATACAACACTAAAGACTAACGATGGGTTTGGGAAACATAACATAGTATGAGTGAGTCTAGAGGACATTATGCTAAGTGAAATAAGTCGGTCACAGAAAGGGCAATCGTATGACCATTATTATTAAAAAGCGTAAAAAATTTTTCCTGCTTGGAAGGGTGGAGGGACAGCACAGGAGAGGAAGACCCTGGATGAGATGGATTGCTACAGTAACTGGGGCAGTGGGGGTTGGTGTGTCAGAATTAGTGCAACTGGCTTGGGACAGGGAAGGGTTCAGAGCCGCTGTACATACAGTCACTATGGGTCGCAGGTGACTAGATAGCATATAACAGCAGCAACAACAAAAAAGGTTTACACACAGAACAACATATTCTTAGATTGTTATTGGGGGTGGGAGGGAGAGAGGGGAGTGGAAAAAATCAGTAAATAGATTATAATAATAATTATTATTATTATTATTACTACTATTAAAAAGAATAATACTTATTATTAATAAGAAGAACAACCCCAAACCACATTGCTGTTGTGTTCGAATCAACATATTGCTGATCTTTCAGTGGGTTTCCGAGGCTGTAAATTGTACAGGAAGAGATTTCCCATAATAGTCCTGAGCAGCAGCTGGTGAATTCGAACTGCTGGAAAGGCGAAGCCTTTTGGGTTGGGGCGTGACTTTCTACAGATGAGGCCACAGCACTCCCTTGACAAAGACGCTATAGACACTTATGAAGATGAGTGAAGGGAAACAACATACATAAAGAAAGAAGAGACACAGGAAATACCCTTAACAAAGGTACACACTCTTCCATGCACCATCGTGCAGTATCATCAATGATCAATGTTCATCTCCAAGTCACTATAGAGGCAGACAGATAAGATGCAGGTGAGTGAAAGGGTTTTCAGGACCATTTACAAACAATTTAGATAAAGAAACAATGTTCCTCCTGACAGATGTTAAATGTTCTTTTGTTTGCTTGCTTTTTTTCTGCCTCTTCCATTCTCTCTGATGATCCTCCAACCCCTTGGTCTCCAGGGTGACGTGTGGATCTGCATGGAGCTCATGGATACATCACTGGATAAATTCTATAAGCAAGTCATTGACAAAAACCAAACGATCCCAGAGGACATCTTAGGGAAAATAGCAGTTTCTGTGAGTACACTAAGACCTGCCCCCAGGAGCTTGTGGGAAGTCCCAGCCTCTTGTGTCTTTGTATTCTTTGGGTAAAGAACCCCTCCCTTGACCACAGCTACCATCTAATCCATCGCTGTTGAATGTGTACGTGAATCAGTGGGTGGTTAACGGAGTGCTTTTCTCCCCCACAGTGGGGAAGAGTCTACCACGGGCTTGGTTCGGGAAGTTAACTGTGTTCCATGCAATGTGTTCATTCAGTGTGGCCCATTCCTGGTGTCTGTATTTTGCAACACGTCTTCCCATTTTCATTGGTAGAACTTCTGTGTTTTGTTTGTTTTCTCAGTAGAACTGATAGTCGTTGAAAGGAGCAGAAAAAAGGGAAATGGAAGGAAAGAGTTCTCTTAAAGACTGTTGAGGTTTGGGAATGTGGAAGAGGAAAAAAAAAATAAATTAGAATCCTGGTCAGTAGAAACATGCATAATAGGACTTAAAATTCTCCAGAAGTTCAGGAGCCATTGAGATGAACTGAACCCTTGAAATTATTGCTTTGAGATAATCTTCAAACGGTAAACTCTTGACATCTTCTCCTGATGTCTTTGAAATAAAAAGAATAGTTTGTTTTATGAAGTAAACTATGTCTGCTTTGAATATTGTACTCTTTCAAAGAATTCTCTCTTTGAGATCACACTAAGAATAGCAGCTTCAAAGGTTCAGACAAGAAGCTTCGTAAAAGTTAAGGCAAAGGTAGTAGAACAATTTTCAGAAAGATGGCAGGGGGGTTGTACAGCTGCAAGAATTTAATCCGTGTCACTGAGTGGTGTGTATGGACATTGTTGAAATGGCATATGACTGTGTGTCTTTTTACTAATATGAAACAAATGCTTGAGACCAAATGAAATACCAGATGTGTGAGAATGACATTCTCTCTTCTAGAAGATGTAATCTCTCCAGCAGATGGAGCGAGCGTTAGCCATCCATTCACCTACCTATGTAGTCATTCATCCATCTTTGTGTAACTTCTTGGACATTTCCCTTCATAAGGCTACTTTTTCGGGAAATAGCCCACCTTGTGACACTCAGCCGTGGCTAACTGACCGGGATATTGCTCACCTTTCATTTCAGTGATGGAGTGAGTGTACTGTTTGTGTTTCTCTTGCAGATCGTTAAGGCATTAGAACATCTACATAGTAAACTCTCTGTGATTCATCGAGGTAAGCACAAAGGGAGCTGGCCTGGCTGCTCCTTTTAGAAAATTCCTCTCCTTTCCTTGCCGTTGTTGTCATTGTTTTCCTTCCCTCAGATGGAAGCAGATTCGAGTCAGACAAGAGAGCGTAAAACTTTTCTTTTGGGGTTAGTTAGTAAATCACATGCAGAGCTGAGGATAGAATGGGGCATGGATTCTACAGCAACATGTCTGAACTATGTAGGATGAAGCTATATTGTCTTGGCTTCCAAGGAGTAATTGTTTCTCAGAGATTCTAATTCTATTGCCCAGTGGGAATTACGGCTCCCATTTTTTTGGAGGGTGTGAGTAAGTGGGTTTTTATCCTTCTCATTCGAAGGATTTGCTTTTGACTTTCCAATAAATAAATAAATACTTTCCCATGTATGTAGATAGCCCCCAATGTAAGACAGAATCACATTACAATGAATCACACTAATGACCATCTGATCTTAGGGCTGTTTTTTTTTGGCATGTTGTTAGACATTTGTACTACATGGAGATAGAGCATGCCATTTGCTGATGTTGTCACTCTCATATGTTCACAGAAAAATTAAGGTCAGATTTATAGTCTGCTAATAAACTAACCAAACCAACTCACTTCCATAGAGTCAATTCCAATTCACGGAAATCTCCTTGTGTTTCCAAGGCTGTCAATCCTAATGGCGAGAGACTACCCATCTTCTCCTGAGAGGCAGCCCGTGGATTCGAACCCCTGTTCTTTTGGGTCACAATCTGACCTGCAATATATCGCATTACCAGATTACCTTAATTATCATTAAAGACAATAATATTGGGGG
Organism: Elephantulus edwardii; assembly: GCF_000299155.1. Taxonomy (NCBI): domain Eukaryota; kingdom Metazoa; phylum Chordata; class Mammalia; order Macroscelidea; family Macroscelididae; genus Elephantulus; species Elephantulus edwardii. Next base: position 12,849,503 of record NW_006399798.1, on the reverse strand, counting down.
GCAGGGGGAGCAGGGAGCAAAATGCAACTATGAATGAATGGAAATCCAAAATCTGTAAACATTCATTAAAATGAATAAAATACTTTTTTTTTTTTTACAAAAAGACAATCATAATGAAAAAGAAAAGTATTTTACTCACTTATGAACTAGGACACAAGTCAGTATTGTTGGCATGGAAGCCACGTAGAAGTCAGGGACTCCTGGTCCCACGTCTTCTGCACGGTCTCTGGGTATGACAGGTCATATACCGTGTGACCTCTGAGGCATCCTTTTCAGAGATTCCATTCGAAACTGGTTGCTTTGATCAGGGTTGTTTCCTCCTTTAAGTCACTATCTGCTTTTCTATTTTATAATCTATTTTTTCTTCCCCTGTTCTACGCATATACTATAAAATTTTGATTCTGTAATAATTTTAAAATATTCAAAACACACATGAAGACGGTGTACAAGATCTAGCAAGGATAGAGAAGAGCACTTTCCTTTAATAGAGTCACAATCCTACAATAAGGAAAACGTGACAGAGAAAAGTCAAGTTCTAAGCAATTGGCCGGTCACCTTAATTCAGGATGGCAGCTGCTCGGGGTTTGGGCTCTTTGGCTCAGAAAGGTGTAGGACAAGTGGAGGTTTCTGGCCCTCTGGTGGTAGAGACGTGGATCTTCAAAAGAGGTGACTGGTGCCTGACTGTTCTTGCTTTCAGACGTCAAGCCTTCCAATGTGCTGATCAATGCCCTGGGCCAAGTGAAGATGTGCGACTTTGGAATCAGTGGCTACCTTGTGGACTCTGTTGCTAAGACGATTGACGCAGGATGCAAACCTTACATGGCTGTAAGCAGGGGCGGGCACCCGAGACGGCACTGGTCCTGGCACCCGAGATGGCCCTGGTCCCCACACCAGGCCAGGAAGCAGAAAGTGCAAGGCCTCAGAGGGAAAAGGAAAATGTGTTTCCCCCTCACCTTGTCTAGAACCCAGGAAATAGCAGCATCTTAAGAATCTTAAGTACAGTGAAACCTGTGAGAATCGGAACTCCTGGGAAGTGGGGTGTGTTCCAGGTTTCCCAGGTTTTCTGCCTTTCCTGAGGGGCCATCTCGCCTCTTTGCTGTGCCTCTTGTTAGCTGAAAATATTTACGTTTTTCATCTCCAGCAGGTTTCTGCTTACACAGACTCTGGCTTCTGCAGGTTCTACTGTATTTTCTACCTGCAATCCTTAGTTAATGGGATCTCCTTTGAAACTTATTTTTCAATCAAGTAATAGCTGTATCATATCATGTGGAGTAGAAAGAGAGCAAGTGAGATGACCTGCATTACATCCCCTGTGAATGACAGAGTTACCTTGCTGGCTGAGCGGAGAAGAGTGAGGAGAGGATAAATTACCCAAACGAGTCTGTTCGTTCATTTTGCCCCGGCAGCCTCTCCCGGCTGAGAAGGTTCAAGGCTGGTCCTTGAGAACTGGGGTCTCCTTAACTAAAGAGATTGAGAATGCATTCTTGAACACAGGCTTATTTCTAGAATTGAAAAACTTTCTTTCAGGTTCCAACAAAGTTTAAGTCTTTACTATTGACCAGGGATTCAGTACCATTTGGTGGTTTGCTTTGCTGCGTTCTGGACTGTTGCATTTTTAATAAGAATCATTCTAGGCTGGAGAGGAGTTATAGGGCTTGGACCTTAGCTTAAGTGACATGAAATTTGTGATTTGCTCAGGAATTCTGAGCCATCACTCTTGCCCAGCAGACAAGCACAGAGAAAGTACGGAGAATAGCGTGGAGACGTTGATGTTTGTGGTAGTGAGTCTGCTCGTCTAAGCAGGCATACGGACCACTTCTAACAGCTCTCAAGGCAGCTGGTTTACCCACCCTCACTCACCCTGGAGAATTTATCCAGCTAAGAATGTCAAAGACTCAAAAGACCGCTTTAGTTTGTTTGGCTGGCTCCACAGTCGACACTCTTGACACCAGCAGACAGGAAATTAAAAGACATATTGCGATGGGACAGTCTGCTGTTAGGGACCTCTCCAAAGTACTGAAGAGCAATGGTGTTATTCTGGAAACCAAGGAGCATTTGATACAGGCCATGGTCTTTGCAATCATATGCTATGCGTCAGAGAGCTAGACAATGACTAGGGAAGATAGAAGGAGAATTGATGCCTTCGAGCTGTGGTGCTGGAGAAGAGTATTGAGTGTACTATGGACTGCTGGGAAAACAAACAGATTCATCCTGGAGAGGGTTAAACCGGGTGGCTCCTTGGAGGCAAGGATTCTGGGGCTTCGTCTGACATACTTTGGACATGTTGTAAAGAGGGACTGGTTCCTGGAGAAGGACATCATGCTTGGGAGGGTGGAAGAACAGCACAGGAGGGGAAGACCCTCTATGAGGTGGATTGATTCAGTGACTGGGGTAATCAGGGTGGGTGTGTCAGAGACAGTGCAATTGGCACAGGATAGAGCAAGGTTTAGGGCTATGGTACAGAGGGTTGCTATGAGTCGCAAGCAACTCAGTGGCACATAACAAGAATGTCAACTCACTTGTCTTTTTCTGTCTTCTTTCCAGCCTGAGAGGATAAACCCAGAGCTCAACCAGAAGGGATACAGTGTGAAATCTGACATTTGGAGTCTGGGTATCACCATGGTACTGTATGCTAACCTTCCTGGGCTCCAGTGTTCTGGGCATGGTGCGGGGCGGGGGCTGGCTCTGGGACCAAGAGACTAACACTCTCCATCCTGCACGAGATGGCAGGTTTTCATGTAGACTGTGTACTATAAAGACTGACCTAGACTTGGACAATTGCAGTTTCTCTCTCTGGTAGTGCAGTCTGTAGGAAGTTGCGCTGTTAACCCAAGGTGGTGCCTCTGGTGGTTTGACTCCACCAGCTGCTGTGTTTGAGAGGAATGGGCAGTCTGAACTTGAGTGACTTAACAGCCTCTAGAAACCCACTGGAGGGGAGCTGTGGCTTGTTCCTGGCTCAGTGGCAGTGAGTTAAATTTAAATCAACTACACATCCTTTAGTAAATAGACCTACTTATGTGAGCTGTCTTACTATTTTCTTTTGCGTATATAGTGTTGTTCTTGTTGTTAAGTGCTGTTGAGTCGTAGATGACTCATAACAAGTGACCCTATGAACGAAAGACCTGAACACTTGGATAATTTCATCATTTCTCCAAGTTCATAGGGTTTTCCGGAGGCAAGCTAGTTTGGAAGTGGATGCCATTCCTGCTTGTAAATGTGTACAGTAACATATACATTACACACACACACACACACACACACACACACACACACGCATCATGGAAAGAATTTAAGACGGGTTTGGAAGCAGGAGGGAGTGGCATCTATTTCCTAAACAACATGCCTCTGCAAACTATGAACTTTGAGAAATGATTTTTATAGAAAGACTTCAGGTCTTTTGTTCATAGGGTCACTATGAGTCGTGCTTGACTCAGTGGTAATCAACAACAACAACTCTCTCTCTCTCTCTCTGTGTCTCTGTCTCTGTCTCTCTCTCTCTCTAGAGACACACACACACACACATTGTTGTTATTGTTACATGTCCCTGAATTGAAACTGACTCATAGTTGACCCTCCTGTGGATTTTCAGACACAATAAATTTCATGGGACGAGATTGCCTCTCTTTCTCCCATAGAGCAGGTGGTGTGTTTGAACCATATGTCTTTAGATTGGCAATGCAATTCTTTACTAGGCCACTTAGAACTCTAAGTATATATAAATATAATGTTATATAAATAAATCTTTCATAAATACACGGACATACTTTTTAGCTTTGAGTACTCAATTCCAAGCAGAAAGCCTTGTTGCTCCCCTGCATGTTAAAATAAATCTTTTAAAATGGTACCTCCAGATTCTTCTTATTGTTGAGTACCATTGACTCAGAAATGACTCCTGGTTGACCCTTCAGCGAGTTTTTAGAGACAGTCAATTGCACGATATTTACTGTCTTTCTCTTGTGGAACAGCTGGTGGATTTGAACTGTAGACCTTTGGATTGGCAGCACAATTCCTTACCACTAAGTCACCTGCGGCCAAGATACTCGGCTTTGCCCTATAACTAGCATGTTAGCTTTTATTCTAAAATTATTATTGCTGTTGTTGTTATGTAATATCAAGCTGAAGCTGACCCATGGCTGACCTTCCCCTGAGTTTTCAGAAGCAGTAAATTGCTCAAGAGGAGATTGACTATCTTTCTTCCATAGAGCAGCCGGTGGATTCGAACTGTGTGCCTCCAGGTTGGCAGTCCAGTTCCTTACCACTTGGCCATCAGAGCTCAAAGTGACTATTAGTTGCCTTGTAACTTATAACTAGCTCCTGCTCGGATACATACCACAACATGCATGGACCTGAAGGCTCATCCTCAGGAAAGTAAGCCAGATAGGAAGAAAGCAAATACTGTGTGATCCCACTTACATGAAATATCTTCCAACTGAACTCATTGTCATGAGGTCTGGACTAGGCACATGCAGAGAGATGGGAAGTAGAATAGTGGTGACCGGGGGTGAGGCAGTGGGAAACTGGGTCATTTTTTACTCCTCCTCAAAGAAGAATGGGTACAGAGTTTCTTTTTGGCATGATGAGGTTTTGGAAACAGTAGTAATGTTTATAGTTACAATATAGTGACTATAATGGATGCCACTGAACTGTACTCTTGAAAATGATTTAAATAAAAATTTTAGTTTAATAAATTATACTATGATGGGGGAAAAATAATTAATTATCTCATACGAGTCAGGGAAGAAGCTTAAGATGTCCAAAGAGTGCTGATACGTGAGAGGCCTAATACTCTATCCAGGACGTAGACTTATTTCTCCATATATTATTGTGATAGAATTCTTGATTGTTGGGATAAGGTTTATCCTAAAGATGAGCTAACAGAGAGCATAAAAATCCTGCATCACAGCTCTAAAACGATACAATCAGCGACTTATCAACAACTTAAAAAAAAAACACAACAAAACCCAAACCAAAGAAAAAATTGTGACCATCGAGTTGCCAGCGACTCCTAGCGATCTCTGGCATGCATCTGAGTAGAATTGTCCTCTGTCATGTTTTAAATGGCTGGTCTTTTGGGCAGCATGTTGCCAGGTCTTTCTTCCAAGGTGCTGCTGGGTGGACTTGAACATCCAATCTCTCAGTCAGCAGCCCGGGTGATTGTACATTTTCAGAGTCTCACTAAGGTCTGGAATTAGCCCTGGCTCCTTCCCAGGGACAGCAGCTGACGGAGTCCTGCGAGTTATTCACGTCCTCTGCCCAGAAAACACATGATCCTGTAAACGGCACAGTGGCCTTTACTCAAGTCCAAAAAAAGACCTGTCGCTCAGTTGTAGGGCTGCTTCTTCCCCCCCCCCCCCCTCATTCTGGCAAGGGACCTACACAGCTCTGTAAAGGTCTAAGGGCGAGGATGACTCTTCAAAGCAAACATTTATAAACCTAGATTTTTCCAACACATTTAATCCTGGTGGCTCACAATTTTAATTAAGCACCTCCATGAGATTCAGTTTCAGGTTTTAGTATTACATAGACTTAAATAACTGTCTTGATTATGATAATTTTTTTTTAAATCTTAGTATGAATTGGGCAGGCTGGGGCCTGGAGCCTCCACTCTGGGAGTTTGTTTGGCTGCTAGCTGGCACCCTGATAGCAGTCCTGTTGGTCACATAAGGGAAGTTTTCGGGGTCATGTTAGATGTGTATTACTGCTCTTCACCCCGCCCCCCCGCCAGAGTGGGTGTCCTTGAGCCTTTGCTTAGCGTGGAGGTCTGCTCAAAGGCGTGGCTTTAAAACCCCACAGGGGGTGGGGATGGGACTGCAGGCTGGGGCAGGAGTGGCAGATGTCTCTGGAAACTCTACAAACTTTCTAAACTCTACAAACTTTCTAAACTCTACAAACTCTCTAAATGTACAGAAATAAAGTTAGTTCTAGAACAGAGGTCTGTAATAAAATGATGTTAGTTATAGAACAGAGTTCAGGTCTTTTGTGGAAAGCTTACTCTGAGTTTTATTCGACTTAATGACACTTAACCACTGCTAAATGAAACTAGCGCTGTTATATCTGGAGGAACATTCTTCCACTTTGCACATCACTCTTTGTCAATGTGCTGTATGAAGTAACCTAGGTTTGCTGTGATGCTGAACCTTGTACCATTGGGGTATCAAAGACCAGAATGGGTTCCCACTGTGGACAGTGTTTGGTGGAGCTCCCAGTTGTAAAACAGGTTTGGAAGCAGGAGTAGCATCCACTTCCTGCCCCACATGCCTCAGGAAATTCTGTGAACTTGGAGAAATGATGATAGTTATAGAAGGGCATTAGGTCTTTTGTTCATAGAGTTGCTATGAGTTGTGCTCGACTCAAGGACAATCAACAACGACAACAACAACAACAACAACAACAACAATCACACTATGAATTGGGGGGACAATTGCTTGAGGACGTGTTAGTTCATTTCTACTCCTCCTAGTCTTAGGTAAATGTCACCTTGTACTTGTTTCTGGGTTTCTTGGGACAAAACATACCCACCTTGCTGATGCTGCCCTGTTGAAGCTCTTGTCAACTTCTCTTCCTCTTCCTCCTAGATCGAGCTGGCCATCCTCCGATTTCCCTACGACTCGTGGGGAACTCCCTTCCAGCAGCTCAAACAGGTGGTAGAAGAGCCGTCACCACAACTGCCAGCAGACAAGTTCTCCGCAGAGTTTGTTGACTTTACCTCACAATGGTAAGCCAGCCTCCCCTCCCGGGTGTCAGCAGAGGAGGAGGACACACTGTCGTGAATCTGCTCCCTCGGGCTAGGCCATTATTCACGGTCATTCCGAGAGCATGTGTCCCATGCGCCCTCTGGGCTGGGTCAGAGATGACTTTATCATGGTCCCTGTCCTCCTGGAGCTCAGAATCAGCCGGAGGCGGCTCATCATTCAGTTGTAGTAGTGTGGTGTGCCAGGTCTATCCATGCTGGAGAAATGCCTCGCATGTTTGAGAAACTTAAAAGAGAGGTATTCACAAAGAACATTCTGAGCTGAGAGTCTGGGCGGGGAGGGGGGGGGGGCGGAAAGATATTCCAAGAAGAAGGAACAGATGTCAGGCATAGTGTTGCTGTTGTTATATACCTGACCAAAAGCCACACATGTGATAGAGTAGGACTGTCCCAAAGTTTCCTGTTTGAAAGCAGGTCAGCAGAACTTTCTTCTATGGAGTTACTTGGTAGGTTTGAACCATGGACCTTTGGTTAGCAGCCAGGAGCCCTTATGCATAGAGTTACCAAAGTGAGAAACACCTTTTTTTTTTTTAAATACTTTTATTGATTTTCATATAGTAATATCTTTACAGTATGTTTCATTCATATACATTTCCCCCTACTACTTTATTTACAAAATTCAAATACAAATAACAGATTCTTTCGATTTCCTTCACCTCCCACCCATCAAATTGTACAACCCAATGATTAATCCCCCCTTCCTCCTGCACATCCACATCCCTCTGCTTCCAGCCTCTCCCACCCCTCCTGGATTCTTATACTCATTCTACAATAATGGTTTGAGCTATTCTACTATTTGGAATATACCCTGAGAATATGAGAACTGAGGCACAAACTGAGATTTGTACACCAATGTTCAAAGCAGCATTATTCACCATCGCAAGAACATGGAAACAGCCCAAATGTCCAACCATAAACGAATGAATTGAAAAATTATGGGACATTCACACAATGGAATACTATGTAGCATACAGGAACAATAACTTTGTAAATTATTACCTAACTTGGGAGGAACTGGAGAGCATTATGCTGAGTGAGAAACAGTTTTTTAAGAAACAGAAGCCATTTGATACTGATTACTGCAGGGAGGTGGATAGCTTCCACTGAAGCCTAGAGACAGGGAGGAGATATGCACTGAAGAACCCCTTTGGGTAAGAAGACTGTATAGTTTGAGATGTTAGTGAAGCCCTTAGCCTTGTGTGTGTGCATCATCGGCTTCTCGCTGTGGATAGAATTCCCTGTGAGGGTAGAGGGAATAGTGTCGAGGGTCTGGAGAAGGAATCCAAAGGAAGAAAGAAGGAAGAAGTCATGTGCTTATCATTGGGTGACGTGGGGTCGGACCTGACTTATTGCGACCCTGCGTCCAATTCAGTTCTCACTGTGTCACCCTCATCATCTCAAGCGCACTTGAGCCCACTCTTAGCCACAGCGTCAGCTCATCCCCAGCAAAGGTCTTTTCTCCTGCTGACCCCCCTGACTTTACCAAGCATCGTGTCTTTCTCTGGAGACTGACCCCTTCTGACAACTTGTCTGAAGTATAGGAGACAAGTCCCCAGTGTCTTTGCCTCAAAGTAGCATTCTGACCACACTTCCTCCAAGACAGATTTGTTTGGTCTTCTGGCAGTTCCTGGTTTATTCACTATTCTTTCCCAGTGCCTTCATTGAAAGGCATCAATTATTCTTCTATCTTCCGTGTTCATTGTCCAGCTTTCACATGTGAAGTGACTAAAACTACTGTAGCATTGTTACTAAATATTAGAGCTTGGGACAGGCTCTTGTGAATCCTCAAAGTGACATCTTTGCTTTGGAACTCCTTAAAGAGTTTTTTGTTTGTTTGTTTTCTTTTTTTGCATCAGAGTTGCCCAGTGCAATCCATCACAATCCAGTTAAGGCACCATGACTGTGCTGTAGCGATAGATGTTTTTGTTGTCATTTAAATTGCCAGTGGAACCTAGCCAGCAAGACCACGAATCCTTCTAGTCATTTCTGCGTGTGTGGCTATGGTGGGCCTACTTCACTTGATACTGATGACCATTGTATCAGGTGCTGCTGGAAAACGGGGTGTCGAAAGTAAAACGAGATAACACCACCGCCAGTTTATACAGGAAAACTGCGGAAGCAGATCAGGATGAGGAGGTGGTGGGGTTAGACATGGTTTTGAGACGGTCTGTGGCCCGTGGAGAGCAGCATTCTGGGCAGATGCTGCTGCTGAAGGAGCTGGAACTCTGAAGGCTTTCTGAAGCCCAGAGGACTCTGTGTTACCAATAGTGAAGCAGATCCCCTCTCTCGTAGAAATCACTCCTTGGTTGCCATGCTCATTTTGTTGGAGAAACGTGATGAGACTAAGCATCAATTGCTGGGAAAAGTAAGGCTAAGTCTTGGACACATTGTACCATCTCTCCTCTGTTCCTTTTCCCTAATGATGTATGAGGCTGCCCAATAGTTATTTTGTTTTCTTGATTGAAACAGCAGAGAAAGGGCAGAGGCTTGAGCACTAGTGGAGTAGTAGGTTGTTGGATGCCTCTTAAATTACACAACCTTCAGCTGAGATGTGTCTTCTTGTCTACTTACTCTGAGGGAGTATGCACCATGTGGTGGTCTGCCTGCCTGGAAGATCAAACAGGGTCATAATTCTGCCTTTTGGCTTCAAGATCATGGTGCTTCAAGTTTCTTTTCCCCTTATCTGCAAATATGTAAAGGTCTCCTGGGAGAAGACAAGTTATCTTGGATCGTTGAGCAATAGATCTCATGAGGGCAGGTATGGGTGAAGGACCTATCTAGAGGTCCTATCTAGAAGAGTCTGTTCAAGCTCACTTTCCTTCTAGCCTTTGCTCACCTGTCCCTGGAGCTAGGACCCTGGCAGAGAATGAGACTGGTGCAACTAATTTGAGACGGCTGATCCCACTCTGGTGATTCCTAGTTTCATCCACTGGTTCTCCACTCTGACTGCTCATTTGCAAATATCTAGAGAGCAATGGTGTCTCTCTGGAGAATAAGGTGCATCTGATACAGGCCATGGTCTTCACAATCACTTGTTATGCATCATAGAGTTGGACAGTGACTAAGGAGGATAGAAGGAGAATTGATGTCTGAGCTTTGGTGCTGGAGAAGAGTATTGAGAGTACCGTAGACTGCTAAGAAGACAAACAGGTTCATCCTGGAGAGGGTTAAACTGGGCGGCTCCTTGGAGGCAAGGATTCTGAGGCTCCGTCTGACATACTTTGGGCATGTTGTAAGGAGGGACCAGTCCTTGGAGAAGGACATCCTGCTTGGGAGGGTGGAGGGACAGCGCGGGAGGGGAAGACCCTCTATGAGGTGGATTGATTCAGTGACTGGGGTAATCGGGATGGATGTATTGGAGACAGGGCAATTGGCACAGGACAGAGCAGAGTTTAGGGCTGTTGTACATGGGGTCGCTATGAGTCACAAGCAACTCAATGGCACATAATAGCAACAACAACAGGGAGCTTTCAGACATCCTGATGCCGAGACGTCACCCTCAGCCGTCCTGATTGACTTGGTTTGGAGAGGGGCCTGGATACTGACATTTTCCCAACTTTTCCTCATATCCATCACATGTAGAGCCAGGGCCATGCATTTTTTGGATCTGCTAGCAACTTCCTTCTATTCAGAAAGCTTCTATTCTTCCACTTATTAGTTAAAAATTATCCAATTATTTTTATTTCTCTTTCACCAAAGAGTGATTTCTCTTGAACAGAATGTCTCCCCGAAGGATCAGAGCTTTTAAGCTCTTTACAGGTGTCTTACAATGGAAACCTTGAAAAAGAAAGAATATCATTTTATCATTCCTGTAAATGTGTACTTATGTGGAAATTCTCATTTATCATTTTCTTTCTCCCTGTATGACAATCACCCTGTAACTATCCTTGTCCTCGGATAACCTAGAGTGTCTTTATGGTCGTCCCTTTGAGATTCCCTGTCCCCGTCTTTTATCTCACTTCTTGTTCCAGATTCTAGAACATTTTATTATTTTGCAATTTTGAGCTCTAGACATGTTCTTGTTTTCTTGAAAGTGCTCATTCTGTCTTCTCATTTACACTCAGGAAAGGTAGTCTTGTCGGGCTGGTTTATAATTCATGGCTGTTGAGTTGATGATGACTCCTAACAACCCTCCGCTGAGTTTTTAAGTCTGTGAATCTACACAGGAGGAGACTGCCCATCTTTGTCCCTCTAGGGCAGCTGGTGGTTTCCAACTCCTGACCTTTGGATTCTCAGTGCAACACCTAACAGACATATTATGCCACCAGACCTCCTGGCGTGTTCCTGCTACTGCTGTTAATATTGATGACGATGATGATGATGATGATAAAAGAAATGAAAATTCTTCAACTCTGAAGCCAAACATTCTTCTTCTTCAGACTCCCAGGACTGTAGCTTAGTTAGAATCAGATATGTGAGAGCATCAATTGTGTAAGCTGATGACTCGTTGTAATTGGTATGAGGATTGGGAACTAGAAGCAATGCCATTTTTATTTTTATGGACATTTTTTTTCTTATCTTCACTTAGATTTTTTTAGGAATGTAGAGTATGTTAGTTGGAGAGTACAGAGTGCCCCGTCAGTAGATTTTTTTGCCATCCATTCAACCACCAGCACTTTCTTTGCTATGAAGTGGAGTTGGAAAAGTGATCTTGTGCTTCAACAAATGCACTGATGCTGATGTCTTTTTTTTTTTTAAATCTCATGATTGACCTAGATTTAAAAAAAAAAATGTTTATTAACAACTTAGATTTTTACAGAAACAATTTTTCATGTACACTGGTATACAGACATATACCTCCACCTAAGATCGAGCTAATCATATCACATTTTTATTTTCTTTAAAAGAAACCTTACTGACGGTTTTCAGTTTGATCAAGAGCTAGACAAAAGACTGAAAAATGATTGTTTGGGATGAATACCTAGTCTTTGATAATGAGAACGTGTAGCCTCCAGGTGTAATCATTCTCCTTTAGTAACGGTGCCTCCACTCAGCTTCTGTAACGACACATCTCTATGAAGACTCTTTCTTGAGCAACTGGCACATGGATCCTGTCTTTCTGATGAAGACGTAGTCCACAGAGCCTTGTGCTGCGTACTCAAAGGCTGCCTCTGAGGAGGCTGGAATTCACCAGCATTTCCTTGTGAGAAAGATGGGAAATCTGTGTTATTGACAGCTTCAGAAACCCACTGGGCCATTGGCTATGAGTCGGTTTCAGCTAACAGGCAAGAGAGAGAGAGTGAGAGTCAGGCTGTGATTTGGGAAGATTTCCCCAAATCACCAATTCTTCTCTTAGTACTTAGCAGAAAGAAGGGACTACCAATTTGGAAATTCAAACAGTTTCATCTGAAATTTCAAGTCAGGTCGAACAATGGCTTTTCCTCCTTCCTTCATCCTTGGGCTAAATGATCGTCTGGAAGAACACTCAGGGTGCCTTCCTCTCAGTCATTTGTCAGGGTGCTTTTGCCCTTTTGCTTAATGCATCCCACTAACCACTTGAGGGCCCCATGAGGCTGCTCCTGAGGGTCCCCCTGAATCCTGGGGACGGCCATCATGGCCATGTTGCTCCGACCCCTCAGAGGATGCTCCTCACGGCACCAAGTGTGGTATTCAGGGTGGAGCAGAAGACACTGCCAGGCTGACGCTGTCACACCCAAAGGCGGTGCCCGAGCCCAGAGCTCCAGGTGTTACATTTCTTTGGCAATGACATTGGAGAAACATTATAATCGAGAGGGAGAAAGTGAAGAAAATCAGGCTTTCAGGTCTTAGGAATTTGAAGAGAAGCCTGATGAGTTCTGGCAAGTCCCTCCTTGCTGTCCTTACTTGGATGCTTTTTTCTTTTTCTTCCTCTTTTCTCTCCACATGATTTTCTTATCATAGGTGTTTCAAAGAATTCCCAGGCTGGTTGGGACCTTGTATATAGACCTTGCTTTGAGAGTCATAACAGAGGAAGTGAGTAACAATACCTTACATTACAACCCAGCCAAAGGACCCAAAAGTGTATTTTTTTTAAAAATGTATTAGCTGATTTATACTTTTCATTATAACCTTCCTACAAGCTCACAGGCACTTTGGGGTGGTTTTGCTAACACAAATGCCGCACCACTCTGGATTTGGACTCCACCAGCAGCTCCATAGGAAAGAGATGGCCCATCTCTCCTCCTGTGAGATTTACAGCCTTGAAAACCCACTGGACAATCAGCTCTGAGTCAGTTCCAAGGAGCAGAGTTTAAGTTCATGGGCTGGAGGACTGAAGGAGGCTGCTGGAAATCAACTGGCAAGTCCCCTAACACCTAAATGTCCTTTTTACTTTCCCTCCAAACTTACTTAAAGGCCTCAGAGCCGAGGTAACTCACTTTGCTGAGTCACCTGAGGGCTTATGGGAGTGTGCCGGAGGCCCACGGATATGCTGATGTTGTTCAACCCAGAAGAATTAATGTAAAATGGAGAGCTGCTGCTAGCCAGCCTGTTATATTTTTTTCCCCTTTTCTTTTTTATTTATTAAATTTTATTGATTTTAATGAACATTTACAGAGATTTTGGGTTTCCATTCATTCATTGTTGCACTATTTTCTCTACCCTCCCCCCCTGTTCATTCCTCTTCCCCCCCCTTGAAAGTCTGTTTTAATTGTCCCATTGTTGCAGTGCTTGTCAAAGCCAGTTCTGATTAATCTTCTTTGTCAGTGTGTCCTTTGCCATTCCCTATCACTCCTCCCTGAGAGAGACTTCACCCTGATTCATAAGGAAAAGGGGATGGCGTATTCTCTTAGCTACTTCCTGCTGAAAAGGGACACTGTAGGTTTCAGGGTGAAGATCTCTCACTACTCTAAAGGGCCCCTTTGGCAATAGTAAACACGTAGACTATTATGGAGACTGATTTTGGAATTAGCCAGCCTGTTCTGATGCATAGAGATCATGTACGAAAGAATAGAACTGCCTCCTGAGAGTTTGGTCCGTGGGGTTTCCAAGGCTGTGCTGCTTTATGGGAACAGAGAGCCACAGCTTTCTTTTGCAGAACTGCTGGTCAGCTTGAACCACGACCTTCTGGTTTCGCAGCTGAGGGTTTAACCTTCTGGTTAGCAGCTGACGATTTAACCCCTGTACCTGTATTGTTGTTGTTGATTGCCATTGAGTCGAGCACAACTCATAGTGACCCTATGAACAAAAGGCCTGAAGCCTTTCAATAACTATCAACATTTATCAAAGTTCATAGAGTTTCCAGAGGCACGTTGTTTAGGAAGTGGATGCCACTCCTGCTTCCAACTGTACCCTTGAGGCTCCTTAAAAAACAGAGGCTACCAGATAGAATATCCAGCTTCTTCAGGAGAGACAGAGAAAAGAGGCACCATCTATTTGCTTAGCCTCTGACAAATACATGGCCTCTGAGACACAGCGTGTTTTGATTCTGTGGATGCATAAAATCGCCCTTCTTGGAAATGCTCAGTGAGATCTCAAATAGGCAGAAATTCTCTGGTCAGCACAAGCTCCAAGCTAGCAATTCTCAAGACAGCGTGAAGCTGTTTTCTAGTGTCAGCTACGGTCAGGAGCGTGTGTTGTGGTATTTGGAAGAGGAATTAGGGCAGTTAGCTAATTGCACGCTTGAAAATGACCAGCCACTTGAAAAGTCAAATAGTCCAACTCAACTCCAAAACAGAAATTGATGGGGCTTTGAACTCAGCACTTGTTATTTTATACGAAATTTCAAGCACTTTCCATTAAACGTGGAAAATTTGCTTGGCCCCCACCCACCTTCTCTTGAGGACTCTGCTATTCTTAGCCTGTGTTTTCAAGTGTTCTCTATTTAGAAGATGGAGAGCATTGGTACTATCACATAGAGTAGTTCAATAATCAGTCTTTGCATCTTCCATCAGTACATCAGGCTTGAGCACATCTTGACGTTTCTAACCAGGGGTCGTAAAGCAAGAAAACAGCCTCTGGTTAGAAGTGTCTGCGGTTTCAAAAAACACTCTGGAATTCAACCTCATTACTGTCCAGTTGACACTGACTCAAAGCTGACCTTCCATCAGCTTTCTGAGGCTGAGAATCACAAGGGGGGAGACTGTCCATCATTTTCTCTCAGAGCGACTTGTGCAGCCTGAGGTTTGAGGACTCCTTAAAAAAGACAGAGTAATGGTTGCCTCATAGGTTTGGGAGCTCTCTAAAGTACTCAAGAGCAACAGTGTCTCTCTGGAAACTAAGGTCCGCCTGATACAGGCCATGGTTTTTGCAATCACTTGTTATGCATCAGAGAGCTGGACAATGACTAGGGAGGATAGAAGGAGAATTGATGCCTTTGAGCTGTGGTGCTGGAGAAGAATATTGAATGTTCCATGGACTGCCAAGAAAACAAACCGATTCATCCTAGAGAGGGTTAAACCAGGCTGCTCCTTGGAGGCAAGGATTCTGGGGCTTCGTCTGACATACTTTGGACATGTTGTAAGGAGAGACAGGTCCTTGGAGAGGGACATCATGCTGGGTAGGGTGGAGGGATAGCGCGGGAGGGGAAGACCCTTTATGAGGTGGATTGATTCAGTGACTGGGGTAATCGGGATGGGTGTGTCAGAGGCAATGCGATTGGCACAGGATAGAGCAGGATTTAGGGCTGTTGTACATAGGGTCTCTATGAGTCGCAAATGACTCGACAGCACATAACAACAACAGCAACAATGGTTGCCTCTGGTCAGCAAAATTAATGGTGCTTACTTTTATTAACACGATAAATGGGAATGACTATACAAAACATAATGATTGTGTGAAGCAATATATATCCCAGCTTTGAAAGCTAACCGATTAAAATAAAAACAAACCACTTTTTTTTTTTTTTGGTAGATCTACCTGGGTACTTTTTCTTTTTAAAGATGTTTCTTCAAAAAACAATTCTCAAGAAATTATAATAAACTGGTCCAGAAATGAAAAGATAAGACATTCTTACATAAAACATCTCTTCTAAAAAAAAAAAAAAGTTCTTTTACTTCATGAGAAGGAAGAGCCTTATCACTTTATCTTATCTGCTGAGTAAACAAAAAAATAAAATCAGTTGCCATGGAATGGATTCCGTCTCACACAACCTGTGTGTCTCAGGCTGGAGCTGTGGACTCTCTTGGCCGTTTTTTTTTGTGTTTTTTTTTTAAGTAGTTTGCATAGCCTTTGTTTCATAGTATTGTTGAATGGACTAGAACCCCTGGTCTTTCAGCCAAGCATAACTGCTTGTGTAATGTAAGCGTGTCTTGCATTAAATAGACCCATTGCCTTAAAGTTAGAACTGGACCTTCCATTGGCTTTCTGAGGCTGTAAGTATCATGGAAGGAGATTGTCCATCTTTCTTCCCAAGACCTGTTGGTGGATTTGAACCACCAGAAAGCCTCAGCCTTGGGCTTAACAGTGAAACTCCCTGTGGACTGCACCACCAGAGCCCGTCTCCCTACTCCTGTGTGAAACAGAAGAGGTGTGGGGCGGGGGGGGGGAGTGGGAAGGGGGTTGGGAATCTCACCCCAGAGATCTGGGCTGCTTTAAGAGGCTCCAGAATCAAAGCTTGTCTTCCTGCCTGGCCTTCCATGATTCAGGTACTGCCCCCAAAACCGTGATAATGGAAAGGTGGGCTGAGGTCCCAGTGAGTGTGCTTCAGGTTCAATGCAGAGTTAGAGGTGGCTGGCGATTGACTAATAACTTTTCCCGCCAGAGGTTGTTGTTGTTAGGTGCTGGTTAGTCAGCTCTGACTCATTGTGACCTGATGCTCTGCAGAACAAGACGCTGCCTCATCCTGCATCGTCCGCACTGTTGCTGCTCGGCCTGTGGTTTCAGCCTCTGCTCTTCTGTCTTGTTGAACATTCCCCCCCGCCCCCCACTTTTGCTGACCTTCAGTGTTACCGAGCACGCTGTCCCTTCTCCATCTACATAGACACACCCCAAAGCAACCCCTTGCCTATGAGAGTGCCTTTAAGGTTGCCTTTGTGCTTTTCATAATTAATTTAGCAAGTTAAATTGTTCAAATTACAGAGCAGACTTTTTTTTTTCTTTCTCCAATTTGCTTTGAACAAATAACTGGAATTCAAGGCTTTTTTTGCATTTGCCTGTTTAGGGTTTTGTTTGTTTGTTTGTTTGTTTTTGTTCCTTTTTATTTAGGGCCTATATGCAATCAAGGGGCCCCTGGTGGTACAATCAGAAAGCACCCATCTGTTAGTTAAAAGGTTGGCTGTTCAAACCCACCAGCCACTCTATAAGAAAAAGATGAGGCATGTGCTTCCATACACATTCCCAACCCCGACAACCCCCTGGAGCTTTCTTCTCTGTCCGTAGGGTTGCCGTGTGTCAGAATCTACTCCGTAGCCCTGGGTTTGGGTCTGGTTTCCTGTGCAGTCGGGGATGTTCCTAGGATCCCATTTATCTCCTCCTTCTGTGATTGTATCTAGGTGAACTAGTCCTGGAACTTAGGAAAGCTTTTACTTTCTGGGCTGCAGGGATGAGGAATGTGTCCAAGTGACAGACAGCCCAGTTAGAGAGCCTTCGTCTAAGGGAATTCTGCCTCAGGAAGGGGACAGGCGTAGCACAGGTGGGAACCCTTTCACCACTTCAGCCTCAGTGACATTAGACTAGATGAGTCCTTGTTGTGAGGCACTGTCATGTGTGGCAGAAGGTGTTTGTCTGCAACCTGGCCCTACTTACTAGACCTCAGCAACACTTCCTTACTAATTGCAATGCCCAAAATGCCCTCAGACGATGCCGGATATCCTGTAAATACTCCACACAAACTCGTGGCCGTGAATCTGTTCCAACCTTCTAGGACAGAGTGGACCTCCCCAGGGTTCCCAAGACTGTGATCTGGGGAAGCAGGTGCCACATCTTCGCCCAGGAGTGACTGACCTCTAGGTTAGCACTGGAACACTGTAAGCATGGTGTCACCATGACTCATCAAATATCCCACCTTAAGTCGTTGTCATGGAGTCAGAAGTGACTCTGAGCTGACCCTCATGGCTGTAAATCACGCAGAAGGAGTTTGTTCATGTTTTGCTCTCAGAGTCATTGGTACTTTTTCGATTCTTTTTAAAAATCATTATTATTTTTAATGTGTGTATCGTCAAATTGGATCTGACTGGTAAAGGAAGAGATTGTCCCTTCTTTTCCAGCAGAGCTTCTGGTGGATTTGAACCCCGCACCTCTGGGATTGCAGTGCAGCTTCTTGCCACTAGGCCACCAGAGCTCACCCAGAGCCATTGGTACTGAACCACACGTCTTTGGGTTGGCAACTCAACTCCCTCCCCACTAGGCCACTAGAATTCCAGAATTAGCCCATCAGGCAAAATCACCTCCGGCCAAGAGCCCTCGAGACAACTTGGAAGGATTTCAAGCTATAGGTTTATATACAGCTGTAGATGAGTCTGCCAAATTCCATTCATCTCACTCGGACGCCCCTCATCATGTCAGCCTGACATTGACCGTTTCTCATTCCCCAGCCTAATTCACCCTTATCGTTATCCTCAGTTGAGATGAAACTTTCTCTCATAGGTTGTCTGGCCACTGAGGTCACTAGGCCCTAGGTCCGCCCCTCAGTTCCAGGTTGACACCTCTCTCCTCACCTCTACCTGTACCCTGTCCCACGCTCCCTGGTTCCAGCCACAGCATTGCCTGCAACAAACTGGTAGGCTGCTTTAAGTTGTGTTGGTTCAAACGCTTCCTCCTTTTCTGTTGTTGTTTCTGTTCCTTTTCATTATGTTTTGTTTTAAACCACAGTTTCGCTCGGAATCTTTACTGCCGCCCTCCATGACAGGTCTGCGCCTTGCTGGAAGGGAGCGGGCAGTATTCGTGTTATACCGCCCAGATTTCATTTGTTCAGAATGATCCATTAGCACAAACACCACCAACTTAACAATCAGTCACATTTTGGTTCCTTCAATCCCAGACTCAGATCCTTTCCATCCATGTATGGTTTTGTGATTCAGAGAGCCCAGGAATTTATAGGTTGCCTTGCAAATTTGTTTTCAGAATCATTCTTTTCCTCCATTCTTTCACTCGAGATTTTTCATTTCAAGTAACAGGTATCTTTTAAGTTTTGTTTTTTTTTTTTTAATTAGATGGGTGGCTTGAGACTGAGGAGGGGGAAATGTAGGTCTCTTCAAACTGAGGTTGGATTACACTTGCCTCTGGCATCAGCTGTTAGTGAAATACAGCTGACTGAATGAGGAGAAGTCCCCATCTAAATGAGTGACTCTAAATATTTCTCAGATTTGCTAACTCACCCAGGGTGGGCACATTCCCTTCAGCTGAGATCTCGTAAACAAGCAATGATGGCCTTAGAAATTGTCCAGCTCGATTGCTTCTGTCTCGGGCAAGTTAGGTTAGGAAGACACTCAGGCAAATAAATCAATAAATAAACCAGAAGCAAAGAGACCGAGGTAGTTGACATAGCAAAGAGATAACGAAGGTAATATAAGAAACAACTGCCAATGTCTTTTCCAGTGGGGTGGATTAAAACTCCTTTAAAGGCAAGCGTCTGTGTTGTTTTGAAATACAATGTCTGCAGATCAGAAAAGTTAGTTTGTTAGTATTATTAAAATACCCCAAACAAGGTATGCACACATGTATCTATTTTTCCTATTGATGCATACTCAGTTAATTTGAAAACTCAATTTGTAAAAAGCTCAGGTGAGGACGGTAAAGATGGGAGGCCTGTGCTTGCAGTATGTTTTTGAAAGGTGGATATGTTTAGTCTTCTGCAGATTCTGAAGTCCTAGTTCTAGTCAGAAAAGCTAGGAAATACAATGGTTTCTAGATTTTAATGTGATTTCCCCCTCCCTTTTCAGCTTGAAGAAGAATTCCAAAGAAAGGCCAACATATTCAGAGCTTATGGTAAGTAGTGTATACAACGTGAACATATCTAACGGGCAGGAAGGATAAGGCAAGAAGGACCTGAATGCGAACAAATCGCTTGTTGATTTGTTGAGGCATCACTGACAGGACTTGAACTCAGGAAGGAAGAGTTGAGGGCCTGTGTTCATACTGCTAGTGGTATTACTGCTGTTGAATCAGACCCTAATTCATAGCAGCCCTTTACTTTCTGGCACAAACCACTGCCAGCTCCATGATTAGCCAGCCAGCAGACAATTCTGATCATGGAGTTTTAGCTGCCTGATTTGGGGAAGTAGAATGACAGACCTTTCTTCCTAGTCTTAATCTGGAAGTTCTGCTGGATCTTGGTCAGCCTCTTAGCAACACAGAAGTCCCTACTTATAGCCAAGTGGTGGCTGCACCTGAGATGCACTGAATAAGGATTGAACTCAGATCTCCTGTGCCAAAAGCGAGCATGCTGCCACTGAACCACAAATGCAGTGTGTCCAGCAGTGGTGCGAGGTCCTTTAGTACAGTCCAGGATCAGTCACCACTCATAGCAGGCTGTTTTCTTTTTAAATCAGATCACTCTAGGATGTGATGAGGACGTCCAAACTCAAACTCATCACCTTCTCGTTTAAACTGACTCAGAGCTGATCCGCCAGGGGGTTTTCAGAAGCAATAAACCGCCCTGAGGTTGGCAGGATAACAAGTGCTTTATATGTGAAAATTTAAAAAATATTAAAAAATACTAAGCGTCCCAGAGCGCCAGCACAAAATGATGTGAGCCATGACTGAAGCCATTGCAATAAGGAGAGAAACTATTCATACACACTTTGTTGTATAGCACTAATCACAGTCTTCATATTGTCGCAGTCACTCTCCTGCTTCCTCCTTGCTTCTCTTAATTCCCTTCATCTTTCTACCCTGGCCCTTCCTGCCTTCTGAGCCTCCTCCCTGGGCAAGTGCTACCCTGCAGATCTTGAGTGATTGATTGTCCTATAGTGTGAATCCCTCCTTGGTCTTACAACTCGCCTTAAGGTCTGTCTAGTGTTTGGATGGAAGGTGGGTCATAGAGGTGAGTTCAGTGAAGAATGACTAAAAGCCACGTAGGTTCCCTCATTCCCTGCTAGTCCAGTACATTTTGCCTTTTTTATGATCTGTGTTCCACTCTCCCTTTTCTTCTAATCTGCTTTGTTTTTGGTGAGCGGCTGGGGGGAGAAAGCTTTGCTTTCCCTGTTTAGACAAAGCTTTATTCATTTGAAATACACTCCCTCACTGCTCACCATGCAACATTTGCACAATCCACGAAACCAGAGCCTTTGAGGCTATTCCACTCCCAGCAGCTCTATGGAACACAGCAGAGGACACATGGAAAGAACTTAGTCAAAGCTGACCCTCCCTGAGTTTCCTAGACTGTACACACAGGAGGAGACTGTCCATTTTTTCCTCCTTTGAAGCACATGGTGGATTTGAACCACAGGAGAGTTTTGACCGTTGGATCAGCGTCACAACTCTCTATGGATTCCACCGCCAGAAAGAACCCACTGTGCCACTTGCTCCTTATTTTAAAAAACAAGGATGGAAATAAAATCCTAGTTGTTGTTTTGTTTTTTTTTTTAAATAATTTTATTACTGTGTGTGTGTGTGTGTGTGTACCACCAAATCAGATCTGACTGGTACAGGAAGAAATTGTCCCTTCTTCTCTAGCAGAACATCTGGTGGATTCAAACCATCCACCTCTGGGATTGCAGTGCAGCTTCTTGCCACTAGGCCACCAGAGCTCCCTAGTTGTTGTTTTAAGACAACCTCTCTCAAAAGATGATAACTGCAATTCTAATTTAATCACAATTGGTTCTTTAGTACAGATGGCAAGAACCTAAACTCTGCAATTCTTTGCTAGATCCAAGACTGGGTTGAATGTGGGAGAAGCACGTTATATTTTGGGTGGGGAAGGAGAGTGTATGGGAATATAAAGTTTAGGCTTTACTAATTCATGTTAACCCTTCCCTAGATTTGTTTCAGTTAGTAGTTTTATCAGAGGAAGGAAGAGTTCTGTTTATGAAGAGCTTCAAGATTATAAGAGCAGACAAGAGTTAGTTTGTTATTGTTGTACTTTACTGTTGCTACAGTGTCTACATATGACACAATCTAACTGCCCCAGGTGTTCTCACAGCTGTATGCAATCTTTTTTTTTCTATAATTATATTTTATTAATTTTCATAAACATTTACAGAGATTTTGGGCTTCCACTCATTCATTG
>NW_006399798.1:12821082-12827492 GCF_000299155.1 Elephantulus edwardii | reverse complement strand
GTGGGTTTCAGGGTGAAGATCTTCTCTCACTACTCTAAAGGGCCCCTTTGGCAGTAGGAAACACATAGACTATTATGGAGATTGATTTTGGAATTTAGGTGTATGCAATCTTAATGGAGGCAGATTGAAAAATCTTTTCTCCTGTGGAGCCAGTGAAGCATGCCACCATTGGGGCTCCTTGTGGCTGGCTTGCTGGATGGAGCACGATTACTCAGCCCCCTTTAAATGCGTGCTCACCTCCCAACCCTGAGGGACCTCTGATCGTGTGGTCCATAGAAAGTAACGCGGCCACCCATTGACCAGATTATCTGCAGCCTTTAGAATCTACCAGTGGCTGCTTGAGAGAAAGGTGGACGATCTCCTAACATTATGACTTGTAACCTTGGTAACTAAGTGAAGGCTTGGCTGTGAGTTGGCATTGCCTCCGTGGCAATGGCGTTTGTCTGTTGCCAATCCACAAGCAGTGCTAAATCCTCAAGAGTAACTCAGGGCAGGTAATAAAAATAGGATTCCTGGTGTCTGTTCACAGATGGCACAGGGAGAGGACTCAGTTGTGGAAAAGAGTAGAGTTTGGAGAGGACAAGCCAGGAAGTTCAGAAGTTCATCAGGAGGGTGTGTGATTGTCAACAAGTCATACGGATTGTCAACCCTGTTGGTCAGTCAACCTTTGATTGAAGTCTGAACTCTTTCTAAGCTGGATGCCCTGAGAAGAGACAAGGCTTTCTCCTTGGACATCCACTGTCCTCTTTCAGAAGGCAGTCCTCAGAGGTCCTCAGCCCTTAAAACAAGCAACCATAAAAGATAATAAGGAGCACGTTTCTCCAGGAATAAGATGCTCTGGTGATGTAGTGCATTATGTGTTGGGTTGCTAGCCAAAAGGTCAGTGGTTCGAATCCACTAGTTGCTCTGCAAAAGAAAGATGGTCAGTCTTATCTAGCAAAGATTTACAGCCTTTGGAAACCTGATTAGAGGTTCACTGTGAGTTGTAACTGGCTCAGCAGAAGTGGGTCTTAAGAGCAAGGTTTGGGGGGAAGAGTAGACATGAGAATTTCCAGGAGATGGAAGAAGTGTGCTGTTACAACGTGAGGATTGTAATCAGTGTCAACAAAATAAAATATCAGTGCATGTTTGAATGAAAAAACTAAACTCCTCTGTAAACTTTCACTCAAATCACAATAAAATATTGGGGCCTGGGTGTGTATGTGTGTGAACCTTAGAGGTAGATATGGTTTAATGCTTAAGGTTCCTGTGCAGAGGAGTTCAGTTCCTGGCCCATGCATCTCCTATGCAGCCACTACCTGTTGGCCAGTGGAAGCTTACCTGTTTCAGTGATACTGAAGTTTCAGCTTCCTAACTCAGACAGACTAGGAAGAAAGGCCTGGCAATCTACTTGTAACTTATCAAAAGAATGGCTTAGGATTGGCCAGCATTTTATTCTATTGCGCATGAGGTCACCAGACATCAGAGAAAGGCTCATGGTGGCTCATTATAACTAGCATCTGTTGTTGTTGTGTCTTTGAGTCAGAACTGACCCATAGCTGACCCTCCAGCAGGTTTTCAGAGGCTGTAAATCACACAGGAGGAGATTACTTGTCCTTCTCCTGCGGAGAAACTGGTAGATTTGAACCAGGTGTCTTTGGGATTGCAGTAGAGCTTCTTATCACTACACCACCAGACCTTCTAGCACTTGTTTTATTTGACAAAGACCCACAGTTAGAAAAGAGAAGTAAGCAAAATTTTAGCTTAATACATGTTTGGATTTAATATTTCCACCCTGATCTTTTTTTTTTTTTTAAATAACCAGTAGAGGCCGGGGAATGATGATACACACTTGGACCTTGTTAAGATTCATTTCACATCAAACACGAGCACATAGGCATAGAGTGATTTCTTTTTTAAGGAAAGGAAATAATTTTATTTATTATATCAAGAGAACAATTTTTACTGGCTGTTCTTCATTTGTTTTTTTAAAAATTTATTATTAATTTTAGTCAAAATTTACAGAGACTTTGGATTTCCATTCATTCATTGTTGCACATAGAGTGATTTCTGTTGGATCATGTGGACGCTGTCATTTCACTTTAGGAGTGTGGATGGTGCAGTCAGCTTTTGGCTGGACTACGAACTTCAGGATTCTTTGGATCCATCCATAGCCTTGAGCTCTGAGGAAGAAAGACCTAGAAAATGGCTTTGATGAATGTTATAGTGAAGAAAACTCAAAAGGGCAGGTCTATTCTGTTATATATGGTACCACTGTGCATCAGACTTGATTGAAGCTGGGAAAAACCCCCCCAGTCCTGTTTTAACTCTGCCTGCTTTTATCATTAGGGAACTCTGATGGTGTCATTCCTAGATAGCTAACACAAGGAGCAAGCATTTATGGTGGTTCAAATCCAAGTCTTTCTGGTAGTTAGAATTTCCTAGCGACTCTTCGGGATGTGAAATTTACAGCCTCAGAAACCTGCTGGCGGGGTGGCTGTGAGTCGATTCTGACTTGATGACAGGGTTTGCGGTTTTGTCATTAAGATAAAAGGATCAATATTTCTAAAAGTTTTTGGCTATTTAAAATGCAGAGTCTTTCCCCTGCCCCTTTCCCTTCCAAGTGGCCTTTTATCTGAAAGTTCATTGAAATGATATTGAAGAAAAGATGCTGAATTCCAGCTTTAATATACATGGACAGCATGGTCACATCTGCTAAATCTGTATGTTGAAACCTACCTTTCTAGAATATTCTAGCACTATGGTGTTCCATGGCTGACATATTAATGTTGTAAGATTGTGCGGCTTCTAGACTTTAGACATTAGACTTTGTGGTACTGGGAGTGGACCTGAGTTTCAAACCATAACTGCTCCTTGCTTTCCTGTGCAATTGAGGTTTTAAAATGGAAAATTTGAGTCCAGCCTCCCTGACTTTAGCATTGGGAAAACAGATGCTGACAGGCTATTGTTTATGTTAGGCGTTGGTAAGGAGGCAGGGAGAGGGGGGGGAAAATCCCTTTTCCAGGTGAAAGACGTTTATTTACATTTTACAGAAATTCCGAAGATTTTTCTTCTTTACTTGGGTTTTACATCCTTTAAGCAAATGTCATTAGCCTACCTTCTCACATTTGTACCAGGAGACAAGACTCAGTAGATTCGTTCTTCTAGAATCTTCTAGAGCAACATTTCTTGATTTCAATCAAAGGTCAGATAGTATCAATTTTACAGTGACAGCCACTTCAACTCTGCTTTTTTATTTTTTTTTAAAGAAAAAAATTGTGATGTTAGTGAAAGTTTATGGAGCAGATTGGGTTTTCATCTGACCATTCCTGCTTTATAACATTAATTACAATACACACAATGCCATCGTATTCTTCTCATGATTCTCCCTCCCATTAATCTCTCTCTTCCTGCATTTTGGGCTTTATCTTGGGGTCAAATGTTTTTCTTTTGACCTTGAATTGTTGGTTATGCAAAGGAGGGAGTCCACCTAGTGCTGTTGTTCCCTCTACTGTTTGGTTGATGTTTGAGCATTGGGGATGAATTTTCTTCCAGTTTTGAAGGGTAACCAAGAACCATTTATAAACATATAGACATGTGTAATTGGTCCAATAAAACTATATTTAAAAATTTGATTGTGGGCTCCATATGGCCTCAAGGTCCTGTTTTGCTGACTTCTGCTCTAGATAATGATGCTCTAGTGATGCTGTGGTTAAGGCAGTTGACGGATAACCAAAAGATTCAAACCAAAAGGTTCAAACCTTCAGCCGTGCTTTGGGCGAGGGTTGAGGCAGTCCGCTTCCACAAAGATGTACAGCCCTAAACCCTCTACGGAACAGTTGTGCTCGACCCTTCAGGGTTGCTGTGATTTATGAATGACTCAGTGGCAGTGGGCGTGGGATCCTAGGTGTTGGAGACATAGTGGTACATTGGCTAAAGTGTTCTCAGTTGCTAACCGGAAAGTCTGTGGTTTGAACCCACCAATTTGTTTTGAGAAGAAAGAAGTGACAGATTGCTCCTGCAAAGATTTCAGCCTCAGAATTCCCAGGGGCAGTTCTGCTCTGTGGCATGGGGTCAGTGCCATTCGGGCTAGACCTTTGGGCTGTGAGTTAGATTTGCTTTCTGTCCCAGATTCTATATGTGCCAATTCCTCTTGAGGCAGCTCTGACTTCATGGTGATTTTATGTGTACCAGAGAGTTTCAGTGGCTAATTTCCCTGAATTTGATCATCAACCCTTTCTTCCAACATACCTCTAGTTGGAGTTGAATTTCCATCTTTTCAATTAACATCCAAGTGTGTTAACTCCTTTCCCTGGTGATTCATTTACTTTCCGAGGATTATGTTCTCCAGATAGCCTGAGAAACCATTGAGTGAATATTACACAAGGATGCTGAAAGCCTGTTGTGCACGGAAAGGCGAAGACAGCTGATGGTTGGCTCTACCCCTCTGTTCCTGGCAGACAGGCAGTTTCATATTTTCTCCAGACACAATGAAAAAGCAGACACACCCTCAGTTACCATTGGGTCATTTCTGACTGCCTATAGTCTCCCATGTCCCAGAGTGGAACAGTGCGCAATGGGGTTTTCAGAGTTTGATTTTGCAGAAGTAGGTGACCAGACTTTTCCTTCGAGTCACCACTGGCTAGACTGAAACTATCACTACCAGTTGGGTAGCAGCAAAAGTCCATTATTACCATTTGCACTACTCTGGGACTCAGCCTAGGCAGTTGGGCAGTACTGCTAACCCAAGGAGCACCTCTCTGATAGTTGAAGTTCACTAGCGGGAGTAGCTCTGTGGGAGAAAGACCAGCACTCTCCTTCCATGTGACTTACAGCCTCAGAAACCCAACGGAGGGTCAGCTGGGAGTCACTTCCCGTTCACCATCAGTGAGCTTGGATTCTGGGAGGTATATTTGATGCTCAACAGTGAACCTACCAAATAAGAGTCACTCCTTCTTGTACTTGGATCCTCTTTTGAAAATCTTAGCCTGGGACCACGGGACTCTCCCGGAGTTTCCTGGTCGCTGTCCTTGCTATTCTTGGTGCATTACGTCTCCAAGGGACTGAGATCCCTCCCCGTCTTTTACAGCCTCAAAACCCACAAGAGGAGGCGAGTCACACTTTCCATGTTGACAGGCCTGTCTGCTCGCCCCTCCCCACCCTGGCTCATGCAGCATTTTCCCAGCATGGGAATAAACTGAAAAATGCTTGTGGATTTTTAAAAATTTTTTTAAATAGAGACATCCGGTTGGGCTATCAGCTTTATCCTCAGGCTTAGGCGGTTTGCCCTGAGCTTCTAGCCTTCCACAGAGACAAGGTGGGCCTGGCGGCCAGTGGAAGCCGTCACCACATCTGAGGCTTAGAGTGGCCTGTTTTGATAGCAAAAAGCTTTTAAGCACATTAAAAGATCTCTAAATGTCAAGAGGATGTGGGGAAGCTAATAATCAGGATGAGAAAAGTGCTTGGTAAGCGTGCTATGGGAATGGCGAAGTCTTCAAAATAACGTTGGTGTTTAGTGGTCCAGGGATACCAGGAGACGCGACCCCCACCCAGAGCTGCTGTTAGTGCCACGGGTGTCAGGTTCCTCGCCAGCGCCCACTCCATGTCCTCGGAAAGGCAGAGGCAGGAAAGCGACCTCCGGTCCACTCCCTGAGTCACCATACTTTCCCCTGGCCGCCCACCTTCTCGGGGGGCTTGTTTTCTTTGCTTCTTTTTTATGCCTATTGTTTCCTTCCCCGGATGGGCGCCCCGCTTCCATGCTCTGACTCACTCAGCCCTCAGCCAGGCCATCAGGTTTGGAGCAAATATAACTAGAAAACCTTTGGCTAGACAGCATGAAGGTTGGAAACAAAACCTCCACAAGTCAAAGGCAGCAGAGTGAGTCAGCCACACATCCCCATGCAAAAAAAAAAAAAAAAGGCTCATTTTTAGCTGCTTCATGGGTGTTGAAAATAACACCACTGGAGAATGGTGGAAGTGGGCATGCGTCTGGTGGGTAGAAGGTGGGTGGTTCAAGGCTGCACCTGGAGGGATGGCCTTCCTTCCCGGGTTGTTTTTGGCTGCTGCTGTGTCCACTGTGGGGATTGTGGAGCACGAGCTCATGGATCTCTTTCTGAGGAGCCCTGGTGGTACAGGGGTTAAGTACTCATCTTCCAACCAAAAGGTGAATGGTTCAAACTCACCAGCCACTCCATGAGAAAAAGATGGGGCCGTCTGCTATTATAAATATTAAGTCTTAAAAGATATATATGTATATAAATAGGGAGCTCTGGTGGCCTAGTGGCAAGAAGCTGCACTGCAATCCCAGAGGTACGTGGTTCAAATCCACCAGACGCTCTGCTGGAGAAGGAGGGGCAATCTCCTGCTGTACCAGTCAGATCTGATTTGACGGTACACACATACACAAAATAATAATAATAAAAAATTTATTT
>NW_006399798.1:12815869-12820842 GCF_000299155.1 Elephantulus edwardii | reverse complement strand
ACACACACACACACACGTATATAAATAAACAGTCTAGGAAGCACTTTGGGTTGGTTGTACTCTGTCTGGTAAGGTCACTGCGACTCCAGATGGGCTTGATCCCAGTGGATTTGGTTCATGTTTCTAATTAGAAGTGTGAGGTTCTACGGTGACCGTCAGTCCTCACTGCAACCAGACTGAGCCATGTAGGGGCAGCTTGCTCTGATGTAGAGACAATGGCTTTGTTTGTTTTTGAGTGGTTTAAAAAGAATTCTTTTGCATTTTGTTTTATCTTCTAGTTCTTGCCACAAAATGCTGGATTTTGATTTTTCTTTCTTGATTTTTTTTTGAGAAGAGGGTCTTCAGAAATACCTTTGACAAAGTATTTCCTAATTGTAAGTGTACAACTCAAGGGACTTAGTAACATCTGCCATTTGTGTAACTGTCTATATATACTGCCTGGTCCTAAAGGTTTTCATCAGTGCGAAGGGCAGCTCTGTACACTTCAGCGATAACTCCCCACCACCTTCCTAATAGATGCAATTCCACTTTTGTCTCCATGCATTTGCCTAATCTGGATAGTTCACTTAAGGGAAAAGGTATACTATATCAGACTGGATTATTATTATTTTTTTAAACCCCATTTTCCTTTCTGTCAACCTTTACTATCTGAATTGATTTTTCTCCACCTGTCCATAGAACTAAGGAACCCTGGTGGCACAGTGAGTTACATTTCTAACCAGAACAGATCTATAGAAAGGAAGGAACATGGGCAGTCTCCTCCCATCAGGGTGGACAGCCTTGGAAATCTGATGAGAGCTCACTAGGAATGGACTAGGTTGTTGCTCTTTTTTGCTTTTGTTTTGTTGGGTTTTCTGTGGTGATGTGGTGTGTTCCACGTCACGCTGCTAACTGACAGCTCTGTAGCTTGACCCCACCAGTGGCATAGACTAATCTCTTCCCATCAAGGTTTACAGCCTCAGACATTTGCATGAAGGTTGCTATGAGTCAGAACTGACTCGATGGCAGTGGATTTTTATTTGGTACATAGAATTCAATAGTCTGCATTATTTTCTAAGTGGATCAGTTCTTTCTCAGGAGATATCTAAGGATAACTCATGGTTATTGATGTCACTTAGAAAATGGCTTTGTTCAACAGACACATGAAGAAATGTTCCAAATCACCAGCAGTAAAAAGAGATGCAGATCAAAACCACCATGAGATACCATCTCATCCTAGTAGCATTGGTAAAGTTTAACAGGACAGCAAGTAATAAATGTTGGAAGAGATATGAGCTCTTATACATTGTTGGTGGGATTGTAGAGTGGTACAACCCCTCTGGAAGGCTGTTTGCGCTTCCCCACAAAGCTCAACATAGAAGTTCCACATGATCCAGCTATTTCACTGCTTGGAATACACCCTGAGAAAATGAGAGCTGAGGCACAAACGTAGACTGGTCCACCAGTGTTCATAACAGTGTTACTCACCATCCCAAGAACATGGAAACAGCCAAATGTCCAACCACAGTTGAATGGATTGAGAAAATTTTAGTACATTCACATGATGGACTACTATGCAGCATGCAGGAGCAATGATTTTGAAAATGACTTCATAACTTGAGAGAGACTGGAGAGCATTATGCTAAGTGAATAACTCAGTCTCATAAGGACATATATTGCATAAAACCATTACTGTAGAAATAGATAACTAGAAAATGGGTATAAGGATTCAAGGGAGGAGGGTAAGAGCAGAGGGTGAGGATGGGCAGAGGGTAATCATAGGGTCTTGCAGTTTGATGGGTAGAGAGATAGGGGGTGGGTAAAGGAAACAGGAAAGATCCAGTGTCAAAACAATGTATGCAAACTTTGTATACAAAGTTTTATAGCAAACTAGTATAAAGTACAAAGTTTACTTAAAAAATGACTATGGGATCACCCCCCTCCCCCCAAAAAAGATAGAAAAGGGCCTTGTTAATGGTTTCAATCCAAGCCAAATCTCTGAGGGTAAGAGTAGGCTCTGTTTTGTACATTTACTATTTTACAAAATTGGTTTTGCATTCCTAATAGTTTCCTGTCTTTAATGTGCAGACATCTCTGGAATTTTTAATTCTTTTTCTACTATCTCTGTCTAAAATAAATTTTTTTTTATTGTGTGTGTGTGTGTGCGTGGGGGGGAAGAGTTATTTGCAGATTGGGGATTTGCTAATTCTTATATTTACCTGAGATGAGATTTACACATAGCAGTCAACTTGATGACACCGAACAACAATGACAACAATAGTTCATCTGTTGCCACTTATCCCCTAAAGGAATAGATGGTCTATAGTGTCTAATGTTGGGTTCTCTCAAGGTGGTTCTGACCCATAGTAATCTATTACATACAATAGAATAGATCCCTGTCAAGTCCTGCCTCTTCAGTGATTGTTGCTATATTTGGATTTTTGGTTGACATTCAATATTCTTCACCACCACTACCATAATTCAGATACATCAAACCTTCTTTGGCCTGACTTATTTAGCATCTAGATTTTGCGTGTATACGAGGTTCTTGGAAATGTCATGGCTGGAGTCAAGTGTACCTTAGTCCTTAAAGCAATGCAGTGGAAACATACTGAAATCCAAATAGAAGTGACAGCTAAGTAATATCTTTCAAACATTTCCCTGACTAGACATGCCCTCGATACAGGAAAGGATAGGAAGAAACTGGCTTCAACCAAATCATAAAACCAGTGGCCATAAGGCTGACTGTGATACATGGTGACCCCACGTATGTCCGAGTAGAACTGGGGTTGTTAGTTTTCAGTGGCTGATTTTTAAAAGTAGAACACCCGGCCTTTTTATTTGAGGTGCCTCTGGGTGGCCATGAATTTCCAACCTTTTATCTTAACCATTTGTACCACCTTGAACCTGATGAATGTACTTAATGCATTTACCACAGAAATCTGTTTATTTGCTCAACTCATGTATTGTCAGTAACAAGTACTAATAACATATCCCCCCACCCCCCTTTTCTTTTCCAGCAACATCCTTTTTTCACTCAACATGAATCCAAAGCAACAGATGTGGCATCTTTTGTAAAACAGATTCTTGGAGACTAAAATCAATGGACTCAATCCTGTGGATTGGTGGGTTTACGGGGTGAAGTGAGTTCACAACGTCGCCAATGGAAACTCATTCTTGAGATAATTTAACCCTGCCACTCAGAAGGTTTCTCCCAATTTACCCTTCTTCCTTGAGGGGGCCTTGGAATCTATAGCATAGAATGAACTGTCTAGAAGGATGAAATATGATAAAAGCTTAGGACTTTTTAAAAAGTGATTAAATATTTAATGATGTGTCATGTGAGTCCTTAAGCTTCTCAGACTTCTCTTGTTCTTTGCAAAATGAATGCATTGGCCCTGGTCAAAAAACAAACAAACAAAGGTGCTACAGTAGTGAAGACCTTGTAAGTAGATGTGTAGTTTTGTCCCACTTACATGGTTTATGTTTCAGCACTTGGTTGTAAAGATTCCATTTTATGCAAGCAGGAAAGGACAAAAGGCAAGGTTGGGTTGGCAATGTCGATAAAGCCTTTGCATTTTCAAGTTCAATCACGTCCGAGGTCCAGGAGGAGTGATTTAATATGCAGTGTTAAAGAGTATAATTACAATTACCCATAGGAATTCTTCTCGTGAAATGTCTGGTCTGCTTTTGTGGCCACTGCCACCTCCCCAAACCCTTACCAGTCTCGAGTCACCACTTACTTATTTGATGGGAAGTGGTCATGTACCACTCTCTTCCCATCTTTCACACGGTGGAAATCACTTCTATCCCAGCTTAGAGAGCCACCCATTGAGTTCTCTTGGCATTCATGGTATAGTTTACCAGTTGTGATTTGTGGCGTGGTGTTACACCTATCTATCCATCTACCTTTGTGTACATGACGCATGTCCAGTCCTGCCACGTGGCTCCGTGAACATCTACATTTGGTAAGGAGGACACGTGCCAATGTCTTGAGGGGAAATAGCACATTAAATCGTGCAGATATGTGGTGCCTTTTCCCTGCTCCTTCCTCTCCCCTGATGTAAGCTTCAAGAATCGCCTTTGTGGCTACTGTGCTGTGTCTGCTTTCTTTTGCTTTCTTAGTAAATGATGGAGCCTTACTACAAGTGGAGGAGAATAAAAGTCAGTTAGTCCTTTATTGGGAAGAAAGAGAAGACAGTGTCAACAAGTTGCGTTGATTTCTAGGTGTAGATTCCAAATTTCCACACCTGAGGTCAAGATGTACAGTCATGAGATCCACACAGGAGATCAACTCTGGTGTGAATTCCTAACAGGCTCCTTTTGTCTAAAAGTTCTTGCTGATGACTAGATACACACCTTCTCCAGTTTGAGGCTGCAGGTTCTCCAGGATCAAGGGGGAAAATATGACCTCCAAAGTCAAGGAAGACCACTGGGAAAATTAAAAAAGAATCCATTATCACTTTGTTCTTCCCAACCCAAAGAGATCCTCAGTGGAGGGAGAATATGGGTCTGTGGGAATAATCGGGACCCATTGGTTTCTTGGATGGGTGCTGTGGTGGCTTAGTCCGTAGGAAGCTGTGCAGCTCACCCAAAGGTGGTTCTTCTCTGGTGATTCCAGTCTACCAGCAGCTCCATAGGAGAAGGATGGGCACTCGCCTCCAGTCCAGTCTCCTACCTTAGAAAACCCTTTGGAAATTCAGCTCTGACTTGATGGCAATGAATTTGTTTTGTGTTTATTACTTTTGGACATGGTATTTATATGTCTATTCCTGGTGTACAGAGACAGGGGATTTTGATTTTAAAAAGAATAACAGCAAAATCCTCCTTGTTTCTTTCTTTGCCTGAGATTTACAAATATGGAAGAGATCGTTTCCCTGACATCTCCTCTCTCCCTCTCTTCTCTTCTCTTCTCTTCTCTTCTCTTCTCTTCTCTTCTCTTCTCTTCTCTTCTCTTCTCTTCTCTTCTCTTCTCTTCTCTTCTCTTCTCTTCT
>NW_006399798.1:12741534-12815754 GCF_000299155.1 Elephantulus edwardii | reverse complement strand
CTCTCTCCCCTTCTCCTCTCTCTTTCTCCTCTCTCTCCCTCCCCTCTTTCTCCTCTCTCTCTCTCCTTTTAGATTTTCAAGTCAGTCATGTTTTTATCTCTGACTGCACTGCTCCTTTTTGCTTTTGACTGTAGCTTGTTGTGATTGCCTAGTGTGAGTGTGGCCCTGCTGTCCATTTCTTCATATTCCCTTCCAAGAGTCCAGCTTGATTCAATACCAGCTTCACCTGCTCTGGAGCTGCTGTTGTCATCATTGTCCAGTGAGGAGAGGGTGTTGTTGGCTCAGCGTGTATGACCATTCACTTTGCCACCTACCTTTCTGAATCGGAAAGTATTTCCTCTTGAGACTGTCTGGGGGTGAGGAACCATAATGATCTTCTTTGCTCTCTTTACCCAGCTGATCAGGACGGAAGGTTAGTTGTAGCTGAATGTACGGAACTGGTTCTGAGTCACAGAGACCCTGTGCACAACAGGAAGAAGCACTACTCAGCCCCGCTGCATCTTCACAATTGCTGCTACGAGCCCGTTATAGCAGCCACTCAGTGTGTGAGTTCATCTCAATGAGGGGCTTTTCTGGTGACCTGCTACTTCAAGCATGATGTCCTTCTTCAGGGACCGGGGGCATCTCATTACTACTTTGGTAAAATACAGAGAGCCAAATCACTGCTCTCATCTGGCTCCAATCAGTCTTTCCTATCAGCCAGTGTGTTTGGAACGATTCTCAAGAAAGTGTGGGTTTCTCATGTGGCTGTCTTTCCACTCTGTGAGCCTAGAGCCTGAACTTACATAAAAGGAATGCACAGAGAAGGGTGGAGAGAGAGTTAGCCTGTAGTCCTCACTCCCAAAGCACTTGGAAATAATCTCAAAGCTTATGAATGTTGTCATTGCTAAGGCCCTAGACCCCAAAGATCTGAGTTTAATTGGACCAAGGTGGGGACAGGGCACTGGCAGGTTTTTATAAGTACTTCTTTTAATTCTGATGTGTGGAACACTGGTCTAGAACTTTTTAAAAAAGAGAATAAACAAAACTACTTTCTCTTGAGTATATGTAGAGAAGACGCTAGACTATAGATAGTACCAAGACCTCGCGCATCTCCTATCTTCATGAGTGTGGGCACATTTTGCCACTATGGGGGAAAAGTATGTCCCTGAGATGCTATTTTGAAATATGGACTGTCTTTTGGCCATAGAAATGACCTCTATATGGTAATTAGGTATCTCACATACATACTAAGGTAAATTGGCTTGGCCACCTTATGAGTCTAAATTTTACACCATAATTTCTCTGGAGAATTACGTTGTAAGTTCTGAGCAACAGCCTTGAAGTACATATCTAAGATCCACAAACTAGATTTAATTTGAGAATCTCTTGACTATATTGGTAGATTTGTATATATTCTTGATATATAAAAGTGTCCATATCAGATGATGCTCAAATATTTAATGACCCTTAGTGGGTGTTGTTAGGCACCCTTCAATCAGATTTGACTCCTAGTGACTCTGTTTACAACAGAACGAAACTCTGTGGAGTGTTGTTCCACCTTCAGAATTTATCTGCCTCAGCCTGTTGATGCAGCTGTTCCCAGTCCATTTCGTTGAGGGTCCTCCTCTTTCCCGCCGACGTTCTACTTTCCCAAACATGATGCCCTCCTCCAGGGACAGAGCCTTCCTGATAACATGTCCAGAGAAGAGGAAAGGAAGCATCTCCATGCTTGCATCTAAGGAGCTTCTGACTGCGAGTATTCCAGGACAGACGTACTCCTTCCAAGCTAGAAAGATGCCTTCTTCTCATCATCCTCATTTCTAAGGAATATTCAAGATCTACTTCTTCTGAAAGATTTGTCTATTCTTCTGGAAGTCCATGGTCTATTCAATATTTTTTTGCCAACACCATGGCTCAAATGCATCAGAATTCTTCTTTCTTATTCATTCTCCAACTTTCATATATATATGCATATTCATACAAATACATATATCAATATCTATGTATTTGCTGTTGTGTATCATTATATCAGAACCAACTCATAGTGGACTCTTCAGTGGGTTTTCAGAGGCAGTAAATTTCACAGGAGGAGCGTTCCCATCTTTCTCCCACAGACAGAGCAGCTGATGGATTCGAACGACATACCTGTGCACTGGTCAGATGCATCTTAGTCCTCAAAATTATGTATTTGCTTTAGAACACTTCAAGTCCTTGGATCATGATTGCTTAATGCAAGAAATCATCTTATTTCTTGACTGCCACTTCCACGAACAGTGATTATAGATCCACGTAGAATAAAACTGTTGACAAGGTCAGTCTTTCTCTGTTGACCATGAGGTTCATTTTGAGGCTTAAAGGAGGAGTAAAGGGTATATAAGAAATCTTTTTAAAAGAAACATTTATTATCCATCAATCTTATTTCCACTTTTTTTAAAAGTGACGAGACAGTTTAAGATGATTTGGTGGTGATTTCAACCTATTCTGCTGCCTAAGGAGTGGGGTCTGCAGAGTGGTGGTCTTTTGGTTGTAGGCTGAGCACTCAAGTCTTCAAGGGGAACTTCTGAACAGACAGAAGGCACCTGCATGCCTTTAGACCAGTCCGTGGCCTTAAACTGAGCAACAGTTCTGCACCAGGAGCCATCCATTCTCTGTTGTGATCCTTCTCAGAGTGGTGGACAGTATTAGATAGGTACCATCTCGTTCTTCTGGCCTCAGGGTTAGGGAAGCTGAGCTTTGCATGGTCCATTAATTGTTTGGAATGATTGTTTGTTTGCATCTTCACATGGTCTTCACTGCTCTTTGCATGAGACAAGAGCAGTGGTTACATCTTAGATGGCTACTCAGAAGCTTCTCAGATCCCAACCACTACTCAAAATAGGATGCAGAAGCTTGTCTTTGTGAACTGTTATGCCGTTGAACTTGATGTCTCCTGACCCTATAGTTCTGAGTTCCCAGTTCTAGAAACTCTTCTTTTCTTTGAGGTCATGGATAAGACATTTTAAAAAAAATTATTAATTTTAATGAACATTTACAGAGGTTTTGGATTTCTATTCATTCATTGCTGCACTTTTCTCCCTGCCTACCTCTCCCCTCCAGTTTACTCTTCTCTTTGAAAAGTAAAAGAAAAATTCCTTCATTGGTATATAATCCCCCTCTCCGTGAGGACACTCCACTGTGCAACCTTCATTCTGGACTCTTGTCATAACCATAATACTCTATCGTATATCACTTTTAAACTGTTCTCTCCCTCATCTATTTCAATGCAGTATACATAATTTATCCAGTTTTTCTCAGTCTTACCCTAACCCAGATGTCACACAATGGAATGTTATGCTGCATTGAAAAACAAGAAACTCATGCAATATTATTCAAAATGGGTGACCCTGAAGGACATTATTCTGAGTGAAATATCTCAGTCACAAAAAGACAAATATTGCATAGTCCCACTGTTGTAGAATGGGATAAGACAATTTTATAACTTGGTCCCTGTGTGCTCTGCTTCATTCATAGATATATTTGCAGCACATATGAATCCATATGTCTAACTTATACATGATCATAGTTGCATTTGCCTTCCCAATCCTGTTCAGCTTGAGTGCTATCCCTGCACCTACTGGAATATTATCGCTATTACTGTTACTGGATTGTGTATGTAGTTGTATTTGCTTTTGTTGTTTTAACTCTCAGCTTCCCCCATTGTTTTCCTTTTGTTGGGCTAATCTCACCCTTATTGTATACTGCTCCTTGCTTCACCAAGTTGATGTCTGTCAGTCTTCTGGTGAGCGATTTACCTCCCTGCCCTCTCCATCCCTTGTAACCTTAAAAGAATGTTTCTTTCTGTCCGTAAACCTTTTCTTGACTTTTTATGACTGTGTTCCTGTAGAATATGTTCTAATTTGTGACTTCCTCATTTCCTTCAGCTGAATGTTCTCCAGGATCATTTATGTGATAAGGGGTTTTGCTGATTCACTGTAATTTTTTGTTTTGTTTGAGTGGCCTGTTGGGAATTGGGCTGCCGACCTCTAAGGCAGGCAGTTGGAATCCACCAGCCTCTCTGAGGGAGAAAGATCAGCCACTTCCTCCGGGGTGACTTCTGGAGGATCTGCTGTGAGCAGTCTCCACGGTGATGATTTGGGTTTAAGTTGTTTGTTTTGAACCATGTTCCCCTTCTCGCTTTTCTTTTAATTGGTTAATTTATTTTTATTTATTTTTTTAGGAACAAAGATTTTTATTGTGATTTAAAGGAAGATTTGTTGTTGTTGCTGTTGTTGTTGTTATGTGCCATCGAGTCGTTTGCAACTCATAGCGACCCTATGTACAACAGCCCTAAACCCTGCTCTATCCTGTGCCAATCACATTGCCTCTGGCACACCCATCCCGATTATCCCAGTCACTGAATCAATCCACCTCATAGAGGGTCTTCCCCTCCTGCGCTGTCCCTCCACTCTACCCAGCATGATGTCCCTCTCCAAGGACCTGTCTCTCCTTACAACATGTCCAAAGTATGTCAGACAAAGCAAAGCAAATAAATTTTTCATGCAACCATTCATGCACATTTTGCTCAATGCCATTAATTTCAGCCCCACATTGCAATTGCACTTTCTCCTCTTCTTCCACATAATTCTGATTTCTGTTAATCCTTCTATACTTCTCCGTGTTTTTCATGTCTTTCATGATATTGTGCTCATCATTCTTGATTTAATACTGCCTTTCCCTTTACTCATTCTTTCATGTTGCCTAGTTTCATTGTGTGTTTATACCATAATGTGTCCACTTGTTTTCTGTTATGTCTGTTATTGGGTAGTTAGGTGGTTTGAATCTTTTTTTTTTTGCAGTTGTGAATAGCGCTGTGACTATATATATATGTGTGTGTGTGTGTGTATATATATATATATATATAATTTCATAGCTCTTATTCCTTTAAGATCTATATCTAGAGGTGGGATTGCAAAATCATACACTATTTCCCTGCTGCTTCCAACTTTCAAAGGAAGCACCATATGAATTTCCAAAGTGGTTGCACCATTTTATAAATCCACCAGCAGTGACTAAATCTCTCCACACACACACTCTTGCCAGCTTTTGTTCTTTTCTTTTCTTTATTCTATATCTTTCTGCCAATACTGAGTCTTTAATTTCCTGTTATCTACTCTATTTAAAAGCCAGTTTCATAATCTCATCTCACACCTGTTTTGATCTTCCCTTTAGTTCCTGATCTTATGCTTTTTTTTTCCACGTATGATCGCCTTCATGTCCTTTCCCAGGACATTTAATCTTTGGTCATTAGTGTTCAGTGCATGGAATCTGTTGTTGCGATGTGCTCTAAGTTCAGGGGAGGTCACTAAGTCAAGCCATCGTTTACTAAGTCTTAGTGAACTTGTCTTAGTTTTCTTTAGCTTCGATTTTCACTTGCATCTGAGCAGTTGATGGTCTGTAATCTGGCCTGTCTTTGAGCTGACTGGTGAATTTCACTTTCCCCATTATCTCTTTCTACAGGGGTAGTTAATTTTATTCCTGTGTATCAATCTGGCAAGTTCTTTTCTGTGTTGTTGAAACACATTTTTGTGATGAATTAATTTTTAAAATTCTTCTATGTGATCTCCTGTGTTATTTCTATGACCACAGTATATTTCCCAGTTACAGATTTTTCTTCATCTATAATCCAACCGTGAAAAATTATCAATGTGACTCAATTACATGTTCGATTAATTTCATACTGCGTAAGCTGGTAAAAGAGTCAATTTCTTCATCTTTGAGATTTGTGGTTGCTGTATAAATTTGAATGATAATCACATTCACTTATATTTCTTGTAGATAGATGGATATTAGTTTATCATTCATAACATTATACTTCTGTTAGTATGAAACCCCTGAATATTATCCAGGTCTGTATCTATGAATATATTACAAAGTATATTGCTACAGAAGAAATAATGTTCTTTTTCTAAATGACTTTGATTTGTTATCATATTATAAATTATCTTTATATTTCAAAAATTAGCTATCTCTATATTGTTGATTTAGGAACTATGCCAAGACATAATGTATTTGACAATCCCTAGAAATCATAGTTTGCGCCCTTACAGTTGTTGTTTTTGTTATGTGCCGTTGAGTCACCTGTGACTCACAGTGACCCTATGCACAGCAGCTCTGAACCCTTCCCTGTCCTGAGCCAGTCTCACTGATTCCAACACACCTACCCTCATTGCCCCAATTACTGTATCAATCCATCTCATTTGGGATCTTAAAGTTGAGTCTTTATAGAATATCTTATCATGGGATTTAGTGATAATTTCAAATGAATATTTACCCCTAAAAAGTGTGCATGTGTGTTTAAAAAAAGTCCATGTACGGTCTCCCAAAATGGAGACTTTAAAGAAGAATGCAATTAGTTAAATATATTTTTTGGAGAAACAAACCTCAACTCCTTATTTCAGATGCCACAGATTTCATACATAACATTGTTCTGGAAGGTGTGAGTAAAACCTTGGTATGGAGCAACAGTCAGTGATTGTAAACCCTGTTTCATTTATACTGAAAAGCTCAGGACCAGTTGGTTCCATAAGCAGTGGAAGAAAGGAAGACCCTCAATGAGGTGAACGGACACGGCCACTGCCGCAAAGGGCTTAAGTACACTAAAGATTGTGAGACTGGCAAAGGATCAGGCAAGGTTTCATGCTGTTGTTGGCTCTTGAATGAGTCACAACTGACTCAACAGTGGCTAACAACAACAATATCATGGTTTAGTCATTCTGAAATGGAAATGAGTAGGTGTAGGTATAGCTCAAAATTGTTTCTATTTAGAGGTTCTCTCACATCCTCCTAACAGAAAGTTTGCAGATGCTAGAGATGCCGAAACTTTGTGCTCATAGCGTCATTAGTTGTCTATGTGATTTATTTTTATGATGCCCTTAGGTCAAAAGAAATACTTTTAAAATTAAATTTATTAAGTAAATAGGTCCAAACCAGATAATACAGTGAAACTGTCTAAGAGCCATAACAAAATGGGACTGTCTTGTTTTTCTAGGTCTTGAAAATGTTCCACCGTTGACACAGTACACCCTTACCATTTTTCTGTTGGTACCTATTGGTGGAAAATACTTGTGTTTTCCTTCTCTGATAAGTTTCTGCCTTACACAGGCTGAGCTTTCATAGACTTTCTGCAGTAGTGATTTGTATGATGCCCAAATGTGTCACTTTGGAATGACAGTTGCCTCAGTATATGCTCTGGAACACATGCGTTGACGTTAAACTATCCCTGCTTAAAGCTCATGATTCTCAAAGTGGAATACATGTTCATTCAATCCTATATTGATTTACTATGTGTTGTCATCTGCCTGTTTAGCTTGTAATTGAGTTCCTTAGTGCTCCCTGGAGGCAAAGCTGATGAAGCTTCATCTGTCATACTTTGGACATGTAGCGAGGTGAGGCTATTTTTTAGAAAGGGGCATCATGCTTGGAAAGATGGAGGGTCAGTGAAGGAGAGGAAGACCCCCAAGATCGACTGAAATGGTGACTTCGG
This sequence comes from Elephantulus edwardii, assembly GCF_000299155.1. Lineage (NCBI taxonomy): Eukaryota > Metazoa > Chordata > Mammalia > Macroscelidea > Macroscelididae > Elephantulus > Elephantulus edwardii. Next base: position 12,808,250 of record NW_006399798.1, on the reverse strand, counting down.
CAATGAGCTGTAATGTGTCAGAGTTGATGAGGATGGCACGGGATGGGGCTGGGTTCAGGTTGGCTGTTCATAGGGTCGCTATGAGTTGTACTTGACTCAATGTACCTAACAACAACCACCATCCTTTTTGGGGGAGTTCTGATGGCCTAGTGGTAAGAAAAGATGGCAGTTCAAAGTCATTAACTTCTCTGAAGGAAAAAAGATGGTCAATCTCCTCCCGTGCAGTTTATAGCCTCTGGAAACCCACTGGTGTGTCAGTAGTGAGTTAGTTCCTATTCGTCTGCACTAAGTTTTTTGAGTTTGAATTTGACCTTCTTTTGTGGTCTTCAGTTCTGCTTTACTGGATGTTATAGTCTAGCAAGTAGTGTGACTCATAGGCACCAGCATAAGTGTGGGCACACTTGCAGACTGAAGGGATACCTGAGTTCTCCCCAGATGCACTTGCTGGTGAACACAGTAGCATGCTTCAGTACCAAGAGCCACCAAGAAGGCAGAAAAAGCCCTATGTCTTCACAGTTTATGCTCAAAATGTCTATTGACTAGAGGTCTTCATTAGATTGTTTCTCAAAGCGTCTAACATGTCTAACAAAGCATTTTATCTTTGGCCTGAAACTGCGAAAGGGGCTTCACTCCTCCTTTCCCACCTACCTGCTTGTATGACTATGTAACTCCCTCTGACCTGGAAAGTAAAGTGCATTTATTCTTAAAACTCATCAGAATCAGTGGGCAGAACTTGAAAAAGGAATGCAATCTCTATTATGTTGGTAATTTTTTCCTTTTAATGTGGTATTCTATAACTCTCAGCGAGATTTTTTTCTGGATTAATGAAATCTTCTTTTATTGAATTGCCAAGGGAAAAGCGTTTAGAATGTCATCATAGGAATATTGTGTGTGTGTGTGTATGTGTAAATATACATCTATATATCTCCAGCAAACTTGCTGTGATAGAAAAGAAATATTTTATCCTAGGAAGTCCATCTTCCTCATGTGTAGATGGCATGTCTGCATGCTTGTGTTTGTGTGTACATTTTCACATGGCTAAAGATGCTGACAGTTAAGGATATGCTGAGATTTTTCTCTAGTTTTTTATGGGGCCTGTCTGGAAGATTCTATTAGATTCCCTTGAGGAATCTAGTAAAACCCAAGACCTTTTTTCCTAGGAAAAATGTACATTATACATAAAGTATATACTTTTGCAAATTTTTTCTTGTTGTTGAGAAGGTGTCATTTATAGACCTCTATAGGATTAAAAATGTCTCTATTATGCGACATCCTAGACGAGAGGTTGGCAAACTTTTTCTAAGAAGAAACAGAGAGTATAAATATTTTTGTATCGTAGTCTATCTGTTTACTCCAGTTTGCTATTGTAGTGTGGACACATCCCTGAACTGTATATAAAGGAATGAGTGGGGTGGCAGTGTTCCAATAAAACTTTATTTATAAAATCAGGCAAGGAGACAGATTTGACCCACAGGCCATAATTTGCCAACTCCTGTCCTAGACCATCAAATACAAAACTCCGGATGATTAACTATGTACGTCCAGTTTTCTAATTAGCAAACTTAGCTCAGCTGCTATTGAGGTTGATTAGGAAGACGGCGGACATAGGAAATTGAAATCTGAAAGTAGAGGGGCTATTCAGTTTCATGAAAATTGCCCCCTTATTTCCTCAGGTAAGTAGTAATTGCTCTAGAAGCCAGTGGAAAATTTACTTCTGATTAAGCTAAGTGTCTCCTTTTTCCATTGCTATGCAATAATAATAATAATAATAATAATAATAATAATAATAATAATAATAATAATAATAATGGTTGTAACCTTGGAAAGTTTCACCTTAGAAACACAAGATACCTTTTTCTTAGACGTTAAGAATCTCCTTTGCCCTTCACTTCTTTACATTTCCTTTCTCTTCAGTGGTAACTTCTAGCCATGAAGAATTGGGAGCTCATGCACTAATCACTTTGGTTTCTTTCCTCTTGAGCAATATTGATGTTGGGAAGCCTGGGAAGCCAAACTTACCTCAGAAGTAGAAAGCAAACATCCCCTCCTTCATATCAAGCCAGCTGCCTTCAGGTTGATTCCAACTCAAGACAATTCTTTAAGTCAGAGGAGAACTGCACTCCGCTGAGTTTTCCCTGGCTGGTATTCTTAGTAGTAGTTCTCTGGACCTTTCTTCCAAGGCACTTAAAACTTCTACACTTTTGTTAGCAACTGAGAATGTTAACTGTTTGCATCACCTAGATGCTTCAGAAGTCAGAATTTTTGAAACATTTCAATATATCCACCTCATCTCTTTGCCTTTTTTTTTTTTTTTTTAAGAAATTAAGAGAGAATATTTTGGGATGAAAATACTTAATGACTTCATTCTCCTCACTTCCACTGGAAAGGGAGATTTAGGTCTGTCCCTTGTGATCTGTGCTTGGATTTGGGAAGGAGACATGTGGCACAGACCACTCAAACGCCTCTTTTTTTTCCACCATCAGTAAAGTACAAGTTCAAGGAGAGTATGCAAAATGAAGACCTTGAATGAAAGGAATTGACACAGTGACTGCAGCAATGGGCTTGAGTGTGGCAGAGATTGTGGGGGTGGCACAGGACAGGGTACGGTTCAGATCTTTCGTTCATGGGGCTACTATGAGTCATGGTCGACCTGATCACGCATAACACCACCAACATGCAAAAGCCTCCTTTCTAATGTGATTGTCTTGGGTTTCCAGGCCTGGCTGAGTTTCTGGAAAGCTCTGCTGAGTCTGAACAATTACACAATCTTCTTCACCTTCTCTCAGTACCTAGTGTTTTTTTGTTTGTTTGTTTGTTTGTTTGGTGTTTTTTTTTTTTATTGAGCTCATACCTACCAGCCAGTTACCAAAGCTTTCTCCTTCTTATCCATTTCCCAGAACAGAAAGCAGCAAAAGCTTCAATCCTTCCATCATTATTCACTCACATTCTCCTCCTGCCTTGTTATCGGGCAGAAATAAAATTCACTTAGATGAATGTGTGGAAATCCCTTAAGAAGGCATATATGTTTGATATGACAGTTGTCCTATAAGAATCTTTTCTCTTCATCCAGGAAAGCAAAACTTGAATTCCGGAACCTTCAAACTGAAATTATCCTTCCATGGGGAAAGGACATTGCCACCGAATATATCACTTGCTACTTGTTCCTCATGTCTGCAAAGAAGATGTGTCATTTTTTCTGAGAGTTCGAGCCACTTTTTACCACTATGCAGATGTCCACTGCAGTTGTCTTAACACAATAGGCTGGGACACAAGATGGACACAAGGGTTTATCTTTTCAGTTCCTTCTCTATGCTGAATGTCTCCAAAAAAGCTCTATGTGCAGTGAAGGAAAAATCTAGGGCATCTTGTAGGGAATTTAATTTTGTCTTTGTTTCTTTTGTAGCACCAATGTGTTAATAGGATCCCAAACCTCCCAGCTTAGTTTGTGGCTAAGAACTAAGTAGGAACTGGCAATCTCGTGACCTCATTTGAGTTGTTGTTTGAACTTGGTCTCGTAAGCCCTTTATTCTGGGAAAATCATAGTATGAGTTGGGGAGATCTGCACTGCATTTCTTAGTCACCAGTATGGACGGAAGTAGTTGTGGACAGTTAGTCTCAATGTGCTTGGGTTTTCACTATGCTTTTGCATTTCTGAGATTTGGGGTCTCTCTTGAAGAGTAGGACTATAATTGTGTGGCTGGAAGGTGGAGTTCAATGATGGCACAGTCAAGTTCAGGCACTTACTGATGTCTTAACAGGTAGCCAGACTTCCCAAGGAATTACTACTCGGTGGCTAAGCCAGGCCTTCAGCAATCATCGTTGTCTTCCCTTGTTGCATTTGCATTATGATTCTTCCACAAGTCACCAGTGTCCTGAGCTGACTTTTGTGCACAGAAATTGACCCACTCACAGTTCTACATCACATATCAGAATCAAGAATTTTGCCTCATTACCTAAATGAACTCTGTTGTCCCTAATTCTTAAAAATGTCTCTGAGCATCTTTAGCAAAACCCTCACTGAAATTTGAGAGCTTATCGTATGAACTTCCACTTGGCCTTAAAAGAAGAAAAACTGGGCCAGATAAAAATCTGATCTGAAGTTGGTGGGACTCAGGCTGAGGAGTTAGCATCCACTAGCATCCACTGCCTGACACACATACACACATCCTACCACACAAGACGGTGTGTGTCAGGAAGTGTGAGGATGGCGCAGGATAGAACAGAGTTCAGATCTTTTGTTCATAGGGTCACTACGAGTTGTACTCACCTCGAAAGCACCTAACAACCACAGCAACAGTCACTACCTACATTAGCACTGGGCTTTGGAAGTTATTTAAACAAAATATTTTAAGGTCTAGCATTGGGAGATCTTTGAACTTTGGAGTTTAAGGCGAGATGAAATTAGATATAGATCCTGGTAGAAAACTATCAAGAATGGCGCTGAATTAGGGACCCCCTATAAGGGCAAGCTGTTAGAAAGGCTTGTGAGCAGGTATACCCTTTGATGTATTTTCAGTATTACCACACAGATGATTGCCAATGGGGAAATGCATCAAAAAGCCAAACTTCTCATATTTATTTTCTGTAGAAGTACAGAGCTGTAGAAACATTCAGAGACGGACGTTTGTTCAGATATCAGAAATTTTTTTGGTTTTTCTATTTTTTTTTTTTTAACTCTAAAGAGCTACCAGTTTATAAAATGGTATGCAGGGAAAAAGGATAAATTAGAGAGCTGGTTAGATGACTTAGAAGCAGAAACAAAAGTGTTGAAGGCAGATATATAATTCCTCCATCATCTGTCTTTCAGGAGTACACAGGCAAGCAGCCCCCTTAAGCTTTAGTGCGCATGGCAGGTGTTTGAGAGAAAAGGTGACATCAAAGTAGATTTTCTGATGCGCATGATTTGTCCTGAAAATGCACAGAACTATCAATGTTTTTATTCACATGTTCACACTACACGTCTTTACCAGAAGAGCAATGATTTATCAATTTAGAATATCCACACTCAAAGGTAGCTCAAATGTTCAGAAAGGTGGGGATTCGGTCATTTTCTTCTGCTCTCAAGCTATGCATCCCAGTGAAAGTTCAGTATTTGGAGAGGTCAGAGTGAAGGCCTGAGTGGGGTCCAGTTCATGTTCCGTGGTCCCCTATTACCAAGGGAAGGGAAAGGTAGTGTGATAAACATCAAGCCCTGCTTTTTTTTTTAAAAAATGTTTTTGTTTTATTATTTGTGTGTGTGTGTGTGTGTGTGTATCATCAAATAGGATCTGATTGGTACAGGAGGAAATTGCCCCTCCTTCTCCAGCAGAGCTTCTGGTGGATTCAAACCATGTACCTCTGGGATTATAGTGCAGCTTCTTGGCACTAGGCCACCAGAGCTCCCCAAGTTCTGCTTATAGAATACCAGGCTTTGAAGATCCTAGACAGCCCAAGAATCCTGTAATTTTATGGTCAACAATATGAGTCCTTGGTTGGGTTGAGTTTGTGGGGGGAGGTGGGACAGCAAGAATAGGAAGCTGTTTATTCCTGAAGTGGGAATCATTTGAAGAAAAGGCGCTACATCAGTTTGTGGGGGACATACCAAGTTGGTTATCTTGGTGAAATGGTTCAGAACAATTCGATCCTCACGAGCTCTCCCTCTCATGAGGAAACGGCATTTTGGCTGGGTAAGGGGGTTTATAAACTTCTGTGTTTTCAAAGGACAAGGGCTAATGTTTTATTGATTGGCTGATAAAAAAAAGTAAAACTCATTGAATGATTTGGACACAGTGAAGTGTACTGTCTGAAACTCAAGCTAACAAAACTTTCTTTGTAGAGTTTTGGACAGGCATAGTAGTTGGTAGGAATCCCTGAGTAATGCAAATGGTTAACACACCTGGCTTTTGACCAAGAGTTTGGAGGTTTGCGTCTGCACAGAAACACATGGGAAGCAAGTCTTGCGTGATCTGCTTCTGTAATGTATGCTGTTGTTGGGCACCGTCAAGTTGGAACCACCCATAATTGACCCTCGAGCAGGTTTTCAGAGGCAGGAACTTGCAAGGGGAGGGAGGAATTGCACATTTTTCTCACATAGAGCAATTTGGCAGATTTGAACCTTGTACCTTTGGATTCGAAGCATAATTCCTTACTACTAAGCCACCAATATAGAACATAGTTCTAACCCTACTGTGAGTCAGAGTTGATTTAACAGCATCTGGTTATTAAGTGGGAAACACTGTGTGTGGCAGAGTGAAACTGTGTACCATAGTGCTTTCAATGTCTGATGCCTCCAACCAGAGTGCCAAGCCTTTCCCACTTGTGGGTAGATTTGAACTGCCAACTTTTCAGTTAGGAGTCCTGCATACTGGCTGTTTGGCCATCCAAAGATGCTGGCACAGGTCTTCAAAGCTGAAAATACTATGGTGGGTTTGTAATGAACCAGAGGCAAAGATGCTTACACTGCAACTAGATCTTGTATCGTCCCAGGTGCCTTCTACACACACAATCTACAGTAAATTCTACAGCAGTGTGTTTGCCACTGAACCACACTAATATGTGGGAGCTCCTTTTTAGAACACTGTCAGCATTAACATGCACTAACATTTCTAGTGTTTTAGGCCAATCTCTTTGTCAAAGTCAAATGAGAAGATTCAGGAAATTTAGGACATTTTCTCTCTCTTACCTCTGTGTTTGATCTACCCTTTAATCTCAAACTTATTTTCTGAGTGGAGTGATTTTGTATATAAGCTGAAATGATATTTTAATATAATGTTAGGTGTTCTTGGTGGGGGAAAATGTTTTCTTTATGTAATGAACATACACAATTAAAATATGTTTCCTGCTATAAAAAAATCAACAAATTGGATCATCTAAGGCTGAAAGAACTGTGAGGGAACTGTTGGTTCAAATTCACTATTTAAACACATGAACATTTTTTTCTGTATATTTTGTGAAAAATCTTGATGTAATTATAGACATGGCTTGCACATGGAATTGAACTTTGCAAGGACTTTAGTAAAGTGAGTTAATTTCCCCAGCTTGCTTTGTGCCTCAGCTCACAGCTGAAAATACTGCTTCCAGTTATTAATTCAGTCTTTGTAAGAAAAAAAGAAAGAAGCCAACTCATTTTCTTGCATTCTGTGAATTTTATGACAGACTTTTTTTGGTTTGTATATATGATTGGTTGTTTTCTGGTATTGCGCATTAAATCTCATTTTAGACCCTGTTTATTGTGGAGAGAGCTTTTGGACAGGTGGAAAATGTTTGGTTCTAATAATTCCTTGACCTTAACCAATTGTCCGCAGAGGATTCTGACTTAAGCTATCCACATAATCAGAGTCGAACTGTATGCCATAGAGTTTTCAATGACTGGTATTTTGGAAGTTCTCCACCCTTTCTTCTGAGGTGCCTCTGGGTGAACCTGAACCTTCAGTCTTTCGGTTCATGTTCACCATCTGTGCCACTAAAACTCTCCCTTGGCCCTAGAATGAAGTCATTCCATATGCCAACTAGAGAGACTCCTGCTATCTCTTCCTGGTACCTGAAAAGAGGTTGGAAAGATTGTGTGCCTCTAGCCTTCTAAACCCTTCTCTATCCATTTCAAACAATGTCTCTGGAGAGGCTGGAAAAGAAGAATGAACATTATTTAGTGAGTTCCTTTATCCACTCCTTCACCTTTCTTGCCATGTAGCCTCTACCATGTCAGCTTCCCCTGGTGCATCATGTCCTGCCCATGGATTGTGATGTCTTTATGAGGAGATAGGCTGAATAGTAGAATATGAAATTCATTATATGCTCACCGAGCGAGGACCTCAGAAGATTGTGGTGGAATGTCTCCATCCATTTGGGATGACTGTTAAATTCGAGTTCTGGCCCTGACCTTTGCTGTTCAGATGTAGGTGGAAAGAAAAATAGAGGGGTATGGGAAAACTTTTTGAAGGCAAGAACATTTCCCATGATCGTATGGGGAAGAGGATTTAAAACTATCAGCTGGTAACTGTAATAAAAGCTCAGGATTTCATCTTAATGACTTGAGTTTTGTTTTTTAAAGCACCTAATCATTGTCCTTATTCTATTGAATTTGGTGGCCTCATGCGTTTTCAATTTTGCCTCGCATTCATATGTTACCAGGATGTTTGACTGTATTCTTTCTTCTTTCTAACTGCTTTTCCTAATTTGTGATGTTCTTTAAAAATCCTGAATCTAAGAAAGTAACTAAAGTTCAGGACTTGAGGCAGAGCCAAATCCAAGCACTGGTGTTGATAAGGTTGCATATTATTAGAAATCCCAGAAATATTCTTAATTTAAAGGATAATGAGTCCTAAAGGAAGTAGTATTTACTTTTAACATTTGGAGAAGCACCTGTCTTTATTCCTGGAAAATTCACCTTTTCATGCATACCATAATGTGGTCTTACTTCTCTGACCAAATTATTGACTTCTGTTAGTCAACATATATGGAGTTAGAATAATTGCCAAGGGTGGGATTAATTTTGCCTTAGAAGCCTACAACTCATTTTATGGTGAAATTTCTAATCACAGTATCTTATAAAAAGCATAACTGTCATTTCTCTCCTCTTTTCTGACCCAAGAGCCTAGTAAAGAAAGAGGAAGATTTGATGTGCTATGGAATATTTAATATTTTTTTGAATCAGTGTTTTTGACCAAGGCATGCTGAGATCTTGAACCAAGTGATGTAGCATGGTTATTGCTCTGGGCCCCCTCTCTTCACTCTCAAAAGGAAACTGGAGTTGGGAGCCTGAGTCGAACTCGAATTCCTCTCTGCTGGAGAGCTTCTCCTCGGATTTCCTGTCTCAGGATGCTCTTTGGGTCCATACTGCTGCTGAGGAGGAAGGAACAAGCTGCAGATACTGTACCTGATCTTTGAGTGTTTGAAAGAGTGCATAGAAAAACCTCATACAGTTTGTGCTGTGTTCCATGTGGTGTTAACTTCTGAACTGATATAAGGAACAATTTGAAGATAGAGAAGACAGTGATAATGACAACAAAACAAAGAACACCTAACCACCTAGTACTTCATGCTAGACTTTCATAGCAAGACTTGACAAGCACGTGAAGTATTCAGGAGCACCATGTCCTTGACAGCAATGGTATGTTGATCTCATATGAAAATGTACAACCAATTAAAGACGTTTTAAAAAGTATATTGAGTATGTGTATTGGTTCAATTCTTCATTAATTATTTTAGGAATGTTGGTGTGTTTTTTTTAATGTGTCAGAGCCTTCCAGGTAAAAGCTTTTGCCTGGAAAAAAAAGAACTGTTATCTTTCTGTTCCCCCATTTCCCACCCCCCCATCATCTATTACGAAAACATAGAAGAATAAAATATCACAGACTTGAAGACACATTAGAAAATTAATCTGTTGTGAGCTTCTGACTCAGCATTCATATTGGCGGCTAAGGTTAGAACCAAAGGTCAAGATTTCATTATTCAGCAGTAATGGAAGAGTCCAGAAGGCTCAAGTGAAAAGATTGAGATGAAGGATTTTATTTCTATTTGCTTCTTAGTTTTAAGGACAAGTCCTTGTAAAATTCAGGATTGTGTCTATGATTCAGTAACAGAAAGTTTTAATGGAGTTTGATACTTAACACTCTGAGTTTCAGTCTCCTTTACTGGTTAACTATTCAGTAATAAGATTCAGCATTTTGTTTTGCCTTCTGATCACTATACCCATGTTTAACTTCTCTGTGCTACTATAAATAGGTAAAGCTAGTGTTGTAAATAATTTTAGGCAGAGCCATTAAAATCCTAATTTAAGACTATGATCTCATATCTTGGGCAAATGCTGTTGTTGGTGGTGTTACGTGCTGTGGAGTCATTTGCGACTCCTACCAACCATGTGTACAACAGCCCTAAACTCTGCTCTATCCTGCGCCAATCGCACTGCCTCCGACACACCCATCCCGATTACCCCAGTCACTGAATCAATCCATCTCATAGAGGGTCTTCCCCTCCTGCGCTGTCCCTCCACCCTCCCAAGCATGATATCCCTCTCCAAGGACCTGTTCCTCCTTGTAACATGTCCAAAGTATGTCAGAGGAAGCCCCAGAATCCTTGCTTCCAAGGAGTTGCTTGGTTTAATCCTCTCCAGGATGAATCTGTTTGTTTTTTTGGCAGTCTATGGTACATTCAATACTCTTCTCCAGCACCACAGCAAAAAGGCATCAATTTTCCTTCTGTCCTCCCTAGTCATTGTCCAACTCTCGGATGCATAGCAAGTGATTGCAAAGACCGTGGCCTGTATCAGTCGCCCCTTAGTCTCCAGAGAGACACCGTTGCTCTTGAGTACTTTAGAGAGGTCCCTAACTGCAGACTTTCCCATCACAATATGTTTTTTGATTTCCTGACTGCTGGTGTCAAGAGTGTTGACCGTGGAGCAGAGCAAACTGAAGCTGTAAGCAAGCTCAATCTCTTCACCATCTATCCTGATGCTACCAATTGGTCCAGTGGTGAGAATCATTGTCTTCTTGACATTGAGCCTCAGTCCATACTGAAGGCTGCAGTCCTTGACCCTGTGCAGCAAGTACATGAGCTACTTGGCTCATGCACAAATGCTACTCTTTGGAAAAGTAAGGGGGAATCCTGTACTGAGATGAAAAGCACTGTTTGTCTCAGGAAAGGTAATTAACTTCCCCAAATAAGAAGCTCTTTAATTCTGGGAAAAGAGCTAATAATGTGTCTGATGAGTTAGTATCTGGGCACTGTCTGTAGAATCTGGGCAGTTTGTAGAACCTGGGTACTAGTTTCTTAGTAAAGCATGAATTATATTTCCAAATGGAAAGGTTTGTAACTTTGAACCTAAGTGAATAATATGTTAAGTAGGTTAATCGTTGACAGAGGTATAAAAATTCTGACAGCATGGAAGATGGCTAGGCAGGCTTGGAGAGATGTATCGCTGCCTTTCAGATCTGCTAATTCAGTGCATGTGAATGAGCAGCTGTCTTGTCTCACTGGACAACTTACCAGAAGGGCCCCTTTCTGGTAACAGTTTTTCATGGTCCTGGTCCTATCTGAGTAATATTGGAACTGTGCTTTATACAATCAAGTAGTGGCAGTGAGCCAGATGCTCTCGGATAGAAAGAAAATTTCAGTACTACTCGCCGGCACTTAACAACAATATCGAGAGAACTCTGTGGGCCTCGTGGATAGAGAGTTATGCTACCTAGCCAAAGGTGGCTCATTTTAATCTGTGGCCCTCAGGCCTGGTTTTAATTGTTTTTGGTCAATCTTCTAAGTGGTATAGCACTGGTCTGTCCATCTGCGGTACAGAGGTAACTCATTATTGCTGTGATGTTACACTAATGTGTCAAATGTGATTGATAATGGTTACCCATAGTGGACAGTGTTTGGTGGAGCTCCCAGATTAAAACAAGCTTGGAAGCAGGAGTGGCATCCACTTCTGTAATAGCTTGCCTCCGGAAACTCTATGAACATGGAGAAACGATGAAAGTTAAACAAGTGTTCAAGTCTTTTGTTCATAGGGTCACTATGAGTCATCTATAACTTGATGGCACTTATCAACACCACAGCCATAAGTATTGCTGGATCTGCAGTTCTCTTAGACAAATTGAGTTACCGCAGGGTCTACGTGACCTATGTCCACATTCATTAAATTTAGAGCATTTTCAGCCTTTGATGGGATCTATCACCAATACCAACATTCTTCTAGGTGGTATAGCACTGGTCTGTGCGTTGCCTATACAGAGGTAACTCGTGGTTGCTGTGATGCTGAAGCCTGTGACAGTGATGTGCCAATCGTGGCAATGGGCACCCATGGTGGACAGTGTTGGCTGGAGCTTCCCGACTAAAACAAGCCTGGAAGCAGGAGCGGCATCCACTTCCGAAATGGCTTGCCTCCGGAAACTCTATGTACGAACAGTGCTTAGGACATTTGTTCAGACGGTCGCTATGAGTCGTCTACGACTCGATGGCATCAAACAACAACAATATCACCAATACCAGAAGGGGCACACTAACTAATATCTTGTTTCTTACTTAAACAAGTTGGTCCTGCTGAGTCAAGAGCAGAATTAGTTAAAAGCCTCCTGATTGTGTCAACCAGGGAGCCCTGGTGGCCTAGTAGATAAGGAGTTATGCTTCCAACCTAAAAGGCAGAAGGTTCAAATCCAACAGCTGCTCCACAGTAGAAAGATGAGTAATCTCCTCCTGTGCAATTTACAGCCTCTGCAAAACCCACCATTGGGTTGGCTGGCTTGGAGGTGCAGAACAACAACAACAGAAACAACATGCCATCTAGATCTGTGTCATTCTAGGGCGTAGAATGCAAAGGGAGAGGATCACTCTACCTTCACCTAAATCACTCCAATGACTTTCCAATCATAATGCATTTTATTGTATAGATTTTACCAACTTTCTCCCCTTGAAGTCTAATCCTTCATTTTAAGAGTAAAGCCTTCTTTGGAATTAGAAATTTTACTTTAAGTTAACCTTTGGTGGAGTTGTATGGAGGGGGAAGACATAAACAAATATGAAGATGATTGGTTATGACAGAGGAAAGTGTTTTATCCACTTCTCCATTGTCATTATTTTAATTTTTAAAAATATCAAATATTCAAGTACTGTTAACATTTCATGGGCATACAGCTTTCTTTCTTTCTTTGCACATCTATCTTTAAATGGACACTAATTTACTATAATTGCTCAAGAATTTGTAGGAAACTAAAGTGGGAAAAAACTCCTCCAAGATCATAATAAGTCTTCAATGAAGCTCAACTATGACTCTGAGGGTAAAACTCACCTAGTCAATGGCTCACCACTATGGGAATCCTTTTCGGACATGCTGCCTCTCTTAGTTTTGAGAAGCTATTTCTGTCTTAGGATTTTCCTCCTGCCTTTGCTCTTTAAAAGCTATCATTATGAACACTTTGATCCCTTTACAAACGCAGCATCTCACACTCCAGGATCAGAATTTGGATTGCAGCAATATCCCTGAGTGACTCATCCCCACATTAAAGTTCTAGAAATACTACTCATCCATTTAAGGTCCATCCAACTGTCAGACCTCAAACAGTGTGCTGAAATGATTTTGATATTTGCCTTATAGTGCAGATGGAAGATGACTCTAAAAGTATTCATGATTAAAGCACAACATCTGTATTGTTTGAAAGTGTGTATATATACATACACACATATGTATATACATACACATACAACACATACATATTTGAATGTATCAGTATCCTATTGTTTCCTAAATGCAGATTTCTTTTTTCATGCAAGATTAATAAAGAGAAGTATTGTGAAGAAGCAAAAAAGATCTTTATCTTTGGACACTTCTATTCCAATTGCAGATAAAATTCTCTGGTAGATCCCAAATGAAATTGTAATTTAGGGCTGTAAAGCTTCATGAAGGTCTAGGAGAAAGAGACCAGAAGTGTAAATAAAAGACTGACAACAAAGGGAGCTCTGATGGCCTAGTGGCAAGACGCTGCACTGCAATCCCAGAGGTATGCGGTTCAAATCCACCAGATGCTCTGCTGGAGAAGGAGGGGGCAATCTCCTCCGGTACCATTCAGATCTGATTTGACGGTACACATAAAAATAATACAATAAAAATAAAAAAAAAAACAAAACTGACAACAGTGCTACTTCTCCTGTTTCCTAGTTCAGTGACCTCTTGGTATTCATCTGGGATTTTCTAAAGCCTCAGTCTCGATTCACATGTACTCCCTACCTGGTCAAAACCTTCCTTGTCTCGTGATCACTCAGCATGTCTCAAGGAAGGACCAGAAAACAAGTGAAGAGCGTAAGGATACTGACCTAAGAATAGTCGGTTCATCTCAAAGGTTTTTAGTTTGTTTGTTTTCTTAATGATCCAGTGTGACCTAGTGGACTGGGCAGCGGAGTTGTTCTTAGACAAGAACTTGTTAAACCACTTGACCTTTCCACAGCTGCAAAACTGTTTATCAAGAGCATGCCATTTCACTAGACTCCTCCAATTTGGCAGCCAGGAAAGCCATGCCAGTGACATCTCGTGCTTTACCAAACTTCTGAACAATTCACAACTTGGACCACAAAGTAGCTAAATCAGTCTCCTTAGTCAGATAGTGATCTTTGGATGGGGCTTGTTCTCCTAGAGCTAAGTTGGCTCTGGGGACGTGTTCACTGGAATTTGATGCGTCACTACTTGGAGATAAATGCCAGTTTGCCAGAGTCTCCAATTCCCTAAGCTATGGCTCAAAGAGGTGAATAGGTTGAGGGTTTTTCAAACTATAGACCTAGGGGAAGCGGCAATGCATATTTGCCAATGACAAACAGCAGAGACTTTGTTCATTTACAGAATTTAAATTCTGGAGAAATAAAGGAGCCAGTGTGTTTTAATTTAGCTTATCAGACAATGAGGTTTGGAAGCTCCACCAAAACCTGTCCATCTTGGGTGACCCTGCTGGTATTGGAGCTTTCAGCATCACAGCAACGTACAAGTCACTGCCATACAGCACACTGACAGACAACTTCTGTACTTATAAGAGCGAAGTATAAAACAAATGGGCTCAAAAATATTAAATCAATGTACATGTTGCAGGACATAGAAAACAAGCTGTGTAGCCTGGGAGAGTTTATCTGTAAGTGTGCTGCAGAAGACTGCGTTTGCGGTACCCAGTCAGGTCAGATTTTCTACTCATCTGAGTGGTCCTCAAGTTGTGAGCCCAGGTCAAGGGCCTGTTGAAGGTACGTCTAATGGGTGGGGCACTCACCCTCAGGCAGAGTTTCTGCTCCTCTCATTAGGAGTCTAGACTAGTCGGCCTGACTAGAGTTGGTGTCTTTGTCAGTTCAGGGATTGGACGCAGTCAGAAATGACTGGCATAAGGAGTTACGGTATATCTGAGATATCACGTGTGGCCAAGCATGGATGGTGGAGTGTTTTGGGGAAAAAATCCCTAGTAAAGGAGAAGGCCCCCCATAAGAAGAGTTGCCCCCACTCATAGAGGGGTGACTGTACACCAGGGGTAGCACAGTTCTCAGGCTCCTGGAAAATTATTCTGAGGAAAGGGCTTCTGATTCCACATACAAGACGGAGTGGATGTGGCTCGATGTGCAGCTGGGTAGGGGTGACGGGGTGAAAGGGAGGACAGGGGATGAATATTGCCTTTCACCTGGTATGTAGTGAGGATAAGGAAAGCCATTCCTCTGGGGGACAAGGAGAAACACTGCACATTTTCAGCTATATGGATCCCACTGCCAGTGCTTTGGTTCCCACACAATGTGGACAGCTGTTCAAGACGGCTTCACTGTGTTGTTCGTGGTATCGTGTTTCGTTATTCTCAATCCTTGCTTCCATCTCCCTTTATTTCTACAATGAGTGTGTGAAGTGCTCCCTTGTTCCTTCTTTTAAAGCTGTGGTGGAAAAATTATTGTTTGCATCAAGTTTCTTTAGTTTTCTGGTATTTTTGATGCTGAGGTTCTGAACTGTGGCCATCTACCTAGTGTGACATCTTGCATCTAAGTCTCTGACTAGCTGGATGAAATAGTAGACATTTCTTAAACTTCACTTTTGTAGCAACTCCACGGAGAAAGATGGACAATTTCCCCCTCCCATAAAATGTATAGCCTTCAGAATTAAATGGAGAGACAGTTATGAGTTGGTTCCAACTTAATGGCATGGAACTGAGTTTCAGATGCAGAGGTCACAAACTGGTCTTGAAACAATGGTAGAAATATCCGGGTTTCACACTGACCACATGTAACGTGTAAGCCAAGATGAAAGGATGGTAGAAATAGCCGTGTTTCACACTGACCACATGCAATGTGTAAGCCAAGATGAAAGGAACAAGAGACCTCTGGTGGTTTACACTGCCTACAGGAACACCTTAAAAACTTCCTCATGAAATAGTATACAAAGTGGGTGACCCTGGAGGACATTATGCTGAGCGAAATATCTCAGTCAAAAAGGACAAATACTGCATAGTGTCACTGTTGTAAAATGGGACTGACATAGGGGTTGGGGGAGAGACTGAGAAAGAGGGGATAAATGACGTATACTGTATTGAAACAGAGAGAGACAGACAGAGAGACAGAGAGAGAGAGAGAGAGGAGAGAGAGAGAACTGTTTAAAAGGGATATGTGAGTAGGTATTATTGTCATGACAGGAGTCTGGAACAAAGGCTGCATTGTGGAGTGGACTTGAGGGGAGGGATTGTATGACAATGAAAGAATTTTACTTTTCAAAGAGAAGAACAAACTGGAGGGGAGGGGTGGGCAGAGAGAAAAGTGCAACAATGAATGAATGGAAATCCCAAATATCTGTAAATTTTTATTAAAATTAATAATAATAAAAAATTAAAAAAATACAAAACAAAAACTTCCTCAGATGGGTCCTATCACCTTGCAAAGTGGCTTTACACTTCAGAACTCCAAGTTATCAGGCAACTCTGTCGAGGTGACTTAGATGGAATGGAAAAAATCAAGACCATTTGTTGAAACCAGAGCTGTAGAGTCTGTGGGTGACTTCTACCCCTCAATTCAAAGGAGAAAAAGAAATTAATTCATTTTTGAAGAGTGCTGTCAAACATAAACCCCACCAGCATTCCAAGATGCACTCACGCCTCACAAGGGAACAAATACCTGTTCCTTTAATCTATTCCAGTAACAGCCGTGGAATCCGTCCTAACATCAGAGTTGAAGATGTGGGGCGGGATGGAGCAGGGAGGCTGACTCTTCAAATACACAGTCCTGAAAAACATGGGGAAATAGCTTCTATGTCCCATATAGGCTGCTGTTTAGTGAATGGAAGTCTCTCATGGTGGAAGTAAGTTCTGGAAAATGTAAAGTTAATAGCCTCCGCCTGTGAATAGAGATCTTATTCAGAATCAAATGATACCAACATTTACTAGGTGTGGGTGTGGGTGTGGGAGGCAGGAAGAGGTGGAAAGATGTGGTTGGGGAAAAACCTCCATCAAAACTCTGCATTTACCCTCTTGTTAATCTGTGAAGAACTTTTTGGCATTCTCTTACGGAAACTTCAGAAGCAGCTGGAAATATTTTGAGATGTATAATACACATTGCCCTGTAACATCAATTTTCACTTCTCCAGCAGGAACAGTGGATGTTGTGGAGTGCTCGGTTACCTTTTGAATGCTTGGAGGGTTCAGACCACCAACGTTTCAGTTGCCAGCTGAGTACTTGAAATACTGTGTCACCAGGGCCTACTTTAAATGCTAAATACAAGTATAAGAAGAGAGAATTCCATGCACTGTTTTCTGGTTAATCTAAGGAGCTTTGGTGGTGGCATAATGCGTGACACATTGAGCTGTTAAGCAAAAGACTGGCAGTTCAGATCCACCAGATTTCACCAGCAAGATGAACTAATTTGCTTCCATTATTGTTAAGTTCCATCATGTCGGAACAGGACTCATAGCAATGCTATGAACAAAAGGCTTGAAGTCCCTTTACAACTATCAACATTTATCAAAGTTCATAGAGTTCCCAGAGGCATGTTATTTAGAAAGTGGATGCTTCTCCTGCAATGGAGAGTTGAGAGAGTTGGTTCTGAATGGACAGCTCTGGACAAGCTTTAGATAAAATGTGCATTGATGTCTGAAGAGTCACAGAAAATGGTTTCAAAGAACTGTGAACCCCATAAAGCTAAATGCAAACTGGTGTATAAATGAACACAGGTACACTTTTCACAGAGGATCAGTAAGAGTGAAATACAATTGAGAAGCGGGGGAAAATGAAGAAAGCTATTGTTTGCTCCTATAAAAAGAAATGCTACTTTCATCAGCAATACAGTATTTATTATAAATGTTAATAATGAGCTCTGTCTCTTATCCAGACAAGATAATTGAATGATTGCAGCCATCAACACATGAACATTAACGTCAGCTTATGCACAGAGTAAAACAAGGTCTCACCTTCATTAGCAGAGACTGCAACAGCGAGCTCAGGCAGCGGTGATTGTGAGGAGATACAGGACCAGGCAATGCTTCTTGTGTTGCCCAGAGGGTCTTTACGAATCACGACTGACTCGATGGCACCTGACAACAACATTAAAGGATTTTAGTAAGTAAGCCAAAACAGCTTTCTAGTCTGCTTTCAGGGACTTTTCCGGAGTACTGAGAAGCAATGATGTCAGTCTAAGAGACTAAGGTGCGCCTGATCCAGTTTATGGTCTTCACAATTACTTGCTATGCATCAGAGAACTAGATGACAGAAGAAGAATTGATGCCTTCAAGTTGTGGTGCTGGAGAAGAGTCTTGAACATACAATGGGTTGCCAAGAGAACAAATAGGTCTGTCTTGGAGAGGGTGAAACCAAGTTTCTCCTTGGAGGCTAGAATTTTGAAGCTCCCTCTCACATACTGTGGGTATGTAGCCTGGAAGGAGTGATCCTTGAAGAAGGACATCATGCTTTGAAGGGTGGAGGGACAGCACAGGAGAGGAAGACCCCAGATGAGATGGATTGACACAGTAATGGGGTAGGTGTGTTGCAATCAGTGAGGCTGGCTCAGGACAGGGCAGGTTTCATAACTATTGTACGTAGGGTTGCCATGAGTTGTACGTGACTCAAGAGCACATAACAACAACAGCAGCAGCGTCAACTTATCCCAATGATTAAGAGAAAAGTTAAGTCATCTTACAAATGAGTATGGTAATTGTTGTTATATGCCATGGAGTTGCCTTGGACTCATCGCGACTCTATGTACAACAGCTCTGAAGCTTGCTCTGTCCTGAGCCAGTCTGACTGACTCTGACACACCTACCCCTAATACCCATGTTACGGTGTCAACCCATCTCATCTGAAGTTGTCTTCTCTTGTGCTACCCTTCCACTCTTCTAAGCATGACGTCCTTCTCCAAAGACTGGTCCCTCCTGGCCATGTGTCCAAAGCATGTGAGACAGAGCTTCAAAAATCCTTGCATCAAAGGAGAAACTTGGTTTCACTCTCTCCAAGATTTGCTATTGATTGCCTTCGAGTTGAGCACAACTCATAGTGACTCCATGAACAAAAGGCCTGAAGCCCCTCTATAACCATCAACATTTATCAAAGTTCATAGAGTTTCCAGAGGCATGTTCTTTAGGAAGTGGATGCACTCCTATTTCCAAACCTGTCATGTATGTTATTGTTCTTATGTGCCATTGAGTTGCCTGCAATGTAGAGTGACCTTATATACAGCAGCTTTGAACCCTTCCCTGTCCTGAGCCAGTCACATTAACTACAACACACCTATCCCAATGCCCCAGTTACTGGATCAATCCATCTCATAGAGGGTCTTCAGCTCCTGCCCTGTCTGTCCACCCTTCCAAGCATGATGTCCTTCTCCAAGGACCAATCTCTCCTGGCCATGTGCCCAAAGTAAGTGAGCCAGATCTTCAAAATCCAAACCTCCAAGGAGCTGTGGTGTTGGAGAGAATAATATTGAATAGCCCATGGACTGCCAGGAGAACAAAGATGTCTTGGAGAAGTTCAGCCAGAATGCTCCTTGGAATTAAGGACGGCAAAGCTTTGTCTCACACACTTTGGACCTGTTGCTAGGAGAAGCTATTTCTTGGAAAGTAACCTCCTGCTTGGAAGGGTGGAGGGTCAGTGAAGGAAGACCGTCAGTGAATGGATTGGTACAGTGACTGCAGCCATGCATGCAAATGTGTGAGAGATGACGAGGATGGCACAGTATAGAGCGAAATTCACATTTGTTGTTCAAAGCATCACTTTGTGTTGCACTCAACTTGATGGCATCTAACACCAACAGCACCACAGCTGATAGACAAGTCAGCCCCATGGAACACTTTGACTCTGTGACATGAGGTTGCTGTGAACCAGAATCCACTCAAGGGGGCTTTGACAACAATAACATATGTGCTTTTTTAAAAAAAAAATTTCATTTAAAATTTATTTTAATGAAAGTTTACAGAGACTGTGGATTTCCATTCATTCATTGTTGCACTTTTCTCCCTGATCACCTCTCTTCTTTACTTTTTGAAAAGTAAAAGAAAAAAATTCCATCATTGTTATACAATCCCTCCCCTCAGGTCGACTCCACTATGCAGCCTTCATTCTGGACTCCTGTCATGACAATAATATGTAATCACATATTTCTTTTAGACAGTTCTCTCCCTCATTTGTTTCAATGCAGTGGACATCATTCATGCCATCGTTCTGTCTCCCCCCAGCCCCTATGTCAGTCTTCTGTGTCAGTGGCATTATGCCATATTTGCCTTTTTGTGACTGAGATATTTCACTCAACATAATGTTCTCCAGGGTTACCCATTTTGTGTACTATTTCATGAGTTCCTTGTTTTTCAATGCAGTGTAGTATTCCATTGTGTGAATATAGTAATAGCTTTTCTATCCATTTGTTTGTTGATGGGACATATGTGCTTTTTAATATGCTTATGCAAAAATTACTAGAGAGGGCATTTCAGGAGCCCTAATGACTCAGAGATAAAACACTATTGCTAACTGAAAGGTTGGCAGTACAAAATCCTCTAAAGAAACCTGAGACATGTTTTAATCAGCTGACGTCTCTGACATTGGCTATTGTTCTAAAATGTTCTCTCTCTGTTCATCTCAGGTTGTGGTTGCGTTACCTAGCAGTTCTATAGAATGATGAGTCAATAATTTTAAACTGACTTATTCATTCTGTCTTCTATCTAGTGTCATGAATTGCATTGTTTTCCTCCCCTCTTACATAGGTTGCAAATCCCAGTCCCTGTGATTGGTAGTCAGGGAGATCCGGGGCTGCTGTCCTGTAGAGTAGAGATGGGAACCCAAAGGCAGAGCTTCTCTGGTTCAAATCCACCAGGCGCTCCAATGGAGAAAGATGACACGTCTCCTCACATGTGATTTACGGTCTCAGAAATCCTCTGGAAGGTCAGCTATGAGTCTCAAGCAACTGGCTGACAGTGAGTTTTGGTTGCTAAATGAATCAGGGAAGTCTTCTGTCAGGGACCTCTCCAGAGTAGTGACAAGCAAGGATGTCCGTCAGGAGACTGAGGTGAGCCTGATCCAGGCCATAGTCTTTGTCATGACTAGGGATGATAGAAGGAGAATTGATGCCTTTGAGCTGTGGTGCTGGGGAAGCATATTGGATATACTATGGACTGCTAGGAGAACAAACAGTCTCATCCTGATGAGGGTGAAACCAGGCTGCCCCTTGAAGGCAAGAATTCTGAGGCTTCGTGTGACATACTTTGGGCATGTTGCAAGTAGGGACCAGTTGTCCCTGGAAAGAGGCATCATACTTGGAAGAGTGGAAGAACAGTCCAAGAGAGAAAGATCGTTGATGACATGGATCGATTCAGTGACCAGGATAATGAGAGTAGGTATGTCAGAGACAATAAGATTGGCATAGGATAGTGCAGGTTTCAGGGCTATTGTGTATTAGGGTCACTATGAGGCATAAGTGACTTGACAATACAACAGTACAGGTCTGTCTGGGAGAGGGTGAAACTAAGTTTCTCTTTGGACACAAGGAACTTGAAGCTCTGTCTCACATACTTTGAACACATGACCAGGAAGGACCAGTCTTAGGAGAAGAACATTATGCTTGGAAGGGTAGAGGGACAGTGCAGGAAAGGAAGACCCTGAATGAGATGGACTGATTCAGTATCTGGGGACATGGGGGTAGGTGTATCAGAGTCAGCGAGACTGGTTCAATCAGGATAGAGCTGACTTCAGAGCTAATGTACACAGGGGTCCCTGTGAGCCACAGGAGACTTGATGGTACGTAACATCAAGAACAACAACAGAAGTTATAAATACCATTTGCTATTGAGTTCTCTTTGGTATGCTAATCACGTGATATTAATGAAAGATAATTCAAGACTGGATTAATCATTATTATTATTTTTTTTTTAGATATAAAAAGGGATGAGTTAGGCAAGGAAGTGAGGGAGCAGAGATAGAGAAGGATAGATGTCATACTATGTGCAGATTACCAAGGAGCGAAGAACAGGGGCTTCCCTCTGAGGCAAAGGAAAGAAAGCCCCTTAGGCACGGGGTCTGGAATTCAGATTTTCAGTCGTCTGAACTGTGTGAGGAAGTAATTTCTGTTTGTTAAAGACATCCTATTGCGGGGAGCTCTGGTGGCCTAGTGGCAAGGAGCTGCAACTACAATCCCAGAGGCGAACGGTTCGAATCCACCAGATGCTCTGCCGGGGAAGGAGGGACAATCTCCTCCTGTACCAGTCAGATCTGATTTGATGGTACATGCACACAAAAATAAAAAAATTAAAAAAAGACATCCAATTGTGACATTTCTGTTAGAGCAGTGCTAGATAACTAAGACACCCTAAAGTCTTACTATTGAGGTCTCGTGGGTTTTTGGACTGTAAATCACGCAGGAAGCAACTGCCCATGTGCCTCCTGCTGAGCAGCTGGTGGATTCAAACCACTTGCCTTTGGGTTGACAGCACAACTCTCTACCCACTAGACCACCAGAGCTCCATGCTAAGACATATAAATGACTACCTACATTTATCATTTCACAAACAGGGAAGAAATTAACGATAAATTTACAGCTCTTCTCTAGGCTCTTATATTAGGCTCTATTTATGTTTATAATGTGGGGAGTGATAAAGCCTCACTATTATACTTTGAATACAATTTTAAAGCTCAACTTTATGTTATAGAGGTTTCAATCAGATCTCTAAAAATCTGACTGAAGAATCAGTGATTTCTCTATCGCTCAGAGATTGGTTAAAATTCAGTGTGCTCACATAACAAGGATATTTCTCTTACATCGGTGTTAATGCAACAAAAATTGTTTATTTAGCCCTCTGAAGCAAGAAGTTTAAATTGGAAGTTTTTTTATTCAGGTAATCAAAAAGGGGAAAAAAGAGAGATTCATGCTGGTCACAAGGGGGCAGCAAAATACACGGGATCCTAGTATGTGCAGAGGCACCGCCGGGAGCTGTCAGCCTGCAATGAGTGTTGGATAATGAAGGCAGATGAAGGAGCTAGTTGAAGTTTCTGGAATTGAAGCCATTCTACGGCACCAGCAGCCCTGGCACACATAGAGGGAGTCCTTGGGGGCGGGGTAAAGGAACAGAGTTCCGAGGATAGCTAAATATAGGCGACAACATTTCTGCAAGAGTTTCTTGTTAAAGAGCTACTGGGAATTTGTCTTGAAAGGGTTCAAACATGCATTTGGCACTGTCCTTCCTGGGAAGGTTGTGAATTCCCCTTTCTGTGTGGACATTCTCCTGGATTCCAGGGCTGAAAACACCTGGACGAAGTGGCACTATATAAAGCTCAGAGTTTTTTAAACAGGGAAACGGAGTCCCTGCAGAAGAAAGTGAAT
The DNA here is from genome assembly GCF_000299155.1 of Elephantulus edwardii. Classification (NCBI taxonomy): domain Eukaryota; kingdom Metazoa; phylum Chordata; class Mammalia; order Macroscelidea; family Macroscelididae; genus Elephantulus; species Elephantulus edwardii. The sequence continues at coordinate 12,784,993 of NW_006399798.1, read as the reverse complement.
TCGCAACTCATCAACTTTCCGGGGTGTTAGTTAGAGCTGAGAATCTGACAAGCAGCAGTAGAAATTGAGGCACAGGTTAATGCTCTGGTTAAGCTTTCTGATGGGAAACTGCATGACTTTGGGCAAATTTCCAGACTTCTAGCAGGTTGTTTGTGGATTCCCTCCCCTTCCCCAAGAGGGTTTTGTTTCAACACATTTAAAAAAAAAATAATTTTTTTTTCACTCATTTATTTTTTTCATTGATTATTTGTCTTTTAATTTGACATTTAACATAGCTCCTCTTGTCAGAGGCCATCAAGACATACATATATTTCCTTTTCACCTAACACAATGTTGTTCTTGCAAGACCATTACTCTTTTTTTTTTTTTAAGTAACATTTTTACTTCTTTAGCCTTATGGGAACTGACAGCTTTTTTCCCTTTCTTTCTTTTTTCCATTTTCACTCATTTAATTTTAAATTATCCTGGGAACCAATAGCATACATATATCATTTTTAAGAAAACAGTATGCCTACTGCTACAAAGCAACAAAGAACTTAATGCTTTTCTGAAACACAGAAGTCTTTTACTTGTAATGGGAGGGAAAGTTAAAAAGTGCCAACTTCCTCTCTCTATCAAGTTGTCACAAGATATAAGATAATAAAAGGGGAAAAGGTAAATCTTAAAGTCATCGAGTGCTTTTCTTATTAATTCCAAATAGAAAACACAATGGAAAAGTGTTTTCTGCCTTGTTTCAACACCTTTTAATACAATGCTAACATAATAGGTGGGAATAAAGAATAAATAAAATAGTGCACCCCACCCTGCCCCCACCCCATGCTCACGGACGTACACTTGTTGTCAGGTGCCATTGAATCTGCTGTCATAACGACCACATGAAGAAGGTAAGGAAATCCTGCCTTCCCTCATGCCATCCTCACAGAGCCTCTTGCTGGGGGCTAAACCCTCCTGTGGAGTTTCTTTCTCTTTCTTGCTGACTTTAGCAAGCAGGATGCCTTTCTTTCTTGGAGGAATGCTCTTTGCAGGTGAGGATGATGAGACTGCCTCCCCCATAATTGGGACATGTTATCAGAAGAGCTTACAAAAGAAAACTGGATGAAAAGTAAAACAAAACAAGTAAGTTAATAAAGAAAACAAATGACAACACCACCAAGTTGATTCTGATTCGCAGGATTCGTTGTTATCCTGTAGAACAAATCGAATGGCCCCATAGTGTTTCCAAGGCTCTGAACTTTTGTAGAAGCTGCCTGCTTTTTTTTCTGTTTCCCTTGGGAAAGCTACTGGACTTGAACTACCAGTCTTTTGGTTGGCAGTCAAATGTTTACTCACGGTGCCACATTATAGTGCTCAAGCATTGGTTTCATCAAATAAATGATCATTGTTGTTAAGTGCCGTCAAGTCATAGACGACTCATGACGACTGTATGAGTGAAAGACCTAACACTTGGATAACTTTCTTTGTTTCTCCAAGTTCATAGAGTTTACAGAAGCAAGCTGTTTCGGAAGTGGATGCCACTCCTGCTTCTAAGCTTGTTTTAATCGGGAAGCTCCACCAAACACTGTCCACCATGGGTCACCATTATCACATTTGACACATCAGTGTCACAGTGTTTAGCATCAAAACACAATTAAAACCAGACCAGTTTTATTATATCTATCTCATCTCATTCAGATCTCACTAGTACGCAGAGAGATGGATATTCTCCTTTGTTTTCATGGATGAGGAAATTGAATGCCAGCGAGGCTAAGTTCAGCTGGCCAATGGCATAAATGAAATAGATATGTTGTGATTGGAATCCACTACTTTCCGACTCCGAGCCCATCTGCTGCCCACCGCACTTGGGTGGTTTACCATCACATTTGTCCAGCCCTCGGTGATTGCTACAGTTACGTGTCAGTTCTTGGAAATGACTCAGAAGTTCAGCCAGGTCAGCAGCAGGCAGAATCATGTGACCCTTCCCGTGAACTGTTGTTTTTGTTGGGTGCCAACCAGGGGCCTCTGACTCATAATGATCCCGTGTCACAGGGGAGCACCCTGTACACCCCCACCCCCCACCACAGTTACAGTCTTTATTAAAGCATATCATGGGGCCTTTTTCCATGGGAGCTACTGGATGAAATCGAACTGCTAGCCTTTTGATTGACTCGCCAGGGCTTCTTTATTATGCCTTAATAAGATTAATAGGAAGCTCTAGTAGTCAAGGGAGTAAGGAGTTACACTATCTACCCAAAGGTGGGCAGTTTGAACATACTAGCTACTCTGCATGAGAAAGAAGGGGGAAAAAGCCCATGCTATTTTTTTATGATCTAGAATACTGCAGTCTCCTCTTTTGACATTTTGCTTTTTGTTGTTGTTGTTGTGTACCACTGAGTTGGAAAAGACCCATAGCTGCTTCCCGAGTGGGTTTTCAGAGGCAGTAAATCGCACAGGAGGAGATTGCCCATCTTTCTCCCATGGAGCGACTGGTGGATTTGAACTGTGTGTCTTGGTGTTGACAGCACAATTCCTCAGCACTAAGTCATGAGAGCTCCCTTTCGCCTTTTAGAAGGAAGATGAGGATGTATTCTTCCCAAACTGCTGAATCAAGATGGATAACATTTAGCTAGTAGAATATAATATGTCTGTAAAGCTGATCAGATGATTCTAGTGGTGATGCAATAGTTAAGTATTGACTGTTGTGGTGGTGGTGTACCATCAAGTCTCTGCTGGGATTTTAGAGGCAGTTAATCGCACAGGAGGGGGGATTGCCCATCCTTGTTCTGTGGAGCAGCTGGTGGCCTTGAACCGCATGCCTTTGGTATTGCAGCACAGCTTCTTGCCACTTGGCCACCAGAGCTCACTAGAAAGAAATGAATGAATGAATGAATGAAAAAAATCCGTGATAAACCCACCTGTCCCTCAGTGAGAGAAGGATGTGGCAGTTTGCTTTCCTAATGATTCCAATCTTGGAAACCCTTTGGAAGATGTTCTACTTGGTCCTATAGAGTCACTGGGAAGTTGACAATTTGCTCTTGGCTCTCCTGTATTTTTACCGCTGTGCCCTAAAGATGACAGAGTTGCTTTGTAGCGAGGCCTAGACCAGAAAGTCTTCAAAGGTGGCTTTTAAGTTTAAAAGGAACCAAATAAACAAACACATGAACTAATAAATGATAGTTCCCCCTCTCCCCATCGTCTTTGCTCCTATCACTTTTCTTCACCTGCCTCCTCCTCCTCCCCCTCCCTCCTCCTGTAACTATGGCATAACTTAGGACACTGCCAAAGATGATTTGAAACATATATTTACCTCCTTCTTTTGGAAATTACCTAAAAGGAAAGGATGATGTGAAGGAAGAAAACGACAGGGTAGAGACCTTCTCTTTGGGAGAATGAATGTTTTGAGTAGAAAGATTGTCTTAGGGAAGCATAATGTTATGGAACCTAGAGATTATCGGTTCATTCTGAGGATGACGTGTTTTACTTATATGGAAAATGAAAAGATGAGATAATCTTTTGTGGTTTGTTTTTTGCTTTGGGGTTTTGTTTGGTTTTTTTTTTCATCTCAGGAAACCCCGTTGATCCACACTAGCACGGTAGGGTAAAATTCTTGTCCTAATGGCACAGGAAACACAATTACGGGACCTCAGTGTTCCTCAGTGACCAGGGGCGAGGCTGGAGCTTGGGGTTATTCGCAGTAATCCATTCAGTACCCTTTATTCTTCCCAAGCTTTGGATCTCAACTGTGTTCCTTTGGCTCATCCGGAGTTTGTCTTGAATGAGAACTGTTGGGTCAGGTCAGCAGACTCATCTGGAAATTGTTTCAGGCAGCCTTTTGGTCTATGAGATTGTTGGTCGCCATCAAGTTGATTCTGACTTCTGGTAACCCCACGTGTGCAGAACAAACCAGGACATCACAGGGTTTACCAAGGTGCTCTGAGTGATCGCAAACTGCCAACGCCGCAGCTAGTAGTGGAATGCTTTACTGTTTCCACCTCTCAGGCTCCTGAAATAGGAGGTCCCTTCATAACCTGACGTGTTAAAACAAATACCTTCATCAGCAACACATACACATGTTCACAAAATCAACAAGAACAAGAAAACCAAAAAATGGAAACAAAAACAGAGCAGTTCTTTTCTTCTCTGTAGTGGAATTTTTGAACATAATGTGATAAAGTAGAATTTATTATAAAAATAAATGGTGCTCCTGTTGAAAACATAGATAAGCAAGAAGAATGAAGTAAAAAACACCTACACTCCTTGCATCAAAGATAACTAGTGTTATTTTTAATACTGTAATTTTAGTATAGATAATTAATTAGTGCAAATATTTTTTTGGTATAGATTTCCAGCACGCATGCATTTGTGTGTGTGTGTGTGTGTGTGTGTGTGTGTGTGTATGTCATTCTGTCCAACGTGAGTCCATTACAAACAAATGTTGTTGTTGTTATGTGCCTTCGAGTCACCTGCAACTCATAGAGACCCTATGTACAACAGCCGTAAACTGTGCCCTATCCTGTGTCAATCTCACTGTCTCCAACACACCTACCCCCATTATCCCAGTCACTGAATCAATCCACCTCACCGAGGGTCTTCCTCTCTTGTGTTGTCCCTACACCCTCCAAAGCATGACGTCCCTCTCCAAGGACTGGTTCCTCCTTGCAACATGTCCAAAGTATGTCAGATGAAGCTTCAGAATCCTTGACTCCAAGGAGCAGCCTGGCTTCACCCTCTCCAGGACAAACCTGTTTATTTTCTTAGCAGTCCATGGTATATTCAGTACTCTTCTCCAGCACCACAGCTCAAAGGCATCAATTCTCCTTCTATCATCCCTAGTCATTCATTATCCAGCTCTCTGACGCATAGCAAGAGATTACAAAGACCACGGCGTGTATCAGGCGCACCTTCATCTCCAGACTGACATTGTTGTACTTCAGTACTTTAGAGAGGTCTCTAACTGCAGACTTTCCCATCATAATGTCTTTTAATTTCCTGGCTGCTGGTGCCAAGAGTGTTGACTGTGGAGCCAAGCAAACTAAAGCTGTGAACAATCTCAACTCTTCACCATCCATTATGATGCTGCCAATTGGCCCAGTGGTGAGAATCTTTGTTTTCTTGATATTGAGCCTCAAACCATACTGAAGACTGCAGTCCCTGACCTTCCACAGCAAGAGTTTCAGGTCCTCCTCAGTTTCAGCAAGCAGGCCTGTATCATGTGCATAATGCAAATTGTTGATGATTCTTCCTCCAATCCTGATACCACATTTCTCCTCATAGATCCCACCCTCCCAGATAACCTGTTCTGCGTAAAGATTGAAAAGGTATGGAGACAGGATACAGCCCTGGTGTACACTCTTCCCAATTTTGAACCATGCAGTGTTTCCCTGCTCTGTTCTGAAGACTGCCTCCTGGTCCAAGTATAGGTTTTGCATTAGCACAATCAAGTGTTCTGGGATTCCCATTCTTCTCAGAGTTAGCCACAGTTTGTTATGATCCACACAGTGAAATGCCTTTGCGTAATTAATGAAACATTGATAAACATTCTTCTGGTACTCCTTGCTTTCAGCTAAGATCCATCTAACATTAGCTATAATATCCCTAGTGCCACGACCCATCTAAACCTAGCCTGCACTTCTGGTAGTTCCCTGTTGATGTGCTTGCTGTTCCAGTAGTTTTTGGATAATCTTCAGCAAAATTTTACTCACATGTGATATTAATGATGCTGTTTGATAATTTCTACACTCTGTGGGATCACATTTCTTTAAAATGGGAATATAGATCTTTGCCAGTCAATTGGCCAAGTGGTTGTTTTACAGACTTCTTGATACAACTTGGTAAGCACATCTAGGGCAGCATCTGTTAGTTGAAATATGTCAATTGGTATACCATCAATTCCTGGGACCTTTTCTTAGTCAATTCTTTGAAAGCAGTCTGAACTTCTTCCTTCATCACCATAGGCTCTTTTTTTTTTTTTACCATAGGCTCTTGCTCATATGTTGTTTCATTAAATTCTTCTGTGTCTGTCAATTCTTTTTGGTATAATGACTCTCTCTGCTCTTTCCATCTTATTTTACTACTTGCAGGATCATCCAATATTCTGCCCAAAGCATCCTTAAGTATTGCAACTCGAGGTTTGAATTTGTTCTTCAGTTCCTTCAGTTTAACACATGCTTAAGGACTTTAGCCCTTTTGATTTTCTACTCCAGCTCTTTGCACATTTCATTATAATACTTTGTCTTGTCATGCAGCCTCTTGAAATCTCCTGTTCAACTCCTTAATGTCTTGATTTCTTTCTTCTGCTTTGGCTTCTCGGCGCTCCAGTGCAATATTCAGAGTCTCTTCTGACATCCATTTTGGTCTTTTCTTCCTCCTCCATCTTTGCAATGACCTTTTGCACTCTTCCTGGATGATTTTCTTGATATCTTCCCAAAACTCATCTGGTCTTCACTCATTAATGTTCAAGGCCTCAAACCTGTTCCTGAGATGGCTCTGAAATTCAGGTGGGATAGACTCAGGGTCATGTTTTCGTTCCTGTGGACTTGATTTCACTTTCCTTAGCTTCAGCTTAAACATGCATATGAGTAGTTGGTAATCTGTTCCACAACAACACCAGGCCTAGTTTTCACAGCTGATACTGAGCTTCACTAGCGGTTCTTTCCACAGATGTAATCAATCTGATTCCTGTGCACACCATCAGGTGAAATCCATGTGTATAGCCTGCGTTTATGTTTCTTGTAAAAAGTATTTGCAACAGTAAATTGTTGATTGTACAAAATTCTATTACCCTATCTCCAGCTTCATTTCTGTCACCAAGTCCATGCTTTCCAATAGATATTATAAAAATGAAAGAATTTTGCTGTTGTTCCAGTAAACATATTTGTTAATGGTTACAAAGTATATTATTGTAAGACTGTACTCTAGTTAATGTAGCTGGTCATTATTGTTGTGTGTTTAAAATGCCTTGCACTCTTCTAAATTTTTGTAAGCTGTTTTATATATTACATATCAATCATTGTGTGATTGACAAGTCTTTATGAGATATAGCCTTTTATGTGAGATAAATGTAAAAAAGTGGATTATTTCTGTATTAAAGGTAAAGAATATTATAATGTTCAGTTACTATCCATGAGCATCTCTCTGGAGGGAGGAGATGGTTACATGCTCCATCATTAGCCAAAATACTATGTGATTTGGCTCCACACAGAGGTGGCTCGTCAGAGAGGCCTGGTTGTCTTCTGGCACTGGGTCATGGGCTTGAGGAGCTTCCAGAGTTCCACATGAGGTCTCTAGGAGTGTAAGTCAACGTAACAGCACTGACAACAGAGCTTTCACTGGGATTTCTTGTTTTCCACGTGAGAGCTGGGCTAAATTCCCAGCCAGCACACCTCAGGTGCAGCTAGTGGAGCTTGCGTGTTGCTCTGATGCAGAATCAGCTTTAGAACGTCCAGAGCAAGGTGGATGTGGTTGGCCAGGCAGCGGGGCCTGACAATCTGCTTCCGAAAGCAGCCAGTGAGAACCCTCTGAGTCACAAGAGCCCCGTCACCAACAGCCAACAGGCTGGTACAGGGGAAGGACAGGACCTGCTGAGGTTACTTCGAGCCCACCGGGAGCCAGCCAGTCAGTTAACACCATCACCACAACAGAGGCACAGGACCCCAGGAACGAGGTAAACCCGGGCTTGCTTGTTGTTTATTAATTTGTATGAGCATTGTCGTATGTGAACATCTTTTACATGTGGTGAAAAACATGTGAAACTCTTCTCTCTAGGTTAGGAAGCGCTCATGGTAAACTTCTTCTGACTTCCCCTACTGATTTTGCATCCTTGTCAAGGATGGGCAATTCTGAGAGGCTCTGATTCTGCAGGAAGGTGCTGGGTGATGCCTGACAGCCCAGAAGAAGGACTTTTGATGTGAAAAACGGAGACACACTTCACTACAGGTGAGGAAGCAAGCACCAATGAGCTGTGATTATTTCACTTGGTGAGTAAACCTCACCAAGTCACCACCACCTCTGCTCCTCTGAAGCGTGACGGGCCCCTATTTCTATTTTTTTTTTTCTTTACTAGTTTGTTTACAAAATTCTAATACAAATTCAAACAGATTCTTTCAATTTCCCTCACCCATCAAATTGTACAACCCAATGATTAATCCCCCCTTCCCCCTGCACATCCACGTCCCTCTGCTGCCAGCCTCTCCCACCCCTCCTGGATCCTTATACTCATTTTCCAATAATGGTTTCATACAATATTTGTCCTGTGGAACTGAGTTAGTTCACTCAGCATAATGCTCTCCAGTCCCTCCCAAGTTAGGTAATAATTTACGAAATCATTGCTCCTACCTCCTGCATAGTATTCCATTGTGTGAATGTACCATAATTTCTCAATCCATTTGTTTGTGGTTGGACATTTGGACTGTTTCCATGTTCTTGTGATGGTGAATAATGCTGCTATAGGTCACTATTTCTAAAAAGCTGAGGGAAGGTTTACACACAGAAGCAATTTTGGGATGAAAAGGGAAGGAGAGGCAAGTAAAAATTAATAAATAGATAAATTGTCGGGAAAAGCAACACAAAGCACTGATTGGACATCATGGTAAATGAACTGCATTCATCAAAGGTAATTAATGTTATAAAACCAAGGTCTTTGAAAGATGTATGAAAAATCAATATGATCTGTAAACCTTCTCTCAAAAAAAAAAACTCAGCAAAAAGACATGTAACTTCCCAAGCGCTGAATGTATTCGTTGAAGGTAAAAACAAAAAGTGTTGTTTTTAAAAGCAAAGGACAATGAACAGGCTGTTTCATGTCGTTGTTGTCAATACTCAGACCTTTTTTTTTTTTAAACCCAAAACATCTTTCAGGAATCCACTTGTCACCAAAATGTCTTAAGCGTCCCATTGGAGGCGGGAACTTCCGGAACTGGTCACTGTATTGTTCATGATTTAAAAGAAGGGTGGTGTCTTTCTGACATTATTCAAAGCCCTGGAAGCTGGCTTACTTCCAGGTGGGACTTCCAGCTTGGAAATCAGCTCTGACTCTCAGCTTCTCGCTCTCCTCACCGTGTTTTCAGGGTACCTTTCAGGGTTCCTTCCAGAAGTGCCGACTGTGGACACATGAAAGTTTGCACATACACCATGCAGAGCGTGATCTGCCTTAGTCAGGCCCACGGGGAGGGAAAGAGGAGAGAGGCCGGGAAAATGACGTGTTCCTCCTGGTAAGTCCTCATCAGAGAGGAGTGCCTGGCCCACAAACAGCTGGTGCAGTAATTATTCATATTAATTACAATAAGCTGCTGCTTTTTTTTTTAAATCATAATGCCTGCCTACACTCCATTTGATGCTGTACAATATGTTTACAGCATAGTGCTTGTTAGGCTTTTACATTTGCAAACCTCTTAAAAATTTACTGTTTTCATATGATAAGCTCATGCATAGTGGGTAGGGGATAGAGTAAAAATTTATAGTGAGATGATACATAACAAAATATACCCAATCTCGGCAATGCCCACAGTTCAGAGGAGTGATTGAACTTGTAGGTACTTTATGTTGTCCCTATACTTTCCCCACTTTGGTTCATATTTACCCCCGTCTTATTCCCTCCCGCCCCCCCACTGTTATTGAAAACACACACAGCAAAACAGACACCAATTCAGCAGTGGGTCCGTGTACAATTCAGTGACCTGGCTTGTATTTCTTGAGTTGGGCCATCATTTCACACTCTCGTTTTCCAAGCTGTTCCTGTTCTAGTAACATAGCAGCTCTGGTGGCCTCGTGGAACAAAGCTGCTCTGCAATCCCAAACGCATGCAGTTCGAATCCACCAGATGCTCAGCTGGAAAAGTATAGGTAATCTCCGTGGGATTTATTGTCTCTGAAAACCCACTGGAGAGTCAGCAATGGGTCGGTTCCAATCGGACGGCACACAACAAGAAGCAACTAGTAACATACTCCGTAAGCTTCCGTCATAGTCTTTCCAGCTCGACTCATGGCTGATCTTCCAGAGGCCATGTCACATAGGAGGTGATTGCCCATCTTTATCCTATGCTGTGGCTGGTAGATTTGAACCCTTTGCCTTTGGGTTGGCAGGGAAACTCTTTATCCACTAGCCCATCAGAGTTCCCTTCTAATCTTTCAAGTTGCTGTAGAATTCAGCCCAGGTAGAAGGGTCTTTAAAAAAATTGTAGTCCTCTATGCAGGCATTTTCCTTACTGTTTTCACCTGCCCTTGAATAATTCTCAGTTTTGAAGGTGTCTTCAGTTTCAGGTTCATAATGTAAAACTTTTTTTTTTTTACCCTAATTGATTTATTCGACTTTTGGCCTTATCTATTAAATTTCAAGTATTTTTCATCTAATTTTGTATTAAAGATTTTACAAATCTGAAATGACATATATCAGGCTAGAATAGACAAATCTATTCACACTAAATTATTTTCATAAAATTAGTTTTCATATTTATGAATTCTTTATATAACTTTTTAAAAATTAATTTTAATGAAAGTTTACAGACTTAGGGTTTCCAGTCAGTCATTGCTGCACTTTTCTCCCTCCCCCCCAATTCACTCTTCTCCTTGAAAAGAAAAACTCTTTCATTGTAGAACTATGTTTTTAAAAACAAAAATAAACCCAAAAAGCAATGATCAGATCTCTTATTTTTGAATTGTTGTTTGCCATTGAGTCGGAAACGACCCACAGCTGACCCTCTCGCGGGTTTGTAGAGGCAGTAAGTCACAAGGAGAATTGCCAATCCTTCTCTGGCATCACAGCTGGTGGATTCAAACCGTGTACCTTTGGGATTGCAGTGCAGTTTCTTACCACTCCAGTGAAAGAACAGATGTGGTGGTTATGATTTACTTAAATGAATGGGGGGAATAAAAAAAGATATAAAACGTGGGGCAAGCTATGCTTTGACGCCGAATCTTGCCCCTTGGAAGGGAACATGAAAAAGTCCTCTGGGTCTTGGATTAGGAAAAAATCCCCAAACAATCTTTCATGCATGGCTGGAAGTGGAAGACGGGCTGTGCTGGCTGGAGTCCAGTGCAAAGGGGAATTTCAAGAACTGGTTCACATAGCTGTAATTTTCCAGTTTCCAGCGCACGCTTCCCATCCTGGCTGCCCGTGTTCTCTGGGAGCAGCCAGCAAATTCACCGTGTAGAGGGCAAAAGGCTTCTGGATATCTCAGAACCATCAATGGCCTTAGGACGTTTTTGCACGAAGAGTTCAAGGAAGCCATTCATTTTGCAGCCACCGTGTTGCCTGTAGCGGTCCTGTGCTAGGCTTGAGCTGCTTTATTAGTGTGGTTTGCATTCTTAGTTTATTTGGAGAATCGTTATGAATTATTGATGTTGTTATTTCACCACGGGGAGCCCCATAAACGGAGAATGAGAAAGGCACAGATTTTTGTATTTGCTTATTTTTGATGTTCTTTTTTGCTCGCTCTCTCCGTCCTCTCCAACTTTCACAAAAATTCACACAAAACAGGTTCTAGACCTAATTGTAAAACACAAAAATGTGAAACTTCTGGAAGATAACACAGGGAGAAATCTAGCTAACCTTTGATTTAGGGGAGAGATTTGGTTTCTTTCTAAAACTGTGGCTTGGGTGAAAGTTTACAGGGCAAATGAGTTTTCTATTCAACAACTTATGCTTATTTGGTTTCATGACATCATTTGCTGTTTCCTCAGTGGAATGGCTTGCTCCCTGCCCCATCTCTGAGCTCCCCTTTTCCATCCATCCTTCTCTTCTGTCCCCTCTTCTGAGCTTGGTTTGCAGGGAGGCCTTGCCTTTAGGTCTGATACGGTTAATTGTTCTGAGGAATCTGCTGCTCACACTGGTCCTTTTCACTTTCTCGAGCTGTCTGTTTGACTGAAAGGCGAACCCTAGGGATGTGCTCAGTTCCAGGCCTGAAGGGTGTCTAAGGACCGCCTCTCAGGAGCAGTTGTTGTTAGGTGCCATTTCTGACTCCTAGAAACCCTGGCACACAGAAACCTTGCCTGATACTGGGCCATGCTCACAATCTTCACTTTGCCCAAACCCAGTGCTGCTCTGCTTGTGTCAGCCCATCTCATTGAAGGTCTCCCTCTTCTCCTCGGACTCTCTGTGTTTCTAAGTTTGATTTCCAGGGACTGATCTCTCCTTGAAAAAATGTAGCCCATCAAATACCTCTTCGAACCTTTCCGTGTCATATAGACAGCTGTGACACTGTAATGTGTTCCATGACGGACGGCTACCAAATAGACTGTTAATGCTGTCATTTCCCCAGAAATGGATATGCAGGTTATTTCTGTTGCTGCCAATCTGATAGAACACTATTTATCTCAAGTGTTTGTTGCCAGTCATTTCTGCCTATGCAAAGAGGAAATGATGTTTGCTGTGGTGACCTATAGAGTAAGGAGTTGTGCTGCCAATCCGAAGGCTGGCAGTTTGAATCTACCAACTGCTTCACTGGAGAAAGATGGACATTCTCCTCCTGTATGTCTTATAACCTCAGAAAAACCACTAAAGGGTTAGGTTTGACTTAGTTTTGACTTGACGGCACATAAGAATAACTGTTTATCAGAATGGAGCCCTGGTTGTAGAATTGGTTGTGTGTTTTGCTGCTGAGAGGTCAGCAGTTCAAAACCACCAGACACTCTAAGGAAGAAAGATGCATAGTCTCTTCCTATCAAGATTTACAGCCCATTGTGCGTGAGCCACAAGGGACTCAATGGCGGTGGGTTGGGTTGTGGTGTGGTGTTTGGTTTTTTGTTTGTTTCTTTGTTTTAAATTAGCAAGAAGGGTGATTTTAACTAGGGCCAAATGAGAAGGATGATGCTAGGAAGGGTAGAAGGTCAGCGAAGGAGAGGAAGACCCGTGGCCAGGTGGATTGATGTGGTGGTGGCTGGCGCAACAGACTCTTGTGTGTCAAGAAGTTTGAGGATGGAAGGACAGAACAAGGTTCAGATCTTTTGTTCATAGGGTCGTTATGAGTCCTACTCCACTTAACAGCATCTAACAGCAACAAACATATTATGACAGCTTAAGAGACCTGTGGGCATGTCCATGCTGTCACATCAGGGAGTGTTGGCTATTTAACCCTTAACGATAACAGTACAGTTATAAAATGATCTACGTGGCGAGCTCTGGTGGCCGAGTGGCAGGAAACTGCACTGCAATCCCAGAGGTGCGCAGTTCAAATCCACCAGATGCTCTGCTGAAGAAGGAGGAAGAATCGCCTCCTATACCAGTCAGATCCAATTTGACGGTACACACATAAAAAGAATAAAGAAATAAAAATTATAAAAAAATAAAATGATCTACGTTGAGAGAACTTTTAGTCAAGGTTCTTCACCTTTGTCCAGAAAGGGGCCCTAGTGATACAGGGGTTAAGACTTGGCTGCTAACTGAAAGTTGGGTGATTTAAACCCACCGGTTACTCAGTGGAAGGATAGAGTACTGAAGTACTAAAGAGTAAGGGCGCTAGTTTAAGGACTAAGGTGCACCTGATCCAAGCCATGATGTTTCCAGGCACTTCATATCCGTCTGATAGTTGGGTAATGAATAAGGGTACAGACAAAGAATTAATGCTTTGAATTGTGGTGTTGCAGAAGAGTATACCAAAAATACAAACAAGGCTGGTGAAACGAGGGTGTTCCTTAGTGTCAAAGATGATAAAACTTTGTCTCACGTACACTATACATACTATCCACAGGGGCCAGTCCTGATAATATGCTGGGAAACGAGGAGGGTCAGTGAAAGAGAGGAAGACTCAACAAGATGCATTGACACAGTGACGGGAACAGTGGCTTGATGTTGGAAGTTGCCCAAGACGGGAAGATGCTGCAAGACCAGCTAAATTTCAGACCTATTGGGCATAAGGTCACTGTGAGTTCTAGTCACCTTGATGGCCCAAGACAACAACATGAGTTAGAGGTGACCCTCTCCCCTAAAGTAACGACTTTGTTAATCATGGAAAAGAATCTTTGCCTGGCATTTTGAAATAGAACAATGATTTTAGTTCAGAGTATCTGAGAACAAAAATTCAAAGGGAAATTGTTAGGGATCATCCTCTCCCACTTGCTCCAACCTGGTATCTAAGAGAAGCCTGGATCTTGACAAATGCTAAGTCACTTAGAAATTTTTGACATTTAAAAGGATCCCACTTGGGATAGCAGTATGTTTAAGGAAATATACACTTGTCAATTCCACGATTTATACATGTACAATTCAGTGCCATTTATTATGTTTATTGTGCTGGCTTTCAATTTTGACTCAAAGTGATAAAATATATTCTTTCAGAAAATCCGCTGATAGCGTATGACGGATTTTCTTCTCTGTGTCTCGTCTTATATCAGAAGCCTTTATTTAATTATTATTTATGGTGATTTGGGTGAAAGGTTATGAAGCTTTAAATGATTCATACACGTTTGTTTTAGGTTTCAATTTACAATATTCTAAATATAATTGCACTTCTAGTGAGTCTCATTTTCCTTATTCTGTCTTACTCTTCCTTGCCTTTGTTGTTGTGTACTACTGAGTCACAACCGACCCACAGCTGACACTCTGGTGGGTTTTCAGAGGCAGTTAATTGCACAGGAGGAGATTGTCCATCCTTCTATCACGTAGCAGCTGGTGGATTCAAACCCTGTGCCTTTGGGATTGCAGTGCAGCGTTTTACCACTAGGCCACCAGAACTTCCTAATTCTTGCTTTTATCCTTGGGCAAATGTCGCTCTTTTGACCTTATCTGGCTGATAATTCCAAGGGATGAATGCCTCCCGAGGGTCATTGGTTACCGTAATAGACCTGTCCATGGTTTGGCTGAAAGTTGAGTCTGAAGTGGTATTAAGGAGCAAATCCTTTTAGAAGAGTTCAATTTTATTATGCTAGTTTCCTGACTGCTGCTAGAAATAATATCTTGGAGGATGCTTATGTTACTTCTTTAATAGGCAGGGGATCTTTGCTGTTCTCTGGCAAAGAGATATGGTATTTCCAGTCACCCAGGCTTAGGAAATATAGCCTTTTCCTCCCTGGGTTCTCCCCTGAACTGTGCGTACAAATGGCCCCGCTGGGTCCTTTCTGAGCTGTTATGCTGGTAGAAGTAACATTATCATGAACAGGCTGAACTTGTCTTTGCAAGAGCAAAACAACTAACCAACCTTCTTCTATTAGATAATCAACAAATATATGCGGAGCATCTATTGTATCCTTTCACTTGTACCATATGCTTTTAGGATGTATGATACATTATTAGAGATTTCTAAACTTCCCCACACCATCTTCCTGCTCAACCAAGGGGTTTCCACATATCTTTATCTAAAAGTGAGATAACGTGCCAGGTCACTTCCTATCTTCCCAGAAACAGTGCACACACAGTGAGAGAGAAAGCAAAGAATGGTGTGGAAGTTGGACTCCAAGGCTGCTTGAATATCTTGTGCCTTCACCTTGTTCATGTCCTGGACTCCGTGGTGGTCAGTTTTCCTCACGAGTTCCTGTGAGCCTCTCTTGTCTCTTTGGAGTCAGTGTTCCAGTACCACTGTCTGCTGGATCCCACCCCTGCCAACTCCTAAGCCTGCTTCTCATCCCTAAGACCTTGTCCTCACTCTGAAGATTTTACCCAGAGACCAAAGTGTCTGAAAGTCTCAGTAAAACTTTAAAATCAAAGGTAATGTAATCTTACCAGAGGTAATTTTACCATTTGAAAACACCTGCAGAGCTATGATGACAGCTACATTGAGATGGCTATTCCATTATTTATGAGCCCGATCATTTCTTGTCTCAAAAGACATAATTCTTTGGGAGAAAATCCCCCCCCCCCAGCTTTTTGATTTGTTGCCAAAGTTTGGATTATCAAATGCCTGAGATGAAACAGACCCTTGTCTTCAGAATATAATGGGGACTGACGCGTTTCCTTGCTGCCATCATTGCTGGGGGTCTATATTCTCCTTTTCTTTCACAGTTAGATGCTGACGCCAGCTGGGTTCTGTCATGCTGTTCACCAGCAGTTCTCAAAAGGAACCGAGGGGAAGGGCAGTGTGTGCCTTGGGGAATTTATTCCCTTTCTAGGAAACTTGTCAGTCTGGAGACTAAGGTGAGCCTGACTCAGGCCATGGTCTTTGCAATTACTTGCTATGCATCAAAGAGCTGGACAATGACTAGGGATGATAGAAGGAGAATTAATGCCTTTGAACTGTGGTGTTGGAGAAGAGTATTGAATATACCATGGGCTGCAGGTTTGTCCTGGAGAGGGTGAAGCCAGACTGGTCCTTGGAAACAAGAATTCTGAAGCTTCGTCTGACATACTTTGGATATGTTGCAAAGAGGGACCAGTCCTTGGAGAGGGACATCATGCTTGGGAGGGTGGAGGGACAGCACAGGAGAGGAAGACCCTCAATGACGTGGATTGATTCAGTGACTAGGGTAATAGGGGCAGGTGTGTCAGAGACGGTGAGATTGGCACAGGATAGGGCAGAGTTTAGGGCTGTTGTACATAGGGTTGCTATGAGTCGCAGGCGACTCGATGGCACATAACAACAACAACAACTAGAGAAACTGTCTTGTCTCAGACAGTTGTGAAAATACCTGGGTGAGGTCATTCCTGGGATGCATGTAAGGCCTTCCCAACCACTCGCTCTCCTTTCCTTACCATCTCTGAAGCTTTCAACCGCAAATCAAACCCAGACCCATTGCTTGAGTTGACAGCCATTCATAGCAGTCCAGCGAGACTGAGGCGACCAGGCCTCTTGAGTTTCTAAGGCTGCAAATCTTCGTGAGAGCAGAATCAATCTCCTTCTGAGCACCTGGCTTGTTTGAACTCCCAACTCTGAGGTTAGTAGTCATATGTGTTAACTACAGAACCACCCCTCTGTTTCCTCACACAGAAAGTGTGGATATTACCCATGCATTTCACAAGGTTGGTGTGAGTTAGTAAATGTATAAATATTCTTCTTGTTGTGTCTGATCCAACCTATTCTGACCTATATTGTTGTTACCACTGAGTCAGAACCGACCCATAGCAGACCCTTTGGAGGGTTTTCACGGACTGTCAATCACATGGAAAGAGATTGCCTATCTTTCTTCAGTGGAGCAACTTGTGGATCTGAACTGCGTGCCTTTGGGATTGCAGTACAGTTTCTTACCACTATGCCACCAGAGTTCCCTATTCTGACCTATCGTGACCCCATATCAAAGAGTAGAATTGCCCTTTAGGGTTTTCTAGGTGCACATTTTTTAGAGTCGTAATTCTCCGTGGCATTTCAGAAAAGCTCAGCCAGGATACCAATTGCTGCCATCATCATCTTGGGAACTATGAGTGACCGTTGGTATTGTCAGTTGTTATTTTTTAAGTGTGTGTGTACCATCAAATCAGATCTGACTGGTACAGCAGGAGATTGTTCCTCCTTCTCCAGCAGAGCATCTGGTGGATTTGAACCACTCACCTTTGGGATTGCAGTACAGCTTCTTGCCCCTAGGCCACCAGAGCTCACCCGTCAGTTATTACTAAGTCAGCTCTAGTTCCTGGGACATTACACAGAACAGAACAAAATGTTGTGTAGTCTTGGGCCATTTTCATGGTTGCCCATTGTTGTTTTTATTGTGCCAATTCATAGTGTGGAAGGTTTCATTTTATTGGCCCTCTATAAACAATATATATCATGATGGACGTAGTTTAGAAAGTAGCCACTTTATGTTTGAGTGGCTAAGTATTACTATTGCGTGTCTTACTAACTTACAAAGTGTGTCATGAGTTTTAGTCAAGCCTTCTCATTCATTTCAACTAATAATTGTTAGATATATTCTGTGATCAGGGCATTATGTTAGGCACTCTTCAGGATACAAAGATGATGAAATATGCTTTCTTTGAAAAGTCTTTGTAGACTCTTAGGAGATACACAAAACAATGCCATTAAGAGTCTAAATGAGATGAATGGGGAAGAGAGGTACAAAGTCTTATAGGACAGACAGAAGACTCCCATTATGGGCTATGCAATGGCTTGGAGATTTGAGGAAGTCCTCCTTGAATATAGGAAATTTGAAGTGGACCTTGAAGAATGTTAATATTTCTATCCACAGATAAGACAAATGGAGGAATTTATGTGGGGAAAAAAAAACCGTTAAGGGAAGAATGCATATTTTGGGGAAAATAATCTTTTCATATTTAATTTGGTGAGAAGCTGTGCTGCAATCCTGAAAGCACATGGTTTGAGGCCACCAGCTTCTCTGCAGGAGAAAGATGGGCAGTTTCCTCCTGTGTGATTCACAGCCTCTGAAAAGCCACCAGAAGGTCAGCTATGGGTTGGTTCTGCCTCGATGGTACACAACAACAAGAACAACAATGTCATAAGTTAGATACAAGAGAAGGAAGATATGAGCATCACATTAGAGGTGGAATCAAGATGAAACGTAGACACTAAGGAAGAGAAATAGGAAATTTGTTTGCATCTGAAGTCAGAAGAATGGTGGCACCATTCATGCAGAAGGGGAGGAAGGGGTAGCAGGGGCATGGAGGGTGAAGAAAGATGCCCAGTGTCGTTTTGGACATGTACCATGGGATCTCGTGCCCATGGGAACTCTCGCTGGAGGGAGTTAGCAGACATTTGGGAAGGCCCCATAAGCAGGTGCCGCTTGGATTCCTTTGAACCCTCCCTTGGAATCAAATCCATGTAGGTGAGAATCTTTCTCATATTTGTGTTCGGTTGATTTATTTTGTTTGTTTGTTTGTTTATTCATTCATTTATTTTTTTACCTTAGACTTCTTAGCATCTAATTCCAGCTTTCTCTGTTGGAGGCTGTCCAGTTGGAGAAGTATTAGAATTATGATTCCTGAGGGGCGTCATGTGTGTGATGATTGTACTCAGTCCACAAGAACACACACAATGACTTATCTGACCTCAGTTTCCTAATTCATAAAATAGGGTTGGCAATAAGTGACTTATCTCTCTCCTCATTTGACTGCGTGTTCAAAATAGAACGTTGCTGAAACACAATTAAAGGGCTCTATAAATAAAATAACTCTACAGGCTTATCCTCCAAAGTTCATAACGGATGTCTTTAGTGTGATGTTTAAAGCCATTCTCCCAAAGCTTCCTATAACATAGGAAATCACCAGAGGAGGACTCCTTTTTTACCTTCTTCATAGTTTATGAATCATAGATATATTTCTTCTAAGGTGACAATTAAAAGCAAGGAGGAAAAAAAAAACACAAAACCCAAGTGCATAAACACATCCTTTCTATTTTAAACCCAAAGTGCATCACCCAAACCGCAAACCCCAAATCAAATTTAGCTCCTCCAAGTGCAGGCCCAGCCCCTGGGCTCCCCCAGAGGTGAACTGCTGGGAAAGTGTCTGTCTGGGCAGCTGGCCCAGCCCAAGCTTGTGTCAATGGCTCTTTCCTCCGGTTGCCCCACGCCTTCCCTCCTGTGCACCTGTGTGAGCCCCTTCCTCTCTGGTCCAGCCCAGGCGTCTTGATCTTGGTAACCACCACCTGTTCACGATGACGCAGATGTGGCCTTACGCACATCCTCGTCTACTTGCCGCTTCAGGGTCTCCAACTGTGTTGATTCACCCGCAGGGCAGTATTTTTAGCCTTTATCTCTTAGTGACTTTGCTTTCTTCCCGCTGCCTTTTGACCTGCAAACTGGAAATAAAGTCCACCTTCCATAAAGACGAGAAAGTTGTCAGCCATTTCCTTCCTGTTCACATAAAAGGCTGGCCGAGCGGAGGCCTGAGACGGATGCTGGCGTGTCAATCCGTGGGGTCTTGAAAGCACCCCCTCCTCCAGGAAAATCCTATCTCCCCTGGTGTCCACCCCGCAGCGGGGCTGAGGGGCCTGGTGCAGGCAACTGTTCTTTTAGAGACTCTTGAAGAAACTCCAGAGGAATGAAATAAAAGAAAATCACATTTCCCTTCTCTCTTTGATCACGATTCCTGACCTCTAACATGCAGGTGAATTTACACAGCTTGTCTATGCCCTGTCTCCTTTTTATAATTACAAGAACTGCATTGGCCAAAGGAGACATTGATCATGTTTGTCCTGAAATGATGCGAAAGTGTTTGACAGCGGACTACAAGGTTGACAGTTCATATCCTCTCAAAGGCGCCTCAGAAATCAGGTCTGGTGATCTCTTCCCCAGAGTGTCAACTTTGGAAACTGCCTGGAGCCATTGTACTCGGCACACGTGCATGGTCACGACTGACACTCAGTGGCAACTCGCCTCAATGTAGCTTCATGGCGAGAAGCACAGGAGACCCAACCTTGACTACCAAATAAAAGATGAGAAAAATGCTTGTAGTAAAGAGTTAAGCATATTTAAGGACTTGAAATGGAAAATGTTTCCACAGAGTCTGAAGGAAATCTATGAGGTGAATTAAATGGAATAGAAAACTATAAAGATGAAAATATCATATCAAAACCCAGCATTTGTTTTTACGCTGAAATCTACTGTAGGGCTGTATTATTAAACTACTTGTTAAAGAACCTTAGGGAGCATAGAAGAACATGAAATGATGCATTACATTGGACAGATCTACTACAAAGGTGGTCCTTGGCTTGTTAAAGAGCAGGGATTTCACTTTATGGGCCAAGCTGGACAAGAAATGAGGATGTCTGGAGAAGATCTACTGCCTTTGAATTGGGGTGTTAGTGAATTGAATGGTATTTGATGTACTGTGGACAGGTAGAGGAGCAGACCTGTCTGGGAGGCAGTGCAGCACCGGAGGAGGGGATGCTGAGATTTCATCTCACGCACTTTGAGCAGGTTGTCAGAAGTGACCCTTCCCTGGGGAAGGGCGTTGTGAGAAAGTTGGGAGCAGAGAAGAGGAAGGTTCTGAAGAAGATGGATTGTCATAGTGATGCCGTGATGAGCCCTCAAGCATCAGAGAGCTTGTCAGGTTGGCACTGAACTGGGCAATGCTTTACTCTCCTGCACGTAGGTTGTTATAGGTTGGACCTGACGTCACAGC
Organism: Elephantulus edwardii; assembly: GCF_000299155.1. Lineage (NCBI taxonomy): Eukaryota > Metazoa > Chordata > Mammalia > Macroscelidea > Macroscelididae > Elephantulus > Elephantulus edwardii. The sequence continues at coordinate 12,764,086 of NW_006399798.1, read as the reverse complement.
ACCGAACAGCAATAACTGGGCGACTGAGGGAGTTTGGGAGGAACTCTAGTTAAGGCATTTAGCTGCTAATCAGAAGGTCGGAGACTCTAATCCACCAACCACATTGAGAGAGGAAAGCTGAAGATCTTCTCTGTCTTACAGGGTCACTGAGTCAGGACTGACTGGATGTGTGCAGGCTTGGCTTCAGGTCATGCAATCTGATACTAATATACTCACTTAGCACTTGGACTTCACTCAGAAGCATCTGGGGAAAAGGCCTAGTAATCTGAAGGAGCCCTGGTGGCTTAGTGGTAAGGAGTTGTGTTGCCAACTCAAAGGTGGTCAGTTCAAATTCACCAGCTGATCCTCAGGAGAAAGATGGGCAATTTCATCCCGTGTTGCTTAAAGATTCAGTAATCTGCTGGAGGGTCAGCTATGATCTGATGACAGTGAGTTTGAGAATTTTTCTTTCTGCATCAGAGAGCTGGATAATGCCTAGGGATGATAGAAGGAGAGTTGATGCTTTTGAGCTGTGGTGCTGGAGAAGAGTATTAAATATATACCATGAACTGCTAGAAAAAGCAAACAATATCACCCTGGAGAAGGTGAAGCCGGGCTGCTCCTTGGAGGCAAGAATTCTGAAGCTCCATCTGACATACTTTGGACATGTTGTAAGGAGTGACCAGTCCTTGGACAGGGACGTCATGCTTGGGAGGGTGGAGGAACAGCGCAGGAGAGGAAGACCCTTGATGAGATGGAGTCACTGGGGTAATGGAGATAGGTGTGTTGGAGACAATAAGATTGGCAAGTTGAGCAGGGTTTAGGGCTGTTGTACACAGGGTTGCTATGAGTTGCAGGCAACTCAACTACACATAACAGCATTTTCACCATTTGTATATCTTGGGATTAAGCAATATTCTCAGGATTTTGCTGTTTTTTTTCCCCCTGGAATTTTCCTTCTTTTTTCTAGTGGGAAAGACTTGTTTAGAAATTATTCTATAGTCCATAATTATAAAATAATTATTGTATGTGTTTATTTGAGTTCTCTAACCATGTTGGTATAAATACAGTGCAATTACGGTCATTCAAGCCAGGGAGATAGTTCAATTATTCGTATGCTGACTTGCAGCATTCAGATACAGGATACCATTCACATTGACTTGAATTTTAATTTCATTTATATTTGACTCTGAAAACTTTCTAGGTGACCTCGGTGTGTATGACAAGCATCGGCCAAGAAACTGTTTTTTTCCGGCCTTCAGACGTCAGATCACTTCCTTCCACACCTTGCAATGTCAGAAGTTTACTAACTCCATTCTTGAGATGTTTTTCTCTTGTGTGGTTATTATAGTGACAGGGATATTCTGTTTACCGGCTATTGAGTAGTTTTCCAAACTCAGTTACAAGAGAAGTACAAAGCCACCCCCACCCCCACTTCTTCCCCACTCCTCCTCGCTCCCCGTATCCATCGACTAAAAGAACAAACTTGAGGCTCTTCAATCACTGCTGTCAGGAAGACATTTCACTGAACCTTTCCCCAAAGCAGGGGCTTTATTCCAATAAGCATTGCAACAAATGCAGGGTTTGCCTCTGCGTGAGAGCAGGGAAGGCGGTTAGTTTAGGTCAATACACATTGTAACGCTTGCTGGGTTGGCCTCTGCATGAGTCCAGGGGGAAGGGGATTGGCTTAGGCCAATGCATCACAGAGTAAACCTGATGTGTTAAGGCCAGACTCACTCTGTGGGCTTCACTGCATGGCTCTTTGTAGTTGTTGATCTATTTTTTTTTAAATAGTTGGTTTGTAACAAACCTGCATCAGGCATACTTATTAATTATTAGGTGCCATTTTTCTCCTATAGCATGAGCTCATCTCATACCTCTGTGTCACATTTTGGTAATTTATACAATACTGTATTATGTATTATCCCGGAGAGGGTGAAGCCAGGCTGCTCCTTGGAGGCAAGGATTCTGAAGCTTCATCTGACATACCTTGGACATGTTGCAAGGCGGGACCAGTCCTTGGAGCAGGACGTCATGACTTGGGAGGATGGAGGAAAAGCACAGGAGAGGAAGACCCTCGATAAGGTGGATTGATTCAGTCACTGGGGTGATGGGGGGTAGGTGTGGAGACACTAAGATTGGCAAGAGATAGAGCAGGGTTTAGGGCTGTTGAACATAGGGTCGCTATGAGTCGCGGGCAACTTGGCGGCACATAACAACAACATTACGAGAGATGGAAAAAAGGATTGAAGTTGAAGGAGAAAGGATTGAATGATTCCATCTTGCTTGGATCAACAGTCAACCCCCTTGGGACCAGCTGTCAGGAAATCAGGGGATGTATTGCGTGCTGAAGAGAAATGACACGAGTTTGACGAGTAACTTGTGGGGGGAGGGGTGGGTAGGGAGAAAAGTGCAACAATGAGTGAATGGAAATTAAAAAAAATGTGTTCTTGAAAATCACAATTAAAATAAAAATGTTATTTTTTAAAAGTTGTGCCTGCTTCAGGCCTTGGTCTTCTCAGTTGCCTGCTCTGTGTCTCAGAGCTGGACAATAAAAAAGGATTATAGAAGAAGAATTGATGCCTTTGAGTTGTGGTACCTGACAAGAGTCCTGAATACCTGATGTCCAAAAGAACAGATAAGGCTTGGAGAAAGTGCCGCCAGAGTGCTTCTTGGCGGCAGAGCTGGTTAAGCTTTGTCTTTCTTTGGGTGTGTAGCTAGAAGAGGCTATTCCCTGGAAAGGGCTAACATGCTTATTCTTGGGAAGATGGAAGGTTAGCAAAGGAGAGAAAGACTCCCAATGAGATGGATTGACACCGTGATTTCAACAATGGATGCCAGTGTGTCAGAGATGGAAGGCTGGAAGAGGATAGGGCAGGGCTCAGATCACTTGTTCATAGGGTCCTCACAGAGTCATTCATCCTTGATGGCACCTAACGACAATTGCATACTTAGTATACTTAGAACGTAATACTGTCAGTACTACTAATAGTGGTGGGGCTGTGCTTTTCTGTATGACACAGGAGAGTCAGGTAGCTGTCGCATAGAACATAATACTCTTAAAAAAATACTATTTGGCTCTAGAGTGGAAAAAAAAATAACACACCCCAGTAAAACTGCTGACCCTTAATCCAACCCATAGATATTATCAAAGTCCATCAATTGTCTATAAAAATCTGAAGGAAAAAAAGCAATTTTCCAATTCAGTGCACTACCTGGGTCACATTTTGTTGTTATGCCCTTGAATTCTCCTCTGCTATGGTAGCTCTTTCTTCATTCATTAATGCTCATGATCTTAAATGTTTTTATAAATAGGTGTATTTTTTGTAGATGGTACCTTGTTTTGGGTTTGTTTGAAGTTTCTCAGTGGTTAGATTCATGTTATGCGTTTTACAGAGAATCAAAAGAGATGAACTTACTCATCATTTCTTAAGCTGAAGAACAAACTCGAACCTAAAGTTGCAATACTTACAGATGCTATGGGCAGAATATTCAGTGATTTGGGATGAATCAACAGAAGATGGAAGAAGTACACAGAGTCATTGTACTGAAAGAATTGGCTGGCACAGAAGAATTTATGAAACAGCATGTGATCAAGAAGCAATGGTGATGAAGAAGAAAGTTCAAGATGCTCTGAAGGAATTGGCAAAAAACAAGGCCTCAGGAATTGAGAGAATACTAATTGACATATTTCAGCAAACAGATGCTTTCCTGGACGTGCTCAAGAAGTTGTGTCAAGAAATCTGGAGGACAGCTAGCTGGCCAACTGACTGGAAGAGATCCATATTTATTCCTATTTAAAAAAAATACAAGTAATCCTACAGAGTGTGGAAATCATCAAACAATACATTAATGTCATCTGCAAGTAAAATCTTGAGGAGGATTACCAAAAAATGACTGTAACAGCACTTCAGCAGAGAACTACCAGAAGTACAGGCTGGGTTTAGAAGAGGCAATGGTGTTAGGGATGTCATTGCCAATGTCAGGTGGCTCTTAGCAGAAATCAAAGAGTACCAGAAGAATGTCTATCTGTGTTTCATTGACTACACAAAGGAATCTGACTGTGAGAATCACAACAGATTGTGGCTAAGCTTGAGAAGAATGGGAATCCCAGAACACCTGACTGTGCTCATGAGAAATCTACGCTTGGACCAGGAAGCAGTCTTCAGAACAGAGCAAGATAACACTGCATGGTTCAAAATCAGAAAAGAAGTGGATCAGGAATGTGTCTTGTCCCCATACATTTTCAGTCTATATGCAGAACAGATCATTTTGAAGGTTGGTTTTTATGAGGAGGAATATGGCAGCAGAATTGGAGGAACGCATCAACAAGTTGTACTCTGCAGAAAACAACCTTACTTGCTGAAACTGAGGAGGGCTTGAAGCGTCTGCTGCAGAAAGCTAAGGACTGCAGTCTTCAGTATGGATGAAAGCTTAACATAAAGAAAATAAAGATTCTCACCACTGGGTCAATTGGCAGCACCATGAGAAGTGGAGAAAAGATTGAAATTGTTAGCAATTTCAGCTTGTGTGAGTCCACAGTCAACACTCTTGGAACCAGCAGCCAAGAAATCAAAAGACAGATTGGGGAAAGTCTGCTGTCAGGAACCTCTCCTAAGGGCTGAAGTGCAACGATGTCAGTCTAGAGACTAAGGTGTACCTGATGTAGGCCAGGGTCTTTACAATTACTTGCTGTGCATCAGAGACCTGGACAATGACTAAGGATGACAGAAGAATCATTGATGCTTTTGAGTTATGGTGCTGGAGAAGAGTATTGAACATATCATGCACTGCCACCAGAACAAATATATCTGCCTGGAGAGAGTGAAACCAAGTTGCCCTCTGGAGGCAAGAATTTTGAAACTCTGTCTCACATACTTTGGACATGTTGCCAAGAGGGACAAGTCTTTGGAGAAGAACATTATGCTTGGAAGGGTGGAGGGACAAGCAGGAGAGGAAGACCCTGGACGAGATGGAGTGACTCAGTGACTGGGGTAATAAGGGCAGGTGTGTTGGAGACAGTGAGATTGGTGCAGGATAGGACAGGGTTCAGAGCTATTGTACATAGTGTGCTATGAGTTACAGGTGACTCAATGGCACAGAACAACAACAGTAATCTCAGATGATCTGCTCTCGCCACAGGGCAATGTGACAGGATGTGATTCTGTCTCCTTGCTGATAATGCTACCTTTGATTCCTTTGCTTAAGGTGATACCTATCATGTTTTTCTCCATTTTAAAATTACCTTTGCATTTTCCTCTGTACTTAGTATTATAAATATATTGTGAGAAGGCACCTTTAAGTCTATGTAAATGTTTCCCTCCCCTGCCTTTTCTTTCAGCCAACTTTCCCCCAGTAGCTTTAAGACCCATTGATAATTTTCTAAAACGATTATTGCTTTGGCAGTTGTCCAAAGTGAATTTTAAAATGTCTTACCGGGCTCTGATGGCCTAGTGGCAAGAAGCTGCACTGTAATCCCAGAGGCACGCGGTTTGAATCTACCAGATGCTCTGCTGCAGGAAGGACCATCTCAGATCTGATTTGACAGTACATATAAAAAAACCTAATAAAATAAAAAATGTCTTTATTCTTCCTGTTAAGTGCTGTTAAGTCGTAGGCGACTCATAACGACCCTATGAACGAAAGTGCTCAACACTTGTGTACCTTTCATCCTTTCTCCAGGTTCATAGGGTTTCTGGAGGCAAGCTATTTCGGAAGTGGATGCCACTCCTGCTTCCAAGCTTGTTTTAATCGGGGAGCTCCACCAAACACTGTCCACCATGGGTAACCATTATCACATTTGACACATCTGTGTCACAGTGTTCAGTTTCACAGCAACCACACGTTACCTCTGTATCACACACACACACACACACACACACACGTGTAAAAGAAAAGAAAAATAAAGAGAACTATCAGAAGTTCAAACTGGGTTTCTAAGAGGCTGTAGCTCCTGGTATATTAGATGGATCCTAGCTGAAAACAGAATATCAGAAGATGTCAGGTGGATCCTGGCTGAAAGAATACCAGAAGAATATCTGTGCTTCATTGACTATGCAAAGGCATTCCTCCCCCCCTTTTTTAAAAAAAATTTTAATCAAAGTTTAAAGAGACTTTGGATTTCTATTCATTGATTGTTGCACACTTTCCTCCCTGCCTGTGGATCCTAACAAATTATGTCTGACATTGAGAAGAATGGGTATCCCAGAACATTTAATGGTGCTCATGTGAATCTATCCCTAGACCATGATGAACATGGCTTAAAATTAAGAAAGGTGTGTGTCAGGGTTGTGTCCTCTCTCCTTACCTATTCAATCTGTATAATGAGCATATCGTTCAAAAAGCTGGAGTCTGAAGAATGATGTAGCTTCAGAATTGGAGAAAGATTCCTCAACAACTTGTGTTATGAGATTGTGAAACCTTGCTTTTTGAAAGTGAAGAGGACTTGAAACATTTGTTGCCGAAGATAAAAGAATACTATCTTCAATATGAATTAGATCTCAGTATCAAGAAAATAAAAATCTTCACTAGCAGACTCTAGGGAAATTGTGATAGATGGAGAAATGACTGAATATGTCAATAACTTCATTTTACTTGAATCAAAAATAAAAACTCTTGGTACCAGTACAGCAGTCAAGAGATAAGGAAACACATTTCACTGGATAATTCGGCAGTAAGGGGCCTTTCTAAATGACTCAGGAGCAATGATGTCAATTTGAAGACCAAGGTGTGTTTGGTTCCGGATTTAGTCTTTTAAAACACTTGCTATATTGCTGAGAGCTGGGTAATGAAGAAGGATGACAGAATTGATGTCTTTTAGCTGCAGTGTTGGAAAAGAGTACGGAACATCCCACGGACTGCTCAAAGAACAGCTACATCTTGGAGAAAGCCAGAGGGTCGAGGCCAAGATGATAAAGCTTCATCCCACATACTTGAAGAATGTTGGAAGTAGGCTACTTCTTGGAGAGGGGCATCATACTTGGGAAGGTGGTGGGTCAGTGAAAGAGAGGAAGACACTCAACCAGCTGGACTGGCACAGTGACTGCTGCATTGGGCTCAAGTGTGTCAGAGGTGATGAGGATGGCACAGGATAGGGCAGAATTTAGATCCTGTGTTCACAGACGTGCTATGAGTTATCCTTGACCAGAAGCATCTAACAACACTGAGCAGTCCAATACAAATCCGTGACATTGTGTTAAAAAAATTGTCAAATATCCCCAGTCTCTATCTTTAATTCCCCTCCAAATCTCAAGTAGAAACTCTGTATCCATTAAGCAATAGCTCCCTATCCTTCTCTTTTGCCCCTGTTTTTGCTGCTGTTATGTGCCATAGAGTTGCCTATGACCCATCATGACCCTATGTACAGCAGCTCTAAACCCTGCCCTGTCCTGAGCCAGTCTCACTGATTCTGACGTAACTGGTTTCCCCAGTTACTGTATCAAACCATATTACCCAGGGTCTTCCTCTTCTGTGCCATCCCTCCACCCTTACAAGCATGATGTCCTCCTTCAAGGACTGGTCCCTCCTGGCCATGTGCCCAAAGTATGTGAGACAGAACTTAAAAATCCTAGCTTACAAGGAGAAACTTGTTTTCACCCTCTCCAAGACAGGCCTATTTGCTTTCTTGGCGATCCATGGTATGTTCAAGACTCTTCTCCAGCACCACAACTCGAAGGCATTGATGATTCTTCTATCATCTCTAGTCATTGTCCAACTCTCTGATGCGTAGCAAGAAATGGCGAAGGAAGACCATGGCCTGGCCCAGGCACACCTTAGTCTCTAGACTGATCGCATTGCTTTTCAATACTCTGGAGAGATCCCTCACAGCAGATTTTCCCAATGCAATTTGTCTTGATTTCCTGACTAGTGCCAACAGTGTTCCTTGTGGAGCCAAGAGCAAGTTGTAATTTTTGTTAACAACCTCAATCACTTCTCCATCCATCATAGTGCTGGCAATTGGCCTGGTGGTGAGAATCTTTGTCTTCTTGGTGTTGAGCTTCAACACGTAGTGAAGGCTGCAGTCTTTGATCTTCTGCAGCAAGCGTTTCAGGTCTCCCTCAGTTTCAGCAAGCAGGGTTGTGTCATCTGCATAATGCAGCTTGTTGATGAGTAAGCTATGTTAGTCTATGCATTTGCTTGTTTTAGGCGATTTGTATGAGTCCTTACAATATTTGCCCTTTTGTATCTGAGCTACTTCACTCCACCTAATATGTTCAAGATTCATCTGTGCTATTACATGTATCAGAACTTCATTTCTTTCTATGGCAGAATAACACATTTGTTAAGTCTATGTTACATTGTTGCTATTTGTTCATATGTAATTGTTTGTTTTGATAACAAGCACTTTCCAGTCTATCTTTGCTTTGAACACTAAGTTATTGGAGCCTATTTTCCAACCCATTGGGCAGGCACTGAGTCTGGAAGATCGCTGTGTAACTATCATTTGTTGAGCATAGTGCCTGGAGATGTTAGATACTGGACAAACATGTGTTGAGTCCGAGTCTTAAATGAATGACTTTCTCAATGTGGAGTGTTAGACACTGTGTAAATGAGTCTTGGTGCCACCACTGAAAGCTTAGCAATTTGAAGCACCCAGTGTCTCCTGGTAAAAGACGAGTTGCTCTGTTTCCATAAAGATTACAGACAAGAAAACACTCCGGGGCAGCTCTGCTCTGTCACATGGGGTCACTATGAGTCAGTGTTCAACAACAACACCACCACTAACTGTAAAAGGCTTGCACAAAACAGTTTTTGGAGCAGAGCTTCTGTACCCTTTACAGTACAGCCAATTGGAAGGAGAAGCATGGGAATGGGAATGTTTCCTTTTAAGCATTGTTAGAAGGTTCTATTTGAGTTGAATTTGATTTGTAGTGACCCAATGTGACAGAAGACTCTGCTATAAAGTGTTCTTGGCTGCACATTTTACAGAAGTCAATCGAAATGTCTTTCTCCCATGGACCCAGAGCGTGGTTTTGCTTAATGGCTGAATGCTTAACTGTTGGCACCATTCATGGGGCTTAGCTCTCCTGGTAGGAAGCATGGCTTTCTCAGGACACGTACTCATTCTAGCTAAGTGGGGTGATGTCCAAATTCCCTTGTGGTCTCAGAATCTCTCAGTATTTTCAAAATACTGGGAAACAATTATCCGTTGGGATAATAGGAAAGTTTATTACGTGAATTTAGACCATCTAGCTAGAATAAAAACAATTTTATGGATTTCCTAAATCTCCATTTGTCTGGCATCTGGAAAAGCCAATCACAATAGTAATTCTAAGAAACTCTAGCCTTTCATGAGCACAGTCTCCCCTCCCACCTCGTTCTCTTCCTTAATTTTCCAGTGAGGAGATGATTACAGATCACGTACTCCACGCTGCGGTCATGGTCATTGGTCACTATTTATCCTTGAATCAGACAGTGCCTTGGGTGGAAGGGACCTGCTTGGGGATTAGGAGGCTTTATGCCTGCAAGGAAATTGTGAGTCGTGAAGAGGAAATAACTAAAACTTGCTTGGAGGAAGTATAGTGGTTGCTCTTTTCCATATTCTTAAACGATCTTTACTTTGACTGCTAATACCGGATAACGCAGAAGGCGTATTAGTGAACCATTTCTGTAAACAGGGGACCTGTGCTGGCTCTCAGCTTGTGTGTCAGCACCCACTGGCATTTTCTAATTGGGCAGATAGATAGGCAGGTTTTAGACATCTCGGTGCTGCTGTCCACTTGCTACTGGGTTCATTCTGGGAGGTAGAATTAGGCAGGGAGGGTCTCTCCTCTGGCAGGTGCACGGCCTGCCAGAGACAGGAGTTTTCCGGGCATAATTTCTCATTCTTGCTTTCTGATTAGCACTTGGACTGCTGCTGGGTCTTCTAGTGAAATGTTTTCCGTTGTGTCTGAGTTCTGAACATTAACAATCTAGGGAAGTAACAATATATACCCCCTAGAATTAAAGTTCAAAGAGATATTCATCCTGTCTAGACAGTTTAATTCAAGTTTTTCTTGGACGACACATAACCATCAAAAACCACACAAACCCCATCGTTAATGGAGTTGATCTGCACTCACGGGGCCTTTCTGAACAGAGTGGAAATGCTTCCTGGGGTTTTCAAGGTTGTAGTCTTTATGAGAAAAGATTGTCACATCCTTCTCAGTACAGCGTGGATTCAGACTGTTGCCCTATCTGTTAGCATCCTCCAAGAGTTCTTTATGTAAATGTGCAAAGCTGTTTAGAAGTCATAGCATCAATTAGGAAGATATCTGTGATGCAGAGGTTAAGCACTCAGCTGTTAATGGAAAGATTGGAGGTTCAAGGCCACCAGTCACTCCACAGGAGAAAGACCTACACCTGGATTTGCTTCCATAAAGCACCTTGTAAACTCTCTCCAATACAGACGCTGTAAGTCAGTATCAATTTGTGGATGTAGATGGGTGTAGAGCTATATGTATTCATTGCTCTTTCCAGAAGGATTGGCGTTACGGCTTACCTGGTGTTTCTATAGCACCTGACATTAGTATATCTCACCTGTCCCCTGCCAGCTTTTTTGTTGTTTTCCTTATGAATGCTCCTTCAGCAAGAATTTGTCGTCCTGAGTTTGCCTATGTGCTTCTATGCCCTGTCACGGCATGTCATCTTAATGGCCTTGCCAGGTTGTGATGATCCTTATTCGTCATGGAAACGACAACCCAGCAGGGTGAGAACCTTTGACAGACTACCTCCTATTTCTCTGCCGTCCAGTTTCACATAGGGCCTGCAGGAAGTTGCTTCCATCGGGCTGCACCCCGAGGAGGAGACGATAACAGTGGGAGAAGCACCTGGTAGCAGTGGCACTTCAAGCAGGATGAAAACAGGATCTGAGATATAAACAACATCCTCACTGCGGGGCGAGTGCAGGGCTCGTCCAGGGCCGCCTGGCTTCTGTTCTTTCAAGGCTCTCGTGAGAATCTTTGCTGAAACAGGAAGGTGGCCGAGAGAATGAAGCAAGGCCTCAGGGTTTCCTGGGGAGATCATCAAAACGTTTTATTGTTGTTTTGATTTCATTTTTCAGCACACGAGGATGTCATACTGCCTTGTCACATTGACCATGCTGAACTTGTTTATAATAGAGCAAAAATTTAAATGCCCCAAGACTGAAACGACACGAAGGGAAATGATGTAAAGGGGAACAAAACAAACAAAATAACAGCAGCAAGAACAAAACCCTGGCGCTTTTGGAGAGCTTGTCTTTCTGAGCACATCGCTTCCACAGTAGATGCTATCTTTATGAAACACCATATTAACCCTGAAAGATGACATTTATTAAGTAATTGTCATTTCTGGCTTTGTGTGACTACTTCACACTTATTCTCTCATTTAGCTCCACCTTGAGGGGGGAGGTAAGTTCTTATGCACAGAGAGGTGAGAAAGTTCTTACAACTGGTAAATGATGGACCTTAGGTCAAGAACCCTCACAATCTGACTCAAAGCTAGCCATTTTCCATTACGTTCTTTACCAATCTGTGCTATCAATACTTTTCAGTAGGCATTGAATTACAACCATTACAAAAATGTCACTAAGTCAATTCCAATTCATATCAATCCCACGTGCTTCAGAGGGAAACGCCACTCAGAGTTTTCAATGACTGTCTTCTCATAGAAGGGAGCTCTGGTGGCTTAGTGGTGAGGAATTGTGCTTCTGATGCAAAGTTATGTGGCTCGAATCCACCAGCTGCTCAGCAGAAGAAAGGGGCCATTTTCTCTCAGGAGATATACTGTCTCTGAAAGGCCACTGGGGGGTCAGCTGTGGGTCGGTTCCCTGTTGATGGTACATGACAGCGATTCTCACAAAGAAGCTTGGATGGAGTACTGGTCAAGCGTTTGACTGTTAAATATCAGTGGTTTAATTCCACATGTTGCTCTGTTCCAGGAGAACGCTGAGGCAGGGAACATTATGGAACATTTATTTTCTTTTTTTAAAAAAAATTCATTTTAATGAAAGTTTACAGAGACTTAGGGTTTCCAGTCATTCATTGGGAACATTATGGAGCATTTATTTATTTTTTTTCAATTCATTTTAATGAAATTTTACAGAAACTCAGGGTTTCCAGTTGTTCATTGGGAACATTATGGAACACTTATTTTATATTTTTTTTAAATCATTTTAATGAAAGTTTACAGAGACTCAGGGTTTCCAGTCATTCATTGGGAACATTGTGGAGCCTCTCTTCTCTATCCTGTAGGGTCGCTAGGAATTGGAATCTATTCAGCGAGCACAGGAGCCATTCTCAGCGATATACACCACATCCTCCTTGGCAGACTCAGAGTACTAACCTTGAGGTTATGAGCTGAAGGCTAATCATCTCTGTTACTCAGGGATCTATTATCTAATACTATTCCTTTAAATCCCTGTAATGGTAAATGAAAAATCATGGCGACTTGTTCATTCACATAATGATCAATCATTCTTTAGGTCAGGGTAGCTTTAAACCACCATGGCAATAACGGAAAAATAATGTAAAACAACCTTTTATGACAATGGAGCAATTTTTATGGGTTTGTTAAAAGCCAGTGCTGTGATTTTACTACTATAAATGGTCAAGAATAATAACATCTCTACTTCAGTACTTCTCTACATGCAAAAGGAATGAAATAAAACACCCCAAAAGGGAAACAAAGAACAAGAACAACCTAGGAGGAAGAAGACACATTGATAAGGTATTGATCCGGATAGAATGCATCTTGTACTTCTGCACAGGCAGACATAGTGTGATATTTGTAAGGATTAATATGATGGACAGACATCTCTACTGGTTCCTGCTCTTTAGAGTTGAGCTTCCCTATAGCTTTAAAATCCATGACCAGAGAGTAGATTCCTATTCAGAGCAGCCCAGTAGGACAGAGTAGACCTGCTCCTCCAGGGTTTCTTAGGTTAAAATATCTATGGAAACAGATGGTCTCATTTTTTATCTCCTTTAGAAGAGCAGGTGGATTTGAACTGCCTACAAGGATTCTGCGGCTTCGTCTGACATACTTTGGACATGTTGTAAGGAGGGACAGGTCCTTGGAGAGGGACATCATGCTTGGGAGGGTGGAGGGACGGCGCAGGAGGGGAAGACCCTCTATGATGGATTGATTCAGTGACTGGGGTAATCGGGATGGGTGTGTCAGAGGCAGTGCGGTTGACGCAGGATAGAGCAGGGTTTAGGGCTGTTGTGCATAGGGTCGCTATGAGTCGCAAACGACTCGACGGCACATAACAACAACACCTTTAGGTGACAATGAGTTTTTAGAGGCTGTAAGTCTCAGGGCAGGAGATTGTCCATCTTTCTCCCATGGAGTAGCTTGTAGATTTGAACTATCTACCTTCGGGCTTTGGAAGCAGGAGTGGCATCTACTTCCGTAAATAGCTTGCCTCCGGAAACCCTATGAGCCTGGAGAAAGGATCAAAGTCACACAGGCATGTGTCGAGGACTTGTTCATAGGGTCGCTATGAGTCTCCTACAGCTCGACGGCACTTAATAAAAACAACAACAGCAACAACAACAACCACCACCTTTAGGTGAGCAGTTTACCTGTTTCAGTCTTTCAGGTTATAGCTTCAGCTATTTCTTTTCTTCAATTCCTACTGACATTTCTGTGAGAAAGGAAATCTCTGGATATGAAGGCTTTCAGCAGCTCATCAATTTTGCCATCTTGAAAATGTACCCACGTTGCAGGAGATTATTAGAAAAGTTACTATTTCAATAGGTATCTGCTTGTACAAAATGAACTGGGAGAAGAGAACTCAAGATTTTTAGGCTGCTGATAAACCTTGAGTAGTCATAGCTGTCTTATACAATAAACCTGTTAATAATCACCACAGATGTTTATTAAGCACATACTATATTCCAAAGTTGTCAATAAAGTATATTAAACCTGTTATTTGCTATTTGCCTGCATTTTATCCACTAGTGTGTCATTAAATGGTTTCTGTGTTAGAAATACTCCATAATTACTGTGGAAAAGAATGAATGATGTACAATGACAAACAATAAAAATGTAGCTGCTTGGTTAAATTTTAACCAACATCAACATTGTGTCAGGCCCTTCTATATATCCACTCTTTTAACCTTTACACACAACCTTAGGTAAAGAGTAAAAAAAAAAATAAAAAATAAATGTATAAAAGCATAAAAAAATGAACAATTGTGCATTTCAAGCGTGTATCATTATTATTCCCATTTTAAGGATGAAGAAAAATATATGGACTGATTTCATCAACTTTATAGGTAAAAGTGGCAGAGTTGGGATTCAAAACCAGGATCTCCTGACTCCAAACCCATGCTTTTCCCTCATGAGGCTGGACAGAACCAGGAGGATAGACGGAAAATTAAGCATGTCCAGCTGAACAGGACATGGGTTTACAAGAAAACTGGCAGCTGTTGTTACAATCCCCGTGGATGCTAATACAATATGGCCAGCTTCCATTGGCCTAATTTTGTTTTCATCATCATCCTTCGATGACAATAACATTTAGTTCATGTAATGATCCCCGAGTGCCAAGCTAAGTCCTGGCGGAAGAGCTTCCTTTCATAATTAACCCCAGGGAATAATTTATCCTCATCCTGATGGTCAAGAACTACTTTAAGTGCCTGGTTTCCAGTTAATGCCAAGGAGGCGGACATAAGACTGTTGATCATATTTTTCAGGGTTTCACTACCTCATGGACTCTAACACATCACGCTATCTGCACAGGGGCTCTCTGCAAGATTCCATGTGTCTCTTATGGGTATGAATGATCCTTGCAAAGAGTTAAGGAACCTTAGCTTCCTGCAGGAAACCTGTGACTGGATGCAGGACTTGGAGCGGAAACTTAAGTATATCGTGGGAGAAAAGGAAAGCGAAGTGCCAAAGTTGTTACTCTGAACAGAGGATATCAGAGCATCCTGCAGAAAACTTCCTGTTGAGCCAGGAGACTAGAAAACAAGGTGGAAAACACTTCACTTCAATGACTATTGTGTAAATATATTTTTATACTTTCATTACCTTGGGCAACACTTACTCTTCAGAACTCAGAGTTTCCCAAGACAGATAATTAGTCATCAAGTAACACCCAGCTTCCCATCTTCCTTGTTTTGGTGGCCACACCAAATCCTGATGCTGTTTATGGGATGCTCCCCAGATCTCTATTCTCTCCCAGGCGGGCCTTTCCTCTGGGCATTTGTTTCTTTGGGTTTGGTTTTAATACCTGCCTGAGGGAGTCAGCAAATACATTTTAAGTATTCTGCTTACAATTTTCCTGCTTCCGCCAGGACCAGGCAGTGAGAACCAATGGTTCAGAAAAAGAGCAAGTAATTCTTTTTTTTTTTGAGCAAGTAATTCTTATGAGTAAATGCATAAAATAATGACATTCCTAACTATTGGGCCAAACAGGTAGAATAAGCTCTAATTTTTTTTTAAAAAAAGAAGAAACTAGAGTTGAAAACTCCCCTATTAAAACCTTAAGCATTTACTGTAAACTTCATTAAATTAACTTGTATTTTTTTTATAACTATGGAACTGACTTCTTAGAATGTGATATGTGTTACATATTTTACTGCTAAGCACCTACGTAAAAAAATACTAGTATACAATTTAATTTTGCTAAACAAGTTTTTGTTT
Source organism: Elephantulus edwardii (assembly GCF_000299155.1). NCBI lineage: Eukaryota > Metazoa > Chordata > Mammalia > Macroscelidea > Macroscelididae > Elephantulus > Elephantulus edwardii. Next base: position 12,748,495 of record NW_006399798.1, on the reverse strand, counting down.
TGCCAAAATTAGATTTTTCTACATATTTGATTGTCATTTTATTAAAAATTCACAGCAAAGAAGAAATAAAGCCATGATCCATTTCAATAAAACAAACTTAAGCATTTAAGAAGATTTCAAATGTTTGGTCACACACATCCAAAAGATTTTCTCAAATGGTTTTTCAGTGACGCAGAATATTATTTGGAGCATGTAACTTATCAATTGACTATTGATTTATGTGACTAGATTATAGGAAATATTTTTATATATTTCTCTTAACTCTCAATAATGCCACAATTCCTACATAAAATTCATGTGATAATTCATGTCATATACAGACATTACTAACTTCTCTAAGTTTATTGTGGAGAAAACCCCCAGGAAACAAAAATCTCTCATTCTGATGCAGCTGCCTTTACTGAGGATAAAAAGGCAGATTGGATTGTGCAGTTGCCCCGACAAATAACCTTTCCCGACTTCCCATTGAGCCTAAGTTAAAGACCCAATATTGTACTGTAAATGTAAGGTTCTCTAAAGTCCACCTGATCTCATCTTTTGCTATTCCTCCTCCTATTCTTTGCTAGTACATACCACAGAGTGAGAAGCGTAGCTGACCCTCCAGTGAGTTTTCAGAGGCAGTTAGTCACTCAGGAGGAAATTGCCCAACCTCCTGTGGAGCAGCTGGTAGATTCGAACCCCATGTCTTTGGGATTGCAGTGCAGCCTTTTACCAGTAGGCCAGCAGAACTCCCTAAGAAGCTATAGCTTTTTTACTATAACACACCATATCATATGGTCTAGACAGGGCACTTTGCAGAAGGAGATTTCTTATTGTTATGTGACTCCGTTTTTATTTACAGCAACCTCCTGGCAGAGTAGAATCGCCTCATAGTGTTTCCTATGCTGTAATCTTTGTGAGGAAAGTCCTGGTGGTGCAGGAGTTACATACTCAGTTACTAAGAGGTGGATGGTTTGAACCCATCAGCTGCTCTGTGTGAGAAAGATATGGCAACCTGCCCTTGTAAATATTGACAGCCTTGGGAATCCTAAGAGCTAGTTCCACTTTTCCCTGTAGGGTCTCTTTGATGCAGCATAAACTTGACAGCAGTGTGTTTGGGGTCATCTTCAGAGATCAGATGATTTGGGGCCACGTTGAGGCTTTAGGGCTGTTTTGTTGTTAAGTGTTGTCGAGTTCAGTATGACCCCTTGTGACCCAATGAACAACAGACCTGAAGCTTCTCCTGTCCCAACCTTATCATTTCTCATTTAAAATTTTCTTTTATTATTATTTTTTGTATGTGTACCGTCAAATCAGATCTGACTGCTACAGGAGGAGATTGTTCCTCCTTCTCCAGCATAGCATCTGGTGGATTCAAACTGCCTATCTCTGGGATTATGGTGCAGCTTCTTGCCACTAGGCCACCAGAGTGCCCTCATCCTTACCATTTCTGATACACTTGAGCCCATTGCTGCCGTTACCCTGTCAATCTGGCAACCTTCCCCTCTTTCGCTGGCCTTCCACATTCCCAAGCAATAGCCTGTCCAAGGAGCAGCCTCTCCTAGCAACATGCCCAAAGTATGAGAGATAAAACCTCTCCATTCTCATATCTGAGAAGCACTCTGGTTACACCTTTTCCAAGACGTATGTTTTTTTTTTTGTTGTTTTGGCAGTCCATGGGATATTCAATAATCTTCTCCAACACAGCTCAGATAAATCGATTCTACTGTTTTCATCCTTATTCATTGTCTAGCTCTCATAAAAAGCATAGTAAGTGAATGAAAAGACCACGACCTTACTCAGGAGCACCTTCGTTTTCAAACTGACCTCATTGTTCCTCAGTAATTTTGGAGAGGCCCTTGAAAGCAAATTTGCCAAATGCAATATGTCCTCCTCATTTTCTGACTCCTGGTCATTTCTGATACATACTGTGAATCCAAGTAAGAAGAAATAGTAGACAGTTTCAATCTTTTCTCCACCTTTCATGATGTTGCTTATTGTCTAGTGGTAAGGACCTTTGTTACCTTGATGTTGAGACATAATCTCTCTACTGAAGGTTCTAATCTTTGATCTTCTGCAGCAAGCATTTCAAGTCCTCCTCACTTTCAGCAAGCAAGATTGTATCATCTGCATAGTGCAGGTTTTTGATGAGTCTTCTTCCCATCCTGATGCCACATTCTTCTTCATAGAGTCCAGCTTCATAAATATTTTCTCAGCATACAGATTGGGAAGGTATGGAGAAAGGACCCGTTTATGATGCACATCCTTCCTAATTATAAACTGTGCAGTGCTCCTTTGCTGCTTGGACAACGGCTTCTTGGTCGAGGTATAGATTTTGCATGAGCACAATTAACTATTTTGGGACAAGTCAAACACTTTTGCATAAGTAGGCAGAGCACAAATAGACATTCTTCTGGTATTTTCTGCTTTCAATCAGGATCCAGCTGTCATTGCAATGATATCCCTGGTGACACAGCCTCTTCTAAACTCAGCTTGACCTTCAAGCAGTTCTTTGTCAAATGTTCCAGCCATTTTTGGATGATGATCAGTAATATTTTGCTTGTGTGTGATATGAATGAAGCTGGTCAATAATTTCCACATTCTGTTAGAGTCCTCTTCTTGGAAACAGGAGCAAATGTAGATCTCTCCCAGTCAGCCAGGCAGCTGTCCTCCAAGTTTCCTGGCAGAGATTGGTGAGCATGTGTAGCGCTGCATGTGTTAGCTGAGACATGTCAGCAAGTATTTCATCTATGCATGAGGCCTTAGTTTTGCCAGTGTCTTCAACTCAGCTTGAACTTCTTCCTTTGTTACCATTGGCTCTTGTTCTTACGATGCTGCTTTAGATTTTTCAGTGTCAATGATTCCATCTTCTTTTGATGCTTCCCAGATCATTCAAGACTTTATCCATGGCATCTCTCAGTACCCCAGCTTAAGGCTTGGCTTTGTTCTTCAGTTCTTTCAGCTCGAGAAATGTTTAGCGAGCTTCTCATTCTTTATCCTGTGGCTCCAGCTCTTTGCACATTTTGTTATGATACTTTGCTTTGTCTTCTTGAGCTGTCCTTCGCAATCTTCTCGTCAGCTCTTTTACTTCAGCGTCTGTTCCCTTTCTTTGAACCAGGGTGGCTCGGTCCTGAGCCCTGGGCAGTCTTGGAGCGGACGTCGAGAAAGACAGCCCCACCACAGGCCAGCTGGGTCCTGAGTTAGGGCCATAGACCTGGGCTAATCACTAATGGAAGGTGGTCACTATCTCTTTCTCTGGCGGCTCTGCTCAGTAGATTCTCTGTGCACTTGACCATGGTGTCAAGAGGGTTCTTTTGAGACACATGGTTAATCATTATGTCACAACGACTGGCTTAATTGGGGACCATGCAGGCTCCCTAGGATTTCTGGCCATCCTAGATCTGTAGGGCTTCTTTGGTTCTTCTTGCAGATCCCCCAGGCCCGCTCTGCGCTCTGCTCTGCCTGCCCTCCTCTTTCCCATGCCCTCAGCTTTCACTTTCATCACTGTCTTTTCATTTTCTTCAGGTCTAGGAGCCCTATCAGTTCTCAATGAGGCCTTCTCTGGCCATGACAATCAGCACCGTAAAGCTTGATTTCGTCTTCGACTTAGACTCGTTAGATGTGTATTGGATTTCTTGCTCAGCGGCTAACGTTTCTAGTGAACTGTAAGCTCCAAGGTCACAGGAACTTTGTCGGTCTTGTTCACTGCCTGATCCCGCTTGGCTAGTGGCTTCTCACAGAGTGGAGTCACACTGGGATGGTGAGACAAGTCCATCCTCATGGAGCCTCTAGAAGGTAAATGTTACAAGCCACCCAAATTGTAAGTAAAGGACTTTAAGGCACACAAAACCCACTACTGTTGGGTTGGTTCCAGTTCAAAGCGCCCCTATAGAAGCGAGTAAAACTATTAACCCCATCAGTTTCCCTGGCTGTCAATTTTAGGAGGAGCATATCAATTCATCTTCCTCCTGATGGATTTGAACCTGGACTTCAAGACACAAGGAGGCTATGAAAAGTCAAATGACTGATGAGAAGGGGAGTATTCAACCTGAAGTGTGAATTAAGGACCCCTGCTCACTGTGCCTTGTGCCTCATTTGTTAGGGATATTTTGTTAAACAGACCTAAGACGCTCTTGCTGACAGTTTAGCGCGTAAAGGTGAAAAGTTTTGTCAAGATGAAACAAAAATAAACAGGCAAAAACCATTTTATCATAGAGTTCAGATCTAAAACTATTGCTGCTTCTTGATTTAATACTTTATTTTCAATGCTCTACTTTATACAAATAAGAGAAGGAAAAATTTATGCTGCAGAATAAGTTCTACAAGCAAATAGAATTTAAATATATCTTCTCTATGGTAAAAAAAATATATGTATGTATAAACACACACACTAAAAAATGTAAAGTGTGTTTAATAATATGAGGACTAATTAGATATTTCCTTAAAATATGATAAAGATGTAATTCTAAATATGCTTTGCTTAGAAATTTATGTATAACTGAACAGCTACAGTTACATATTAAAACATAGACACATACTTATAAACAGACACATATTGCACACAGGGATAGCTTCATAATTTGTAGGGCTGAATCCCAAATGAAAATGTGAAACTTCTTGTTAAAGGTGTACTAAGGTTGTCAAGATTATAAACACAGAGCACTAACACAACGTCCTTCTGAGCATGGGGTCCTGCATGACCTCGTGGGTTAGACACCCAGAAAACCATGCACACGTGTAACCTCAAAAGGCAAAAAGCGATGCTTCTGTGTTTCCGGTAGTTCCCTTAGATGGCTTACTGAGTTGTTGGAGCCGACAGATAGCAAACCCTACTTACAATAGAATGAGATTCTTGTGCCATCCTTACAATTACCATTGTGTTTAGGCCCGTCTTTGCAGTCACAGGGCCAATTCATCTGGTTGAGGATATCTCTCTCTTTTGTTGATACTCAGTCAAACCATGATGTCTTTCTCCAGGGACTCGTCCCTACTGATAACATGTCCAAAGTGTATGAAACAGCCTTCTCATACTCAATTCTAAGAACCATTCTGCTTGTACTTTGTATCCATCCGTCCGTCCGTCTATGTATGTATGTATGTATGTATGTATGTATGTATGTATGTATGTATGTATGTATCTATCTATCTATCTATCTATCTATCTATCTATCTATCTATCTATCTATGTCAGCCCTGGTGGCCTAACGGCAAGAAGCTGTGTTGCAATCCCGAAGGCATATGGTTTGAAGCCACCAGCTGCTTGATGGGAGAAGGACGGACAATTTTCTTACCTGCGATTAACTGCTCTGAAACCCACCAGAGTGTCAGCTATGGGTCAGTTCTGATTTGACCGCACACAACGACAGCAATAGATATTCCTCTCAGGTAATTCTCTCTGGCAGCACAGTTCATAGGAAGTGTACTGCTCACTCAAAGACAGGCAGTTCGACTCTATCAGCTGCTCCATGAGACAAAGATGGGCAGTTGCCTCCCATGCAATTTACAGCCTCTGAAAACCTTCTGCAGGGTGAGCTATGAGTCAGTTCTGACTTTGACAGCACAGAACAAGAACAGCATATATTTAAGAAAACACATATCTTTATAAATCCTACAAAGTGATAGTTTAAACTTTGAGCTTTGATAGACATCTCAGTGGTCCAAAGTATACTTAGTTGTTCAACATCAGAATGTTTCTTTACAGGATTTTGATTATTTAATGTATAGTTGTCTAAAAGTAAAATGATAAGCCCTTGGCAGAATTAAGAAGTTGTTAAAGGTTGTTGTTATCACCATATGCCTTTCATTCTTTGCCCCATGAAAGTCTTCTATTCATTTCCTCCTTTCAGCCACCTAGTAATTTCCTGTTTTCTAACACATCCTCTTTTATCAGAAGAGGAAAAGTAGTTATCACTCGTTGGAAGACTGTTATGTGCACAGAACCACACTAAGTCAATTGCAGTATCTCCTTTAGTATTTGTTTAGCCAGTCTTATCGGGTGTAGAGTGTTATGCTAACTTTATAGAAGAGGATGCTGAGGCAAAAAATGTTACGCATTTGTGGCCAAGGCCACAGACTCATTAGAGAATGAACTGAGATTCAACCACAGATGAGGTATGTAATCTCCAAATAGGAAGAACAAGAATTCTTCTTATCATCGTACATGTCTGTAGTTTCTTACATTAAGAAGTTAAACTTGTTTTACTTCCCTTTGATTCTGGAATAGTCAGGACCTGCACGGACCATGGAGACGTGACTTTTGGAATGTATGAGTCCACACGTTAAGTGAACTCATAGCTTCCTTTTCCTAGAACTTGGAATTTAGCTCCCATGCTATTAAGGAAGACTACTGACTAGCAGGGGACCATTGATAAAGATGTGGAGGATACAGAAGTCATATCTTTTTCCTTATATTTTTTATAGCGTTAAGGGGGGAATAGTTCTGTAACAAAAAATCCCAAGGCATTGCAATGTGTATTGTAATAGAGGTAAGTGGAAAATTCTGAACTGGAAGAAGAACTGGATGTCTTTTGGGCATGTATATAGGAGATCATGCTTGGTTTTCATCTCAAATGTTCTACAGGGGTTTGCTATATAGAGCAGAGCACAGGAAGATGACAGCAGAGCTTTTGCAAAGATCTGGAGGTGTATCAAATAAAAGTGCACACAAGGACACTATGAAGGGACAATACTTTCTTTTTTTTTTCAAATTTAAAGTCCATTTTTATTTTAATTTTTCCAGAAAATTAATGGAAATGATTGAGTTTTCTTTTTTTAAACATTTTGTTTTCTTTTTTTTTCATTTAGTTTTCTTTTAGATCAAAGTTGATGCAATACATTCAACAGTTTCTCATTTACAGTTTATATACAGATTGTTCCATCACATGTCTGATTGATGATATTTTTTATTGTGATTTTAACAAGGGTTTACAGATATGTTGGATTTTCATTCATTGTTGCACATTTTCCTCCCTACCCCTGTCCA
>NW_006399798.1:12624277-12738929 GCF_000299155.1 Elephantulus edwardii | reverse complement strand
AAACAGATTCATCTTGGAAAGGGCCAAACCGGGCTGCTCCTTGGAGGCAAGGATTCTAAGGCTCTGTCTAACATACTTTGGACATGTTGCAAGGAGAAACAGGTCCTTGGAGAGGGACATCATGCTTAGTAGGGTGGAGGGGACAGTGCAGGAGGGGAAGACCCTCTATGAGGTGGATTGATTCAGTGACTGGGGTTATTGGGATGGGTGTGTTGGAAACAGAGAGATTGGCACAGGACAGAGCCAAGTTTAGCGCTGTTGAACAGAGTCACTATGAGTCGCAAGTGACTCGATGGCACATAACAACAAAAACAACAACAACAACATATACATATGTGTGTGTGTGTGTATGTACTCTGACTGTTCTAGAATGCACAGTTTGAAATCAAGGTGCCAGCAGACCTACACTCCTTCTGAAAGTTCTGTTGTTGGCAGGTCCTGTGAAGTCTCCTCCAACCAGTACTGATTCTATGTGACAGAACAGAGCTGCCCTAGAGGCTTTCCAAGGCTGAGAAGCTTGACAGTAGCAGATCTCCAGCTCTTTCCTCCTACAGGGTTTAAACCCTAGCTCTTTCGGGGTAGTGGTTGAATGCTTCCTCATCATTTCCACCAGGGTCCCTTCTGAAAAGGGACTTTTCCTTGTCTCTTCCATATTTCGGTGGCACCAACAGGTTCTTGGTTTGGAGCAGCACTGCTTCACTCTCTACCTTCTGGTCAAATGGTTTCTTGGCTTTTTCTCTGTCTTCTGTTCTTCCCACATTACATTTCTCATTGAACTTAGAGCCCCCTGTAAGGAACCCTGGTGATGGAGTGAGTAATCTTTTGGGCCACTGACCGAAGGGTCAGCCTTTGGAGGTCACCAGATGCTCTGTGGTAGGAAGCTCAGTGTCTCCCCTCATAAAGACGTACAGGTTAGAACCCCAATGGAGGGTCTCTGAGAGCTGGAGCCCACGGAGGGCAGTAAGGTTGACTGACCTATAAACTAAGAGGAGCTCATCTTTTCACTTTGTTTCTTTTGTCACTAAGAATGAGTGTCTTGAAGTTTGAGATTATTGTTAGACCTCAGTTGGCTTTTATTTGTAATCCAAGTTTCCCTCCCGCTCTTCCTCTGTCCTTTTTCAGTTGTGGCTAAAATAGATAGAACAAAACTCACAACAACTAACTTCATGTACAAGTATAGTTCAGTGATGGTGATTACAGTTTTCAATCTGTGCAAGGATCCTCACTAATATCTTTGCAATTATTCTACCACCATCATCATATGTTCATTGTCCATGGAGTAAATACAACACACTTTCTCCTTCTTCTTACCACTGGCTTCTGTATAATTACTTATCTGTTATAAAAGAAACCATACCGTATTTATTCTTTTGTTACTGATAATGTTTCTGCTCTTAAGAAATTGCCTGTTTGGGGAAGAGGTGGGGTGGGAAGTACTCACAAATTCCATGATGATTGGATTGTGCCTGGGAAAACTTCATGCATGAATTTACATGAGATGTGGAAGAAAGTTTTGGGAAGATTTTTCTAACCAGTTCCTCCCTGTTCAGTTGTGGCTGAAGAAGCAAAACTAGGTTGGTCCAGAATCTGCAACACAGGGATGCTTGGAAAAATAAACTCTGAACTGTGCTCTAGAATAGAAGACTCAGAAGAGGCCGAGGGAATCCTTTTACCAAGACTCGGATGTGAGAGCCTGGGTTATCCCCAGGACAGTGGAGAGTGACACACATTCAAAGCTGTGCTTTTGGCTGCCGTCTTTGAGCAGGGCACTGTTGTTTCTGATTCTGCTATGCATGATAGTTGCCTGCTATGTAAGGAAGCTCCACATCAAGAAAACAAAGATTCTCACCTCTGGGCCAATTGACAGCGACGTGACTGATGGAGAAGAGATTGAGGTTGTTAACAGTTACAGCTTGCTTGGGTCCACAGTCGACCCTCTTGGCACCAGCAGTCAGAAAATCAAAAGATGAATTGCACTGGGCAAATCTGTGGTCAGGGACCTCTTCAGAGTACTGAAAAGCAAACACCAGTCTAGAGACTGTAAGGTGTGTCTGATCTAGGCCACGGTCTTCACAATTACTTGCTATGCGTCAGAAAGTTGGACTGCGACTAAGGATGACAGAAGGAAGAAGAATTGATGCCTTTGAGTTGTGGTGCTGGAGAAGAAGAGTCTTGAGCATACCATGGACCACGAAGAAAAGAAATAAGTCTGTCTTGGAGAGGGTGAAACCAAGTTTCTCCTTGGAGGCTAGGATTTTGAAGCTCTGCCTCACATACTTTGTGCATGTGGCCAGGAGGGACCAATCCTTGGAGCACATCATGCTCGAAAGAGTGGAGGACACACACAAGTGAGGAAGCCCCAGATTAGATAGGTTGACTCAGTAACTGGGGTAATGAGGGTAGTAGGTGTATTGGAGTCAGTGAGCCTGGCTCAGAGCTATAGTGCATAGGGACGCTATGAGTCAATGGCACATAAGAATAACAACAACAACAATAAAATACATACTGGAAGGAGACTAAGTTTCTAGCAGGTCATCAACTCTAACTTTTCCATCATCATTATTATTCTGGGAGGTACTCAAATTGTGCATATTTCAGTCTGTCCTGGTTTTGCTTTGTTAGTCATTTGGAGAGAACTGGTTTGAAGACCTGCATTGAGCTTGTAGGAGCTACTTCTGTCATCTTCCAATTGCTATCACTGAAAACTGTAGTCATTTGAGGTGCTTCCTTTACAAAAGTCCACATTTATGAGAGACAGCAAACAGGCAGTCTTTTCCGTTAGAGTTTTCCCCAGGGTGTTGAATGCCTTGCACTTCCTCTATCATGATCAGAATCATGACTACCATCTGGAAGATTGTCTCATTGGGCTAATAGTTGGCAATCATATTATCCTGGCTTCTGAAACAAAACAAAGCAAAATACAAAGATATCTCAAAAAAAGGTCAAATGGACTATTTACCTGCTTGTTGGTTTTTGTGTTAATTTCATTGCATGTTGAAATTCTCATGGACTCCAAAGAATATCATCAAATCATGATTTCCTGCCAGACAGAGCGTGATTCATTAACCTGTGCCTTTCTCCTCATGGTGTGAGAGTTGGCGATCCTGAAGGCAGAAATGTATAATGTCCTTGATGAGATTTTTTGTTATCTTTTGAGACGGTGAGGCTCATACAAGCTAAAACTGAAATCAGAATGATTGAGTGCACTCTGAGATACTGCAAATGACCTCATGCATTTCTCCTTGCTTTCCAAACTCTTCTGATATTTAATAATCCACAGTTCACTGTATCTAAGAAGGAAGTCCCTCGGAATAAGCTTAGCACAAATTCTTTTACAAGAGTTATTTTATATAATTTGGTACGTAGCACAGATTCAGAATCCAGGTCCTGTGAATATTGTTGAAGTGGTTGACACATGAAGATTGATTAAAGACACCATCGTAGCAGTCGAGTGCATTGAACAACCATGTAAATTCTTGAAGAATTTACAAGACTACCGTCTTAGAAAACATGCCATTGAGTCTGACAATCATACACAGATATTTGACAGCATGGATTTGTATCCCAACTTTGATCATTCAAAATCTGAGCCTGATGTTGACTGAAACTTTGTTGAGGTTTCTGTCTTTTGTGATTCTGAGAAATTGTTGGGTTGAGGGAATGCAGAAGCTAGATGGCGCTGGCTGCCATGAACTGTACAACAAAGACCTCTACATGTCAGAACAAGCCTGTTTCCAAAGCACTCAGCTGAAAAACCTTTCTAATGAGTCTGGTATTAGAGGCAGGAAGACTGGAAACAAAAGGCAAGTAGAGAAATTCCACTGTGTTGCCTTTACTCTGTGCAACATTTCCAAGTGGCATGGTGGCTTCTTCAATTCTTTATCTCTGACTTTAAAAGAAAGAAAACACGGTACAGGGTAATTGATATTTATCGATTTCCTAAAGAAACTCCTCCTGATCATTTGCTTTTCCTAGTGTTCAGTTCGGTCTTTTGGTTTTGCAATCACCACTGACTTGGAGTTCCACAGGAAAACCAGAAGTTCCAAAATAGCAATCGGAAGAACTCTTGGTTTCAGTCCATTTTCCATTAATGCCTATTTTCCACCCACCACATAACCTGTGCATTTGGAATATTTTCCCAATAGCTTCATGAGTTGTAGTGCCAGTCAGGAAATAAAACTGCTTCGGTGGAAAGATCAAAATTAGAGCTGAGAACACAGGAATGTTAAGCCAGCCTTTGAAGGCAACAAACCGGCTGTATCAATCAATGAGGCAGGTTTAACAGACGTAGAACGTTTTGGAGTTCCTAGGCACATCTTCTGACTCGATTATCTTCTGGAGAGTCACTTCCACAAGGCATAGGGGCCATGACTCATAAGTAGTAGGTGCTCACGCTTAAACCACAGAGTATAATGTTGTTGGTAGGTGGACCGACTTGACTATGACTCATGGTGAACCCATCCTCCTCATCTCTGATATGTTTGAGCCTGTGGTGGAAATCCAACTTGATGAGGGCATTTTTCTCTTTCTCGGACCCTCCACCTTTTGCAGCATGATGTCTTTTGCCAACAACTGGTCCTCCTTGCAATCTGCTCAAAGTATCTCAGGTGACATTTCACCGTTCTTGCCTTTAAGGAGCAACCTGTTTGCCTCCTCCAAGACTTGCTTGTTCTTCAGGCAGTTCATGGGATGTTCAGTACTCTTCTCCAACAACACAATTCGAAAGCGTCAATTCTTCTTCTGTCAACTGTTGTTATGTGCTGTAGAGCTCGTATGTGACTCATAGCTGATCATCCAATGAATTTCCAGAGGCTGGAAATCCTACGAGAGGAGGAGATTGCCTCTCTTTCTCCCATGGAACAGCTGGTGGATTCGAACCACTTTCCTTGGGATGGCGTTCCAAGTTCTTACCACTCGGCAACTGGACGTCCCTCCTGTCATCTAGTGTGGCGTAATTTTCTGCTTTGGTGAATATTTATTGCAATTATTTTCTAGATATAAAAAATCACATTGAAGCATATAGTTAATAAATGCCACATATTATAAACAACATCATCAACAGCAAATCAACACCTTTGGAAGCAGCAGTCAAGAAATCCAAAGACGTGTTGCATTAGAAACATCTGTCAGAGATCCCTTGAAAGAGCTAAAGCGCAGGATGCAGGTCAAGACTAACCTGCACCTGATTCAAGCCACGGTGTTTTCAAATGTTTCAAATGTGTGTGGAGGTTGGACAATGAAGAAATAGTATCAAAGAAGAACTGATGCCTTTGAATCGTGTTGAGGAGGTGTATTGAATACACCACAGACTAAAAAACCAAACATGTCTTTCTCTGAAGAAGTGCAACCAGGGTGCTCCGTGGAGAGGCAAGGATGGCGAAACTCTGTCTCACATACTTAGGACATGTTGTCAGGGGGCACCAGTCCTTGAAAAAAGATATCATCCTCTGAAAAGTAGAGCGCCAGCTCAAGAGAGAAAGACCTTGAATGAGGTGGGTTGACACAGTGATTGACATAATAGACTTGAGCTTGGGTGGAGATAGTGACGGTGGTAAGGGATAGGCAAGGTTCAGAGCTATAGTTCATAGGGTGGCTATGAGTTGGAGTTGACTTGGCAGTATCTAACAACCATAGCATGTATCAAAAATACTAAAATTATGATAAAGCAAGACATTTATTAAGAAATGCTTGCTAAAAAATAAAATGCTTGCTGTTAATATTTCTAAGTTGTTGTTGTGGTTATGTGCTGTCGAGTCATTTGTGACTCATAGCGACCCTGTGTACAACAGCCCTAAACTCTGCTCTGTCCTGTGCCAATCACACTGTCTCTGACACTCCCATCCCGATTAACCCAGTCACTAAATCAATCCATCTCATAGAGGGCCTTCCCCTCCTGTGCTGTCCTTCCACCCTCCCAAGCATGATGTCCTTCTCCAAGGAGTGGTCTCTCCTTACATCATGTCCAAAATATGTTAGACAGAGCCTCAGAATCCTTGCCTCCAAGGAGCCACCCGGTTTAACTCTTTTCAGGATGAATCTGTTTGTTTTCCTAGCAGTCCATGGTATTCTCAATACTCTTCTCCAGCACCACAGCTCAAAGGCATCAATTCTCCTTCTATCCTCCTTAGTCATTGTCCAACTCTCTGATGCATAACAAGTGATTGCAAAGGCCATGGCCTGTATCAGATGCACCTTAGTCTCCAAAGAGACACCATTGCTCTTCAGCACTTTGAAGAATATTTCTAACAGTCTTGAAAAAAAAATAAATACAAAGCACTCTGGATATACACGGAAATTCCAAGGATTTATTACATGAGAAAACCAAGAGCATGCTGTTGATTGTTTTGAGACATAAAAATGCCGATACTAATTAATCCCCAAGAGGAAAGTGCTTTCCAAGTTGGCAGAGAGGCCATGTTCTCCCCCGGTTGGTCTCAGAGCTGCTGCAATCTTTGTGCCAATATCAGTAAGTCTTCTCTAGTTTAAAGCTTTGACTTCTGCTCCATGCCACCCCGCTTCCTACCGTAGAAGAGCTTGTTGAAGAGAATTTATTTACTTGAAATAGCATCCATTCCCTTTCCTCCTCTTCTACGATTCCTTGCTCCATCATGAATGTGTATATTTGTAGACTATTATTCCAAGGAGGTAGACATGGTGATGGTGGAGAACTTCATGGATGAGGAAAGGAGTTGAGAATTTTAATTCTACTTCTTCTGCCACAGCAATGGACTTCTGCCTCATCTAGGTAAAAATGGCCACAGTGAACTCCAGGAGTGACAACAGGCTCAAACATTGTGGACAGTTCATTGAACTTGTTTATTCTGTATTCCTGGCACCTAGAGTCATGTTTGACATGAGTGCATTCTTTAATAAAAGTCCTTTGTCTACCTCAGTTTCCATACTCCAGAGATATGAGAAACTGTCACAATGGACTATGTATGAGATAGGTTATCAAGCAGTTAACCACCTCAGTGAAGAACTGTGGAAGATAGAAATGTGGGATACAGCCATCTGACCAACAGACTGGAAGAAATCTGTATTTTCCCCTCACTCTTCAAAAAGGTGATCCAATGGAATATGGGAATTCTTGAACAATATCATATACAAGCAAAATCTTCCTGAAGATTATTAAAAAAACAGAAAAGTGCATCAGCACATAAATGCCAGAAACTCAAGCTGAGTTTAGAAGAAGCTGTTACACCAGGGATATTGTTGCTGATGTCAGATGGATTTTGGTAGAACACCAGAGAATGTCAGAATGATGTCTGTCTGTATTTTTATTGACCATGCAAAGACATTTGACTGTGTAGATTCCAAAAAATTATGTCTAACATTAAGAAGAACAAGAATCCCAGGACTTTTAATTGTGCTCATAAAAAACCTACACCTAGACCTTGAGACTGTTGTCCAAATAGAGAAAGGCATGGCTTAAAAATCAAGAAAAGTGTGGCTCTGGGCTGTATGCTTCCTCCATACTTATTCAATCTCCATACTGAGAAGATAATTTGAGAAGTGGGACTTTATGAAGAAGACTGTGGCATCAGGATCAAAGGAAGACACCTCAATAGCCTGTGTTATACAGATGACACAGCCTTGCTCACTGAAAGCGAGGAGAAATGAAACCATTTGCTTCATAAGATCAAGGAAAACAAAATTCTTCACCACTGGACCAAAGACAGCATGACAGGTAAAGATGGAAATTGCCAATGATTTCATCTTGAATCTACAATCAACATCGTTGGTACGAGCAGTCAAGAAATCAAAAGATGAGTTCCATGGGGAAAAATGTACTGCTAGGGACCTCTCCAGCATACTGAAGAGCAGAGATATTGACTTAAAGACTAAGGTGCACCTAATCCAACTGTGGTCTTCTCGGGTACTTGCCATGCACCTGAAACTTGGAAATTGCCCATCTTTCTCCCATTTAAAAATACAGTGTTGATAAAAAAATATTAAATGTGCCATAGAGTGTAAAAGAATGAAAAACAATGCCTTGTAAGATGTAAAGCCAGAATGTTGTTATAAACAAAAATAAATTATAAAAGCAAGTATAGTGAGATTTCTTTTCACTTCTTTTGGACTTGAGATTATAAGGGACCAGTCCCTGGAGAAAGACACTAAGCTTGATAAAGTGGAGAGTTAAAAAAGAGAGGAAGATTCTTAGAGTTGGATTGACACAGTGGTTATAATAATGGATCCAAGACAAAGAAGTGGTTGTGAACATGCTATCAGATTGGATAGTGGTCTGCTGTCTATAGGGTAAGTCGGAACTATCTTAATGGCACCTTGTGAAAAACAACACATAAGAAAGGAGAGCATATAGCATGTTGCCTATCTACCATTTGCTACAGAAGGAAGCATTTCCAACTCTAATCTAGTAGGGAGCTCTGGTGGCTTACAACAACACAATCTAATTAAGCTAACCAAATGTCATGTAAGAAACCAAAACCCAATTTCTGTTCTTGGTTAACTATAACACTATTAGCTTTCTATGGACGAGATTTCCCCTGTAGATCTCATCTGTTGTCTGTGCTCGTGCGATGTCACATATCAAGTGAACTAAGTTTGGGGTTGTACCAACAGTACCTATTGGGTGGCAGTCATAATGACACACTTGGTAAGTTAAGATACTGTTATGTATCTTGAAGTTGAGCAGGGACTGAGGATACCAGAATCTGAGTCAATGTCTTTGAATCGTGGTGTTGTAGAAGAGGACTGACTACCCCATGGACTTGTTAAAAGAACAAACAATCTGTCTTGGAGCAAGTGCAACCTGAATGCTCCATAGAGGCAAGAATGATAAAACTATATTTCATACACTCTGAGCCGTTGTCAGGGGCTCCCAGTCCTTGGAAGAGGACATTATGCCGGGAAAAGTGGAGGCTTAGAGAAAGAGAGGATGAATCCCAACAAGATGGACCGATACCGTGACTGTGGCAATGAACTTGGGCACATCAGAGGTGGTGAAGATGGTGCAGCCAAGGACAAGCTTCAGATAGGTTGGTCCCAGGTTTTGCTCCGAGTTGTAGTTGACCTACTAGCACTAAACAACAACCACAACTAGACTTTACAGAAGGATGTCTCATGGGTTGAAACTGCTGACTAAATTTTTATTCACAGCGATGGAGATGACTTTCAAAAACAGGGCGATGTTTCTTTTGACTCTGTGCTCATTGTTTCCTCACACACTAGCATTGTAAGTGTGATACAGACAGGTATGAGGTTGAAAAAGGAAAGAAAACGAAAGGAGAAAGTGTTGAAGATCTCGGACAGAGCTGGCATTTGCTGATGTTATTTCATAAGTTCCTTGCAAGGAAACTGTGTTTATTTCTATGAAACAGACTAGTAAATCGAAGGAAGAGAAGTTCAATGTATCTGGGGTGAGAAAAATCAGGATGCGGGAGAGTTGATATTCAGAACTCCTGCTATGGGATTCCTGTATCTATCTTTTCCCCATTAAACCACAACACCTTTGATCAGGAGGAAATACCATTTTGTCGTCTTGTGCTGAGGAGAACATTGTAGGCTAGGCATGAGATCTAAAATGTCAAGCCAATATACTATGATTACATGCTAGAAAAATTCCAGGAAATTTTTGTGTATTGATGATAATCTGGACTACAAACCAAAATTTGACTGCCAAAGTTTAATTAGAGTATGTCTCTGTGACTTGCTACTTAAAACAGATAATGGTTAGCAAAGAAAAGGTTGATTAGAGTGCAAAATCAAGTGAAATTGTTCCAGATTCTATTTAAAGAAACTTTGTAAAAAGTTAATTTCTGATTCCAAAATTTTGGTTCACAAATATTTATGAAATTCATGGAGCCTCTAAGTAGGAATTTACTAAAGCGAACTGTGTTATTGTTGTGTGCCTTCAAGTCGGAACTGACCCATAGCTGACCCTCCAGCGGATTTTCTTTTCAGAGGCAGTGAAATCATATAGGAGGAGATTGCCCATCCTTCTCCCACAATGCAGCTAGTGGATTTAAACTATGTGCTTTTCTGTTTTCAGCACAGCTTCTTACCACTATAATAGTTGATGAATTAACCACTTTTCCTTGTGATGCTTCCTATCTGCCGAATGATGGAAGGTCATTGAAATACCATTCTAGACCACTTTGTCTTGCTTGGAATTATGCCCACACAGACCTCTTCATACCTTTTCAATCTATATGTGGAATAGATAATTTGGGAGGCTGGACTTTATGAGGAGGAATGTGTATCAGAATTGGAGGAAGACTCATCAACACCTGTGTTGTGCACGTGACTCGACCTTGCTTGCTGAAACTGAGGAGGATCTGAAGCACTTACTGCAGAAGATCAAGGACTATAGTTTTCAATATGGGTTGAACCTCAACATCCAGAAAACAAAGATTCTCCCCACAAGACCAGTTGGCAGTATCATGATGAACAGAGATGAGATTCAGATTAGTAACTATATTAGCTTGTTTAGTTCCACAATTGACACTCTTGGTACCAGTAGTCAGGAAATCAAAGATGAATTGCATTGGGAATACTGGCTGTCAGGAACCTCACCATAGCACTGAAGAGCAACGGTGTTAGTCTGGAGACTAAGGTGTGCCTGATCTAAGCCATGGTCTTCACAATTGCTTCTGGTGCATCAGAGAGCTGGATGGTGACTAAGGATAAGAGAAGAGCCCAGACCTTTGATTTGTGGTGCTGGAGAAGAGTGTTGAACATACCATGGACTTCCTAGATAAAAAAAATAAAACCAAACAATCAAACAGGCATTTCCTGAAGAGGAGGAAACCAAATTGCTCCTTGGAGGCTAGGATTAAGAAACTCCATCTTACATACTTTGAGCAATATGCCAGGAAGTCCCAGTCATTGGAGAAGGACATCATTCTTGAAAGAGTGGTGGAAGGTCAGCCCAGAAGAGATATACTCCAGATGGAATCGACTGAGATAATGGAGGAAGGTGTATTGGATCAGTGAGACTGACTAAGGCTAGGGCAGAGTTCAGAGCTGTTGTACGCAGGGGCGCTATGATTTGCAAGTGACTCAATGGCATTTAACAACAACAGTCATCTCCTCAGCCTCAACCTTCCTGTGGATTCTGATGACTCCTCCCTCTCATCAGCTCTCCTCTCCTCATCCCTGGTGGTCTTTGTGCTTTTCTTGCCAGTTTGACTGGTGGTGGTCCCTGAGTATTAGCGCATTTTATCAAGGCAAAGAATGTTCTCTGGGGCTGCTATTGAACATGGTCCTTTGATGGGTTTTATAGCCTCACACAATCTACTCAGTCAAGTCTCTCCATATTTACTTTTTCCCATGATTTGCCAGACCAATTCTGATATTCACACTTTCTTGAGAAGTGGGCATTTTGTTTCCCCATTGTCTCGGTTCCTTATGAGAATATTAAATGTCGTGCCCCAGGAAAGTACCTCAAATCAATGGCATCTTGCTCACTTACTTGCGCGTTCTAACACCCTGTGTCACTCAATGCCGTGCTGCTGGAACCAGCCCAAAGCTGAACCTCTGGTGGGTTTTCAGAGGCTGTGAATTATATGGGAGATGATTGTTTTCCTCTTGCTGAGCTGCTTGTGGATTTGAACAGCCAGAGGCACTGTCTATGGGCTAACACGCACTGCCTATGGACTGCGTCACCAGAGACCTTCTGTCAAGTACTGTCAAAACCAAATTCTAGTACAGTCTTCCAACTCTTATCCGTTCTTTAAGTATATAATGTACACGTCATACATTTAGAGTCCATTTCACCTTTATAAGACTCAACATGTTCTCAGGTAGTTTATATTAACACTGAAGTTTAGCCCGGATGTCAGGAGGAGAGCCATGAGGAGATTTTCACATTTTCAAATTCCCTTAATTATCTTTTTTTTTTAAAATGTTACATTGGTTTCCATATGTAAAATTCACATGCATTGTGTTTGACTCATGTATGTTGTATTTTACACATTCCTTCATTCGCATTGTGTTTCATATGATCATTTCCACATACTGTGTTTTATAAAATCAATCACCATTGATCTATACCCACTGTCACCCTGTCTTTTCGGGTCTCCAACAGATCTAGCCTAATACCTTCAAGCCCTCCCTCTGCCCACCAAACTCTGTGATCATGTGATTTCTCTCCCTCACCACCCTTAGCTTCACTGCACATCCCTTTTCCCCCTCTGGACTTTTATCCATGCCCTTTCTTTCTTTTTTTAGTAAAAAATTTATTTTATCCTGGTTTACTTACAAAGTTCGTATACATTTTTTTTCACACCAGATCTTTCACATTTCCTTTATACGCATCCCCTGTCTTTACCTATCAAATTGTGCGACCCTATGATTACCTCCCCCCTTCCCCCCATCCTCAAACCTCTCCTCTCACTCTTCCTACCTTGGATCCTCTTACACATTCTACAATAATCGTTTTATACAGTATTTGTCTCTATGAGACTGAGTTAACTTAGCATAACACTCTGCAGTTCGTTGGGTAGTAATTTTCAAAAGCATTGCTCCTGTGTGCTGTATAGTACTCCATTGTGCGAATGTACTATAATTTATCAATCCATTTGATTGTGGTTGGGCATTTGAGCTGTTTCCACATTCTTGCGATGGTATCTCCATTCTAATGTTTGTGCCTCAGTTCTAATGTTCTCGGTATCCACAGCTTTTGACTTTTGAGAGGTCCCTGTTTTTAAGTTTTGTTCCCCTGCCCTCTCCCCCAGAGGAGGACTTCTAATGCAGAGAGGTATAAAATTCTTGGGAAGTTTAAAGGAAGGAAAGGCCATGAAAATTAAGGACAATGGACAAACATGGGCGTCTGTGATGAACCTTGAAGGATGGCTGAGTTTCTGATGTCAATACTGGCCTCAGCAAGAAGGCGTGACTTCAGAGGAAGCCTATCAACACTATGATTGGGAACAGTGAGTGGTCCACTGTGACCAAAGCAGGGTTGGTAGTGAAGCAGTGGTTGATTTGATGATTAGCTGGAGTCACCGTAATTTGATGAGTAGGTGAACTGAAAGAATTGGTAGGATAGGAATTAGCCACAATATAGGGAGGTCAGAGTGTTTAGGGGGGCAGGAGGGAATAACAAGTGGTGGAATAGGCACTTTTGATTCAAGAGAAGATTTAAAGAGGGGAAATTAAAATAGAGATAAGAGGTAACAAATGAAGGCTTGTCGTTAGAACTAGAAATCTAGGAACTGTGAAAGCAAGGTGTAAAACTTGTCACCAATATTGCAGCATGTCGTTCTAGAACGTGATGGCTAAAGGTTAGTGGGCAGAAAGGCTCTGAACCAAGAACTGCCTCTTGAGATCCTAAGAGATGCATTTTAAAATTCTGTAAAGCATAGCAAAGTCGGAAGCAAGAAGCAAATGGACGTAAATAGCATGAATTAGAGAACTTGAGATGAGTCAGGATAATGAACTACCTATTTTGGTGTTCCCAGTACAAGACCATCTATCAAGAAGCAACCAACATTTGCAAAAGGTAAGAGAAAACTACTATCTCCCACAGCATATTGTGATTGACTTGAAGTATCATTTATCTCTGTATCATGAGGACATGGATTAAAAACAAAGTCATATAAATATTCAGTAAGAAACCACTGAGTGAATGAAGGAATGAAGGAATAAATAATGAATACTGGGGGATGAAAACTTGCATTTACTGGGTACTTCTTAAGAAAACACTTTTGCCTATTGTTGTTATGTGCTGTCGAGTCGTTTGCGACTCATAGCGACCCCATGTACAACAGCCCTAAATCCTGCTCTATCCTGTGTCAGTCTTCTTATCTCTGACACACTTATCCCGATTACCCCAGTCTCTGAATCAATCCACCTCATAGAGGGTCTTCCCCTCCTGCGCCGTCCCTCCACCCTCTCAAGCATGACTTCCTTCTCCAAGAACTGGTCTCTCCTTGCAACACATCCAAAGTATGTCAAACGAAGCCTCAGAATCCTTGCCTCCAAGGAGGAGCCCGTTTTAACCCTCTCCTGGATGAACCTGTTGGTTTTCTTAGCAGCCCATGGTATATTTAATACTCTTCTCCAGCACCACAGCACAAAGGCATCAATTCTCTTTCTAGCCTTCCTAGTCATTGTCCAGCTCTGAAAGATAGCAAGTGATTGCAAAGACCATGGCCTGTATCAGGCACACCTTAGTCTCCAGAGTGACACCATTGCTCTTCAGTACTTTTGCCTGTATCCATTTATTAACTTTCCAACCATCTTATGTTGTCATTGGTGTTAAGTGCCATCCAGTAGACTGTGACTCACAGTGATTCTGTGAACAGTGGATTGAAAGCTTACCCTATCCTGTACCAGCCACACTCTCTCTCTATCATGCTCAAGCCCGTTGATGCAATCACTGTGTCAGTCCAGCTCAGTGAGAGGCGTTCTCTCTTCTTCTCACTCTTTACTTTTTCCAACATGTGTTTTTACAAGTATTGGCTCCTTCCAACAACATGCTCAAAATGTGGAAAATGATGTTTCACCATTCTTACCCTCTAAGGAGACCCCAATTGTCCTTCCTCCAAGATAGATTTGCTTATTCTTTTGACAGTCCCTAGTATATCCAATACTTGTTATTATCACTACAATTCAAAGGTGTTTTTTTTTTTTACTTTGTTCTTCCTTACTCTTTGTACAACTACTACATCTATGTGAAACAAAAATAGAAATTGCCGCGACTTGGGTCAGGTGCACTTTCTCCTTTGAAATGACGTCATTGCTCTCAGCCAATTTTGAGAGGTCCTTACAACAGTTGTGCCCAAGGTTTAAATTCTTGGCTGTGGCTTTCATAGATACTGATGGTGGGTTCAAGGAAAAGAAAATTGTTGACAACCTTGATATATTTCTCCATCTATCATGACATTGATGATTGGTCTAGAGGTGAGAATTCTTGTTTTCTTGATATTGAGATACAATCCGTGTTGAAGGCTTTACTCTTTGATCTAACCTGACAACATCTAAGAAGTTAACACATGGGGTTGAAGAAGTTTGTCTGGGAAGATAAAAGGCACAGTGAGAATGAGAATATAAATAAGGTTCATATAGAGATTGAATAGGGATGAGAAAATGGACAGATAAATCTGCAAGAAAGGGTTGGAAAGCCTGGAGTTAGGATTATTTGTTTGGCATTGGTTTGTGAATAGTTGAAGAACAATTGTCCAGAATATAAAGGAATGAAAATCCAAATATCAAAATAGTATGTATCAGTTACTTATTGCTGTATAACAGATTATTCCAAACTGTAATTACTTAAATAAAAATATATTTCTTATGCCCCTTTATTTAATAAAGATATTTATTAAAGATATTTCATTTCTCCGGGTCAGGGCTCCAGGAGAACTTAGCTTCTTCCTCTGCCTTGGGAATTCTCATGAGGTGGCCATCGCAGGAGCATCAGCAGAGAGTTTATTTGAGGCGAGATTCCCTGGCCAGCTCACGCACATGATGGCTGGTTGACTTCCTGGTGGGCTGTTTAACTAAGGACGCCGGTTTCTCACACACAGGACAGCTCAGAGTGTGGTAACTGACTTCATCAACATGAGCAAGTGAGAAAAAGCAAAAGTAAGCCAGCAGGATGGGAGTCATGATTTTTATAAGCTCATTTCTGAGAGTGACATCCCGTGACTCTTGTCAGTGAGAAGAAAGTCACAAGTTCTAGCCCACCCACAAGAGCAGAATGAATACCAGAGTGCAAGGAGGGGGTCCCGGAGGGTCATTTGAGAAGCAGTCTACCAGAGGTTAAGATGTATTGGAGGTAAGATGTTTTCTTCCAAAGGAAGAATTCGAGATGAGGTTATTGAGGTAGAGCTTAGCATGAGTTAAAAATCGAATGGGTCATGAATCATGTCACCTCGATCTACAGAATGGTTTATAAATTGTTCTTTCTTGGTACTCCCTCTGTAAGGGACTTTCTGCAAAGAAGTTACCAACAACCTTACCTGTTGTTGTTATGTGCCATCGAGTTGCCTGCGACTCATAGAGACCCTAAGTACAACAGCCCTAAACCCTGCCCTATCCTGTGCCAATCGCACTATCTCTGACACACCTACCCCCATTACCTTAGCTCGTCCATTCAAAACTGAAGTGCTGGTGAAGGTAGAACGACTCAAGTCACCTTTCAGTATAATGTCTTTATATTCAAACATTCGAACACAGATTTTCATACCTTACAGTTTTTCAGTGAAAGCTCTGTGCTTACTAAATTGTATCAAATTACTCAATAATGAAGACCCTTCTGTCTTAGGGCCTGTTAAGCTTTAAAATATACATTTCGATAGCTCGACAAGTTTTTCAGTGTCCAGTGGGTATAGAATGTTGCTTTTAGGTACCATTGGGTTAGAACAGACGGTCCAGTGGGTTTTCAGAGGTGGTAAATCGCAAAGGAGGAGACTGCCCATCTTTCTTCCATGGAGCAGGTGGTAGATAAAAACCACTTACCTTTGGGTTGGCAGCACGACTTCTTGCCCCTGAGCCACCAGAGCTCACTGGGTGTAGAACGGCAGGTTGAAATAAGTTCCTCAATGCTTGGATGGCTTGTCTTCAACATTCAATTATGAAGAATCAAGTTTATTAATGGAAAAAAGACAGTTTATATATTTTTTTTTTGGACTCCAAGTGCATATTACTGTGAATCTCAATGGAATTTCAAAATGGAATTTTGTACAATCTTTTTGAAGAGAAACTTAGAATTTCTTTTTTAACCGTTAGTATATTAAAAGGGTTCAGTGCGATGAGGGTGGATTGAATAATCTTTTTTGACAGATTGTTCAGGAGGAATTGGCTATACATACATACTCCCAGGAATGAAGTTTGAACCCTACTGCAACCATTTAGAAAAAAGAACTAAAAATGAATCAAAGACTTAAATGTAAGACAAAGCACTAAATAACCTTTTATAAAATCATTTTAATGAACGTTTACAGAGATTTTGGATTTCCATTCATTCATTGCTGCACTTCTCTCCCTGCCCAGCCCTCCCCACCCCCCTCAGTTCGCTCTTCTCTTTCAAAAGTAAAAGAAACACTCCTTCCCTGGTACACGATCCCCCTGCACCCCTCCCACCGCCCCAAGTACATTCCACTATGCAACCTTAATTGTGGACTCTTGTGATAACCATAATACCCTATCATACATCACTTTTAAATTATTCACTCATCTGTTTCAGTGCAGTATACACAATTTATCCAGTTTTTCTCAGTCTTATCCCAACCCTGATATCAGTCCCATTTTACATCAGTGGCACCATGCGATATTTGTCCTTTTGTGACTGAGATATTTCACTCAGCATAATGTCCTCCAGGCTCACCCATTTTGAATAATATTGCATGAGTTCCTTGTTTTTTAATGCAGCATAGTATTCCATTGTGTGAATATACCAGTTTCTCTATCCATTCGTTTGTTGATGGGCACCTGGGTTGTTTCCACCTCCTTGCTATTGTGAACAGAGCCGTGATAAACATGGGTATGCATATATCTGCTTGGATGTCAGTTAAATAACTTTTATAATAAAACACAGACATTAGTTTTTGATGATCTTCCTTTAGATGATGAGGTTTTAGATAGATACAAAACCCTTAAGTAAAAAAAAAAAATCAAGTGGACATTGTTACAATTAAAAAATTCTGTGCTATAAAGGAAACCGTTGGATGATGGAAGACAAACTGCAGAAGAGCTAGGAGAATGTGGTTGCAAGCCACCTGTCTAAAATATAAAACCCCTGAACACTCAACAATTACAAGAGAACAAACACAATTTACAATTAATTTATATTTCTGTAAAGAAGACTTAAATATAGTGGGTAAAACATCTTAGTTATTGGGAAAACAAAATCGAAGCCGTAATCAGGTATCACTTCCTACCTTTTTGGCTAGCTATAATGAAAGATGATAAAGTATTGGCAAGCAGGCAAATTACTTGGCTGCTTGTACTTGAGGGAATGCTAAATGGTGCAGCTATGCTGGAAAAAGTTTTGTGATTTTTGTAAAATTAAACAGGTATTTACCTTATCATTTAACATACTGTTGTTAGGTGCCATCGAGTTGCTTGCGACTCATAGCGACCCTATGTACAAGAGCTCTATACGCTCTTCTATCCTGTGCCAACCTAGCTATCTCAAATGCACTTATTCCCACTTCTCCAGTCACAAAATCGATCCATCTCTTCAAAGGTCTTCCTCTCCTTCGCTGCCCCTCCAATCTGCCAAACATGATGTCCCTCTCCAAGGACCAGTCCCTCCTTGTAACATGCCCAAAATATGTCAGACGAAGCCTCAGAATCCTTGACTCCAGGGAAAATTCTGGCTTCACCCTCTCCAGGACAAACCTGTTGGTTCTCCTAGCAGTCCATCGTATATTCAACACTCTTCTCCAGCACCACAGCTCAAAGGCATCAATTCTCTTTCTATCATCCCTAGTCACTGTCCAACTCTCTGATGCATAGCACATAACTGCGAAGACTATAGCCCGGATCAGGCGCACCTTAGTCTCCAGTCTGACATCATTGCTCTTCAGTACTCTTGAGAGGTCCCTCACAGCTGACTTTCCCAATGCAATTAGTCTCTTGATTTCCTGGCTGCTGTTACCAAGAGTGTTGACCGTGGAGCCAAGTAAACTAAAACTGTTAACTATCTCAATCTCTTCACCATCCATACTGATGCTGCCAATTGGCCCAGTGGTTAGAATCTTTGTTTTCTTGATATTGAGTTTCAGTCCATATAGGAGGCTGCAGTCCTTGATCTTCTGCAGCAAGCGCTTCAGGTCCTCCTCAGTTTTAGCAAGCAGGGTTGTGTCATCTGCATAATGCAGGTTGTTGATGATTCTTCCACCAATCCTGATGCCACATTCCTCTTCGTATAGCACAGAGTCTCGGATGATCTGTTCTGCATACAGATTGCAAAGGTATGGAGACAGAATACATCCCTGACGGACCCCCTTCTTGATTTTGAACCATCTAGTGTCTCCTTGCTCTGTTCTGACAACTGCCTCTTGGTCCGAGTATAAGTTTCTCATTAGCACAATCAAATGTTCTGGGATTCCCATTCTTCTCAGAGTCAGTCAGAGCTTATTGTGATCCACACAGTCAAAAGCCTTTGCATAGTCAATGAAGCACAGATAGTCATTCGTCTGGTATTCTTTGCTTTCTGCTAATATCCATCTAACATTAGCTATAATATCCCTAGTACCACAACCTCTTCTAAATCCAGCCTGCACATCTGGCAGTTCTCTGTTGACATATTGTTCCAAACGTTTTTGGATAATTATCAGCAGAATCTTGCTTGTATGTGATATCAATGATATTGTTCCATAATTTCCACACTCTGTTGGGTCACCTTTCTTTGGGATGGGAACAAATATCCATCTTTTCCAGTCAGTGGGCCAGCTGGCTGTTCTCCAGATTTCTTGGCACAACTTAGTGAGCACATCCAGGCCAGTGTCTGTTTGTTGAAATATGTCAATTGGTATGAAATTGAAATAAAAACATGTTTACAAAATCAAGAGAAAGGAGAAAACACATGTTAAACAAAAACTTGTATACATATGTTCATGATAACATTTTTCATAAAAGGCAAAATGTGGAAGCAAGCCAAATGACCACCAGTGAATGGATGTGATATAGAAATACAGTGGATTATTATTCAATTAGAAAATCAAGTAAAGCTCTGATATGCATTCAACAGCATGGATGAACCTTGAAAACACTGAGTAAAAATGCTGAACACAAGAGACTTCTGAGCTATGAGCTTATTCGTGTGAGGTGCCCTGAACTAGAAAATTCATAGAGACAAAGTAAATTAGAGATCACTCTAATAAATAGTTTTGCTTTGTAATTAGTGCTGATTGATGCACAATCTTATGAATATGCTAAAAGCCACTGAATTGTTCATGTTCATAGGATATCTTTCATTAAAGCAGTTATTAAAAAGAAATTTTAAAATATTCATATATTTTACTTCCTTTTGAATCTTGAAATTTAATAAAGCAGTCTTTACAATATCAGAGAAACCTGTACAGTAATTCTGACCAATTTAGCCTTGTAGTCATTCACATTCTATTATTATTTTTAAAAATGTAATTATATCCTTGCAACAATGAATGAATGGAAATCCAAAGTCTCTGTAAATTTCATTGAAATGAATAATAAATTAAAAAAATTCATTATCTCTTGTTGAATGTTTAAGATTTACCACTTAAGAACTACCACGTAAATATACCTGTATATCATTCAAGGACTGTAGAATCCCATTCAGTAGAAAATTTACTTAAAAGTGATGAAGGAAAAAAAAAATCCATTCCTCTTCAGTTCTGTGCTTGGAGTTTTCATTAACCTTTTATTCTGAGAGGTGAGTAATTTGAGGAAGCTAATTAGAGGAGATGTTAGATTTGTCCCAGAAAATCTCCCAAGACATAACACTAGGCTTAACACTTCATCTTCTGCACCCTCAGTTTTGGTTTGAAAAGGTAATAAAAATCCTTTCTTGAGGAAAAAGTCATTTTTATTTGATAAATTCAAAACAATGCATTCTTAGGCACAAAAATGTTTACTGACAACAATTTTAAAAACTCCCTGAAGAGGAAATTACAACACACGACAGTTTTTTGGTTTTTTTTTTTGTTGTCTTTTTTTTTTTTTAAATGTGGCAATTTTCTGCTAAGTTTAAAGCAGCTGGGAGAGAGTAGCAAGTAATGAGACAGATTTATGAAACCCACACATGGCAATATTTTGAGTAAAATTAGTCAAAACCATTATACTTCTAAATGAAGAAATAGATTCCAACAGTTTACATTTTCCAAAGAGTCATCATGTGTGATCTAAGTGAAGAAGATGACGAGTAGTTTATTGGATTAGTTGATCACCAACATTGAAACACAATAAAATCAACAGAAGTTTGCCAGGCACTAGTTCCCAGAAGATTAGGGTCATACCCTTATTTTTTAATTAATATACCTTGTTTCATTGTCATGTATTTTGTTTTATACAGTCATTTCTGTACATTGTGGTTGTTTTCTCTCCGGCCTCCCTTGTTGTGTATCCTCAAGTCAGATCTGATTGGCACAGGAGGAGATTGCCCCTCCTTCGCCAGTGGAGCATCTGGTGGATTCGAACCACAAGTTTTTGGGATTGCAGCTCAGCTTCTTGCTGCTAGGCCATCAGACCTTTTTTTGTTGTTGTTGTTGTTGTTGTCACTTTTCATCAGATTTATATATCACCCCAGAAGAATTGTGTTTTCCTCTTTTTTTTAAAAAAAATAATTTTAATGAGCATTTACAGAGATTTTGGATTTCCATTCATTCATTGCTGCAGTTCTCTCCCCGCCCAGCCCTCCCCCACCCCAGTTCACTCCTGTCTTTCAAAAGTAAAAGAAACACTCCCTCCCTAGGACACAATCCCCCCACACCCCTCCCACCGCTCCAAGTACATTCCACTATGCAACCTTGATCTGCATGTAAAATTCTTCTGCATTGTGCTCCATTCATGTACATTGTGTTTCACACATGTCTTCATTCACATTGTGTTTCATATGATCCTTCCCACACATTGTGTTTTAGAAAATTAATCACGATTGACCTAGCCCACTGTCTTTTCAGGTTCCCACTGGACAATAAATAAGGATGACAGAAAAACAATTGATGCCTTTGAGCTGTGGTGCTTGAGAAGAGTACTGACCATCCCATGGACTGCCGAAAGATCAGGTGTGTCCTGTAAATGGTGTAGTCAGTGCTCCATAGAGGCAAAGATGATCAAGTTGCATTGCTCATACCTTGTGTGTATAGCTAGATGAGGCTATTTCTTGGAAAGAGACTTCATGCTTGGAAAGATGGAGAGTCAGCGAAGGAGAGGAAGACCCCCAATGAGACGGATTGATACTGTGATTTCAGCAATGGGCTCCAGTGTCTCAGAAATGGTGATCATGGCACAGGATAGGACAGGTTTCAGGATGGCTGTTCATAGGTTCACTCTGAGATGTAGTCAACTCGGCACCTAACAACAACAACAATAAGTAGTTCTATCCTATGTCCTTCACCCCTCCCTCCACCCACCAGACTTTGACTCTGTGATTTCTCCTACCTCCCCCATCCTTCCCGTTCTATCCTACCCCTTCCTCCCTTTAGATTTTTATCTACATCTTACTCTAGTTATTCTATTTTATAATAATGGTTCTATAGTATTTGTCCCTGTGACACTGAATTAGTTCATGCAGAATAATGCTGTCTAGATTCTCCTGTGTCATATAATATTTTTATGAAATTATTGTTCCTGAGTGCTGCATAGTATTCTTTGAAAGAATGAGCCCCAATTTCTCAATCCATCTGTTTGTTGATGGGCATTTGGGCTGTTTCCATTTTCTTGTTGTTGTGAATAATGCTACTATGAACATCAATGTACAAATTTCCATTCGTGTCTCAGTTCTATGCTCCTCAAGGTATATTTCTCGCAGTAGGATAGCTGGGTAACATGGCATTTCTACGTTCAGTGTTTTTTAGGAAATGCCAAACTGCCTTCCAGAGTGGTGGTGCCATTTGACATTCTGGTCAACAGTGTATGAGAGTTCCACTCTCTCTCCAACCTCTCCAGCACTGATTGCTGCTGTTATGTTATACGCTGCCACAGCTACTACAGTGAGATGTTATCTCATTTGTGGGTCTGATTTGTTACCAGCAATTTTGAGCATTTCTTTGTGGGCCTGCCTGGTGGTCATCTGAAAATCTTCCTTTGTGAAAAGTCTTTCCATGCCTTTTGCCCACTCTGTGATTGGGTTACCAGTCTTTTTCTTGTGGAGGTCCTGCAGGAGTCTGTAAAATTTAGTTGTAAGACCTTTCTGTGAGCTGTCATTGCTGAATGCTTTTTTGTAATCAGTAGGTTTTCTTTTCACCCAATTGGAAAAAGTTTTTAATGCACAAAGAGACTTAATCTCTAGACGATCCCTTTTATCTGTGTATCCTCTCTCGGTTGTGCATTTCTGGCTGTATTTGTCAGCCTGTTTATACCATAGGGTTGGCCTTTCAAGTTTGGTCCCAAATGAAGAATTCAAATGAAGAATTTTCTGAAAAATACATCAGTATCATAGACACTGCTTAGCAAAAGAACAGTGATTGTTCAAAGGATAAAGTCCTAAAGGAGGAAGAGGTAGAAGGAATAATGGAAATCAGAATTACAAGGATGGAGAGCGAACTGTGATTACCTTGTGGTATGGTCATTAATATTACAGAACAAAATACATATGAATGGTTAGATGAAAAATCAATTTGCTTTGTAAACTTTGACTCAAGTCACAATAATAAAAGACTGGAAAAGGGAAGGGAAGGGAGTGAGGAAGGAAGGAAAGGAAAGGAAGAAAAGGAATACAGACAGACAGGCTCTGGAAGTGTTTCAGGTTAAAAGAGACAGGGCACGTAAATGCAATACTTGACCTTGGGTTGGCTTCTGGACTTGGAAGAGTTGTGTGTCTCCGAAGTCCATGCTGTTAAGCATTTGCTTCATTCATTTGTTCAGCAAATACACACAAAAGAAAACAAGAGCCCTTATGACTAGACAAACATGTAGCATCACGATGAAGAGAGAAAATACTGACATTGTTAAAGATTTCAAATCTCATTTAAACTTTGAGAGAATCTGGTTCCTTGCTGTGTGAGAACCGAGAGCCTTATTTTCTTGCTGTCAACCAGGAGCCATTTTCACTGGTAGAAGCTTCTTCTATTTCCTCACCACTGACTTTCTCATAAAGGCCCTTTCCTAAAAGTCACAGCTTTTTCCTTCAAGCCTGGTAGAAAGGTCCTTCCGGTGAAATTCTCCGGGGCTCCCACTATTCGTTAAGGCCCATGTAGATAGTAACCTCCTCTGTTTCCCTATAAGCTTACATACATAATCATGAAAACATGATAGCTTCCACCTCTACACAGAAAGGAAGGGATCCACCCTGGCTGGTGTCATGTAAGAAGCTCTGATGATGCATTCTGTAACATGTTGATCTGTGAACTAGAAGGCTATGCATCCCTGACAGTTTGAATCCACCAGCTGTCCCTCAGGAAGAAATGAGCAGTGTCCTGTCTAGGTGTATAGCCCCAGAAAGCCAATGGAGCATCACTGTAAGTCAGAATCAACTCAGTGGCAGTGGTTTTTTGAGTTTGAGTGTTGCTGGAGGGGGTGGGTTGTGTGTCAGTCCAGAAAGCCAATGGAGCATCACTGTAAGTCAGAATCAACTCAGTGGCAGTGGTTTTTTGAGTTTGAGTGTTGCTGGAGGGGGTGGGTTGTGTGTCAGTCCTAGAGTCCCAGTCACACAGCCCTTGTTACCTCCTCCTACTCAAGATCTCTACTATCTTCCTGCAAGAGATGACAGAGGTGATTCTCCTTATTCATTGCGGTACCTGAATAAATCCGTACCTCTCTGGTTCAACTTGTAGCCAAGCAATGTCGTCAAGTTGGTTCGAACTCACAGCTGAACCTCCAGTGAGTTTTCAGGGGTGTTGAATCACACTGGAGGAGATTGTCCATCTTTCTCCTGAGGACCATCTAGTGGGTTCACACCATGTGCCTTTGGGGTGGCAGTGCAACTCCTCACCACTGAGCCCCGTGGCCAAACAAGAGCGAGGCCTATAGGGTGGCCAGTAACATCAGGGCGGCCCTCACTCCTAAGAATAACCAACCATATAACGTCAAAAGAGCAGCATTTGCTCAAGGATAAAGTGCAGATGGCAAGAAGGGGTAAGATAGGATTTGTGGAAATGAGAATCACAGGGAGGAAGTGGGAAAAGTGCAATTGCATTAATCACCATTAATATTGTATTGTAAAACAGAGCTCTGGTAGCCTAGTGGCAAGAAGCTGCACTGCCATCCCAAAGGCATGCTGTTCAAATTTACCAGCTGGATGGGCAGTCTCCTCCCATGTGAGTAACTGCCTCTGAAAACCCATCAGAGGGTCAACTATGGGTCAGTTTTGACTTGACAGTACACAGCAATAACATTATAAAGCCAAATGTCAATGAAGAATTGATTGAGAAGCCAATATGCTTCATAAACTTTTACTCAAATCACACCGAAAAAGTAAAACGAGAAAAACGGCCATCCTAGAGGTGAAGGAATATAGACAGTTAGTGGACCTGCTAGTTATACAGTAAGGGAGTGTTCTCATGGAAAAGCCTGTCTCCTTCTCTGGGAACCAGCTCGCCAAGTGGAAAAATCAAGGATGACTCTGTAGCAAAGGGGATGGACTTTGCTTCCCCAAGACACCACAGATGGGCGCCTCAGCTGGCTTTCTGGGAAGAGGGACTGCTCTGGTCTGCATGAAAGGCCACCCAGGAGGGAGCTGATAGCATGTGGGAATCAGCAGGAACAATGCAACTTCACGAACACGGCATCAAATTCGACCACAACTGTTCTGCTGTCTCTCCCAGAGAGATCAAGACAGACCACTGGCCCAGGAGTGAGCGATCCAGTCTCCAGGAGGCTTCAGATGAGGGGGGAGCAGGAGCTCTGGGAATAAGCAGTGCCAAGGGGGTGCAGGACTCACTGCCTGTGCGTTCTCAGCTTGCTGCTTTCTGGGCTGCAGTTAGATAGCCTCCGTTTGGAGAAAGCCAAGGGACAGAAGGGACGTGGACAAAGCAGTTAAGGAGGCTGCCCCGTCCCTGAGGATCTGAGGGGCTGGAGTCTTGGCATTTGGAGTTGTAAAGGCTTCAAGAGATTAGAGCGGCATCCGTGGAAGTGAGTGGCAAGCCTCTGACAAGCGTGCTCTGAGCTGGGAAATTACAAACAGACTTGACATGCTCACTCGGGACCCAGCAGAACCGAAGCACCACTTGCTGTTGTAAGTCATGAGACAGCATTCACTCCACTCCCTGGAATGGACCCTGGCATTCCAAAAATCATCATCTGCCTTTTCTGGGCCATTTCAGACCTCTCTTCTGTAGTACAGAGGAGTCTTGTAGCACAACCAAAGAATGCAGAGGAGGGCGAGTGTTGACACCAAGGGCATCTGGATAAAGGATTAGCATTAGGAAAATCCTTATTTGCCATCACTATCTAGATAGCACCTTTGAAAATGTTGTGTTTTTCTCTGTGGTCTCTCATTAACCCCCTGAGTCCCAGTGTTTCATCTGTAAAATGAGAGTATAGAATGTAAGTTGGGACAGAAAATGGACAGAGAGTAAGTAAATAGTGAAATGGAATCTGAAACATACGTGGGTAGGATCTTATCCAGGTGGAGAGGACCTGTCGGCTGCCCCCTTTCCCACTTCTCCTTTCCTGCCCGAGCCTATCCCCTACAATAGCGAGAAGACTTGCATTCTTAGTTTCTTTTACCACCTAACTGGGTCTACTCTTGCCATCCTTTAAGGGGAGACTGCAGGGGTCTACAGAAGAAGGAAGCAAGCAAGCCTCTTGCTGAATCCTGGAATCCCCTTTCTGC
Organism: Elephantulus edwardii; assembly: GCF_000299155.1. Classification (NCBI taxonomy): domain Eukaryota; kingdom Metazoa; phylum Chordata; class Mammalia; order Macroscelidea; family Macroscelididae; genus Elephantulus; species Elephantulus edwardii. The sequence goes on along the minus strand of NW_006399798.1, from coordinate 12,712,543 downwards.
CCGAGTAAAGCTTCTCCGGGTTGAGCTGTATAAACAAGGCCCAGCTGTTAGCGATGGATGATAACAGTGAAGGCTCATTTGTAGCTCACAGGGCAGGCACAGCCTGGATTGGCTAACGGATTTGCTCTGTGTCGCTTCACTGTGGAATCCTGACAGATTGAACAAGTTACAGATCATTGCAACAGCAATGAGGAAACAAAAGCAAAGGGCAGTCCATAATAATCCTTGGAATTGTTTTCCTGTCTCCCGTGTAGTCTTCATTGATTCCGTTGGTGAGGTGATTACCCCTAGATTCTACTTTTTACCTTTTAAAAAAAGATAGTTGCTGTTACAGCAAACAAGTCCAACATCAGTAGCTCGCAATAAGCAACACAGTGATTCTCATTTACAGGTGTGCGGAACATAATGGTAATGAGCTCAGAGAAGACTGCTTAATTGCTAAACGTGTATTGAATTCAGGTGTGCATGAATGTACTTCCTTTGTATTCTTCCAGGGCCCTAAGGGAAGAGGTTCAAAGCAGTAAACCAATCCCCAGAAGCACACTGAACTCTTCTGATGTCACATAAACGAACAATTTATTGGTCAAGACAAACTACATGGTCAAATTGAAAAGAAAATGTACATGTTTGAATATGCTATTTTCCCAAACAAGGTTACATGCCCAAAGATGCAAATATAGAATCTAATGCAAGGAGGGCGAGAAGAACTGTAATAAGATCCCAGTCACCTGCTGTACTCATACCAATCAGCTGACCCTAATCTTCGCTTGTTCTGCAGCTAAGCAGGATGTGGGTCTTGCAACCCCCTGGGACTGTATAGGATCAAAGCAAGTCATCTGATGTCATGATAAAGTGTGTACGAGGGCAGGGAGGGGAGTTTTCTATGATCTGAGGCTAAACTCCAATCTGTCGATGAGCCTATGCCTTTGGTTTGGCATCTTCACAGGTGCTTCTTAACCCTTTTCTCCCTGACCCCAGCCCCCTCCTGCCCCTTGCGATCTCACCACCAGATGAGGCAGACGGGCTCGAGGAGACTGGAGTTGGATTTTCCTTCCCATACATAGATGATTAGTTTGGTAGAGTTAGTCATATCCTGCTCCTGGTCACCCCGTGTGTGGGCTCTGGTGAAATTGTTTCCCCTGAGGGCAAGCCTTTTCTAAGAACAGGGGAGCTTGGGGTGCATTTAAGGTTGATTCCTGTCTCTTTCCCCTGCTGGAAAATGAGGGGATTTCTCTCCTTTCCTGTGGGAGAGCTCCTGAAGATAAAACTCAAGCGTGTGCCCCCTCCCCCCCCCCAAGACAGAGCCTCCAGGGCTTCTATGTTTTGAACTGGACCACACTCAGGAGTTAGTCACTCTGTAAGCACCCCGGCTGAGTGTGGGGTCCAACAGTGGTTTCTCCTCCCATAAAGTGATTTCTCTGCATCTGCCTTTATCTCTAGTTTTCAAAATGGTTTGGTTAGGTCCATCAATTCTTTGACAGATCTGTGGTTTATTTTTCAGCTTTTTCTTGTTGTGAGGATGGAAGTGACAACTTTTACGATCTACAGTGTCACAGGAAGCCAGCAATCGGAGTCTTACTTTCCTGGTATATTCGTAGCCAGTACCTCTGAGGTCTGAGCAGTGGCTAGATCCCACTATCCAGTGAATTTACCCTTAGGACTGCTTCCTAGTTTGAGTGAATTCTCCTCCTTTCTACAAACTCACAACCTTCTCCTTCTTCTTCCACCAGCTGAAGAAACTAGCAGGATTTGGTTAAGGACTCCAGGCTCTAGAAAATCAAAATCAGGCAAGAAATGGAGACTCAAAGATGTAAGGCCGTGGAGATTTTGAGATGTAACCTTTTGCTGAATGTGAAATGTGACCCGACTGTGAGGTAGAGAATGTGGTTTTTTCCTTAATTTCTAAGAGAGTCTCTAAGAGCTCTGGATGCCCCAGCGACTGACTAGTGCACAACAAGGTGCCCTGGTTCTGGCTACATAATGAGGATCTAAGAAAGACTCAGGCTTCCTGGTTGGTGATAGACATTGATGATCTGAGGACACAGAAGCTCCATGTTGGAAATCCTTCCCTACCTTGCCCCCTCTGTCTCTCGATTCTAGCCTTTTTACTACAGTTTTCATAACCTCACTGCTTTTCTAAGTTCTGTGTATCCTTAGGTAGTCCTACAACGCAAGGTAGTAAGATAGCCAACAATTGAGGGTGAAGAGGTGACTCGTGGTTGCCGTGAAGCTGAACACTGTGACGCTGATGTGTCAAATGCACGAATGGTTACCCATGGTGGTGGACAGTGTTTGGTGGAGCTCCCCGATTAAAACCAGCTTGGAAGCAGAAGTGGCATCCACTTCTGAAATAGCTTGCCTCCAGAAACCCTATGAACCTGGAGAAACGTTGAAAGTTATACAAGTGTTCAGGTCTTTGGTTCATAAGGTTGCTATGAGTCACCTACGACTTGACGACACTTAACAACAAGGATGAAGAGGGCTTGCGGACCCCTGAATTTATTGTTGGCAGGCGATCTTGGCATTTGAGCATGCTGGATGCTTTAACTAGAGATAGAACCTAGTTCTGATGGTTAGGAAACATGGACTGCATGTGCAATTGAACTGGAACTGGATTATTTGGAACTTGATTGGTTTGTTGTTGTTGTGTACCGTAGAGTTGGAACCAACCCATAGCTAACCCTCTGCTGGGTTTTCAGAGGCAGTTAAATCACGTGAGAGGAGATTGCTTATCCTTCTCCTGCGAAGCATCTGGTGGTCTCAAACCATAGGCCTTTGGGATTGTAGCACAGCTTCTTGCCACTAAGTCACCAGAGTCCCTCTTGATTGGTTTAGGCCTTGTAAAAAGTGGGATTTGGTTCAATATATCTGGTAATAGAGAAGCGGGATAGGTTGCAATTGATTTTTACACCATTCTGCTGGAGTGTGTGGAGAACTAATTTGAACTTTGTTCTTGTTGTTCGTTGCCATCCAGTCAAGCACGACTCACAGCAACCCTAGGAACAAAAGGCCTGAAGCCTTTCTAGAATTATCGTTGTTTCTCCAAGTTAAAAAAGTTTCCAGAGACATGTGGAGTTTGAACTTAGCATGCCAATATATCCTACAGTGTATCTATGGTATACTCAATACTACATACTCCATTACCACAACACAAAGACACCAATTCTTCTTCTTTTTTTGGTTTTTCTGCTAGAAGAACAAACAAGTTCATCCTGGAGAGGGTGAAGGCAGGCTGCACCTTGGGGGAAAGGATTCTGAAGTTCTGTCTGACATACTTTGGGCATGTTGTAAGGAGGGACCGGTCCTTGGAGAGGGACAGCGCAAGAGGGGAAGACCCTCGATGAGATGGATTGATTCAGTGACTGGGGTAATAGATAGGCGTAGGTGTGCTCAAGATGAGGTTGGCTCAAGTTAAAGCTAAAGTTGTTGTACATAAGGTCATTATGAGTAACAAGCTACTTGATGATACTTAACAACAACATATCCTATTGGCCATATGCGATATGTTATAGGCTTTGATGCCTTCTGATTCTTTAGACTTTTTTTTTTTTCCTGCAAGAAGAAAAACTCCCTCAGGTCTACTTTTAACCCTGTAAACATAATCATATATGTAGCTTTTACTTAAAAGGTATTATTGAATGATTGAACGAAACTTCACCACAGAAGCTGATACATGAGAGAAGAATGGACAATCTCCTCCTATACAATTAACTGTCTCCTAAAACCCACCAGAGGGTCAGCTATGGATTGGTCCTGACTCGACAGTACACAAGAACAACACCAAGAAGTAGTTAGAAATTTAAGCAACATTGAGCAACAAGTTAGGACGATTTTATAGTTCTATTATGGAATTTTTTTTCCCCCCTGAAACCTCATTCCTAAGAGATCTAATTTAATAGTTGGAGGTGAGTCCCAGAATCTCTACAGAACATGCTAGGGATTTTCAATTGAAAAAAAAAAAGAAAGAAACGATAAAAGGTAATAATTTTAAGGAAAAAAAGAATCTATGGGTCGGTTGAGACTCTATGGTACACAACAATAATTAAAAAAAAACCAAAAACAACCACCTGTCATTATTAAAAAAAAAAGTGGCAGTCCTGAGCTACCAATACTGCACCTCCACCTTTGCCTACACACCTGGCTGTCACCTGGCTTACTGCCTATCAGTTAATTGCATCTTCACCTGCTCACTTTTTCAAGCCAAATATTTTTGAGTTGTCTGTGATTCTTCTCTCTCTTATTCGTCAGTCTTTAATAGATGATCTCTTAAACTCTAATTTAAAAATACACTCCCAATGGATCCATCGTCTCCATTTTTAGGCTTTCAAAATTTCGCCTTGGTTCTGACATCAGTAGCTTTTACATAGATTTCCTTGCTTATGCTTTTGAAGTTTTAGATTTATTTATATTTATACAAGAACAATATTTTAAAATATCTAAAAGTATCTGGTAACTTCTATTGCCCTGCCTGTGGTCCCAACCTCGGCTTCGAGCATTCTCACATGAGTTCACCAGACTCAGTCACATGTCTACTTTCCCCCTTCTTTGCTCCACACCGATCTGTCAGCTAGAAGTCCTGTAGTGGTATGTGTGTTGCTGTGACCCTGGAAACTCTGCCACCAAGGTGACCCATGTGGACAGGTTTCAGCAAAGCTCCCAGATAACATCAGACTAGAGGAAAAAAGGTCTGGTGAGGGAATTCTGAGCACTAGTCAAGGAAAACCTGCTGGGTCCCAATAATACTGTCTAACTCGCTTGATTTGGGCACACGGTCAAGAAGAATTTATTGGCAGAGGAGGATGAATCGTATTTGGTGAAGTAGAGGGTCCATGGAGGTGAGGAAGACTCTCAGAAGCTGGGCTGGTACAATAGCTGGAGCAATGGACTCCAACGTGCTTGTGGCCACGAGCCCTGCTCTGAGTTTGGTAATGCTTTGTGCTGGCATGCAGGAGATCCACAGTGGTCAGAATCAACCCAAATGGCAACCATATCGATCCCAACCTCTTTTGGTTCATTACCACTGAGTCAGGACTGACTCATAGCAGACCCTCCATTGGGTTTCCAAGGCTATAAAGCACACAGGAGGAGGGTGCCAATTTTTCTCCTGCGGAGCCACCAGTAATTTTGAACTATCAGACAGGTGTGGTCTTTGGGTGGACAGCTCAACCGGAATACTTGTGCTCATGTAAAACATGTCCAGAGACCAAGAAACAGCCATTTGAACAGAGCAAGGGGATGCTGCATGGTTTGACATCAGGAAGGATGTGTATCAGTGCTGTAGCCTCCTCCGAACCGGTTCAGTGTATGTGCACGTATAGTTGCTGATAATCTGTGCTTCAGCTCCTTCTCCGAGCCAAATTTTCCCTTTGCCTGTCTCAGAGGTTGGGTCTATGTTTTTCTATAGAAATGGGTAAGCAGAAACTCACTGTCTTCCATGAGCTCTTATGAATGTCATCTGTTCCTTGTTTCCACTGTATAAATATTATTTACATGTCGTGGGTTTCTAGCCCCTACTGGTGGAGACCAAATCCATTACCCTTGAGCTGCTCAATTTGCAGTAGTGTAACATTCCAGACTCACTCTGGCACCAAAAAGGAACAATGGAAACTTGTCACGATGTGTGCGCTCTCGCTCATGTTTCTCTCTCTCTCTTTCTCTCTCTCTCTCTCTCTCTCTCCTCATTAATCTTAATTCCCCCTTTCCTTCTTTACAAGTTTTCCCCTCTTCCCTTTTGCATGCCCGCAGAGTCCCTCAGGAAAACTCAGATCCTGTTTTAGCTGCCATTTCCATTTTAACCACCAAGTTAAAGTGTCAATTTTCCCCCCAAGAATGTTTCAGATTCACTAGATCAGGAACTCTGAAGAATACAGGTGTTCCAGTTTGGAAGCAGGAAGGTTGGAAGGGACAAGGGAAGTCACTGTCACGCAAGCTGCATGTGGTTTATCTACCAAGTGGCAACATCTCTCACTCTCGCTATCTCAGCCCTACTCTCAGGGCAACCTGATCTGTCTTTAATCTACTCTGACCACAGAGCAAATGTTTCAAATAAAATCTCTGCACGAGTGAGTCACTACCCTTCTGGCTTTTGTATTACATACCGAGGAGTGATGGTTTACTTTGCCTGAGTAACAAAATTAATATAAGAGAAACATTTTTGTTGTGTGGTATCTTAAAAAAAAATACTGAAAGAAGAAAGAAGAGACATATGGGTCTGAGCAGTGAAATCGGGATAAAAAAGTTCCACTTGACACGAGGAAAATAGTGGAAAATAGATGTAGTAAATTTTCTTGGCAGAGAAGGCTGAAAGAATCAACAAAAATAAGTAGGGAGGAAAAATACACTTTCACTAAACAGCTGCAGTGATTCACATAGCTCTACTTATGTAAGGTTCAAATCTCTGTGAGGCCTCAGTGATGTTATAATAGTTTAAAATGAGATATTTGATACGTAAAACTTTTAAGTCCAAGTGGTTGTAAGTTAGCTGTCCTTGAGTTGATTAACTCACACACCAAACGATGCTTGAGTCTGTGTCAACCTCACACGTGTCAGTTGTTGTTGGGTGCCTTAGAGTTGACCCTGACTCCCCTGAACAGCAGAGCTGAACCTCGCCCTATCCTGCACACTCCATAATCTCTGATAGACTAGTTCATCCTAACAGTGGCTGTGTCGTCAATCCATCTTGTTGAGGGTCTTCTTCTCTCTAGGACCCTCAGCGTGATGTCTTTTTTCCAAGGGCTTCCCCGTCCTCACAACAGACACAAAGTCTGTGAGACGACATTTCTCCACCCTTGCCTCGAAGGAGTACTCTGGTTATACTTCCTCTTAGACATTCTCGTTTTCTTTTTGTTTTGTTTTTTTAATTGCAACATTTATATTTTACAGCATATTCTTTCCATTTAATTCCCCCCATTCATTGTTGCACATTTTCCTCCCTGCCCATCCCTCACCCCATTTTTCTCCTTGAAGAAACAAAAAAATTCTTTCATTGTTATACAATTCCCCCTCCTCAGTCCACAGTGCACTTTAATATGCATTTCTTTTTCTGTAATCTTGTCATGACAATAATATCTAATTCTATATCCCTTTTACACAGTTCTCTCCCTCATCTCTTTCAATGCAGTAGACATTATTTATTCTCTCTTTTCTTAGGTTCCCCCCAACCTCGATGTCAGTCCCGTTTTACAACAGAGGCATTATGCAGTATTTGTCCTTTTGTGACTAAGATATTCAGCATAATGTCCGCCAGGGTCACCCATTTTGTATAATATTTCATGAGTTCCTTGTTTTTCAATGCAGCGTAGTATTCCATTGTGTGAATATACCAGAGCTTTTCTATCCATTCATTTGTTGATGGGCACTTGGATGGTTTCCAACTCATTGCTATTGTGAACAAAGCAGCAATAAACATGGGTGTGCATATAAACTGGACCCCTTACTCGCTGTTGATGGGAGTGTAAAACGGTGCAGCCACTATGTAAGGCAGTATGGCACTTTCTCAAAAAGTTGGAAATAGAAATACCCTTTGACCCAGCAATTCCACTACTGGGAATATACACTAAAGAAATCGATGCTGTTCAATGTTCTTCTCCCACACCTCATTGACATCATTATTCTTTAGAATTTTAGAGAAGTCTTGACAGCAAACTTTGCCACTGCAGTATATTTTTTTGATTTCTTGACTGTTGGTAGCAAGGATGTTAATTGTAGATCTAAGTGAGAGGAAATTGTTGATAATTTCAATCTTTTCTCCATCTTTTAAGATGTTTCCTGTTGGCCCAGGGTGAGGAATTTTTGTTTTCCAGGTGTTGAGATGTAATCTATTTTGAAGACTATAGTTTTTTATCTTCTGCTGCAAATATTTCAAGTCGTCTTCCCTTCCAGAAAGCAAAGTTGTGTCATCAACATAAAGCAGGTTGTTCATGAGTCATCTTCTGATCCTGGTGCCACACTCCTCTTCATAAAGTTTGGCTTCTCAAAGGATTTTCTCAGCATCCAGATTGAATAGGCATGGGAAAAGGATTCAGCCCTGTGCCATATTCACTGCACTGGAGATCCTAGTAAGCCAGTGAGGGTGACATGGGGGTCATGTCCCTTCTGCAGGCCTCAGCCAGGGCCTGAGAGTTGCACCATGCCACGCCATATTTGTATTTGTGATTATCTCTTATTTGTGTATTTGTTGATAAGTACACACTTATCATTCAGTTTGTTGTGTTGGTGGAGTGATTTTCACAGGTTTTCTTAGTCTGATAATATGGTGATTTTCATAGATTGATTTATGAATGTTGAACCAGCCTTGCATTCTAGTATTGAACTCGGTTTTATCATTGTATGTTTTCCTTTACATATATTGTTAAATTTGATTTGCTAACTCAGCAGTGAAACCATTTGTTTTTCGGAAAGTTTTATGTATTTATTATATTTATTTAATAGCTATAAGTCTATTGAATTAGCAATCATTTCTTGAATGAGTTTGTGTTTTTCAAAGAATTGCTTTATTTAATCAAAATTATTTAGATTGTGGGCATGAGAACTCTTTGTAGTATTCTTTTTAATGTATGTGGGTTTTTTAATGTTTCTGGGACCAGTAATGTTAGCCAATGTTGCTGGGAGGGACCAATCCTTGGAGAAGGACATAATGCTTGGAAAGGTGGAGGGACAAGTGCAGGAGAGGAAGACCCGGATGAGATGGATTGACACAGTAACTGGGGTAATGGGGAAAGGTGTGTTAGAGACAGTGAGACTAACTGAGGATAGAGTAGGGTTCAGAGCTGTTGTATATAGTGTTGCTATGACTCAGAGTTGACTCAACAGCATATAACACAAAAACAGATATATCTCCCCCCCCCGCCCTCACACTCCTTATTTAACTTGCGGAGAGATTTAGCCATTTTCTTAAAAACATCATGTTTTAGTTTCATTAAATTTTCTTACTGTTTTCCAATGACATTGATTTATGTTTTGATTTTTGTTTCCTTTCTTCTACTTAGCTTCATTTTATTTGTTTTTTTTCCCTCTAATTTCCTTAGGTTATTCATTTTAGATACTTTTTTCTATTATATATTTTCACTACAAAGATTTTTCTCTTTGCCTTGTTTTAACTTAATTCCAAAATTTTTATAAGTTGTAATTTTATTTTATTTAATTAAATATTATTTAAATATCTCTTGAGATTTTCTTTGCTCCATGGGTATTCAACAATATGTTCCTAATTTATAAATATTGAAGATATTCCAACTTTCCATTATTGATTTTCAGTTTAAATTCATTTTACTCTGAGAATAAACTCTGTGATTTCTAGTCTTTTAAATTTGTTTAAATTTGCTTTGTTGATTTAAATTTGTTTAAATTTGTTTTGTGGGCCAAAATGAGTTGGTTTTTTGGTAAATATTCCATGTGAACTTGTAATTTCCTATAAATACCAGTGAAACAAAATTGACAGTGCTTTACAAGAGAACTGTCCTCTTAATGATTTTTTTGTCTGCTTTATCTGGAAAAGGAATATTGATTTGGATTAGTGGATTTGTATGTTTTTAATTTTGGTTCTATCATTCTTTTATCTCATATATTTTGATGATCTATTGTGAGATACACACACACACACACACACACACACACACACTCTTTTAGTATTGCTATGTTTTGGGAGCTCTGGTGACCAAGTGGTAAGAAGCTGCATTGAGAAACCAAAGGTACAAGGTTCAAATCCACCAGCTGATCTGTGGGGAAAAGATGGTAATCTCAAGTGATTTGCTGTCTCTGAAAACCCACTGATGGGTCAGCAAGGAGTTGTTTATGACACAATAGTGTATAATAACAACAACAATATTGCTAAGCTTGGTGACATAGTCCACAGAGATTAGTACTTACTGCCCCAAAGGTAGCACCTTTCTGGTAATTCAACCCCAATAGTTCCTCAAGAGAAAAATGGCCAGTCTCCTCCAATTATACTTATATAAGCTCTCTGAGCACCCACGGAGGGTCACCTATAAGTTGGTTCACTCTATGTCAAAGAGTCATGTTTTGTGTAGAATTATCGGGATTCAGGTCCTTTCTTCATTCTCCTTCTTGCTCTGATTTCTGCTCTGTTTGGAGTGAATCTAGATACTTCAAATTTTCTTCTGGTAGTGTTACCATTGCAAATCTCTTCTTGCTCTTTTAACCCATTGTTTTTGTATATAAAATGAGCTTTTTTTGCAGATACGATATGGTTAGATTTTGTTGATTTTTATTTTACTGATAATCTCTCTTTTAATTGGTATGCTTAGACCATTGACATTTAAAATTATTATTGATGTATATTTTTGTGTTTTTTTTTTTCTATTTGTTCATTTATACTTTATCCCATAGCCCCTCTTTTCTATGACTTCAGCTGAGAAATGGACATTATCTCCTATTTTAACACATTATTTGTGTTTATTTAAGAAATGTAGTCTTTGCTCTAAGATTTACAATTTATTTTCAGTAATCTAAGTTTGCCTTCAAATAAGACTCTAATGCTTCACATGTGGTGCACATACTTTATAACAAATATTTTAATTCACGTCATTTTCTCCTTTGATGTTACTATTATTCATTTCACCTTTTCATGCACTATGATCGCTAAATATGTTGTTAGTTACTATTATTGTGGTAGTAAAGTTTCAGAATTATGCTGTGGTGAGGCCATTTTATTGGAGAGAAGGCTTTTCTTACAGGAAAGAATCTGGGCAACTTTTACAATGATATTCCCTATCCTACATGCCAACAAGATCATTACGGTGAAAATTGGTGGGGCTTCTAGAAAAGCTCATAAAAATGAGGGCCTCTATAAAATAATGGCTCACAAGAATTTGTCACTTTCATATTTGGGTCTAACAATTAGTCAAAATATGGATTGGTTCCAATTCGACAGCACACATTGATTCATCAAAATTAGTATTTAAATATTTCTACCTCTTTGTAGGTCTAGTGGCTTCTTTCACAGGGAAGCAACGGGGTTATCAACACGTCTGTGTACATCTGCGTACGTCTGCTTTTCTAAATTTCAGAGTGGCAACTTTCCCTGTGTCCTCAGTTTGCTGACAGCTTGAAGAAAATAACTCCTTTTCACTTATTCCAGCTTTTTTTAATAAGTATGGGGGTGATGACTTGCAAACTCTTACATATCAGAGATGAAAAGGAAAGTCTATTTTGATTTTAAGTCTTTGCACAGTTTATTGTAAATTAGGTCACAGATTTATTGCCATCAAGGCCTAGCATCTCTAAGGTTGTAAAACTTTTATGACAGGAGACTTCTCACTCTCCTTCCAACAAGTGGTTTGTGGAGCCCAACTAATAAGATATATTTTATATTATATTTTATTTAATATTGCATGTTGCTGCTGTTGTTATATGCCACTGAGTCAGAATGGACTCACAGTGCACCCTCCAGTGAGTTCTTAGAGGCTATAAACTACACAAGAGGAGATTGGTCATTTTCTCCCAAGGAGAAGTTGGTGGATTTGAAGCATCTTCCATTGCATTGACAGTGCAACTTCTTACCATTAAACCACCACAGCTCCCTAATGCTGTATGTTGTCGTGTGCTGTTGAGTAAAGGCTGTTGCACAGCTGACCATCCAGACATTTTCAGAGGGGATAAATCACACAGGCAGAGACTACCCATCTATCTTCAGTGGAGCAGCTGGTGGAGTCAAAACACGTGCCTTTGGCATTGCAGCACAGCCTCTCACCACTATAGATGAATCTTTTCACAAGTTAGACATTTCCAAGTAAATGAATCCTTTTGAACTTCAATTATTTTTTGCTTATCATACAATTATGCCTAGTTTATCATGCAAGGGCATTTGATTATGTGACTCATAATAAATTATAGATAACATTGAGAAGAATGAGAATTCCAGAAAACATAATTGCATGATAAGCAAAAAATAATCGAAGTTGTCAAGGTTTTCCTTTCACCTGGATCAAATAATCAATGCCCACAAAAATCAGCAGTCAGTAAACCAAAGGACTCATTTTTTATTGGGCAAATCTTTTGCAGAAGATTCCCTTAAAGTTTCAAAAATCAAAGATGTCACTAGGATGTGTCCAAGTTAAGTCAAGGTATTTTCAGTTGCCTCATATCTATGTGATAGCTGGACAATGAGTAAGAAAGTCCAAAGAAGAAAGTATACCTTTGAATTATGGCATTGTAAAAGGATACTGAACATGCTATGGATTGCTACAGGGTAGAAGTATGTATTGGAAGAAGGTACAACCAGAAAGTTCCTTAGAATGGGCGATGATGTCTTTATTTCACATACTTACCAGGACGAACCTGCACTTGATGCTCATGAAGGGTCAGGGAAAAAGAAAATACTTTTTTTAAAAGGTGGATTGACATAGTCGCTGCATCAGTGGCTGAAAACATGGCAATGGTTATAAGGGTACCAGTGAAGGAGTTGTTGTTGTTATGCACCATCGAGTCGCTTGTGACTCATAGCGACCCTATGTACAAGAGCCCTAAACACCGTTCTATGCTGTGCCAACCTCACCATCTCAAACACACTCATTCCCACCACTCCACTCACAGAATCGATCCATCTCATCGAAGCTCTTCCTCTCCTTAGCCGCCCCTCCACTCTCCCAAACATGATGTCCCTCTCCAAGGACCAGTCCCTCCTTGCAACATGCACAAAATATGTCAGATGAAGTTTCAGTATCCTTGACTCCAAGGAGCATTCCGGTTTTACCTTCTCTAGGACATATCTGCTTGTTCTCCTAGCAGTTCATGATATATTCAAGACTCTTCTCAGCACCACAGCTCAAAGGCATCAGTTCTCTTTCAATCATCCCTGTTTACTGTCCAACTCTCTGATGCATAGCACACAATTGCAAAGACTATAGCCTGGATCAGGCACACCTTAGTCTCCAGCCTGACATTGTTGCTCTTCAGTACTCTTGAGAGGTCCCTCACAGTTGACTTTCCCAGTGCAATTCGTCCCTTGATTTCCTGGCTGCTGTTACCAAGAGTGTTGAGTAGGCAGTGTTTTGTTACACATATGGTCAATAGGAGCTGGGGTGAATTCAAAGATACTTAATCATAACAGCATGCTATAAGGTAGAACCTACAGTTTTTGAACAAAATTTCCAATACCCACCCCTGATTCTTTTCTTTCCTTTACAAAAACTGATATGCAAAAATAGCTCTCAGATGCAAAATGCTAATGTATGTGAAAAGCATCTACTGCCAGGTGCTTTCTTGAACTGAGGAGACAAACAAAAAAGTGATGCCATGCGCAGCAACTTAAGAATGCACCATGAACTGTGCATTTGAAGCTGTGAACTCAAAGTGACCCTCTTAAGGTTTTCAAGTTAGTTTACATTTGGCAAGTCCCCACTTCCTGTTTTTACAGGAGAAGGGGGAAAAAAATTCCTCCATTTCTCCTAAGATCTGAAGTATCAAATAGCTCTAAAAATCAATATTTGGTTGATAGAGGTTTAAGAGACCTGATATAAATGGATTTGATTTCCCTCAAAATATACACAAATTGTGAAATTCAGGTACAAGAGCAAGTTCAAGGCATAGTTCATTTTCATTTGTTTCCCCCTGCAAACCTCGTGAACATGAATCTGGATTTTTTATCATTACCAAAGTCATGCTGTACAATATCTTCTAGGAAGTTCTTATAGCCTCCTCCGAATTTTATGTAATTTTTTTTTAAATACCTGATTGCCTAGTGGTAAGAGATTGTGCTGCAATCGCAGAGACACGTAGTTCTAATCCAACAGCTGCTCCAATGGAGAAGGATGAACAGTCTCCTCTCAAGTGAGTGTCAGCTATGGACCGCTTCCAGCTCGACACTATGCAACAACAACAACATCTATTATATTAAAAGGAGAAAACAACCCCAACCCTGTTAGCTCAATGTTTAAGTACTTAGCTGTATAACAAACTGTAAGCTGTTCAAACTCACCAGCTGCTTCATAATAGACAGATATGGCACACATTCTACCGAGCTCCTTTGAGATGGAGACTCTTTAGTACAATTTTACTCTCTTTTGTTAGGTGTTTATGAATCAGAAATGACTTGACAGCAGTCAATGTTAAAAGCCTCTACTAATATTGTGGTCTGGATCATCATTCTTTAGGGTTGATTTCTGGGAATTAATGATCTGATTAATTTGGGGGTTGATTAAGGGAGTTAATTATCTGGTATTTCTTGTGTGACCATGCATATTCGGTTGTTTTTTTTTTGTTTTATTATTATTAATTTTAATGAAAGTTTACAGAAACTTTGGATTTCCATTCATTCATCGTTGCACTTTTCTCCCTACCCACCATCCACACCCCCAGTTCGTTCTTGTCTTTGAAAAGTAAAAGAAAGATTCTTTCATTGTTATACAATCCCTCCCCCAAGTCCACTCCACCATGCAGCCTTCATTCTAGACTCCTGTCATGACAGTAATACCTAATCACATATTCCTTTTAAACAGTTCTCTCCCTCATCTGTTTCAATGCAGTCTACATAATTTATCTCATCTTTCTCAGTCTCCCCCAACCCCAATGTCAATCCTGTTCTATAACAGTGGCACCATGCAGTATTTGTCCTTTTGTGACTGAGATATTTCACTCAGCATAATGTCCTCCAGGGTCACCCCTTTTGAATAATATTTGTGAGTTCCTTATTTTTCAATGCAGCATAGTATTCCATTGTGTGAATATACCACAGCTTCTCTAGCCATTCATTTGTTGATGGGCACTTGGATGGTTTCCAACTCTTTTCTTTTGTGAACAAAGCCACAATAAACATGGATGTGCAGCATATTTGGTTTTACGTATAGCTTATTCTGGTTTTGGATTCTTTCCATGATAGAGTAATGCAGATGATCTTTTTCCACTGATGACAAATCCTATTTGCATAAAATTTAAAAATCTACTATCTGAAGCATGAAAGCCAAATGAAATCTTGGAAGAGTGAGCTGCAAGGGACTATGTGTTTGGTTTTCTTGCTCTATCCTCTTACGACTTTGAGTTGTCCTATGGATAGCACAGAAGGCTATGATTCCATATGCACAAACAGAGACTAGAGAGATTCCATATCTACCCTTAGAGATTAGAGGAAAACAGGGCTCCTGCAGTCTGAAGAGTGTCGGGGAGGAACTTCATTTTCTTCCTTTTCCTCTCCTGCCCTAAGGTCTGCTGTAAGTCACAGAGAAATGTGTGGGTAGTACAGGTGGTACAGTGGTATACTGCAGCGGGAGTGCAGGATCAAAACACAGACAGAAACTCTATTTCTGACTTGATCAGCCAGAAAAGAGAACTATGGGGACTTGGGTGTGTGGAAGACTTGACAAAGTAGAGTGAAATAGAGAAGACGACCCCTAATTCCATTTCTCATTTTACAATTCAAAACCCAACTCTGAGCAATTCAAGTTTGAGAGAGACCCAAAGAATTGTATTAGGGGCCTAGAGAACAGAATTAATATTTTCAATTCTCTCTCAAGGTTAGGGCTAACTCCTGGGTGCATGTATGGGAAAGACTCAAATCAATACAGTAAATTCCTTGATAGCAAACCTGAGCTTAAGATGACTACAAAAAGTGAGATAGACCAAGAACTTACTGAATTTGTTCCATATGAAAATAAAACTATTAACGTTCCCTTACAGATTTTTGGTGTTCTATCGATTCCTGGAGCCTTATTTTTTTGCCAGTGCCTTCAAAGCAGCTTGAACTTCTTCCTTCATTACCATTGACTCTTGATCATATGGTATTTCCTGAAGTATGTCAGTGTCTATCGGTTCTTTTTGGTACAGCGACTCTGTGTGTTTCCTCCATCTTCTTTTGAGATTCCTTGAATCGTTCAAGATTTTGCCCACAGCACCTGTAAACATTGCAACTCAAGGCTTGAATTTGTTTTTCAGTTCTTTCAGATTTAGAAATGTCAAATGAGTTCTTCCCTTTTTATTCTTAAATTCTAGGTCTCTGTACATTCTGTTTTAGCTGCTTGCTTTGTCTTCCAGAGCTGCCTTTTGAAATCTTCTGTTCAACTCTTTTATTTCAGCATCTCTTCCTTTTGTGTTGGCTTCTTGACACTCTCATGCAATTGTCAGTCTCTTCTGACATCTGTTTTGGCTTTCCATCTTTCTCCTCTTTTCAGTGACTTTTGCTTTCTTCATGGATGATATTTTTCATGTCATCTTACAACTCATCTGGTCTTTGATCACTGGTGTCCAATGTTTCAAACCTATTCTTAAGATGATTTTCAAATTCAGATGATAGTTCCAGAGGCCAGCTATCTACTATGTGATGTCTGGGCCAACATGGCAACTCATGCAGCAAATTGAGAACCATGAGTATCCACTTGAAGTGGAGGAGCAGGATGTCAGCACTCTGCCTTTGTCTTGTGCTTGGGAAAGTGGAATGAAACGGCATCCAGCCAGTTGTGCTTCAGCTAGTGTTAATATGTAGATACCATTTTGGTAGCTGTTAACTCCAAGTTTAGCTTGAATTAAGGGATTTGGGGGGACCATTTAACTTAATTATTGTTAGTTTTGAAATTTTACATTAGTAGGGTGGGATGGAACAGTATGGAAGACTAGGCGATGGGGTTACACTTATCTGTGTTCCTATGGAAACTATTTGAATATTTGTTTTATATACATTTTTATTCACTTTTCACACATGCTACTAAAGAATGCACCCAGCGGCTGAGCAAGCATTTGTAGCTTGTCCAGGGGCAGAATGGGCCAAAGGTTGGTGTTGTGACCTGTTTAAAAATAAAGTATATTGACATAAAAAAAAAATTCAGATGATAGCGACTCAAGATCATATTTTGGTTCTTGTGGATTTGTTTTGCTTTTATTCAGCTTCAATTTGAACGTGCACATGAATAATTGGTCTAGTTTGACTTCTGATATTGAACTTCTCCAATGATTTCTTCCACAGAAGTAGTCTATCTGATTCCTATGCAGCCCATCTGGTGAAGTCCATGCGTAAAGTCACCATTTGTATGTTTTAAAAAAGAAGTTTGTGATAAACATATCATTGAATGTAAAAAATTCAATCATTCTATGTCTCTGGTCTTATTTCTGTTACAAAGTCTGTACTTTCCAACTACCCTTCATCTGTATACTGAGAACATTATTCCAGAAGCTGGACCCTGTGAAGAAGAATGTGACATCAAGATTGAAGGAAAACTCATCAAGAACCTTTGCCAAGTGGATAACACGCCTTTGCTTGCTGAATGAAAGTGAGAACTTAAAGCATTTGCTGCAGAAGGTAAACTCTGAAGCCTTCATTACAGATTGCATCTCAATGTTAATAAAGCAAAAATCCTCGCCACTAGACCAGTACACATCATGATAGAGGAATAAAAGATTGAGACTGTCAGTGACTTCATCTTACTTGAATTCATAATCAATACACTTGGTACCAGCTGTCAGGAGATCAGGAGGCATATGGATTGCACTGGGAAAGTCTATAGTCAGGGTCCTCTCCAAATCATTGAGGAGCAGTGATGTTAATTTGAGGACTAAGGTGTGCCTTATGCAGGCCCTGGTCTTTTCAGTCTCTTGCTATACATCTGAGAGCTGGACAATGACTAAGGATGACAGAAGAAGAATTGATGCCTTTGAATTATGGTGGTGGAGAAGAGTGCTGAATATCCCATTGATGGCAAAAAGGACAAACAGACATGTCTTAGAGAAGGTGAAGTCAGAGTGTTCACTGGAGGCAAAGATGATGAAACTTGGCCTCACATATTTTGGGCATGTTTCTAGGAGAAGTTCATTCTTGGAGAGAGACATCATGCCTGGAAAAGTGGAAGGACGGCAAAGGAGAGGAGGATCTTCAACGAGATAGAGTGACATGGTGACTGAGATTGTGAGGCTATCACTGAATAGGACAGCGTTCAGATCTGTTGTTCATAGCATTGCTATGAGTCTTATTCAACTTGATGGCACTTAACAACTACAACTTGGGTTTTTAACAGGGTCCAGTGGCTATTCAGTACGGTATTAAAAATGTCCAGGACACAATTGAAAATGTTCAGTACAAGAAAGAAACAAGATTGTGAGACTAATTCGTAAGACAAAAGAGAATTCGCATATTTACCATCTGAGGAAAATGGAAACAGCCCAGATGTCCAACCACAAAAGAATGGATTGAGAAATTATGGTACATTCACATACCGGAATACTACGCAGCATGCAGGAGCAATGATTTTGTAAATTATTACTTAACTTTGGAGGGACTAGAGAGCATTATGCTGAGTGAACTAACTTAGTCCTGCAGGACAAATATTGTATAAAAGCATTATTGTAGAATGAGTATAAGGATCCAAGAGGGGTGGAGGGTGGAAGCAGAGGGATGAGGATGTGCAGCGGGTGAGGTGGGGGGTTAATCATGGGGCTGTGCAATTTGATAGGTGGTGGGGTGAGGGAAATCATTTTAAAAATTTTAAAAAGAATTAGCAGATGTAGGTATCCCGATGTTGGATATAGCAGATAAAGACTTGATAACAGCTGTAATGATTTTGATGCATGAAGTAAAGATAAACACACTTGACATTATTAGAAAGAAAGGTATATGTTCTCAGAAGATAGAAAGTATACCTAGGAAGTAAGTAGAGGTTAGAAACAAAACCCTGAAAATGAAATCTTAAATAAAACAGTCACTAGATGGACCCAAATTCAGAATGAACAAGAGAGAGAATTATGAGCTTAAAGATAAATTACCTAAAGAGATTAGATAGAAATATTAATAGAAAAGAACAAACAGAGTCTCTGGACCTATAGGGTAATTTAAAAGTTTTGACATATGATTGGACTAACTTAAGGAGAGAAAAGGAATGATAACATGAAAATTTAAAAATTTAGAAGGCAGAGTTTACAGATTTAAAAAGTTTAGCAAATTTAAATTCTAATGAATAAGTGAACAAAGGAATACATTTCAAAGGAGTCCATGCGCAAATACATTTTAATAAACATTATCTTGACACCAACTACATATGCTGTATTAAAAACTTATTTTTAGTGCTTTCACTCTGAATTTAGAACAAAAACCCTCTTAAATTTTGGGAAAATGAACCTGTTTCTTGAATCCATTCACTTGTGGTGTTTCTGTTATAGCAACACTAGGCAACTAAACTGATGATGTAAGTAAGACAAAGACCAAGTAGGTTTCAGTCATAAGACCGGGGAAGAGGCAAAGATAGCTGCCAACGCCATTCCTGTTCCACCTTATACTGAGGTCTTACAGAAAGAAATAACAGATTGCAAAGGAAGACATCAAACAGATAACATTTACCTATGAAAAAAAGGCAAAAAAAAAAAACTCCAAACATTTGCTGAAAGTAATAAATGATTAAAGCTGTGGAATACAAAGTTAAGATGCAAAATTCAATATATATTGTACAATATATATTGTTAGGTGCCACTGAGTGGACTACAACTGATAATGACCTTATGAGCAACAGATCTGAACCTGGTTCTGACTGTCCTCATTCTCATCTCTGTCATGCACCAGCCCATTGTGGGAATCACTGTGCCAATCTATCTTGTGGGAAGTTTTCCTCTCTTCCTCTGACCCTCTCTCCTTCCCAGCGTGATGTGTCTCTCCAAGGTCTGGTTCCTCCTGTGCATATGTCTTATGTGAGAAGACATTTCAACCGATTGCACATGTGAAAATCTTTGATCAGTTTAAGAAACAAAGAGGGAGGGGGATCAGAACAATTCAGGGATCCACAGGCAGGCAGCAGGTAGATAGCAACGCTCTGCTCAAGAAACGGGCTGCGGACAGAGCCTGAAGAATTTTTCCATGACCTTATCACGGGTAATTTGGGCTTTGAGGATAGGAACCTTAACTTCAGCTGAACTAAAGGGTTGGGAGAGAGTTTAGCTGTTGATAGGAAAATTACAGGGAACTAGTTAGCAACGTCATTGAGGTAAGAACACATTTTGTGTTAAATTGGGCTGTAAAGGGCTCAACCATAACCATCAGAAATATGATCCAGTAAACTATAACCTGGGAACAACTTTGGCCCAGCGTCCCGGATGAGGTCGACTTTACAGTGGGGATAATGTCCCAATGCAATGCCTTTAAGTGCCGGCGCTTGGAACATTTCATTAACATCACCTGGGAGCTGGTTTAGACTACAGGCCCTGTGTTCCGTTGCCAACCTATCGAGTGGAATCTCAGGCTGGAATCCAGAAACCTACTCTTTTTAATAAGAGTGAATCCTGGTGATTCTGATACTCTCTCAAATGTCAGAACAACTTACCAAGTTTCTCAAAGTACCTTGTTGCTAGTAGTTATCTATGGTGCTTATACATTTTCAGCTTTCTAAACCTTTTCCCTGAAGATGTCCAGTTGGACATAAAGCTGGAGTATGTATCTGCCTAGTTTTGGTTTTGTTTTTTTAATGTGTGAGAAAAATTAGTATTTAGAATTAGCCCGCTGGACTCTGTTTAGATGATCCCAATTTTGTTGGCAGCATAGCATCATAGTCAGGAGCAAGTCAAACACAGACCTTCCTCTCTCCATGAGGCCTAATCAAGGTGTTGACCTTGGCCACATCAATGTCATAGAGCTTCTTTACAGCTTGTTTGGTTTGGTGCTTGTTGGCCTTGACATCCACAAAGAACAGTAAGTGTGCTGTTATCTTCTATCTTCTTCATAGCTGACTCAGTGGTCAGGGGAAATTTGATGATGGCATAGTGGTCAAGCTTGTTTCTCCTGGGGGCGCTCTTCTGGGGGTTGTTAGGCAGCCTTCAGAGTCTCAGCGTCTTAGGCCGCCGGAAGGTGGGTGACGTGCGCATCTTCTTTTATTTGTGCCTGTGGATGCCCTTCAGGACGCCTTCTTGGCCTTTAATGCCTTTGCTTTGGCTTCCGTTTTGGGAGGGGCAGGGGCTTCCTTCTTCGCTTTTGGCGCTGTCTTTGTAGAAAGGACATGCCTAGTTATCCTTATAATTGAGGAAATTTAGCTAATACCAAAGAGAGTTATTGGTGGCATCATCATATAATTCCTGTTGGGTGTGTTGAGCTGCTTCTAACTCACAGCGCCCTCATGAACAACAGAATGAAGGACTCTTTGGTCAGTGGGCCCTCTCAAGTGTGTGTTTGAGCCCATTGTTGAAGCCACTGGGCCAATCCATTGTGCTGAAGGTCTTCCTATTTTGTTGCTGATCCTCTACATAGCATACCACTCTCAAGGGGCCAGTTCCCTGTAATAGCAGGTCCAAAGTACGTGAACAGTGTCAGTATCCTCGCTTCTAAGGAGATTTCAGGCTGCCCTTCCAAGACAGATTTGTTCATTCTCCTGGCTCTGCCCAGGATATTCAATATTCTGCACCAACACCATAATTCAAATGCACCAATTCTTCTTCAGTCAAGCAGAACTTGCGAAATTTCTGGCTTGTATTGAAGAAACATTATAATATTACAGACCATTTTTCAGGAATATTAAAAAAATAATCATCAAACTTTTCATTTGCACTAGGAACAGCTTCATGAAAGTGTCAGCCTTCAGGAAATTGGGATAGAAATCGATTGTGACATGAAGTGTATATTTTGGTGGAGAAAGCAAGGAGGACCTGCCTGACATTATTTGCATATATGACATGTGATTTGGATATTAAATCAGCTAACATAAAATGTCATTGCTTTCTTTGCTTGCAATGAAAACCATTTATTAATCTCTCAAATGATATTTCCCTTAGGCCTGACTCAGGAACGTCAGATTGCTTTCTTTTTGTGTTTTCCTTGTAAATTTACTGGATGTTATGCATTAATTGTGTGTATCCCAATTACATGTACCAATTGTAACCACTACATCAGTGCTTATTATTCAGTTTGGGAACAGATTTTTTTTTTTAATTTTCTAAGACAGTCATTCTTCTAAGTCATATAGCCCTAGTCTGTCCACTTGCCATACAGAGGTAACTTGTGGTTGCTGTGAAGAAAACAACAAGACAGTCAAGAATACTAGACTGGAGGAGAAAGTACACTTAGAAAAGCAACAACAGTTTCCAAGGTTTTGGAAGAAGCAATTGTATTAATTTCTGACCAATAGCAGGGGTGAGGCACTGTGGTGATATGATATGTTAAGTGTTGGGACGCCTACTGAAAGGCCAGTGGTAGGGATTCACCAGCTTCTCCAAGGGAGAAGAAAGGGCCATCTATTCTCATAACAATTTAGAGCCTTGGAGAACTGATGGGGGGTTGCTGTGGGTTGGAATTGATTATAAGGTCGTGTATTTCTTTACCTTTAAGAACAATCTTAGCAGGAAATGAGCACGTGTTGCCTAAGGACCCTTAGGTGTACAGGTTAAATTGTTTTTTGTTTTTTTTATTTCATTTTATATTGATTTTCATGCAAAATTGATATACCTTGTGTTTCATGCATTCCCCCATTCACATTGTGTTTTGTACCATCATTCCCATGTTGTTTGTTGTTGTTAAGTGCTGTTGAGTTGTAGGCAACTCATAGAGACCTTATGAACAAAAGACCAGGACACTTGTATAACTTTCATCGTTTCTCCAAATTCATAGGGTTTCTGGAGGCAAGCTATTTCGGAAGTGGATGCCACTACTGCTTCCAAGCTTGTTATAATTGGGGAGCTCCACCAAACACTGTCCACCATGGTAACCATTAACACATTTGACACATCAGTTTTACAGTGTTCAGCTTCAGAGCAACCATGAGTTACTTCTGTATAGGAAGTGGACAGACCAGGGCTATCTCATTCCCATACACTGTGTTTTATAAAATGAATCATCGCTGCTCCGTGTTCACCATTACTTGCTTTTTCAGGTCCTCACTGGATCTCTCCTAATTCCTTCATCCCCTCCCTCTGCCCACCAAATTCTGTGACTTTGAGATTTTCCCACCTCCCCACCCTGGGCCCCTCTCCTCCCCCTCCTGTTTCTTTTGGAATCTTGTACACATCTTACTAGTAATCCTCCTTGATTAACAGTAATGATCTTTTGCAGTATTTTTCCTTAAGTGACTGAGTTAGATCACTTAACATAATGCAGCAGGTTACGTTTTCGGCTGCTAGCTGAAAGATTGAGGATCAGAGCCTACCAGATGCTCTGTGACAGTCTCTTTATACCTCATTAAGATTTATAACATCTCAAAAGTGACTCCACTGCAGTGGATTTGGATCTGCAGAGGGTCACTAAGAGGTGGGATTGATTTAAGGACAATGGATGAAGTTAGGGCTCTTCTCTATCTTCTAAAGAAAGTAATGAAGTGGTTAAAGCACCCAAAGGGTACCTAAAAGGTTGGCAGTTTGGGACCTTCCAGCTACCCTGGGGAATAAAGATATGGTGGTCTGCTTCAGTAGGGATTCAACCTGACAAGCTCTGTGCAAAGCTCCTCTGCTCTGTCGTACAGGTCTATATTGAGCTCTAGTCCACTCAATGATATAAGGGAGTTTTGTTGTTTGTTTGGTAGTTTGTGGTGTGTGTTTTTTTCTCTCTCTAGAAATGATTTGTAAAATTAATGCTGGCCAGTCCTCCACAGGCCGCCCACCAGAGAACACTGCATATGGGAGAGTTACCACCACCAACTGTGACTGAGGTCAGAAAGTTGGAGATCCTTGCCCTCCACTGTTCAGGCATTATCATTTTCTGGGGAGAGGAGGAAGGCTCTAGGTCTGGGGCAATGTGAGAATAGAAATTTAGGATTTCTTACTTTTCCCAAATAATTGAGGAGCCGAAATAGGTTTTTTTTTTAGTTTTTCTTCTTAATTGGAGACCTAACTTTGGAAACTTAGAGCCTCTGTGCATGTAGATAGGGACTGTGCAGGGATACAAGAAAAATACAGAGAGGCTGTAGTAAGTCTGAGCCTTAGATTACCAATCTGGGCAAGAAGAGCTACATAAGCAATTCATGGATTTTGAAAATTCTTTGACATTTTTTTTTTTTTGCTGTGGCAAATTTGACACCTTAGAGCATCAAGATTTTTGCTACCAACCTCGTTTGTCCTCACTTCCTTCTAGAATATACATGATTGGTTCCGTGGAGTTACCTTTTCTCTTTGTTCCTGCTGATGAATATTATAAAAGTTTTATTTCTCTTTTAAAAAAATATAAATGCTTGCTTTAATAATGCCCTTGGCTACAAAAACTAGATGAGTTTTTATCTCAGTACACTATTAACTTTTCCATAGAAATTATAAATTAAAATTATACACCAGGAATGAGGGGGGGGGAAAGCTTAGAAAATTTAATGAGAAAAGATCCTATATTCCGGTTTCCTCTTATCTAGCAATTTTAAGTGCATATTAATTGAAGAATCTTGGATTTTGTAATTGTTCTTCCCTAATGAAATTTGAATAGTTGGGACAAAGAAACTAAAAATTAGGAGGAGACTGAACTGGAATTTCATATTAGAGGCTCTTTAATAGATAGGAAAACTCTTCTAACTTTAATCACAATTTTCATTTGAGAACTGGCAAAAGAATTTCCCCCACTCCACTTCTTCTTCTTTATTTCATTGTCATCTTTTAGAGAAAAGAAAATGAAGTCTGCAAATAGGAACTCAAGGTCTGAGATAATTCAAAGCTAAGGAAATGCTTTCTTAGGTTACCTTTATGGGTGCAAAGTCCCTGTGTGGCATTGATAAATCTGATAGATGGCCTTTGAGTAGGTCAGTGGCCTTCCTTAAGTCTGGAATGTGGGCAAATGTCCACAGAAGTAGTCTAAGGAAGTCTAAGATAAATGATGATCTCCTTATCTAGGTCACAGGAGACCTGATGAGTAAGGCTTCAAGCTTGCTCAAGGCATCCACATTGACCATGACCATGTCACGACCATGACGTAAGATCTGATCAGAAGACATTGTCTACGGCTTTGGAATTTTATTTATTTATTTATTTATTTTTTGCATAAATTTTGTACAAAGGAAAAAGAAAATAGCAAGAGGATGAACAAACAGTACAAGAAGAAACAAGGCTAAATTATTCCCTCAATGTACAAAATCAAAGGAAAATGAATCAGAGATGAATGGGTGCTCTGGTTGTTTTATCTTTACTGATAACCCCTTTTTATCAGTATCATCCAGGACACAGACACAATGAATTTGAAATTCCATAGCCAATTCTAAACTCCAGGGAGATTTTTCCCTTCAGGAAGACTTCAACACACTCTGCTTATTCAGAATCTCATCTAAAATTGACCCATCTTGCCATTAAAGGTTAAATACATTATCTAAAGAGTTCTATCTAGATACACTCCAATTTAAAAATTCGTTAGAAGATTAGATCAAGAATGCAGACATTTGACGAAAATATAATTATCTAGTAACTACATGAAGAAATGTTCTTGCTGAAAAAGCAAAGCATTT
Organism: Elephantulus edwardii; assembly: GCF_000299155.1. Classification (NCBI taxonomy): domain Eukaryota; kingdom Metazoa; phylum Chordata; class Mammalia; order Macroscelidea; family Macroscelididae; genus Elephantulus; species Elephantulus edwardii. Next base: position 12,687,230 of record NW_006399798.1, on the reverse strand, counting down.
CAGATAGAAATAACATGTTACTGTTGTTACATGCTATTAAGCCAACCCTGACTCATAACAACCTTATGTACGATGAATTGGAACTCTGCCCATACCTGGGTCATCTTCACAGTCTGCACTGTGCCAGTCTCTCTAGATTAGGGTCTTCCTGTATGTCCCTGGCTTTAGACTTTTCTGAGCATGATGTCCTTTTCCAAGAACTAGCGCCTCCTGAAAGCATGTCCAAAGTATGTGATATTAAGTTTTACTATCATTGCTCTCTATATATTGAGAAACTGCATGTAACAAGGAACAGTCATAGAACAAGAAACACCGGGCATAGTACATGGTTTAAAATAATGAAAGGTGTATACCAGGCTTATATTTTCTCCCCATATCTATTCAATCTCTATGTTGAGCAAATAATCTGAGAAGCTTGACTGTATGGAGAAGAAAGTGGCATCAGTATTGGAGGAAGACTCATCAACCACCTATGTTATATGGATGAAAATAATGTAGCATGGGGCAACCACTATGGAAGGCGGTATGGCACTTTCTTAAAAAGTTGGAAATAGAAATACCATTTGACCCAGAAATTCCACTACTGGGAATATACCCCAAAGAAACCGTAACAGCCACCCAAGCAGAGATATGCACACCCGTGTTTATCGGGGCTTTGTTAACAATAGCAAAGAGTTGGAAACAACCCAAGTGCCCATCGACAAATGAACTGATAGAGAAGCTGTGGTATATTCACACAATGGAATATTATGCAGCACTGAAAACAAAGAATAATGCAATATTATAAAAAAGGGGTGACCCTGGAGGACATTATTGAAATATCTCAGTCACAAAAGGGCAAATACTGCATAGTGTCACTGTTGTAAAGTGAGACTGACATTGGATTTGGGGGGAGTCTAAGAGGGGATAAATAATGTATACTGCATTGAAACAGATGAGGAGGGAGAGAACTGTTTAGGAGGAATATATGATTAGGAATTATTGTCATGACAAGATTCCAGAATGAAAGCTGCACAGTGGAGTGGACTGGGCAGGGTGGGGGCGATTGTAAAACAAAGAATTTTTTTCTTTTTTTACTTTTCAAAGAGAAAGCAAATTGGGAGGAGGGTTGGGCAGAGAGGAAAGTATACAACTATAAATGAATGGAAATCCAAAGCCTCGATAAACTTCTATTAAATAATTTTTTTTAAAAGGAAAATAATGTAGCAGCTTGGATTTTTAACCCAGTGAAGTGGTAAGGTAAAAGTAGTAACAAGAGTAGAATTGATGTTGACACCCGTTCAAGTCAAGTGCTCTGTTGATGGAGTGTTACAATGAACATCCTTGCCTTAGGGATTAGGTTAACTTTCTAAAGTTCCATGTAGCATTGGATGGATTGAGGGTGTTGGCATTTTCTATTATTTGACTCCTAGTGCAACTCTAGCACATTTTTGCTCTATTACATTCTCTGTTGCCTTCATGCTTAAAGTAGAGGTAAGCAAATGTTTCTATAAAAGACTAGGTAGTAAATAAGTAGTTAGGGACTTGCAGGAAGCCCAAAATCTCTGTAAATGTTTATGAAAATTAATAAAATATAATTATAGGGGAAAAAAAAAACATGGTATCTTTGGAATTAGTCAAGTCTGCCATTGTGCACAAACACAGTCAAAAAAGTGCACAAACAAGGGAGCTCTGGTGGCCTAGCTTCAAGAAGTGGGACTGCAATTCCAGAGGTGCACGGTTCAAAACCACTAGATGTTCTGCTGGAGAAGGAGGGAACAATCTCCTCCTGTACCAGTCAGATCTGATTTGACAGTACACACACACACACACACACACACACACACACACACAAAATAAATAATAAAATTGAAAAAAGTGCACAATAGCTGTATTCCAACAACACTCTATAGATGCAAAGATGGAATTTCAAGCAATTTTTATATATAACTAAACAGTAATTTTTTTTATGCTTTGAAAATAAAAAATGAAACATTTTCTTAGCTGCATGCTAGTTATAAAAGAGGTGGCAGGGTGGAAATCTTTGCTTTACCTGGTTTTTACCTTTTGAGGATCTCGTGTTAGAAGATGCAGGAGGATAGGGCAAGGCTCTGGTCTATTGCTTATAGGGTTGTATGAATCATTGTCGACTGGACAACACATAATTACAACAAACAACATGGTAACATGGTCTGATCTCCCGCACTCTTCTTTCTCCCGCAACAAGAAGCTCCCATTTCTACCAGCTGTGGTAGGTGTTTACTTATGCCTACCTTCCTCTTTGTTTGGAATATCTCTTCCACAGCTACCTTTCTGAATTTGTTCCCATTGCCTCTGTTGATTTAGAGACCAGCTTTGCTTAAGCCACCTCTTCTTTCACCAAGTCTACTCATAAATATGAGAGCAGTGACTCAATTTATTCTGCTGAAAAACTAATAAAATTACATGAGAGCCTCAAAAGGTAAAGGTCAGATTAAAGCAAAGATTTTCGTGTGAATCAAGGTATAGATAATAAACAGTGAAAGTTACCTAGATGCTTCTGTGTTTTAATACCATGTGGAGATGGAAGCTAGGAAAGTGTTGATTGTCCAATTTTGAAGAAGTCACCAAAGACAATAGGAAAAGAGATATGTAAGGGGGAAAGTGGACATACAAAAGGAAAATGACTTTTTATGAAGTTAATCAGATTTATTTAGAGAAAAACAGAAGCTTGGCAGGGAAGTGATCATGTAACCAAATAATAAAAATAAGCATTTCTGCTTCATATGACCAAGAACCACTGGTACTAAAGGAAGACGTTCAGGTTGCACAAGAGAGAAAAAGGTGGGGAGGGAAGGCTCAGACCCACCAGAAGACAGGAGATAAAGCATTAGCAATGGCCAAAATTGTAAGTGCACAGCATCCTTGTATGATATAATCAGTTCTATAAAACCAAAATAATACAATGCAAATGCCACTGCAATGTCTGGGAGGCAACAGATAACTTCAAACTACTCTAAAAGGCAGGCTAAGACGGCACAGAAAAGTAAACAGAAAGCAGAACCAGAAAACCTTTCAGAGGGAGAGGAGCCATTGAAGAGTCTTGATAATGAACTTAAAGAACATTTTCTAAGGATTGAGCAAAACAGAAAATACAGAATAATTTAAAAAGTGCTATGTAAGACCAAGTAGATATAGAAATGGAAAATTAGAAACAATATCCAAGCAGCTAGTTGAAATTCTAAAGTGTAAGACTAAAATTTCAGAAGTAGATAATCTATTGGACGTACAAAAAAGCAGAAAGAAGATAAATTCTTAGTATTGTGAGATAGTGTTTAGCTTTCCATTTGTCTTATACAAGCTAACAATGTGTGTCCCTTTCAAAATGAAATGACCTTTATGTGTCAACAACAAATTGAGTTAGAACCTTAAGGAGAAGCCGAAAAGCTATCAATCCTGAATGCTGCTTGAAAGTGAAAATATTATGCTAACGTATTAACACCTTTAATTTGCAGAAAAGTCAGTAATAATGGCCAATTGACCTCTGAGAAATCACATGACTGATGAAGTGTGAAAAGAGCATCTGGGATTACAAAACCCATTGTTCCCTTGGGAGAGAGGAGGGAGATGACTGGCGGCCTTGGCCAGTGACTTTCAAATACTCTCCCCCTTGGAAAACACAATGTAATTATGAGTTTTGGTGCTTGTGGGGAGAGGATAGAAAGGGAGGATAAAAAAAGCATAAACCAATAGAAACTTCACTCAAATCACTATTTTTAAAGTATTTTAAATTAATTTAGATTTTGGTATCTTGGACACATTGATTCATCTTACAGAAGAAAACCATAATGTTGTTGTTGGTTGCCTTCGAGTTGAGCATGACTCATAGCAATCTTATGAACAAAAGGCTTGAAGCCCCTTTAAAACTATCGACATTTAGCAAAGTTCATAGAGTTTCCGGAGGCAGGTTATTCAGGAAGTGGATGCCACTCCTGCTTCTAAAAAAAAAAAAAAAGGCAAAAAAAACCCAAAAACCCAAAAAAACGCATAGTAAACCTGCAAATAAATGGGACATGGAAAATTGTGTGTTAAAACCATTTCCACATTTCTCAATGTATGTAGATATGTATTAGATAATTAAAACTGTATATCAACTGAGCTGATGGTTTGGCAGTTGTGATGTTGTGATTCTTTTGATAACATTGGATTATTGCAACACCTTCCTTGATGAGAGTTTGTATAATATAACCACCTTTATGATGAGATCTGCCACAAATAATGTCTCAGCATATAGAGCGTTTCATCAGAGGTGCAGCCTGCATTGATTATATGTGAGCATCTGATGTAACTCTCTTGCTTTTTTTACTTCTAGACATGAATATAGGTTTAAGTTTCATCAGTTTTGCTTCTGCAGAGTATCCAACCTGAGACCACAAATACGTGTATGCACATCATATTACAAACCTCTGTAGTATAAAATTTATTGAACAGTCAATCAAGATGCATTAGTAAGAATTAGTGACTATCATTAGTATCACAGGTGAGTAAAATCTTACTGGAGATTGTTTTAAAATGGCTTGAAAAGTACATTGACAGAGAATTGCCAGAAGTTGAGGCTAGATTCAAAAGAGGCCATGGCACCAGGGTTGTCGGATGGATCTTACCTAAAGGCAGAGAATACCAGAAAAATGTCAACTTGTGTTTTATTGATTATGCCAAGTCATTTAACATGAATCATGACATTAATCATTACAAATTATGATTAACATTGAGAAGAATGGGAATTGCTAACACCAGTTAATTGTGCTCTCGAGAAACCGAGACACAGACCAAGAAATCATGATGTGAACAGAACAAGGGGACACTGCATGGTTTAGAGCAGGGAAGGTACATGTCAGAGTTGTGTCATGTCTTCTGACCTATCTATGCTGAGAAAATCATCTGAGAAACGGGACTGTGTAAAGAATGTGGCATGAGAATTTAAGGAAGACTCAGGTGAACTTGTGTCATACAGATGACACACCTTTGCTTGCAGAAAATGAAGAAGACAAAGTGTTTACTACAGAAGACCACAAACCACAGCCTTCATTATGGAATGACATTTCAACATTAAGAAAACAAAATTTCTCACCGGTTGACCTATAGGCAACAACCTGATAGATGGAGAAAAGATTGAAGTTGTAAGTAATCTTGTTTTACTGAATCCACAATTAACATATTTGATAACAACAGTAAAAAAAAAAAAGTCAGATTTGTTGCATTGGGAAAATTGGCTGCCAAGCACATATGTGAAAATCTAAAGTACAAAAAAAGACTAGGATGAGCCTGGTCCAAGCCTTGGCATTTCCTGTTGTTTCTTATACATCTGGAAGCTGGGCAATGAAGAAGAAAGACAGAAGAACTGATGCCTTTAAATTGTGGTTCTGGTGAAGACTGTCGAGTGTCCCATAGATTTCCACACGAACAAATAAATGTCTTAAAGGAAGTATAACCAGGGTGGCCTTGAGAGTCAAGGACAGTGGCATTTCATTTCACTTACTTTGGACATATTTTCAGGAGGACCTAGTCCTTGGAGAGAGACATTATGCTGGGAAAAACAAAGGCTTGATGAAAGATGGGAAGACACTCAATGTGGCTACCTCAGTGACAGCAATGAGCATCATAAGAATAGTTCATACAAGCAAGTTTATTAAGCATTTATCTACTGACCTCCACTTACAGTAGAGAAATTCCCAAGAGTGTAGCTTATTCATAGCCTTTCTTAATACCTCAGGAGAGAAAACGGAGCTAATCACAGAAGTTCCATGCGTGCTAGGCAGAATGTCTCTCCCTTTCAAATGAACTCTAGTGATATAGTGTTTAAAGAATTAAGCTTCTAAATGGAAAGATTTGGACCTACTCCTTGGGTGAAAGATGAGACCATTTGCTTCCTTAAAGATTCTTGGCTGCTTTATGGACAATTCCACTCTGTCACACGGGGCCACGTGAACCTGACAGTGGATTTTGGGGTTGGTTTCCTCCTCCACATGTTTTTGGTCTGTTTTTCCCATCCATGTTTTTTGGCTTTCACAGTTCACATCATTAAAGATATTAAGATAAAAGCTTGGAGAATAATGTTTATCTTAGAGCTGCCGTTAGAGTTGAAAGATGGTAGGGAAAAGTATATGATAAACTTTTAGATTTGTTTTTAACTGATGTAGTAAATATATGTGGTGAATATTTGAGCTTCAAAATATCTTTTACAAGTTGTGTCATTAAGTCTTTTTTTGAGCACTTTATTGCATTTTTGGGGAAAATTTACTAGGAAGTTAGTTTTCCATTTGATTATTTAAGACACAAAATTGTCCCATGACATTGATTTCAGGCCTTACAACGCGTCAACACTCATAATTTCTATCCTGGGTTTCCCGGTCCCTTGCCCCTCTTTCGTCTTTGCTTTGAGGCAGATGTTTCTCTTTTGGTTTCTCATACTTGATTATTTTAAGTAGCACATTCGTCCTGAGTGGTGTTTTATAGGACAGTTTATTATTTGGTGGAAAAGTGGCCTCTGGTAGAGGCAAGTTCCAAGACAGAAGGCTGTCTTAGGTCAATAGTTATGCTCATTTCTTTAACATCACTGAAGTTTGGGAGGTATTTATGGATCTGAAATTTGTTCTACATTTGTAGGACTCTCTAACCAGGACCTGCAGTTGTGGTTTGTCATATCATGTCCCTATGTGCTCTGTTGTCTTTCTGGGGAGAGCTATTGGTAGTACCATTGGAATTGCATCTAGTATTTCTGGTCTCAGGTCATAGGTCTCAGGTTGTGTGGGATTCAGGTGAAACGTTAGTCATTTGGACTAAGGGCTTCCTTGACTCTTTGATTTTATGCATTCTCCTTTGTTCCAGATGGGAAGAGGCCAATAATTGTATCTTAGATTACTGCTCATAAGTTTGGTTGTTTTTGGTTCTGTTATTTATTTTATTTTATTTTTTTTTTTAATGCAGAGAAGGATGGATAGATCTGGGGGGTGTGTGGAGGAATCTATAACTGACAATTGAAATCTTTCACTGATTTCAGGAGATCTAATGCACATACTCACGAGTTTTTAGGACTTCAGATGCTGCTCCCCAAATTAAAATGTTTCTTTATGATCCGTGTTAGATTCCATCGAATCAAGAACCCTGTCCAATCCTGTGCCGTCTTCATCTCTGACAAGCTTGAATCCATTGTTAAAATTATTATGCCTATCTATTTTGTTGGGGGTCTTTCTCTCTTTCAATGATCCCCCACCTTTCTGAGCATTACGACCCTTTGCAAGGAGTAATCTTTTCTAGCAATATGCTCAAGATATGGGAGATGAAACTTTGCCATCTCTGTCTTCAAGGTACACTCGGCTGCACTTTTTCAGTTTTTTTTAAATTTCTTTATTTTTCATTTCAATGAACATCTACAGAGATTTTGGAATTCCATTCATTCATTGTTGCACCCCTCTCCCCACCCCCCGCCCCCGTTTGCTCCTCTCCTTCAAACGCAAAAGAAAAACTCCCTCATTGGTACGCAATCCCCCACACACGTTCCCCAATCCCCAAATATTATCCACTCTGCAACCCTCATTCCATACTCTTACGATAAACATAATGCCCTAAAATAGAAAATATTCTCTCCCCCAAAGACTTCAATGCCGTAAACATATTTCGTCCAGTTTTTCTCAGTCTTACCCCCATCCCGATGTTAGCCTCATTCTACAACAGTGGCACCATATAGCGTTTGTCCCTCTGTGACTGAGATACCTCACTCAGCATAATGTCCTCCAGGGTCACCCATTTTGAATAATATTGCATGAGTTCCTTGTTTTTCAATGCAGCATAGTATTCCATTGTGCGAATATACCACAGCTTCTCTACCCATTCGTTTGTTGATGGGCATTTGGGTTGTTTCCAACTCCTTGCTATTGTAAACAAAGCCGCAATAAACATGGGTGTGCATATATCTACTTGGGTGCCATTTATGGTCTCTGTAGGGTATATTCCCAGTAGTGGAATTGCTGGGTCGAATGGTATCTCTATTTGCAACTTTTTGAGAAAGCGCCACATCTCTTTCCACAGGGCTGCACGTATCTTTTCCTTTGGTAGTCCAGGAGATATTCAGTACTCTTCTCTGGCACCATAACCAAAAGCATCAATGCTTTAGTTATCTTTATTCATTGTCCAGCTCTCTGATGCATAGTAGGTTATTGAGAAGACCATGGCCCAAACTGAAATCATTGCTCTTTAGCATTTTGGAGAGGTCTCTGACAGCCGACTTGCCCAATGCAAGATTTCCTGACTGCTTGTAGCAAGGCTGTTGATTGTTGATCCAAACAAGATTAAATTGTTAACAGCTTCAATCCTTTATCATCATGTTGACTGTTGGTCTTGTGGTGAGGACCTTTGTTTTCTTGACATTGAGCTTGAGATGCAATCCATACCAAAAGCTGTAGACCTTGATCTTCTGCAGCAAGTATATCCTCCTCACTGTCAGCAAGCAAAATTGTGTCATCTGCACAACACAGGTTGTTGTTGATTCTTCCTCAATCCTGATGCCTCAGTTTTCTTCACAGAGTCTGGCATAACAACTCATTTGGATAGGCATAGTTTTACTTTTTCCCTACCTATTTAGAGACACTTGATTTCCCATTCTTGAGTTATTTCTCTGTCTTTTACTTCCACTATAATATCAAGTAAGATTGATGATAAAGGCCATCGTACTCTGATTTTCATTTTTATGGAAAATCCTGTCTGATATTCTTCATTGACAGTAATGCTGATTGTTAGACAAATAAATACATAGTTGTAGTTAGATTCTGTCAAGTAGGTGCCTCTGGAAACTATGAACTTTGATAAATGTAGATAGTTGTAGAGGGGCTTCAGGCCTTTTGTTCATAGGGTCTCTATGAGTCGTGCTTGACTCAAAAGCAATCAACAACTAGATATCTACACACATACACACACACACACACATACATATATAGGGTTGGGTTTTTTTTAATGAATATTTTGACGCCCACCAAAAGTGTTTACAAATCACATTGCAGGAGAAACAATGTTTTGTAAATGTCAAAATTTTTCCAATATAAATAACTTTGGAGAGCTATAGATTTTACCATCCCCTTTCTAAAACTGAGACTTTTCTGAATAAACACAAATATCTTTTCCCAATGTAAAGTGTGTAAAAACACTCATACCTAATTGTATATATTTGGCATAAACCATGCTGCTGAAATATATATGAATGTGATTGACGTCTAAATATTTATTCCACTTATCTAGTTCTTTTCATTTGTTAAGGACCTTAAAAAGAAGCTGAGAAGATAAGCATAGTGGATAGATGTCCCTGATTCAAATATGAATTCTTTCCTTTGTAACTGTGAGATCTTAGGCAAGTTCTTAAGTGTTTAGGCCAGTGTCTTTATCTGCTAAGAGGTAATATTAAGAGAATGCAACTCTCACAGTTTGTATGAGAAAGAATGAGAGTATATGTAGAAGAAGCCCCAAAGCATTTACTATCGAGCAGCGCTGCCTCCTGGAGACCACGTGTGTTACCGAGTAGGACTATCCCACAGGGTTTCCGGAGCAGGAGGGCTAGATCTCCAGGTCTTTTACCTTGTGGAGCTGCTGGCTGTATTTGAACCACTGATTTCGAGTCGACAGCTGATCTGTTTGTGCCAGGTCTGTACTCTGGGGCTGTGTGAGTAGGCATATACATATTGTTGTTGTGTGCCATCAAGTCACAACTGACCCGTAGCCGACCTTCCAGTGGATTTTCAGAGGCAGGAAATCACAGGGGAGGAGATTGCCCATCCTTTTCCTGTGGAGCAACTTGTGGATTCAAACTTCATGCCTTTGAGATTGCAGCACAGCGTTTTACGATTAGGCCACCAGAGTTCATTGTATACATATTAGATACATACGTGTATGTAGATGTTATACACATTTATATACAACGTCTATGTACACATAACATGTATAATATGTATACATGCATGTGGTTGCATACTTTTTCCATCCCTTCTCAATCTATATGAGGAACAGATCATTTGGGAGGCTAGATTTTATGAGGAGGAATGTAGCAGCTGGATTGGAGGAAGACTCATCAATAACCTGCATTAAGCAGGTAACACAACGTCTCTTGCTGAAACTGAGGAGGAACTGAAGCATTTGCTGCATGCAGAAGGTCAAGGACTGCAATCTCCAATGTGGACTGAAATTCAACATAAAAGAACAAACAAAACAAACCCAAATATTCTCGCCACTGGACCAATTGGTAGGACAACAATTGATGGAGAAGAGATTGAGACTATTAATAATTTCACTTTTCTCTGGCCCACAATTAACACTCTTGGCACTAGCATTCAGGAAATAAAAAAGATGAGTTGTATCGGGAAAGTCTGCTGTCAGGGACCTCTCCAGAGTGCTGAAGAGCAACGATGTCAGTCTAGAGACCAAGGTCTTCATGGTCCAGGCATGGTCTTTGCAATTACTATGCATCAGAGAGCTAGACAAATGACTCAGGATGACAAAAGGAAAATTGATGCCTTTGAGTTATGGTGCTAGAGAAGCGTATTGAATATTCCCTGGACTTCCAAGAGAGTGAACAGGTCTGTGCCTGAGAAGATGAAACCAGGCTGCTCCTTGGAGGCAAGGATTTTGAAATTTGCTTCATATACTTTGGATATGTGTCCAGGAGGGACCAGTCCTTGGAGAAGGATATCATGGTTGGAAGGAAGGAAGGTCAGCACAGAAGAGGAAACGCCCAGATGAGATGGATTGACACAGTAGCTGGGATAATGGGATGGGTATTTTGGAGACAGATTAGGGCAGGATTCAAGACTAGAATTCACAGGGTCACCATAAGTTGCAGGCAACTCCACGGCACCTAATAGCAATATAGAATTTAGAACACTGCCTGGCACAGATTAATTAATAGTTTTAGCCAGTATTGTTGTTAAGTGTCTTTGAGTTGTAGATGACTTATAGCGACCCTATGAACGAAAGACCTGAGCACTGTTCATAAAGTTTCCAGAGGCAAGTCATTTCGGAAGTGGATGCCACTCCTGCTTCCAAGCTTGATTTAATCAGGAACCTCCAGCAAACACTGTCCACCATGGGTAACCATTCTTGCATTTGGCACATCAATGTCACAGGGTTCAGCATCACAGCAACCACGAGTTACCTCTGTACAGCAATGCGCAGACCAGTGCTATACTACTACTATTACTATTATTTATTATTTACTGAGAACTCTGAGTAGTTAAATGTGAGTTGTGCTATTGTTAGATGACAGACACTGTTTTTAAATTACGGAATCTCACCACCCAGAATGTTTTAGTTACACTTCTTCCTTGTCTTTATTGTCTGCCTTTGGGATGTTTTTAAACAATTCACATGTTCAGTTTAATATTATTGAATCTACTAACGATGCCCAGTAAACTATTAGTGTTGGGAAGGGATTGCATTTCTAAAGGTCAGTTCTTATTTACTGGTGTTCTAAGGGTTTAGAGGATTTGCTGAGGACACAGCTGATGAATCAGAGGTCTTGTCCCAGGACCGTTCTTATCCATTAGCTTCTAAAATTAAGGACAAAATTGGGCACTGACAGTAGTCCATTTATTCAGTTGATTGAATACGTGCAGAAACTTGCTAAGTTTACTGTCCTGTTGGTTCAGGGGTTCCAGGGAAACACAAAAATGACTGCTTAAACTTTGTTCTTATTTTGGGGAAAATACACAAATAGTTGAATCAGATAATGAACTGAATTTGAGCAACTATATTAATTTCAAATTTCCTATAATTTAATGTCTTTCTAAGGAATCTTGTCTTTCTGAGGGTGAAGGCCACAGGAGCTAACTGAAAGGTTGAGGAGTGGACCCTTCCAGCAACTCCACCAGAGAAAGACATGGAGATCTGCTCCCATAAATGTTACCGCCCAGAAAATCCCACCAGAAATCCCACTGTGCCATGAGGAGATGCTATGTGTCTGAGGCGACTGGAAGACACTCAACAACAATAATAATTTCTTTCTGTGTTATTATTGTTAGGCTTTGTCAAGTTGAGCGTGATTCACAGTGATCCTATGAACAACAGCTTGGAATCCTTTCCTATCCTGTGCCATCCTCATCCTCTCTGGCACACTTGAGCCCATTGCTGTGGACAATGTCTCAAACCACGTGATTGGGAGTCTTCCACTCTTTGCTGACCCTTCACCTCACCAAGCATGAGATCCCTTTCTAAGAAATAGCATCTCCTAGCAACATGTCCAAAGTAGGAGAGATGAAGCTTCACCATTCTTGCTTCCAAAGAGAACTCTGGTTGCTCCTTTTCCAAGACACATCTGTGTATTCTTTTGGCAGTTCATGCTCTGTACTCTTCCCCAGTGCCACAACTCAAGGGCATCAATTATTTACTGTCTTCTTTATTCATTGTCCAGCTCTCAGAAGCATAGCACGCAACTGAAAAGACCATGGCCTATATCATACACACCTTAGTCTTCAAACTAACGTCATTACACTTCAGTATTTTGGAGAGGTCCCTAACAGGGGACTTTCAACCAACAAAACAACACACACTTTTCTTGATCTCCTAACTGCTGGTGTTGATTGTGGATCTAAGTAAGATGAAGCCCTTGACAAGGTGGATCTTTTCTCCATCTATTGTGATGTCGACTATTGGCCGAGTGGTAAGGACCTTTCTTTTCTTGATGTTGAGATATAACCCATAATGAAGGCTTCCGTAATAACCAAAAAACCTAAACTGGCTTCTGACTCAGAGATCCTATTGGTCTAAATAATAGAAACTTACCTGGATTGAACCCTTTAAAAAAAACCATATGTAGAACTTAGAGCAGTCTGATAATCCAATTACATGGATTTTAAGAAGAAATTATGGCCGTGAAATTGGAAATCAATATGTCTCTTGTAAGAGGTTTCAGTTTATTTTAATTTAAGGTTGTTGCCTAAAGAACCCATGCTCAGAGATAATACAGCAACAAAAAAAAAGGTGACAATTTAGGTAGAAAAAGTGTTCAAACTGTTGTTGGTATGTGCTGTTGAATTGGAACCAACTTATTAGAGTGGATCCTTCACGTTTTTGTTTTTTTTTTTTTTTTCAAATTTATTTATTTATTGTAATGAAAGTTTACAGAAATTTAGGGTTTCCAGTCATTCACTGTTGCACTTTTCTCCCTGCCTACCCTGCCCCCCAATCACTCTTCTTGAAAAGAAAAAGAAAATTTCTTTCATTGTTGTGCAATCCCTCCCCCCCAAGTCCACGCCACTATGCAGCCTTCACTCTAGACTTCTATAATGACAGGAATACCCATTCATATGTCCCTTTTAAACAGATCTCTCCCTCATCTGTTGCAATGCAATAGACATCATTTCTCCCCTCCTTTTCTGTCTTCCCTCAACCCCGATGTCAGTCCCGTTTTACAGCAGTGGCCCTATGCAATATTTGTCCTTTTGTCACTGAGATATTTCATGCAGCATAGTGTCCTCCAGGGTCACCCATTTTGCATAATATTTCACGTGTTCTTTGTTTTTCAATTCTACATAGTATTCCACTGTGTAAATATACCAGTGTGTCTCTATCCATTGTTTCTTAATGGGCACTTGGGTTGTTTCCAGCTCTTTGCTATTGCAAACAAAGCTGCAATAAACATGGGTTGCATATATCTGCTTCAGTGGCAGTTAGGTTTCTTTAGGGTAAATACCCAGTAGTGGAATTACTGGGTCAAATAGTATTTCTATTTGCAACTTTTTGAGAAAGCGCCAGACAGGCTTCCACAGTGATTGCACCATTTTATATTCCCACCAGCAGTGAATAAGGGTTCCAGTTTCTCTACAACCTCGCCAGCATTTGATGTTTGCTGTTCTGTTAAATTTTACTATTCTTCCTGGGGTGAGATGATATCTCAGAGTTGTTTTGATTTGCATCTCTCTTAGAGCTAGGGATTTTGAACATTTCTTCATGTACTTGTTAGCCATCTGAATGTCGTCTTTGGTGAAATGTCTGTTCATATCCTGTGCCCATTTTTCAACTGGGTTATTTACCATTATCTTGTTGTGGTGCTCAAGTATTTGATAAATTCTAGATATAAGTCCCTTATCTGACATATCATTACCAAATATTTTTCCCAATCTGTGGCTTCCCTTTTTACCCTGTTGGAGAAGTTTTTGGATGTGCATAGAGATTTAAGTCCTAGAAGGTCCCATTCATCTATTTTATCTTCTCCTGGCTGTAGATTTTCCAGGATGCTTGGAAGACTCTTTATGTTGTAGATTAGGACTTTCAGTGTTCTGCTGAGTTTTTCTTTAATGAAGTTTGTGGAAGAAGATTGCTCATTTCCGCCCCCCCCACCCCCCAAAGGAGGAACTGGTGGATTTGAACCACTTGCCTTTGGGTTGGCAGTGCAACATCCTACACCCTAGGCCAGCAGAGCTACAGTGTTCAAACTAGCAAATATGAATGTATGTGTAAATGAACATGCTACAGAGAGCTTCATGACAGAATGTTACATGTATGATTTCAAGGCACAAGTTATTAAAGTCAGTCTCAAAATTTCAAGTAGAAGCACATTCTGAAAGATCAGTTCTTTTGCAAATGAGATCTTTTTTATTTGGTTTGAAATTTATGAATCCATGAAACCAAGATGGGAAATCTGGGCTCCTTGTCCACTGCCATCTTCACCCCATGCCGATGCTGTGTTTCTCTAGGACTATTTCCACAGCAAGGTAAACTCCAGGGCAGAGGGGCTGCTTCAGAGCAAATGAGGCCCTTAATTTATCATAAAAAGAAGACTGGTTGTTAAGGTTTTATTGGATTACAATAAAGGCTCCTAGCGCGAGGAGTCTGTGGTTTGGTTCCCGGCATCAGTGGGGGAGCTTGAAATCATAACCACAGATTATAGCAATGAGCTTCCAAATTTCCATATCCTAAGCAAAGATGCTGCTTTCCTAATGTGGAATTACATGCTCTGTGATTTCAGGACATGTATTGGAAAATTTTCTGTTTGGATATCACTTCGGGAGGGCTGTGATTCTCCAATCACCTCTGCGGTTACCGCGTTGATGTTCTTAAAAAAGAAAAGGAAAGGGGAAAAAAGAAAAAAAAAAAAGACAAAACCAGACAAAAGATGATTGTTGTGGCTCTCTCCATTCTGTCCTTTTGTGAAGCTTGAAGGTTTTCATTAATGTGTTTTGGGTTTTTTTTTCCTTTCACTGAGTTCAGTAAAAGTTCTTGCAAGGTCATGTTCCCCTTAGTTTACCCAAGTCTTCCCAAATTTTCCATTGTCAAGTTGTAGTTTATCTGTCAGGAACCCCTAAAAAGGAACCCTGGTGATGTTGTTGGTTAAGCATTGAGCTGCTTACTGAAAAAGAAAGGGTTCAAATCCATCAGTTGCTTTGTAGGAGAGAAATGAGGTAATCGTTTTCATAAAGATCTATACCATCAAAGAAGCTATGAGGCACTTCTACTCTGTCCTTTTCTTAAAAGTAAAGCAAACTTTCAAACGACCCAGAGTCAAGTTGACTGTAACAGGATTGGAACCTCCCAAATCCACCATGTTTCATGTAATTTTGCCCCCAGTATTTAGATGAACTTTCAACCATATTAAGTGAAGGGATGAGTGAGTCAAAGATACAAGTGCAACGTCACTTCTGAGTTCCTTCCTTTCTTAACCTCAGTGGTGTGAATGTTGTTGTTATGTGCAATCGGGTTGCTTGCGACTCATAGTGACCCTGCGTACAACAGCCCTAAACCCTGTTCTGTCCTGTGCCAACCACACTGCCTCCGAAACACCCATCCCGATTACCCCAGTCACTGAATCAATCCACCTCATAGAGGGTCTTCCCCTCCTGCGCCTGCCCTCCACCCTCCCAAGCATGATGTCCTTCTCCAAGGACCGATCCCTCCGTACAACATGTCCAACGTATGTTAGATGGAGCCTCAGAATCTTTGCCTCCAAGGAGCAGCTCAGTTTAACCCTCTCCAGGGTGTGAATACTTACGTTTAATCAAATCCATGTGAAGGTTCCTCATCACATATGAGGAACCCCTGGTAGCACGTGCCCTTCAACATTTAGGCTCAGCGCTGTCCCTTCCTTGTTGGAAAGTGTATATTTTCGTATCTGGAAAGAAGGGTGTTGATGATTGGGAAGGAGAGTCAGCACCCAGGGAAGTGGGGGGGGGGGCGGTGTTCTAGCTTTCAGTTCATTTCACTCATTATTTCAGGTTTCCTTTTACAGGTGAAGGTGCCTATGTTGAGTCAAACCAATTAGTACCAACCCAGTGGTTTGCAATAACAGAAATGAATCCTTTTATGGTTGTGGAAGTCGAAAACCTGAACATTCTGACAGGATCATGCCCCCTCTGACGGCTCTGGGGAGGAACACTTCTTGCTGCTTTTGGATTCTGGTGACTCTGGTGTTCCTTGGCTTGTATCTGTCCCTGCTTCTGCCACCTGATGGTGTTTCCCCTGTCGCACTTGCTGTGTCTCCTCTCTCCTTCTTAAAAGGACACTTGTCTATTTGGTTAGTGTCCCCTTATTCCAGTGGTGTAATCTTAAATCTCTCTCTAATTTCATCTATAAAAAGGCTATTATCAAATAAGATAACATTCGGAGGTTTGGTGGGGGTAGGGGATACTATTCAAACTTTTCACTATTTTGAATGAAACGCTCCCTCATCTTATCTCATGAAACTGGAACTTCAGAAGAAAAAGTTCCTGGATTTTTGTTCTTATTAGTGGCTCATTAATGGCATCAAGCTTGCTGACTTACTGGATTCTAATTATCAAATATCCATTACTACTAATTGAGTTGCATTAAAGTTCCCTGTTTACATTCAAATAACTTGCCCTACTCCTGGGCATGGAGCCTGTGCTAACTGCAGACGTGACTTGGAGTCGAGCCCTCGCCATGGTCCGACCAGTGCTGTGGTGGTGTTAGGTGTTGCTCAGATGATTTGTTCTTATATTATGTATACAAAACAATGATTCTCTGTCTGGTCTACACAGTCATCACTGTCATTCCCTCTTAGAACCTGCTCTTTCAAGCACTGTGTCAATCCATTTCATTGAGGGTCCTCCTCTCTTTGTTGATATCATACTTTACCAACTTTGATGTCCTTCCCCAGGGACTGGTGCCTCCTGATAGCACGTCTGAAGCACAGGAGATGAAGTCTCATCATCTTTACATATAAGGACTATTTTGACAGTACTTATTTCAAGATAGATTTATCAGCTTCTGACAGTCGATGGCATATTTCAATCACCAACATCATGGTTCATGCATCAATTCTACTTTGGTCTTCCTATTAAGGCATTTATTTATTTTAAGTCTACATTTACTAAACTTTTAACTTTCACAAGCCTACATGATAATTGAAAATACCATTCTTTTAAAATACCACAGATTTTTAACCTTTGAAGAGCTTCTTTTGCAGCAGATGTGTTGCTTAGAAGAATGGGGTGTCAGTGAAGGAGAGAAAGACCTTTGACCAGGAGGATTGACACGGTGACTGCTGCAATGGGCTCTTGTGTGGGAGCCAGTGTGAGGATGGTGCAGGATAGAATAGAGTTCAGATCTTTTTGTTCATAGGGTCCCTATGAGTCATATTTGACTTGATGGAACCTAGCAATAACAACAGGCCCAATGTGAACCAGGGTAACTGCAAATAGGTTTGTAAATTACATATTCAATAAACCCATTAAATTCCTGTGATTGGCTTACTATGACTATAAAAATATTTTTAAGGATAATTTGTAGAAGAAGCTTTCCAATTTTAAGCCCAATTAGATTTAGAGAAATAAACATTATCAAGAATAGCATTAAGATTGCAGAGAGATTTTTCTCAAAGTACCTCATCAGAGAGTTACTTACTGTTAAGTGCTGTGAACAGGTTTTCATCCCTATCATTCTAACGGGAATTATGGGACTTGTTGATGTACAGGTTTGCCTCAATCAAAGCTTCTGTTTTTACACAGAGCGTTAGGGAGAGTTATCCGCACACGAGTGCAGGAGGAAGGGCACTGGCAACAAATGGCAAACTACAAGAGAAAAAACTGAAGTAGATGCTCCATTACTGGTGTGGTTTATTTGATCACTGCCTCTTTGCTTTTACTGATTGTCAATGCCAAGGCCAATGTCAGAAGAAATGGAAAAGGATGCAGAAGACACTCTGGGCTTCTTTACTGGCAATTGCCGAACTTGCATTTGAGTTGACTCTTAGCTGCCAAACATGGAACATTGTTGTTTGATACTGACAAGTCAGTTCAACTCAGTGAGCTCACTTGGCTGGAACATGGTTGTTTGGTGGTGTCAACTCAACTCAAGTCAATGATCTAACTCACTGTAACCTTGCAGAAGTAGATCGGCAGGTCTGTTCCCCTCAGAGCTGTGCTGGGTTTCAGTTAGGAGCCCAACTCCTTTATACACAATTAAATCATCCCACCTAGTACCAAGACTACAAAGGAAAAGATCTTCGAGATGTTGAGGGCTGTACTGTTTTCTCTCACTATTGGTGAAGTGAAGTTAAAAGGAGCCAGCACAAGGTGGACATTTTCCACCAAGTTCAAGTCCTCCTCACCTTCCACAGTTTTATGTACTAGCTTCCAAAGGCAACATTATTTGCCATGCCATCAGACTTTTAATCTTGACATTAATTATATGTTTTATGAAGGGAGTATAACAAATAAAACTACACATTTCTTCAATGACCAAATAAAATTGAACCTTTGAACATCTGTTGAGAAGATATGTCTTAGATTTCTGAATTGGCTTGTCACAAGAAAAGTGAGAAAGATCCAATTTTAGGTAAAGTCTGAACATTCAGGGACTTTTTTCTCACTCTCCCTCAAATTTAACTGCTCTTTGAAAAATGGGAAAATAGCATCACTCATCTTGGCTCAGGCTTTCTTGGCACTGGAGAGGAATTAGATTGCTGTTGGGATATATTTTTTATAGCCAAAAAAAAGGGTTTGTTTTTGTTTTTTCTCAATTTTCAACTATACCGTGGGTAATCAACCTTCCACTAATGAATTCTCAAGTTCATGACTTCTATTTTGTGTGAGGGAGGACAAGGGAGGAAATGTGTGAGGATGATTCTTCCTTTAAGCACGATTACTTCTGAAAAGATTAAGTCTATCAGTCATTGAGACTTGACTGTGAATTACTATAATTGGATCATTAAATTGCTTTTATCGTTAACAAAGGCAGAGATCAGAGCACTGGCTAATCCTTACCACAGCAAAGATCATAGATGGAACTAATTATTTATGCTTAACTCCCCCACACCCTAAATAAATGGGGTCATAGATAAGGGAGGAGTAAATCGCCCTTGAGCAGTCTCTTCCAGGGGCAACACACACCCCTTGAAAACATTCTGGAGGATCAGCCTTGGTTGGATTCCAACAATGAAAAGACACAGAATAAATATGGGAAAAGGAAGTACATTAAGTGGATGCTTTGAACACTTAGACAAGAGAAGGAAGACAAGTATTTAGGAGTTTAGAAAGGTGTGGTATGACTGGGTATGTGCGTGGGGTTGTGGGTACCTTTTGGTGTCTAGAACTGTTGTTAGGTGCCTTCAAGTGGACTACAATTTGTAGCAACTCTGTGAACAGATCTGAACTTGACCCTATCTGGCAAGGTCCTCACCATCAAGAATATGCTCCAGCCTCTTGTTAGAGTCACAGGAGAAAGATGGGCCATCTCCTCCCAAGGGATTTACAGCTTCTGAAAACCCACTAGGTGGTCTGCTAACGGTTGGTTCCAACTAAAAGGTACTCAACCACAACAACGATTGTTAAAATCCTACATTAACCAGAGATAGTTCTACGTACGGTTTTTTTAATGCTTTGAAAATTTGTGAAACTGGTGAAAGAATCTGTGTGTTGTGTTCTTTCAGATCTCTGGGAGCAGCAAGGGATCCATGAGCTAAGTTAGTGCTCCTTATATAGACACACCACCCAGGCCGACTGGAGAAGGGAAGCCTTCTCGCTCTGCCCACCAGAGGCACATGGTTTGGCTCTATCAGCTGCCCTATGGGAGGAAAAAATTGAGCAATCTCTTTTTGTGTGATTTACTGCCTCTGAAAATCCACTGGAAGGTCAGCTAAGGGTTGTTGGTTCTGATTCCAGGGCACACACAACAATATATGCATTGTTGTTGTTGTAATGAACTGTTGAGTTGAATACAACTCATAGCGACCCTATGAACAATAGCTCTGAGCCCTGCCCTGTCCTGAGCCAGTCTCACAGTGTCTGACACACCTGCTTTTATTACCCCAGTCACGGTGTCAATGCATCTCATCCAGGGTCTTACTCTCCTGAGCTGACCTTCCACCCTTTCAAGCATGATGTCCTTCTCCAAGGACAAGTCCTGCCTGGCAACCCGCTTAGATTATTTGATTGGAGTTTAAAAATCCTTGCCTCCAAGGAGCGAACTGGTTTCACCTTCTCCAGGGCAGATCTGTTTGTTCTGTTGGTAGTCCACAGTACGTTCACTACTCTCTTCTGGCACCACAACTCAAAGGCATCTTTTGTCATTCCCAGTCATTGTCCAGCTCTCTGATGCATAGCAAGCAATTGTGAAGACCATGGCCTGGATCAGGCGAACTTTTGTTTCTAGACTGACATCATCATTCTTTAGCACTCTAGAGAGGTCCTGGACAGCAGCCTTTCTCAATGCAATCTGTGTTTTGATTTCCTGACTGCTGGTGTCAGGAGTTGATTGTGGATCTACGCAAGAAGAACTTGTTAACAGTCCCAATCTCTTCTCCATCCATCATGGTGCTACCTATTGGCCAGGTGGTGAGAATCTTTTTCTTCTTGATTATTTTTCTTTCAATCAACATATGCATGCATGTGTTTATATAGATTTATTTAAAGTATATCTACTTTCTACAGTTAACAAGATAGTTTTAATAAGAATTTATTTTAGTGATCTCAACAGGTTGGTAACAGATCTTTTCTGCTCTTTGCTTATTGAGGCTGGTACACTGTTTCTTAGAGTTGCTACTGATGTCAAGGAGACCTGAAGGTGCAGAGGTTAAGAGCCCAGGCACCGCTGAAAGGTAGGAAGTTTGACTCTACTGAAGGGCTCTGACGAAAAAAGACTTAGTACTTTCCTGTGTAAAGATTGCTGTTGTTAAGTGTCCTGGACTTGATTTTATCTCACTCCACGTAGCAGAGTAGGACTTCTCCAAAGGGTTTTCTAATCTGCAATGCTCATAGGAGCTCTGATGGTAGAGTGGGTAGCCTGCCAACCAAACAACTGGCATTTTGAGCCCATTCTGCTGCCGTTAGTCCCATGATAATAGCAGTCAAGGGGTCAAAAGACAGAGCACACTGGGCAAATCTTCTGTCAAGGGCTTTTCCAAAGTGCAAGGACATCCATTTAAAGACTAAGGTGTGCCTGATCCAACCCCTGGTCTTTCAAATTGCTCCATAAGCATCTGAAAGTTAGACAATGAATAAAGATGAGATGGAAAGAATTGATATGCTTCGAGTTATGTGGGTGAATGGCACTGAAGATTCCACAAACTTCCAAAAGGACAAACAAGTCTGTCTTGAAGGACGTGCAACCAGGTTGCTCTTTACAGACCAGGATGGTGAACCTCACGCAATTCGGGTGAAATTGTCAGGAGAAGCCAGTCCTCGGAGAACATAGGATATGGCAAAGTTCAGATCTTTCTTTCTTTTTTTTTTTTTTTTTGATGGTAATACTTTTATTTTGTTTGACTGAAAGTTTACAAATCATGGTGGTTTTTCACATAGTCTTGTAGAAGTTATACGACATTTTGTCTTACAGCATCAATCACCACTAAAAAAAGAATTGATGCCTTTAAGCTGTGGTGCTGGAGAAGAGTACTGAGAGTACCATGGACTGCTAGGAAAACAAGCAGATTCATCCTGGAAAGGGTTAAACCGGGCGGCTCCCTGGAGGCAAGGATTCTGAGGCTCCGTCTAATATACTTTGGACATGTTGTAAGGAGGGACAGGTCCTTGGAGAAGGACATCATGCTTGGGAGGGTGGAGTGACAGTGCAGTAGGGGAAGGCCCTCTATGAGGTGGATTGATTTAGTGACTGGGTTAATTGGGATGGGAGTGTCAGACACAGTGCAATTGGCACAGGACAGAGCAGAGTTTAGGGCTGTTGTACATAGGGTCGTGGTGAGTCGCAAGTGACTCGATGGCACATAACAACAACAACAACCAATTGGTTTTTTATTTTAATGAAAGTTTAGAGACTTTGGATCTCTATTCATTTCTTGTTGCACTTTTCTCCCTGCCCACCCTTGCCCTCCCAGTTCGCTCTTCTCTTTGAAGAGTAAAAGAAAATTTCTTTCATTGTTATACAATCCCTCCCCCCAAGTCCACTCCACTGTGCTGCCTTCTTTCTGGACTCCTATCATGACAATAACACCTAATCATATATCCCTTTTAAACAGTTTTCTCCTTCATCTGTTTAAATGCAGTATATGTTATTTATCCCATCTTTCTCAGTCTCCCCCACCCATGTCAGTCCTGTTTTACAACAGCGACACTATGCAGTATTTTTCCTTTCATGACTGAGATATTTCACTCAGCATAATGTTTTGTATAATATTTCATGAGCTCCTTGTTTTTCAATGCAGCATAGTATTCTATTGTGTGAATATGCCACAGCTTCTCTATCCATTCATTTGTTGATGGGGACTTAGGTTGTTTCCAGCTCTCAGATCTTTTATTCACAGGGTCACTCTGAATTGTAGTCTACTAGACGTCCTCTAACAGCAGGCCCTTGGTAGGAGAAAGATGTGACAGTCTGCCTTCTTAGAGATTTACAGGCTTGGAAATCTCACGGGACACTTCCACTCTGGCCCAGGTGGTGGTCACTATGAGTCGCAGGTGCCTTGTCAGCAGTGGGTTTAGTTGTTTTTATTTTTTGCCTGATCTTTACCGAAGCAGATTGCAGATTGCCAAGTCTTTCTTCTGCGAAGCCACAGAGTGAGTTTGGACCACTGACATTTTAGCCAGTAGCCAAGTGCTTAACCATTGTGTCACCAGAGCCTCTTCCTTGGAGGTTGCTACCCCTGTGGGGTTGTCCTGTTTTGTCCTATGAGTCTGTTATGAGTTGATTTGATGGCAACAGGACAGGTCTTTTCCCCCCCTTGTTGATGTGAATGGATGATTCTTGCTGGCTTCAATGCTGCTTTGTGATTTGTGTTCTGCCATTAAGCATGAAAGGAAGGCACTGTGTGTTTTGGTTTGTTGTTTTATGGTTTGGGTTTTTTTCTTTTTTCAGGGAAAGAAAAGATAAACTATCCCTGTGTAAATACTAGAAGGGCACTATGACTTTTAAAAGTTGGCTGAGGAAGCTTCCCTTAACAAGGCCTGGAAGGCCCCTTGAGTGGAATAAATCATGGGGAATGATATAATAATTTCTTTAAAACATAACGTGGAAGGTCAGTGTTTATTTGCAAACATAAAATCTGAGATCCAGGAAACCAGCATTTCTACTTTTTTGAGGAGCTTCTGTGCATTTAAACCAGAATGATTTTTTTTAATACATTTCGTGAAAACCCAACAGATAAAGTAATAAACAGATCATCAGCCGACAAGCAAAACTAGAAAGTGAAACTGTTTTTGATGTTGATTTTATGTCTCTCTCTTGGTCAATGGTGCCAATGCCCATTATCCTCATATTTTCTTAATATTTGGTTGAAATTCTTTGGTGTAAAAACTATGAGAGTGAGATTGGTATAATAACAGAAAAGAACATAACAACACAGCCTTCTTCCAAAAAACAAACAAACAAGCCGTGAAATAAAAAACACATTGAGAAACAGACGGGATCTTTCTAATTGTTTGAGCAAGTAGCCTCTGTTGGGGCTATTCTGTGAAGGCCACTTGGAATGTAGTTAGCTTTTGTCATTAATCTACAAGGAAGGTCAAAGGAGAGGGAAAAACAGTAGCAAAGAGTCTGGAAGTGGCTGGATAGTGAAGACAGTTAAGTGTTCAGCTCCTAACTGGAAAGGATGCCTGTTCAAACTCACCCAGGGTTTCCTGGGAAGAAAAGACCTGGAGATCTCTTTGTGAAAGATCTCACGGGAACACATGCCTACTCTGGCTCGTGTAGTTGTGCTGTGGTTGGTTTTGGTACCATCGAGTCTGAATTGATTCTTAGCCGACCCTCCAGTGGGTTTTCAGAGGAGGAGACTTCCCTTCTTTCTCCTGTGGAGCAGCTGTCAGATTTGAACTGCTGACTTTTGAGCTGGCAGTGTAATTCCTTGTAATTAAGCCAATTGAGCTGCCAAGAGTCTCTATGAATATAAGTTGACCCCGTGGCAACTGGTGGTGGCGGTGGAAGCAGGTGACACAGAAGCTGGCTTCAAAGCCCCTCAAGTAATACTGGAAAGGGAGCCATCCAGTGCACCCAAGCTAAAGGGTAGATGTAGGTATTCAGCAGACATCGACTGTCTTACTCTTCACTGTGAATGATTTTCTAGGACTCTACCAATGCTCACAGGGAAACTAATATGTTATATGTAAATAATACTTTCCCAGCCCCAGAGCTACCAGGTACTCTTGTTAGTTGCTGTTGAATTGGCTCAAACTAATGTTGGCCGCGTGGAGGCTAGAAGGAACCTTTTTGCAGTCCTGGGTCCTCCTCACAGTCTCTTCTGTGTGAAAGCCAATTGTTGTGGCCATTGTGCCAATCCATCTCCTCCAAGGTGTTCTCTTCCACCAACTCTGTGATTTCATAAGTGTGAGGTCCTCTTGGAGGGACAGGCTGCTTCTAATAATGCAGCCGAAGTGTGTGAGATGAAGTCACACCACCATCCTGGGGACCTAAGGAACACCGTGATTACCAAATGGGCAAAGTTGACGTGACGGCGAAGCTTGAGACCTCATGAGGCAGGGAAGCCAACACAGTGATGCTGCTTCTGCAGGAACTGATTCTTCCCTCGGGTGAAAGTCCGTGGAAAAGACTCCGGAGCTGTGGAGGGAATTTTCCATGGTTGAGTGGGGCCTGAAGAGCTCCTTGAAATGCTGCCAGTATCTCTGGCTTTTCTTTGAACAGTGGGGTGAAGACCAAGCCTGTCAACTTGGGCTTTATATTTCTGGAGAATTCATCAAACCTGGCAGATTATAATGACCCCTCTGGGGAATTAGGATATGAGCCCCTATGATAGATGTCTAATTATTTTTGATGACATGAAATTTATGAGCCTTTCGGGATATTAGGTGTGACCCTTATTTGACCAAAGTGAATTGCCCTTGCAACCTTTGGTATTGCAAAGCCTGTCTCCCCTAGGAACACGAATGGAATTGCTAGGCCCAGAGCTGTTGTATCAATTGTGATTTTCACTTGAGAGACTCCAGTGACAGAAAGCCTGGAGACAAAAAGCATTAGAAGCATGGCACGTGACTTGTTAAAAAGAAACACAATGCAACACCGTTTTAGCCCAAGGTTTAGTCTCAGCAGTTACTGTATGTACATAGCAATCCAAACGAAGCCCATTGCTGTTGGGTCCGCTCTGACCTGCAGTGACCCTGCAGGACAGAACAGAACAGCTCCATAGGATTCCTGAGGCTGTTCGCTTTCTGAAGGCGCATCACCAGGTCTTTCTCTCTGGGAGTCCAGTGGCTGATTTCACGGGTAGCAGCCATAAGCGTAACCACTGTACTACCACCAATGCTCCTTATAGGTGCACAGTGAGAAAGTGCTGATTCCAGAAAAAGCAGGTGACTTGAAGAAGCTAGATACAGTTAGGAAGGGGAAGGAGAGGGAGGAGGAGGAGGAGGAGGAAGTAACAGCCCAACTCCTCCCCTCAAGCCCTTTGTCAGTCAGAATCAACTCATAGCTGATCCTCCAGCACATTTTCAAAGGCTGTAAATCACATACTTTGGGGCATGTTACTAGAAGAGGCTATTATTTCACTCACATATGTTAACAGCTTCCTTCAGATCATCTCATTCTAGACATCACTTTTCACATTCCCCAACCCGATAATTAGATTGGATTTTGAGTCATTGTTTTACAAAAATGGGAACAAAGCAACACTCCTCTGCATTGTTGTTGTTAAGTTCCATTGAGTCAACTATGACTCCACCTGACCTGCACCTTGCCGGTCCTCACAACCTCTTCTCTCTGGGAGCCTGTTGTAGACACTATTTTCAGCCTGCCTTTAGGAGCGCCTTCCTCTTTTTCTCTGCCCCTCCACCTTTTGCAGCGTGAGATCTTTCCAAAGACTGACCCCTCCTAATCCCATGCCCAAAGTATGTGAGGTGGAGTTTCTCCAGCCTTCCCTATAAGGAACACCTTGATTATACTTCCTTGCATGTTTCTCTGTTAATTTGTGAGATGGTCAGTATTCTTCTCCCTTACCACAATTCAAAGGCATCACTTCTTCCTCCTTTTCTTTATTGCCCAGCTTTCAGATGTATAGGAAAGAGTACAGATATTAGGGCTTGGATCAGGCTCCTTTAATCTAACTGACATTGTTGCTCTTTGGTATGTTGGAGTGGTCTTGAACAGAAAGTTGTCCCAAATGCAACACTTCTTTTGCTTTCTTAACTGCTGTCTCCATGGCTGCTAATTGTGCACCCAAGTAAAATGAAGTGGCCGACCACTTCAATCTTGTCTCCAATTATCATGATGTTGCCTACCGGTCTACTGGTGGGTAGTTTGGTTAAAGTTGAGAAGCAGTCCACATTGAATGCAGAAGTATTTGATTTTTTGCAGGGAGGAGAAAATGATTGTAGACCGTGTATGAAGATCTGGGGGTGGGGGGGAGAACGGGCGGAGGTGGGGTGAGGGTACAAGAGGGGGCAGTTAACCATAGGGTTCTACAATTTGATGGGTGTAAGAATGGGTGGGCAAAGGAAATGGGAAATATCTGGTGTGAAAAATCATATATATGAAATTTGTAACTAAACCAGTATAAAATTAAAAAAATATTTAAATAAACAACAAACAACAATAACAAAAACCCCTAGCAGATACCTTTTCTATAGAATTTAAAATGAAGAAAGTCTTCCAATTTGCAATTGTAGCAACTCTTTTGGTCGGACATCTCTCTCTCTCTTTTTTTTTTTTGACATATATCTCTTGATGTATGTGTTATATTGATTTAATTTTCTTGAAGCAGTTGAATGGCAAATGGTTAAGTGCTTAAGTATTGAGAAACTGTTGGCAGTATAAACTCCCTCAGAAGTGTCTCTGAAGACAGACCTGGCAATTTCTAGGACACAAATCTATTCTGCGCCTATAGGATCCTAGTGAATTGGAATTAAGTCGACAAAAACTAATAACAACAACTTCTCCTATTAAAATTCATCCTAACAGAAAATCCATTTATTAAAACACTATTAGATTGCCTCTCCCTTCTGCTTATACAACCAGCATTCAGGATGATTCAGTGTTTTGTTGGTTGAAATGTATTTATTTTTTAAAAAATATTCAAGTGGCCATTATTACCAAAATGTTCATTAATTACCTCCTTAACATTGGCTGATTCTTTAGTCCTTTGTAGAGGGCCGGCACGCCAAGCTGGTTGGGTGAAAGGGCTCATGTTAACGCGCTCTGTTAGTCCAATCATTCACTGATGTGTTTTCGGGACCCGAATCAAAGGCACATTTTTCTGCAATCTGCACAAACCTGCTTGGCACATGCACTTGTTTATGGAAAATTCGAATGTATATTTGTATTCCTTTGAAAGGGGCGGGAGCTGGAAGGGAGGTCACACAGAAGATTAAGGCTCCAGCTTTCCACTCAGCAAGTTGAATTCTTAAAGCCTATCTGATTTCACAAAGCAAGCAGAAGTTTGAGCTCAGTCTAGACTCTGGCTGACACTTAGACAAAAGAAAGGAATCCACTGCACTGAGGCCATGATAGGGCCCAGAGGAAGGATGGTGATCGCGGGTGAAAGAGGAAATCTGGTCCTGAGGGCAAGGGCCTTGCCTTTAGTGAGTGCCTTCTGTTTACCAGGCACTTTGCATGCATTACTGTATTTCTCACAATTTTTAAAATAGGAGGGACTGTGAAACTATATAGTTTAAAACAGGCTCACAAAGTAGTTGCACTAACACAACACAACTAAAATACAGAGGAGCATGGACCACAATAAAGAGAACACATCACATACCCTTTTTAAAGTTTTTACCATGAAAAGTCTCACTCGTAGAGAAGAGCATGTTCTAACGACCTTTGCACCGAATACCGTTTCAGAAATGATCTCCTCAGAGCCAATTCTGTCATCTCTACTTCATCTGAGCTGCTCAAGTGGATTATTTTGACAATTTCTTCCTACACAATTTAAAGTCTCAAAAAGTCACTATAGGATTAGCTGTGAGTTTGGTTCCAACTCATAGACAAGGAGGTATTGGGGTTTTATCTTTTTTAAAAAAATTATTCAATTGTAAGCCAAATCTTTCCTGGGAGGCTAGGATTTTGAAGCTCTGCCTCACTTACTTTGAGCATGTGGCCAGGAGAGATCGGTTGTTGGAGAAGGACATCATGCTCAGAAGGGTGGACAGACAGCACAGGAGAAGGAGACCTGGGTGACATGGGTTGTTGATTCAGTAACTGGGATGATGGAAGTTGGTGTGTCGGAGTTAGTGAGACTGGTTCAGGACAGGTAAGGGTTCAGAGCAAGCAACTCAATGGCATATAAATACAGTAACGAATTATGATGGGTTTGGAAGCAGGGGTGGCATCTACTTCCTAAATAAGATGCTTCCGGAAACCCTATGAACTGTCATAAATGTCAATAGTTGCAGAGGGGCTTCAAGCCTTTTGTTCATAGGGTCACTACGAGTTGTGCTCGACTTGAAGGCAATGAACAACAACAACAACAACAACAACAACATTTCATTATGCACCTTTGAAAGATATTAAAACTAGAACCATAACACCACTTTTCACCTAAATTAAACAATAATTTCTTAATACTCTCAAATATCCAGAAAATGTCCAAATTTCTGATTGTAAGACCAGGATTTGAATGTGAGCCAACACTGTATTTGTCTTCAAAGAAGCCCGGCTCCTTAGAAGGAGGAACAGCAAGCCTTTGTTTGATGCACTTTGGACGTGCTAGCGGGGTGACCAGTCCCTGGAGGAGGACACCATGGCTGGGCCAGGACAGTAATAGTGAAGGGGGAACCCTTAGTGAGATGCATTGTCAAAGGGCCTGCAACCATCGGCTGAAGCACAGGAGAGATTATCTGGATGACGTAGGTCTGGTAAGTGCTTTAATGTTGTACAGGACCTTGTTATGGTTCTAAATTTGACTCGACAGCAACTAATACAGTGTTATTACACATATGCTTGAAATATAACCGTTTGGTGGCACTGGTTGATATAACTGACCTATTCCCAAAAGGGAGCTCTGCTGGCCTAGTGGATAAGGAGTTGAGCTGCCAACTCAAAGACAGGTGGTTCAAATTCACCAGCTATTCCAAGAGAGACAGGCTGGTAAGATCCATCTGGGAGATTTACAGCCTCTGAGAGCTTCTTGTGGAGTTTTGGTGGCCTAGTGGTAAGAAATTGCCTTGCAATGCCAAAATCAGTCAGTTCACGTCCACCAGCTGCTCTGTGGGAGAAGGAGGGGCTATCTCCTCCCAGGTGATTTACTGATTCTGTAAAGTCCCTAGAGGCTCAGCTATGCATCGGTTCTAACTCAATGATAGTGAATTACTTAGAGTTTGTTACAAAATACCTTGAAACATTTTTTTTTTGGTCCTGAACACTCTAAATAAATTGGAATTTGCCCAAATATCATTTTCTTGGATCATCCAGAAGCAAACAACTGCTCCATTCAGCATTTGAAACAGTAACTACAACAACAGGCTTGAGCGTGACAGAATTGTGAAGATGGTTCAAGATAGGACAAGATTCAGGTCTACTGTTCATAGAGTTGCTGTGGGTCCTAGTTCACTTGCCAACACCTAACAACAACAATATAAATATAGTGACTTAGGGAAACTTTATTGTTGCTGTTCACTGCTGTTGAACTGGAACAGATGCCTAGCTGACCCTCTAATGGGTCTTCAGAGGCAGTAAACGGCATGGGAGGAGATTGCCCATCTGTCTCCCTCTGAGCATCTACCTGGTAGGTTTGAATTTCATACCTTCTGATTGGCAGTGCAGCTCCTTTCCAGTAAGCCTCCGAGGAAGCTCCCTGGTGGCCCAGTGGAAACTAGGTAAGAGGATAATTCAACTCCTTCCCTCCATCAAACATGAGAGAAGGGAGGAGAGTGGAGCGTAGTAGAGAGGGGACAAACAGGGAAAGGCCGCCAATCTTTCCCCAGTTGCAATTAGGTAGATGTTTTTACCCTGAGCCAGGAAATAATATGATTCATGTTCATTTTGTTCTTGTCAACATGAAGTTAAGACGTGATTATGTAAAGGAATCAAGCAAGTTCTGTTGTTGGGGTTGGTGAGAGGGTTTCAGCTAAAGCATTAGATCAGTAGCCTTTGATTTCTAAACTTAGGTAGAAATCCAATTTTGCTCTTTGGTTCTCCCTCAGTACATTCCTGGAATTCATGCATTTTGTCCTGAACTTTCTGAGAGCAAGGGCAGAGGTCTGGACATGGCTTTTCAATTAATGCAAATCCTGCTCTCTGGTTCTCATAGAGGTGCACATGTGACATGGCTGGAGGCCTTTATTTTGCTCCGAGCAATCGCTGAGCAAATGGATGCATGCTCGTGAATATTTGACAAGTGTGACGAGGATGTGGGCTGGGGCTGCAGCTGGCGGCACTTAGCTTTTTAACGGACCTGCTTTCCTATTGACAGTATCTGTCTTGCCCCTTTAGGTCAGGTCAGGCCAGGTCAGGAATGCAATTGTGCTTTCAGGAGAGAAAAACAGTCACAGAGAGGCTAAGGAGATAATTTTCAGGACCCTGTGCAAAATGGAAAAAGCAAGACCTCTTATCATTAAGCATTTCTACATGACAAGACCGGAGCTCTTTGTTTTAATTCCATTTTTTTCCCAATTGGGATTTGAATAAAAGTTTAAAACAAAAACATAAAATAGGAAAAACAGTTTCAGAGTAATTGGTTTATGATTCAAATACCCGTATACAATTTCTTTTGTACCACTAATTACAGTATCTGCAACTGTACTTTTCCTAGTCCCTTCTTGAGATTCTCATTTCCATTAGTCCTACCCTAGCTCTTCCTACCTGGACAGATGTTGTTCTCTCGCATTTATATGATTGCTTATTCTAAGAAGTAAGTGCCTCCCTTTTTATGTGGAGGGTCACTGGCTGTGGGGCACAGAGCACACAGTGGGAAGTTGTTCATTGCTCTTAAGTAACTGTTAACTTAGTTCACAATGTACAGAGAATCTTGTGAGCTGCAGAGTTGAATGGAATTACATACAGCTTTGTTGGCTTTAATATGTATGTATGTATGTATGTATGTATGTATTTTTATTGCGGAAGATCACCAGGCTCTCTCCTGCAGCCCCACTGAGTGGGTTTGAACCATGAGTCTTCCAGTTAGTAGTCTTTCACCAGTAGCGAGTGCCAGCCCGGCTTTTAGCTATTGTTGGGAAGTGACAGGCTAATACTAGTGGTGCTTCTTAGACGCAGAAATAGGAGAGAAGTGCGAAGTTACACAGCTTGGTACAAATATGAATGGAGACAAACTCACTCACCTAAGGACTAAAAGAGATGCGGTGAAAAGGATGCTAGGGCTTTGGCTAGCTTGGCGTGTCTGGTGGGCATCTTTGTTGGCTGGAGAGCACACTCAGTGGCATCGCCAGGTGCCATCACATCATTCTGGACTTCTAGGGACCCTGCGTACAGCAGAATGACACACCATCCAGGCGTGTGCCGTCCTTACGAACCCATTGTCTGTAACCCTGTGTTATTATCTTGGTGAGGCTCGTCATCTTTTCTGAGACCCTCTACCAAGCATGACATTCTTCAGAAGTCACTGGGTGATAAATTCAAGCCCAGGAAGAGATAACACAGTGGTTAATAAGCTTGACTGCTAATAGAAAGGTCAACAGTTCAAAACTCCTGGCTGCTTTATCACGGGGAAAGATTTAGTGATCTGCTCCTGGAAGGATTACAGCCGTGGAGACCCTATGGGCAGGATGTCACTAGAGTTGGTGTCGCCGGCTGAGATGACCCCTTGATGTCACACACGCCCCACCCATGGGCCTTCTTCCATTCCAGACCATAAAGAATCCTTATTAATATTTCTTACCATTTTAATACTAGAAAACTAGGTAATAAATATAGTTACAAATTACTTAGATGTAATATTTCTTTTGAGATTGTGAGGATGGCATGGATAGGGCAAGGTTCAGATATAGTGTTCATTGGGTTGCTATGAGCAATATTGACCCTAACATACCTAACAGCAATAATTCTATGTTGTAATTCAATGTAGAAAGTTTGTGTAAACTGATTTTTGTTTTGAATGATTAAATAATAATAATAATTTTTAACGTTGCTGTTGAGTACAGCTTTTTTTAAAATATTGAACTGAACAACAACAGAAACAGATCATTTGGGAGGCTGGATTCTGTGAGGAGGATTGGAGGAAGACTCATTAACAACCTGTGCTATGCGGATGACACAACCTTGCTTGCTGAAGTGAAAAAGGACCTGAAGTGCTTACTGCAGAAATTCAAGGACTATATTCTTCAATATGGATTGAAGCGCAACATCAAGAAGACAAAGATTCTCATCATTGGGCCAATTGGCAGCACCATATTAGATGGAGAGGAGATTGAGGCTGTTTACAATTTCAGCTTTCTTGGCTCCACAATCAACTCTCTTGACACCAACCGTCAGAAAATCAAAAGACAGATTACATTGGGAAAAATCTATCTGCTGTCAGGAACCTCTCCAGAGTACTGAAAAGCAAGGATGTTAGTCTAGAGACCAAGGTGTGCCTACTCTAGGCATGGCCTTCACAAATTACTTGTTATGCATCAGAGAGCAGGACAGTGACTAAGGATGCCGGAAGTAGAATTGATGCCTTTGAGTTGTGGGGCTGGAGAAGAGTCTTGAACGTACCATGGACTGCCAAGAAAACAAACAGCTCTGTCTTGGAAAGGATGAAACCAAGTTTCCACTTGAAGACTGGGATTTTGAAGCTCTGTCTGACATACTTTGGGCATGTGACCAGAAGGGACCTGTCCTTGAAAAAGGATATCATGCCTGGAAGGGTGGAGGAACAATACGGGAGAAGAAAATCCTAGATGAGATGGAGTGATACAGTAAGCGGGGTCATGGCAATAGATTAGTTGATGAGATTGGCACAGGATAATGCAAGCTTCGGAGCTGCTGTACCTAGGGTTGCTTTGAGTTGCAGGCAACTCAACAGCACATAACAACAACTAGAACATTCAAACCAAAAAATAGTTTTCACAATCTTCCTACTTTGCATTACAACATAGAATTATTGCTGTTAGGTGCCTTGGGGTCAACAACAGCTCATAACAACTCGATGAACAGTAGATCTGACCCTTGCCCTATGCTGTGGTGTCCTCACAATCTCCACCATGCTCAAACCTATCATTGCAGTCACATGTTAATCTTCCTGGCTAAGGGTCTTCCTCTCTTGACAGCAAATCCAAGGTTTGTGATATGAATGAAATTTCACTCTCCTTGCCTCAAGAAGCCCCCTGATTGCATTCATTGTTGTTGTTTTGCATTATCAAGTGAGAACCAATCCATAGCTGACCCTCCAATGGGTTTGCATAGACAGTAAATTATACTGGAAGAGATTGCCCATCTTTCTCCTGCAGACCAGGTCATAGATTTGAACCATATGCCTTTGGAATTACACAGCACAGCATATTACCATTAAACTAAGAGTTCCCTTAGAGGGCATTAGAACCTTAAATATATTAGCATAGTTGTTATGCTGTTATGTAGTTGGAACAGACTCACAGCTGCCTCTCCAGTGGATTTTTGGAGGCAGTAAATCACGAGAGGAGATTACTCTTAGTATTCCTGTAGAGCAGCTGATAGATTTGAACTATGTATATTTGGGTTGACAGCTCACTTTCTTACCACGAAGCTACCAGTTGCATTGATAGATGCAAGCAGGGCTCATGAAAACTGTTTTTATTGCTATAGCTAACTACAGGAATATTTCTAACTTAAAAAAGAATACATTTCTGCTGAAACATTATGCAAAATTCTATAGACATGTTAGTGTTAATGCCTCTGATAGTGTCACCCAATGTGGTCTAAATCTCTTTTGTCCCTGCTAGTGAGGACACTGCCAGTGGGACAGTTCAGCTCGGTCCTTTAGGGTCGTCAAGAGTCAACACCCATTCCAGGGCAATGGATTATGGGTGAAAGTGAATAAAATGCGAGAGCACAGCAAAGGGTCTGGGGAAGAATTTAATCTGAAACAGAAAAAAATAAGTTTATTCTTTTCACCCATCTCTGCCTCTTTCTTCCAGCCCCTCTACAAATTTCCCTTGGAGAGAAAACGATTCACAGCCAAACAATAAAGTCCTGAAGCAAGTTTTTCATCGTCTGCAAGTTGATCTTGAACTTTCTAGGGGCTTGTACATCATAGAAAAAAACCAAAACCATTTAGGCACTTCCTCCATGTTTTTGCATCTGGAAAGGGAGGTCCCTCTTCAAGTGTTGAGTGACATCTTAGAGTCTATTTCTTTCCAGTAAAAGTGGAAAATATCAACTAAGGTTTCAAAGGAAAGGAAATGTAATGTATTTTCTCATCACATTTGGCATTATCTCTTCAGCAGGCGGCCCTTTCATCCTCGGAGCAGTACTTTTCCATTGTATAATTCTGAGTTCGCCTTGACTCTGCCTTACTCTTTAGCCTTGCCTCCCTGAAATACGAATGTGGCTTGCTCAACTTATCTTCTTTTCTCATTTGTTTCCTTGATACTTTTGATTATCACTTGCCAGGTTTGCTTTAGAGGTGCTCACAGCTTTGCCTCTGCAAATATTTAATGTAATACAGATAAAAGGTCTTTGTTAGGGGAAATTAGTTAATGTCCTTGATAAAAAGAACTTCCCATGTCCAGCATCCTGGGAGGACCAAAATGACTTGGAGATTGTTGATATGGACATACAAATGAGAAAAGTGGAATAATAGGCCTTTTTTTTTTGGAAAAGAAAAATCTCATTAAATGGTTGGAAAGTACTAAAACTTCTGTTTTAGTACCTGGGAACTTTAATGAAGTGAAATACTTTGCTATTCTTTCTCCCAGCTCAACTTGAAATACCTCATTGCTGTAAACTTGGAAAAAACTAATAACTGACCCTACAGTGGGTTTTTGGAGATTCTAAATCTCATGGAGGGAGAGTGCCCATTTTTTTCTTTCTAGAGCCACTGATGGATTTGAACTTTTGGAGATGCACTATCTTCAGGTTAGTGGTGCAACGTTACTTATGGATTAAGTCACCTGAAAATACACGTGTGACATTGATGTCTAAGAGGCGTTACACTTTAAAACAGCATACTGTTAGGTAAATTCCAAAAGAGATACACAAAGACAAATGTTCAGTTGTTGTAGAGTTGATTCCAACTTAGAGTGGCTGTGTGTTTGTTAGAGTAGAATTGTGCTCTGTTGAATTGTCTATGTTTTGTGGAAGTAGGTTGCCATGAGTTTATTTTGAGATGCTTTTGGGTGACCTTGAACTTCCAACCTTCTGCTTAGCAGCTAAGTGTGTTAATAATTTGCTTCACTCAGTGGCTCCCAAAGGCAAGTTAAGGAGGTAGAATTGCTCCATGGCTTCGCAGAAATATAATGTATGATGAAATGTATTAGTAAAGCGGTTGTCAGTCAGATCACTGAGCAATGCAAACACGGACAATCTGCAGAAGTAAATATTGACAATGTCCATGTCATTGCTCTCCAGGAAAGGGGAAGCTTTAGGTAATGAACTTGAAGTAGCCCTGACTCACCAGTGCGGCCACCTCTCTTCGTTTAGATGACTCTGCTGTATTTTCTTAAACGGACCTCATTCACACCATTGCTGATTTTCCATGTTCCCTACTCAGTCCAGGAAGTTTTTTGGCCTATCTTTGTAGATCAGCTTTGAACAGGAAAGTTCATGCTGGCTATCCCCAAGCGAATAATTCAGGTCTTAAGGCCACTTGATTTTTGCCATGTAAATTGTTGTCCTTAGTTGCTATCCAGTTGGCCTCATACTCTCTCAAGAGAATGAGATGCTGCCCAGCCCTGAACTATCCTCGGATTGGTTGCCGATGGGACAGGTTGTGACGCACAGGTTTTTCATTGGCTGACATTTACAAGTAGATCCTTAGTCTCTTCTCTCTAGTCTATCTTGGGCTAGTGCTTCCACAGTAACCTGGTCAACCGCCTTGCTGTTGTCATGGTTAACTGCTGTTGAGTATACCGAGACTCAGAGCGACCCTGTGAACAGAACAGTACATAGAAACCTTGCTTAAGCCTGCACGGTCGGCTTACGTCCACTGTTGCCATTACTGTGTTTAACCATCTCTTCGAGGGTCTTTCTCTCCTTTGCTGACCCTCCACACTTCCAAACATGTCATCTCCTTTCAAAGACTCACGCCTCCTGGCTACATGCCCACAGCATGGGAGGTGAGGTCTCATAATTTTTACTCCTAAGGAGTTCCTGGCTGGGAGTTTTGGCTTTTTGCTTTTTGCTACTTTTTGGATGGTGGTCTTGATGGGCAAATAAAGGGAAGTTTTTGGGGTTGTGGGTTTTTTTTTGGGGGGGGGTTCGTGTTTGATGTGTATTATTGTTCTTTTCCCCCCAAGAGCAAGTGTCCTTGAACCTTTGCCTAGGGTGGAAGTCTGCTCAAAGGCGTGGCTTTAAAACCCTGCAGCAGGAGGGGAGAGGACTGCTGGCAGATTCTGGAAAACTCCACTCTGGGAGTTTTGGCTTTTGGTTTTTTGCTGCTTTTGGATGGTGGACCCTGATGGGCAAGTAAAGGGAAGTTTTTGGGGTCATGCTTTTTGGGGGATGTGTTTGACGTGTATTATTGCTCTTTTGCCCCCAAGAGTGGGTGTCCTTGAGCCTTTGCCTAGAGTGGAAGTTTGCTCAAAGGCATGGCTTTAAAACTCCCCGCATGACATAGCAATCTTTTGTTTATTTGCTGAACTGAACAACTTGGTATTGCTGTGATGCTGCACGCTGTTCCACAGTTTTGTCAGAAACCCTAATGGTT
Source organism: Elephantulus edwardii (assembly GCF_000299155.1). Lineage (NCBI taxonomy): Eukaryota > Metazoa > Chordata > Mammalia > Macroscelidea > Macroscelididae > Elephantulus > Elephantulus edwardii. Next base: position 12,650,104 of record NW_006399798.1, on the reverse strand, counting down.
ACCCACTACGTACAATGTTTGGATAAGCTTCCTGATTGATTTATGCTGGGAATCAGGAGTGACATCCACTTCCTACTCTAGATGCCTCTGGAAACTCTACAAACTCTCTAAACTTTAAAAACTCTCTAAACTCTATAAATGTACAGAAATTATGGTAGTTATAGAACAGATTCTATGCAGAAATGATGGTAGTTATAGAACAGAGTTTGGGTGTTTTGTTCAAAACTTACTTTCAAACACCAAAACCCAAACGGGCAGCTGTTGCAGCATCCAGTTCATCTTAAGAATTTCACTGTTTAGTTATGCAATAAATGTTCTGGGATTATAATAAAAAAAAAAAAACAACTTACTTTCAGTCATATTCGACTTGATGACACTTAACCACTGCTAAGTGAAAATAGTGCTGTTATATCTGGAAGAACACTCTTCCACTTTGTACATCATTCTTTGTCAATGTGCAGTGTGAGGTAACCTGGGTTGCTCTGATGCTGAACCTTGTACCATTGGGGGATCAAATACCAAAATGGTTTCCCAATGTGGACAGTGTTTGGTGAAGCTCCCAGTTGTAAAACAGGTTTGGAAGCAGGAGTGGCATCTGCTTCCTAAACCACATGCTCTGGAAACTCTATGAACTTGGAAAAATGACAATAATTATGGAAAGGCATTGGGTCTTTTGTTCATAGAGTCACTATGAGTTTCGCCTGACTTAATGGCAATCAACAACAATAACACCAATAGCAAAGGAGTTTCTGATGGCTGCAGTTCGCCTAGAACAGATATGTTTGTTCTCTTGAGAGTTCACATTATATCCCATACTCTTCACCAACACCACAATTCAAAGACGCCAATTCTTTTTCAGTCTTCCTTATCCATGATCCGATTTTCAGCATCACGGCCACACTCATGCCTCATGCCTTCACTGATAGATGGGTGAGGGATACACAGAAGTTCGCTGGCTGTGAATCAAACCTAGGCTTTCTTCTTGCAAGACAAACAGTCTGCCATTATACAACATTGCCCCCAATAGAAATGAATAAATCCAACTTCTGGTCTTACACGTGGAAGATGTTGGTTAGATGAAAAAGACATGTTCTAGGAATGTCAACTCCAGGCCCTGGTACAACTGCGAGACTTGCCACAGCCAGGCTTGCCTCATCAACTCAACAATGCCACCCGTCCACGTTGCATCAGACTTGGTCATGTCCAATGTTAGGGTTCCATTTAGATGTTTTGTTTTGTCTCTTTTATCCTCTTAGTCCTTGAATCTACGTTTTAAAACAGTTCCTCTTTCCTAATTTAAAGAGTATCTCAAGGTTATAACCGAGAGAATGACACAAACAGGCTTCAGGGTTTTCATGTTAAATACAATTAATTCACTCTTGTCATAAATGGGTCTGGAAAAGTCATGTACCCTCATAATTTCTGGTCTTCTTCTCTGAATATATTTCACCTGTCTCTAGAGATTTTTTTGGATGCAATTTATTTTATTTAATTATTTTTTTGTTGTTGGTACTACAGACAGCAAAGTAGATACACTATGCGAGTTTCTGCAAGCTTTAAGTCAATGATGTTGGCTATGTTTTTAAAGTTAGGCAACCTTTCTCACCTGCTCTATGGTTTTGTGCTGCCTTTGCTTGCCTTAGATAGGCGTCTCTTGGTGAGTCATGATCTCAAATCTTCTTCTGTTTCCAACACGAGGTTTTGATGTATGCCTTCTCGGAGCTGACCTCAGTCTTCTGGCCAGGTTTCCAGCTCACCTCGTCGGTCTCAGCATTAGGTTCCTCTGATGACCATGTGTACTCTTCTCCCAGGTCCCTTTACACTTTCATCCAGTCACCCTTTTCTTCCTCCACTACTTTTACAAGCTGGCTGACTCTTCTTAGTCATGTGGATCCAGCAAGAAAAAATTTTGAGTGGCTATTGATACGAAAGTCTGCTGTTAGGGACCTCTCCAAAGTACTGAAGAGCAATGGTGTCTCTCTGGAGACTAAGGTGCATCTGATACAGGCTATGGTCTTCGCAATCACTTGTTATGCATCAGAGAGTTTGACAATGACCAAGGAGGATAGAAGGAGAATTGATGCCTTTGAGCTGTGGTGCTGGAGAAGTGTATTGAATGTACCATGGACTGCTAAGAAAACAAACAGCTTCATCCTGGAGAGGGTTAAACCAGGCTGCTCCTTGGAGGCAAAGATTCTGGGGCTTCATCTGACATACTTTGGACATGTTGCAAGAAGGGACCAGTCCTTGGAGAGGGACATCATGTTTGGGAGGGTGGAGGGACGGCGCAGGAGAGGAAGGCCCTCTATGAGGTGGATTGATTCAGTGACTGGGATAATTGGGATGGGAGTGTCAGAGACTGCGATTGGCACAGGACAGAGTGGAGTTTAAGGCTGTTGTACATAGGGTCGCTATGAGTCGCAAGCGACTCGACGGCACATAACAACAACAACAACAACATTGATATGAAGGAGTTTGAGCAGACGCTCAAGAGGATAATGTAAGCAAAACCAGATAAGCATCTTTCTTGCTTTCCCTGAATTCTCTCATCACAGTAAAGTCAGAACCCACTCGTAGCAGACCCTCCTTTGGGTCTCCAAAGCTATAAATCACAAGGGAAGATGTTGACCGTCTTTCTTCTGTGGACCACTGGTGGATTTAAACTGCCACTGAGGTGTGACCTTTCCATTGGCAACTCCCCATGGACTAGGCCACCAGAACTCCTTTGCTACTGTATAAGTTCAGCTGCTAACTGAAACATTGGTGGTCTGAACCCACCAAAGGGGCCCTGGAGGACATCATGCTTGGAAAGGTGGAGAGTCAACATAAAAGAAGAGGATTCTGGGTAAGATAGACTGACACTATGGCTGTAGCAATCGGCTCAAGTGTGTTGGGGATGACGAAGAGGCACAAGATAGGACAGTTTTCAGATCTGTTGTTCACAGGGTCGCTATGAGTCATTCTTGATTTGAAGGCATTTAACAAAAATACAAAAATTAAAAGACATATTGTGATGGAAAAGTGTGCTGTTAGGGACCTCTCCAAAGTGATGAAGAGCAATGGTGTCACTCTGGAGACCGAGGTCCACCTGATAAAGGCCAGGGTATTTGCAATCGCTTGTTATGCATCAGAGAGTTGGACAATGACTAGGGAGGACAGAAGGAGAATTGATGCCTTTGAGCTGTGGTGCTGGAGAAGTGTATTGAATGTACCATGGACTGCTAAGAAAACAAACAGCTTCATCCTGGAGAGGGTTAAACCAGGCTGCTCCTTGGAGGCAAAGATTCTGGGGCTTCATCTGACATACTTTGGACATGTTGCAAGAAGGGACCAGTCCTTGGAGAGGGACATCATGTTTGGGAGGGTGGAGGGACAGCACAGGAAGGGAAGGCCCTCTATGAGGTGGACTGAGTCAGTGACTGGGGTAACTGGGGTGGAGGTGTCTGAGACAGTGAGATTGGCGCAGGACAGAACAGGGTTTAGGGCTGTTGTACATAGGGGTCGCTGTGAGTTGCAGGCAACTCAACGGCACATAACAACATAACAACAAAAATAAGAAGCCTGGGAAGAAAGAATTACAATGCACTTCTGAGAAACATAGTGTCACACACACACACACACACACACACACACACACTACTTCCATCTTGATGGAATTGACTTATTGACTTGCTGGTAACTGGTACCAGGTAGCAGAACTGAGTAAAGCCATGAATGTGCCCAGATGACAGAGACTTTCAAATAGTTGGAAAGGCAGGCCAAGGTGTCATGAGTGCAGGGAGGACACGGATTAGGTGATAATGTTGTGTTTCAGCAGCCATCATGAAACCTCGGGGGTTCCTGATGGAAAATCACTGTGTACCAAGTTGGGGGGTGACCTCTGTGTGGGGCACAGTGCAGGGAAGCCACATGGGGGTTGAGCATGAAGTGGGTGGCTAGACTCAGGAAGCCTCGCCCACACACCTGTTTTCCATCCTCAGCATGTGGAGACTACGTGGTAATATTACTCCCTGCTTTGGAAAATATAGGTTGATTTGCACCATATTTTCTTGGCATCAGATCCGGAGCTTGGGAGTCACTTTCAATTCATATGAATTCTCTGGGGTTACATGGATAACAAGTGAGTCTTTCTACTTGTAGGTAATTCCATATATCTCCAAACTGAAAAATGGGCCCAGGAAAATGCACAACTTTGATTTTCCATGCAGATAGCCTTCTCCCCCCGCCCCCCCAATCCTCAATCTATGGTCCCTCACCTTCACCTCTGTTCCTCCTTTATAATATTTTATTTTGTCTTTAGTTGAATTTCAACTTACTATTATTGAATTGCTGTCAGTCAGGGTACCAATGGTGGTAGTCATGCTCTATGTATTTTGTTAAATAACAAGTATCTTTTCCTTTTTATAAATGACACGTATTTAAAGAAAAAATGTCACCTTTCAGAAGGTAAAGCAAGTTGACAAATGTTTCTTTAAGTGAAACTAATTGCATGGAATATTTTATGACATTTCCATGGAAAATGTTACAGGACATCTCTAGAGGATTTGGGGGGAGCTTTTATAGCTCTTTCCTGCTCCAGCAGTGTTTTACAGAATCCTGTGGAAAGCAGGGGTACACACTGCTGCATCTGGTTAGTCATGGGCATCAGTTTCTCTTCGTTCCTAGAGGGGCCTGGGGTATAAATACATCTGTGAATACTGTCCGGAGACAATGTCAGGAAGCACTGTGACCATGAGAAATCAAGGGCACCCAGAACTGGTTGAGTGAAGTTGGGGACAAGGATGTGATATCTCTCTGTGATTCAGACAAGGCTCACTAGAATGTCATTCACTTTGCCATTATATTCCTTTTTTTAAAAGTCCAAGACTTTTTTTTGGAATGGTCTCCTGTAAAGTAGAAGTTGTTGTTATGTGCCGTCGAGTTGCCTGTGACTCATCGCGACCCTATGTACAACAGTCCTAAACGCTGCTCTGTCCTGTGCCAATCTGTCTCCAACACACCCGCTCCGATTACCCCAGTCACTGAATCAATCCACCTCACAGAGGGTCTTCCCCTCCTGCACTGTCCCTCCACCCTCCCAAGCATGATGTTCCTCTTCAAGGACCGGTCCCTCCTTGCAACATGTACTGGTTAAAAACTGCTTAAACCTTTTTATTTTACTAGGCGCTTTCAAAGGTCAGTATATGAGAAATAGTTCTTCAGTTCCATCTCGAATGAATGAGGATAGAGTGAATGATAGATAGACAGTGCTTTCTTCTATAGGGCTTGGGCTTTCTAGGAGTTAGAGTCTACTGGATGGCTCCACCATCACCACTACCAGCCCTACTGAAATTACTCTGTGTGTCAACTCAGCGTAACTCATTGCTATTAACCAGTAACCGACCCATAGCTGACTCTGAAGTGGGCTTCTGAGGATGTAAATCACATGGGCGGAGACTGTCTGTTGTTCTCCCAAGGAGTCACGGGCAGGTTAGAACCCCCAGAAAGGTACCACCTTTGGGTTAAAAGCTCAGTTCCCTATGGATGAGGCCAGACCTCCCTAAACTACGTGGAAAGACTACAGACCAGTGTAAACACAAACCCTGAGGTCAGATAGTTACTAGTCCAAGTGGACTTCTGTAGAGTTGTGGCTTTCTTCACATTCATCCACAATATTCAATGTTTTCTTTTTTTAATATCTATCTATCTATCTATCTATCTATCTATCTATCTATCTATCTATCTATCATGTGTGTACCATCAAATCGGATCTGACTGGTACAGGAAGCAATTGTTCCTCCTCCTTCAGCAGAGCATCTGGTGGATTTGAACCGTGCACCTCTGGGATTGCAGTGCACTTTCCTGCCACTAGGCCATCAGAGCTCCCCAATAGTCAATGTTTTCTAACCTTCATTGGTTAAACATAGTTACAGGTGAGAAATCAATTTATGGTACTCCGTTTAAGCCTGGAAATTTGTTTCCAAAACATGACAGCTTTAGAAACCTCATGTGGTAGTCTTAATCTGCACATTAAGGGGTAGATGTGAGTCCGGATCAACAGGACTACTTACTGATGATGGTAATAATAATAATAACAACAACAATAATCATAATAATAAAAATATAATAATAATAATAATAATAATAATAATAATATCATCATCGTAGTAATCCCCAAATCAAATCAACTGCTGAGAGGGTAGAACTACCCCACAGGGTTTACTTTATGGAAGCAGACTGTTAACATCTTTCTCCTGACATGTGGCCAATGGATTTGAACCAACAACCTTTTTATTACCAGGAAACAGCTTAAGCACTCTGCCACCAGGGCAACTCTAACTCCATCCATATGCCTTATAAACCCTTCACCTTGAGTAATGAAGATTAATTTGTAATAGTCACTTTGACCATGGGATGTAACATGGACACTTGACTTCCTCGGGTGTTGACAGGGAAGCTACCCACTGAAGTAGTGAGGACCAATTAAAGATACAGGAAGCTTAGAACCACATCTAAGCTCTTGTATTAGCTGGATCATGGAATCACCAAAATGTAGGTGATTTTTTGACTCCTGTTTTTTGTCTTCAGGCTTCATCAACTTGCCTCCCTTTGAAGGCCCTTTATCAGTGAAAGTAATATTAATATCAGTTTCCAATAGTTATGAAAATGTAATTTTAAAAATAATTACCAACTGCAGCAATCACACAGAAGTAATCAGGCAAGAATTGTAACCCCGATTTTTATAGAAGAGGAAGAATGTTTGAAAAACCTGTTCACAAATCTCCTTGTTAAAGAATGAATAATAAAACTCAGAAATTCAGAGTCTTAACTCTCAGATATTTTCCATGCTCTTTCTCTGGAGAAATGGAAAAAGGTGTTAAGTTTTTGAGATAAGTTTGCACTTCTGTGCTGTGTCTCAGCCTCCTTAAGTCATTAGATGTGGCTCCTGGCCCCACCCAGTTGTTCTAATGTTGTTTTTCTTGTTCACATGGTGGTACGTGTCTGTGATGCTGAAGTAACTAATCAATTCAAGATATTCTTTGAAAAAGTAAAACCAGTAGTGTTTAGTGTCATGGAGACAAAACAATCGGGGGATTTGTCTTTTCTCCATTTTCAATCGGTGGTTTCAGAGTCCTGGAGAAATTGCCTGTCATTTTTCATTTCATGACGTTTTCCCCCTCCTTTGCCCTCTCATTCCTTGTACTATTGCTTTGCTGTCTTTCTGTCTCTTTTTTTCCTTGGCAAACTTAACTCGTTCACCATCCCCAGTAAGAAATAGTAATTCTATAAAAATTGAAAAACACAATGTAGAAAGAATGAATATTGATAACTGCAATCATATGCAGTATATTGGTGTTTTCTTCTAACATAAAAGGTCATTCCTTACTCTTTGGTCTAAGCAACTCGCTGAATTACAGCTGCACGATGAAAAATTCCTCTTTGTTTTTACTATTTATATACTACATGATCTCTGATGTCAAATATGCTTTATTAATGTTATGTGAAGTTTTTAGGAAGTTTTCTTAGATCGGGATCTATGTGGCAATTATTAGAGGTATTAACCTACCCTACTCACTCAAAAGGGGCTAATTTAGTAAAACTGAGTGCTGAGTTTTGAGACTCCTGGTCAAGTGTAGTAAATGGGTGGATCAATTTTTCTGTGCATTATAATATTATGCTATGCTACCTACTTGGCCAACTAATTGGAAAAGGACCATATTTGTTCCTATTCCAAAAAAAGATGACCCAACAGAGTGTGGACATTATCAAACAGTATCACTAATATCACATACTAGCAAAATCCTGTTGAAGATTATCCAGAAAATACTTCAACATTGACATTGACAGAGAACTACCAAAAATATAGGCTGGGTTTAGAAAAGCTCGTGGCACTAGGGACATTACTGCCAATGTCAGATGGATCTTGGCAGAAAGTAGAGAGTACCAGAAGAATGTCTATCTTTGTCTTATTTTTATATCTGACTGTGTGGATCACAATATATTGTGGTTAACCTTGAGGAAAATGGGAATCTCAGAGCACTTGATCGTGCTTATATGAAACCTATACTTGGACCAAGAAGCAGTCCTCAGAGCAGAGCAAGGAAACACTGAATGGTTCAAAATCAAGAAAGGAGTGCATCAGGGATGCATCTTGTCCCCGTACCTTTTAAATCTGTATGCAGAACAGAGCATTTGGGAAGCAGGGTTTTAGGAGGAGGAGTGTGGCTTCTAGATTGGAGGAAGACTCATTAACAACCTAGGATATGCAGATTACACAACCTTGCTTGCTGAAACTGAAGAAGACCTGAAGCACTTGCTGCAAAAGATCAAGGACTGTAGTCTTCAATATGGATTGAAGCTCAACATCAGGACACAAAGATTCTCACCACTGGGACAATTGGCAGTGCCATATTAGATGGAGAAGAGATTGAAGTTGTTAACAATTACAGCTTTCTTGGATGCTCAGTCAACACTCTTAACACAAGCAGTCAGGAAATCAAAAGATGAATTGCATTGGGCAAATCACTCTTTAGAATGCTGAAGAGCAATGACATCAGTCTAGATACAAAGGTTTGCCTAATCCAGGCCATGGTCTTCTCAATTACTGTTATGCTTCCGAGAGTTGGACAATGACTAAGGATGACAGAGGAAGAATAGATGCCTTCTAGTTGTGGTGCTAGAGAAGAGTTTTGAACATACCTTGGACTGCCAAGAAAACAAATAGGTCTGTCGTAGGGAGGCTAGGATTTTGAAGGTCCACCTAACTTACTTTGGGCATGCGACCAGGAGAGATCGGTCCTTGGAGAAGGACATCATGCTTGGAAGGGTGGACGGAGAGTGCAGGAGAGGGAGAACTCACATGAGATGAATTGATACAGTAACTGGAGCGATGGGAGTTGGTGTGTCGGAGTTAGTGAGACTGGCTCAGGACAGGGAAGGGTTCAGAGCTGCTGTGCATAGGGTTGCTGTACATTGTAGGCGACTCAACAGCACGTAGCAACAATACATGACAGGTTTGGAAGCAGGAGTGGCATCCACTTCCTAACCAACTTGCCTCCAGAAACTCTATGAACTTTGATAAATGCCAATAGTTGTAGAGGGGCTTTAGGCCTTTTGTTCATAGGGTCGCTATGAATTGCGCTTGACTCAAAGGCAAACAACAACAACAGCAACAATACACCATTCACTCATTCAAACTTATTTATAACTGCGCTCTGTGTTTCAGACACTTTTATAGATGGAGGAGATCAAAATGAAAACTCATTTCCAACTTGACAGAAACACCTCAATGCTGACCCTCCATTGGGTTATTGGAGTCTGTGAATAGCATGGGGGGAGATTATTCCTCTCTGTCTGCTGGTAGATTTGAATTTTCTGAAAGGTCCTGCCTTTGTGTCTGCACCCTACAGATTATGAGACCAGAGCTCTGAGTGGAGGGAATATAATATTGATATCAACAAGTCAGAGAGGTTGATTCTTGCCTTTATGAAATCCACTGATTACTAAGGAAGATGAAAGTCATTACAGTCAAGAACAGGTAGGAAGGAGAAATGCGCACAGTGAGCTAAAATCTAGATTCAAAGGCTGTCACGGCCATGTGGCCATGTGGGTTTAGCACTCGTAGAATTCAAAGTCAGTCACACAAACTCCTTCAACTGTCCTTCATTCTATCAAAACTCCTTCATTCTGTTATGAACTTAAGGACCATGTTCTTGCTGAGATATAGAGAAGAGCGTAAAAGAAGGTTAACATTAGTTGTTACTTCTGAGCATGTATGTGTGTGTAGAGATAGATAGGTAACTGGAAGGGTAGGCAGCCCTCATGGTGCAGTGGCTTTGTACTTGACTGGTAAGTAAAGGTCAAGTCTGCCAGCTACTTTACAGGAGAAAGATGATGTGGTTTGGTTTCCTAAAGATTGTAGCTGTGAATACCTTACAGGGCTGTCCTCCTCTGTTCTACAGGGTTACTCTGAGTTGCAACTGAGTCAGTGGCAGTGGATGGTGGAAGCTGTGAGGATGGTGTAGGATAAGGAATGATTTCCATCTGCTGGTCATGGGGTCTTTTTGAGTCAAAACAACAATATCTCTCATTCTGTCCCTGTCTGTCTGCCTCTTCCTATACATGTTATTATATATATGTTGTTCTTGTTGCATATCATTGAACTAGAACTGACTCATAGCTGACCCTCCAATGGGTTTTCAGAGGCAGTAAATCACTTGGGACAAGATTGCCCATCTTGCTTCCATGTAGCAGCTGGTGGATTCAAACCACATTACTTTGGTTTGGCAGCACAATTCCTTACCACTAAGCCACTAGAGCTGTATATTCAAATAAATGATAAAATTAGTATATATGGTGAAATTTAGTCATCTGTCAAACCTTCAAGTCAGAAATAACTCATAGCTGACCCTCCAGGATGTTTCCCAGGTAGTAAATCAAATGCGAAGAGATTGTCCAACTTTTTTCTTCTCAAAACCACTGATAATTGTGTTTGTGTGTTTTGATGTAGATGGCCCACATCTTAATATTTTTGATTGATTCATATGCTTGTGATTGTGGGCCAATGAAAAAACAAGGCTACGGTACCAGTGATACCTTAGAATCGTGGCCTTGGCAGAGAGCCTTGACTGTGACTGCCAACAGAACAAACAAATATGTCTTGAAAGAAGTGAAACCAAGATGCTTCCTAGAGCCAAGGATTATGAGACTTTGTCTCACATGTTTGGGGGTGTTGTCAGGAGAATCCACTCTTGGGAAAAAGACATCATGCTTGGAAAGCAGAGCATCAGACAAGGAGAGGAAAATCCTCAATGAGATTGACTGACACAGTGACTGCAGCGATGAATTCAAATACAGGGAAGATCATGGAGATCGTGGCACAGAGTCAGGGGCGGTTCCAGTCTGTTATATTTAGAGCTATTACATGTTGGAGTCGTGGTGAGGTACCTAACTACACCACACTAACAGTAGGTGGTGAACTATGTATGTATACATGCTAGGTTTCATGTAGCTGTGTCCTTGGAGATGAACTGTACATATATATTATGCCATTTAATCTCTTGATGAAAGCTGGAATACTTTAGACAGAATTCTTGGTCTGGGCATTTTGCTCTGAGTAAAACTAGGACCGTAGGCAATATGTTCTGATGAGTCAGCAATTTGACTAGCTTCCCACCTACCAGGAAGTCCAAACAAAGAGGTCATGCGGGTACAGCCTCAGAAATCCACCTCAGGGCCCACAATAGTGTCCTAGGACCATGAATTTCCATCTTTCCAATAATGGATGTTCTAGGTAAGGATCTAAAGGACCAAGCAGATCAGTCTTTGACTGGGAGACTGTATCAAGAAATCCCACATGGTTCCACCGATGGATAGGGCCCATCAACAAATGAATGGCTAGAGAAGCTGCAGTAAATTCACACAATGGAATACTATGCAGCATTGAAAAACAAGGAACTCATGAAATATTATATAAAGTGGGTGACCCCAGAGGACTTTATGCTGAGTGCAATATCTCAGTCACAAAAGGACAAATATTGCATAGAGCCTCTGTTGTAAAACAGGGTTGACATCAGGATTGAGGGACGACAGAGAAGGAGGGATGAATGATGTATACTGAGTTGAAGCAGATGAGGGAGAGAACTGTTTAAAAGGGATATATGATTGGGTATTATTGCCATGACAGCAGTTCAGAATGAAGGCTGCACAGTGGAGAGGACTTGGGGGGAGGGATTGTATAACAAAGAAAAAGGTTTTCTTTTACTTTTCAAGGAGAAAGGTGAATTGGGGGGTGCAGGGGTGGGCAGGGAGAAAAGTACAGCAATGAATGAATGGAAACCCAAAGTCTCTGTAAACTTTCATTAAAACCAATTAAAAAAAAAAGAATTTGAAAGATGAAAAAAAGAGAAAAACAGAAGAATAAGAGAAGGAGGACAAACCGAGAGACAGAAAAAGGGATGTGAGAGAAAAGAAAGATACAGAAAGGAGGAAGCGTAGACACCAACAACTGATCTAAGAGCTAGACATTTGACTCTTGGATTTATTGGAATCAGAGAACAATTAACATTGAGCCCACATCAAAATGCTGACTCTGAAGATCTAGACTTTTGGGTTTCTAGAATCTGACCTGGTTCTCTGGGGCTATAGAAAGTTTGCTGCTATCCCAAAGTTGTTCTGCTAAAAAGCGGAGCTCTGGAGGCTTGGTCCATGTGGGGCTGTGCTGCTAACTCAAAGATTGCCTCTCTCTGACAGCTTGAATCCCTCAGCAGCTCCAAGAAAGAAAGATGTATCATCTCCTGTGCAATTAACAGTCTCAAAAAAACCTACTGGAGGGTCAGCTATGAGTCAGTTCAGCCTCAGTGGCAGCGAGTTGTAATCTGATGGTACTGTGTTGTTGTTGACATCGTTTTGCAGTGGTTCTAAATTCTACAATTCTAAACCCTAGAATTCTACAGTATTGTCGATAGAATGGCTACATCAGAGCTACTTGGGGACATTCTAGAAACAGAAGGATTTCTGGTTTCCAGAATTGAATCAGAATCTTCTGCGATGCGACCAGGGAGTCTGTGTCTTTAAGAAAGCATCCGAGATTATTCTGACCTGGTGGTACCAAATTAACTTTTTATTTTTAGGAATATAACAAGATGACATTTTCTCGCATAGTTAGAGGCACAGGCTGAAAATACCCTTCTAATGTTACAGCTGCTCTTTAAGAGGAAGAATCAAAACGTCTTGGATTCAGCTTAACGCTACAGATGCAAATCCCTAGCTCAGGACCATTCATTGACCTGCGTGTACTGCCCCACTCTATTATCTCGTTGACTCCTAAAAATACGTTCAGAGGTGGCAAATTTGAAATCCACGGTCCGCTCTGTTCTCAGACTGCAAGAGAACATTCACAGTAGGAAGGAAAAAAACAAACACACTCCGTGGCAAAGAGATTGCTCCTTGCGGTGCCAAGTGCATACCTAGAGAGAAATCTGGTGACGCTGGAGTGTGAAGGAAGCCTTATACTCGGGTCAAGAGAGGAAGGGACAACGGAGACAGCCGTGTGTGTGTCTCCGTATACACACTCTCATCCGAGCCTTCACCGTGTCCACATCCTCACTAGCGGGTCTCTCCATGTCTCCAGGGGTTTCTCAACTTACTTTTTCTGCAGGGTTTGGATTGACACATTTCGATTCTTCACGCTTAGATTTAGACACGGTGCATTTGCCGAGACATTTTAAATTTGAGTTTGTTGAAAGCGTCCCATCTGACTCTCTGGGTCTAGCAGCTAGACAGAGACCTCTAGCAACCGCTTCTTGTGTGTCGTTGACACCCAGTGCCAATGCCCCGTGGATTTACGACAAGCCAAGGGTGACGACTTCTTTCCATTGGCTGCCTCCCCCTCGATGTGCACAAAAGTCAGAACCGGGGCCAACCCACAGCTGCTGGGAGGGTGTGGACTGTCATTTTGGTCGAATTCCTGGATTGTCATCTACCATCTATCACAAGTGTCTTTCTTCAAAGGGAGCATAGGAAAATAAACTTTGATTTTTGCAAGCCAAAAGAGCAAAGCGCTCGTTCAGTGATAGGAATTTTATTAATTATGCAACTTTGTTTGGAGAAGAGGTAGACGTCTGTTCTGGGTTTGGAAACACCAAAGAATAGAACAATTTACCTCTTGGCTTCAGAAAAAAAAAAAACCCTACAGCCATAAGCTACATATGCAGCAGGGGTTCATTTCCCAATAAGCAAGCTAAGGACGGGCTTATTTGTGTACATTACCAATTGTTGGCTGAAGATTAGTAAGTAAACACAAGGCGGTCCGTGCTTACTTACTTTGTGGGCACCCCATCTCTATTGTTTTTGTTGTTGTTAGGTGCTGTGGAGTTGAGTATGACGAAGCAACCCTAGCAACAACAGATATGAACCCTGTTCTGTCCTGGGCCAACTACACCATCGCTGCAGGCACTGTGTCAGTCCACCTGGTTGATGGTCTTCCTCTCCTCCGCTATCCCCCAACCTTTCCAAGGATGCTGTCTTTCTCCAAGGAACAGCCTTTCTTTGCAACATGCCCAAAGTAAGCAAGATAATGCTTTACCAGGCTTGCCTCCAAGGAGGACTCTCGCCGCACCTTCTCTGAGACATATCTGTTTGTTCTTCTGGCTGTCTGTCCCCGTCATTCTTGTTCTGCTGTAGAGTTGGAACCAACCCATAGCTGACCCTCCAGGGGGTTTTCAGAGGCAGTCAATTGCACAGGAGGAGATTGCCTATCTTTCTCCCAATCTTTCTCCTGTGGAGCAGCTGGTGGCCTCGAACTGCATGCCTTTAGGATTGCAGTGCAGCTTGTTGTACTAGGCCCCCATAGCTTCCTTATTTCTGTTAGAAATTGTTAATTTGAGAGTAGCTTTGACTCTGTAGGAAGGTGGTGTGTCATTGAGAGGGATACACATGCTAGCCAGACCTAGAAACAGAGCCTTTGAGTTGGTGAAAACTGTGGAAACGGTTCACATTTTTAAGCAGTAAGTAAACATAACTTGATGTATATTTACTTTTCTTAGTTGATAATCCAATATTGGTTTAGAAACGCATTCTACTCAAGTAGCTTAGAAACCTTGGCCAATTTGAAAGTCATTAGTATTTCACGTCAGCCTCTCCAGTGAGTATATTTTGAAATTGCCCCCTAAGTTTTTGGATATTGCCAGATAAACAAGCCTTTAGAGAAAGAGAAGAACTTTTCTTATTTATTTTGTGAATTTTGTCTTTTGCAAAAACGTCCCTCTCACCTAGTCAAGCCAAGCTCACAGTGATTCTGCATCAGCTTCTGAGGCTGGACCATTGGGCATCCAAAGTGGAACATCCTGGTGGGAGGAGACTCAGCAGAGAGCAGAGATCTTTGAGCACCATCTGAGAGTCCATCACAGAGCAGAGCTCAGGTGGCAAAGTCTGTAGGGAGCTCTGCTGCTAACTTAGAGATCATGCCTCTTTGGTGGTTCAAATCCACCCATGGGTCCAAGCAAGAAAGATGAGCATTTACCTCCTATGTAGTTTACAAGATCAGAATCCACCGGAAGGTCGGTTGTGAGTCAGTTCTGACTCGAGAGAGGATTGCGTGGCATGCAAGAAAGAGAACAAGATCGGAAAATGCAAGAAGAGAATCTAATACTGAGCTTGAGGGGAGGTAGGGAGACAGGTTGTGAAGGAAGAGAGGGCAGAGAGAGGAAGGGGGGAGGTGAAGAGAAGACAAGCTGGAAAGGGGAGCTGTGCAAAGAATTTGCTTTCATGTAGGATCTGACTCAGAAATTGAGCCCTATGAAATCCCCCCAGTCATAACACGATAATCGTCTCACTTTACTGAGTTTGTTTAAGTGACTTTCTGTGCCTCCAAAATATCCTTAATGAATTAAGATAGAAATGCATCAGGGAATTCTTGTCTTTCCTTCTTCTCTTAGTATTTTGCGTCTCCTTTGCTAAGCAAAAGAGACTCACTTTGTGACATTGGTCCCTTAAGATCTTATGTGAAATGCGAGGCTGCTTTTGATCAATTTGGAATTAAGTCCAGAGTCACTCACTGTATTAGAGGAATATTTTTTTTTCCCCCTTAAAATTCTTTGATATATACAGAGAATGATAAAACGATGTCTTAGTTTGATTTTACATGAGAAACACAAAAAAGAAACATATTCTACTTTTCATTATACAAGCAGCCACTGTTCAAGAACTAAATATAAACTCAAAGGATCTCAAATATGTTAAGGCATAGATAATCCCTGAGAGCGGGATGGAGACTCAATGGACTGACTCAAACACAAACTTGCTGCCGTACAGTAAGAAACAGACTCCTAGCTGCCCTTTCAGTGGGCTTTCAGGAAGCTGTAAGTCACATGACAGCAGATTGTCCAGCTTTCTCCAGACGACCCTCTGGTGGGTTTGAACCTGTGGAGTACCACACATTTGGGTTTCAGCCCAGTTCACTAAGGACTAGACTCGCCAAAGCTGCCAGCAGGTGAAAATACTTTCCACGCTGTCACTTTCACCTTGTGGAATAACCTCATCTCTTTAACACTTGTCATTGACTTTTATGAATGAAAAATTAGTCTTTACTCTTTTTTAAAATTGTGATTTTTTTAAAATGAAAGTTTACAAGGAAAGTTGGATTTTTCCTCCCTACCTCTCCAGTTCACTTAAAAAAAAAATTATCATTCATTGTTGCATTATCTCCTCCCACTACCTCCAGTTCCCTCCCAGTCCACTTTGCTATGGACCTCTTATGTTGAACTCTTGTCATACAAAAAAATGCCTGACCACATATTTCTTTCTTTCATCTCTATTCATAGACATAACTAACAGTAACTGCTGAATTAGGTAACATCTTTAAAATGGATATAACTTAAATTATTAAAACCAACAATAAACCTGCTCTTACAGAGTTTATTTTGACCCTGTAATACAAGGTAGAGCTGTCGCGTCCTGTTTTCATGGCTGTATGGAAACATGCCTCTGGAAACTATGAACTTGATGAGATGACGACAGTTATGGAAAGGCATTAGGTCTTTTGGTTCATAGAGTCGCTGCGAGTCATGCTTGGCTCGACGGCAATCAATAACAACAACAACAACATGGAAACATATCACCAGGCAGTTCGTCTGTAGTCCTGTTGGGAAAGTTCCAACCACCAACCTTTGTATTAGTCAACAAACCCCAAATCCACTACCACTCAGCTGACAAGTCTGTTGGGAAAAGGAGGACTTCCTGTAGGATTCCCAAGGCTGTGCGTCTTTATGGAAGTTAGACTCCCTCCTCTTTCTCCCCTGTTGGATTCAAACCAATGACCCTTTGCTTAGCAGAAAAATATTTTAGACACAGTCCCCAGGCTTCTCTTTAATGTGAACCCAAAATAGAACACATTGCTGTGGATTCAGAATCCATTCATAGCTGACCTTCCAGCTGGTTTTCGAGAGACTCTAAGTACAAGAGAGGAGATTGCTTATCTCGGTCCTGCAGAGCAGCTGGTGGAAATGAACTCCCTGACGGGAAAGAGTAACAGAAGACTGTCTATTAGTGTTTCATCAGTGAGGCGAAGGCATTTGACTGTGTGGATCACAACACATTGTGGCTAACATTAAGAAGAATGGAAATCTCAGAACTCTCGATTGTGCTCATGTAAAATCTGTACCTAGAACCAGGATGCTGTTCTCTGAACAGAGCAAAGGAACACTGTATGGTTATAAGTCAAGAAAGGAGTGCAGGGGAGCTCTGGTGGTCTAATGGCAAGAAGCTGTGCTGCAATCCCAAAGGTGCATGCTTTGAATCCACCAGATGCTCTCCCAGAGAAGGAGGGGCCATCTTCCTACTGTGCCAGTCAGATCTGATTTGATGGCACACACCAAAAAAAAGAGAAAGGAGTACATGAAGCATGCATCTTTTCTCTATACCTTTTCAATCTGTGTGCTGGAAAGATCATTCAGGAGGCTGGACTTTATGAAGAAGAATGTGGTATGAGGATTGGAGGAAAACTCCTCAACAACCTGTGTTATGCAGAGGATTCAACCTTGATTGCTGAAACTGAGAAGACTGGAAGCATTTGCTGCACAAGGTCAAGGACTATAGTCTTCAATATGGATTGCATCTCAACATCAATAAAACAAGGATGGTCATCTCTGGACTAATCGATAGTGTTATGATATATGGAGAATAGATTGTATTAACAATTTCAGCTTGCTCAGTTCCACAATCGACAATCATAAAACCAGCAATCAGGAAATCGAAAGGTAAGTTGCATTGGGAAAATATGTTCTCTAGGCCTTTGTAGAGTGCTAAAGAGCAATGATGCCAATCTAGAGAGTAAGGTGTGCCTGAATCAGGTCATAGTCTTCTCAATTACTTCTTAAGTATCTGAGAGTTGGACAATGAGTAAGGATGACAGAAGAATAAATGCTTTTGAGGTGTTGTGCTGGATAAGAGTGTTGAACATATCAGAGACTGTGAAGAGAACAAACAGGTATGTCCTGAAGAGGGTGAAACCAGATTGCTCCTTGAAGGCAAATATTTTGAAGCTGCATCTCACATACTTTGCGTTGTCAGGAGAGGCACGTTCTTGGAGAAGGACATCATGCTTGGAAGGGGAGAGAATGCCCTTGTGGAAGAGTAGAGGGTCTGCGCAGGAGATGAAGGCTGTGGATAACCTGGATTGACATGGAGATTGTAGCAATGGGGTAAGACATGCCAGAGACTGTGATGTTGGCTCAGGATAGGGTTAGGTTAAGAGCAGTGGTTCACAGGGTCACTATGAGTTATAGTCAATCTAACAGTACATAACAACAACAAATTTAGAAGAGTCAAGTGCAAACAGCTTATTACCACTCAGGAGCCTCACTTAAGTTTGCAGGAAGAATAAAAGTCTTTGTTTCAAAGATTCCTGCAGCTCCTCTTGAAAAGGGCTTCAAATGGGCCAAGTGCATACAGGTTTGGCGCGCGTGCACACACACACACATACAAACACACTCTTAGCAGGTGAATATTGCAGCCATCTGTAGAACAGTTTCTTTCCAAAGCTGGGGATGTGTGACCCACGGGGGAAGTTATTTTAACTCAATCTGCTTCCTTCTGCCCCTTTCGTCGGTGCAAAACCCCTGGTTGAACAATTTGGATCTGTGCTTCGCAATGAGAGAGAGTCAGAGGCTTTGCCCCCACCACCGTTTCTCCCCCTCCCCACTTTTTTCCATCATCCTAATGAAATTTGCAGACATGGAAAGGAAACCGAGTTATTTATAGGAGCGGGAGGAATGTGAGCGCTAATTGTGCTTAGTCTATTGCTAAGTGCGTAATCTGTTTGCTATTAAATTTTACAATCTTTCAGCAATATACACATTTTTTTTTAAAGGAGAGAACTTCATAAATCTGACAAAAGAAAAAACCAAAGTAAATTATTCAGAGGGTTCACATCTTCCTAGCAGAATTGAGTTGTTGGTGTGGGGTTTTTTTTTAAATAGTAATTTATTTGTAGGATTAACTTGTCTTGCAGAAATCCCCCCCCCCACTTTTCCTGACTGATTTTCTAATTTTCTTCCTAGCATAGTGTGATTTGAGAAAGCTCCGCATGGGTGACATACATTTTTGGTAATGAGTTATACCTGTGCTCACACTCTCATGCAAGGTAAATTGGGTCAAATGAAACAGTACTGGTGGTGAGTTTCTTAAGACAACACTGGGCCCTTGACCTTGAACCTAGCATTTTGACAGTCAGATATTAAAGATAGCTGTAATTATTTGGTCTGGCCTAAAGCTACTCTGCATAAAACACTACCATGAAAAATAAGTTTCTCCAGGATTTTTCTTTTCATTATTTCCACCTACAAGTTCTGGGTTGGGTGTTGTACATAGGGTCACAATGGGTCACAGGTGACTTGACGGCACACAACAACAACAACAAAACAACCAAGAAATCCTGGGAATCCGAAGAAATTCAATATGAGCTAAGAAGAACTCGAAACATCGTAACTACTCTTAGATTAGTTTCTGTATGACATTTGTTTTAATTTGGGTGCCAATCTTGAAGAGAACAGAAATCCACTCAAATTCAGGTAAGAGCAGCTCATTAAAGGCCTTAGACGTCCTAGATTTACAGCTAGAAAATTATCAGGATTCCAGAGAGCTATCGAGCGCTAGATGACTTGCCCTCCGTTTGTCACTTTCTCCCTCTCTGCTTCTTTGCAATTGACCTCTTTGCCTATTTCGACTTCTGAGTACCAGCCAACACATTCGTTACCTTCGTCATATGTTTTGTCCACCTTCTAGCTTCTTCTGGATCATACAGCTTTATTCTAGACTTTCCCATCGTTTAGGTATGTTGTTACCTGCCATATCCCTGATTAATCCATGCTGTTGTGTTAGCTGGACTCGGACATACGAATGATCATGAACGTGACACTTGACTTGATAGCCTTTGCTTTGTCATATGTGAGGGACCCCATGCATCAGACAGTGAGTAATAACAGCCACTATTTCTTGTTGGTTTCAGTTTCTACTGGTCAACAATCTTATTCAGTACATTTAGTTAACATCCTTTAGAATGAGTTTAGTTCAAATTTTCATGTTATTTTAAGCTTTGCCTTAGGTCAGCTGATGCTTTTGTGGCTTTTGAGATAGTTGTCAACTATTGTTAATCATTTATAACTTAGCTGTGGAAGAAACAAGGCCATGTGATCCAAGAGTGGTCTCTTGGCCAGTTGACATACAGACATATTGTCTGTTTTGATGCTTAATTTGCAAAGAAATGATCAGATGTCAGTTTGATCTTCTGTTAATTTTTAAAAATTTTTTTTTATTGTATTATTTTTACGTGTACTGTCAAATCAGATCTGACTGGTACAGGAGGAGATTGCCCCTCCTTCTCCAGCAGAGCATCTGGTGGATTTGAACCGCATTCCTCTGGGATTGTGGTGCAGCGTCTTGGATCTTCTGTTATTTTTGAGCCTCAATTTATCCTATTTGTAAATTAAGTATTATCTATTTGCAGGGTGTTTGGGCTAATATAACTGAGTGATGAGCTGCAGAAGGTCAAGGATTGCAGCCTTCAATATGGATTGAAGCTCAATATCAAGAAAAAAAAGATTCTCACCACTGGGCTAACTGGCAGTGTCATGATAGATGGTGAAGAGATTGAGATTTTTAACAGCTTTAGTTTGCTTGGCTCCACAATCAACACTCTTGGCACCAGCAGCCAGGAAATTAAAAAAGTTATTGCATCAAGAAAGTCTGCTGTCAGAGAACTCTCCAAAGTATTGAAGAGCAACGATGTCAGTCTGGAGACTAAGGTGAACCTGATCCAGATCATGGTCTTTGCAATCACTTGCTATGCATCAGAGAGCTGGACAATGAATAAGGATGATAAAAGGAGATTTGACACCTTTGAGCTGTGGTGTTGGAGAAGAGTATTGAGTATACCATGGACTGCTAAGAGAACAAACAAGTTTGTCCTGGAGAGGATGAAATCAGGATGCTCCTTGGAGGCAAGGATTCTGAAGATTCACCTGATGTACTTTGGACATATTGCAAGGAGGGACAAGTTGTTGGAAAGCAATGTTATGCTTGGGAAGATGGAATTGATTCAGTGACTGGGGTAATGGGAGCAGTTGTGTCAGAGACAGTGAGATCGGCACAGCATAGAGCAGGGTTTAGGGCTCTTATACATAGGGTTGCTGTGAGTCAGAAGTGACTCGATGGCACATAACAACAACAATGAGGTCTTGTGGTGCAGCCGTTAAGCACTTGGTTAGAGGTGGTTTGAACCCACCAGCTACTCTGCAGGAGAAAGAGGTGACAGTCTCTTTGAATAGATTACAGTCCTTGAAACCCTCTGGGACAGTTTTGCTCTGTCCTCTATGATCACTATAAATCAGAATTGACTAGTTTTGATTCATTGTTGAATAATGAACTATCACAATATTTAGTGAATTTAAACAAAACAAATGAAGTTAAACAAAAGAACAAGCCAAGATGTTTTTAATTGATTGCTGGGTATCTGAAAGTTGAACAGTGAATAAGGATGGCAGAAGAATTGATGACTTTGAATTGTGGTATTGCTAGAGCATATTGAATATATCATGAGCTGCCAAAAGAATAAACACATTTTTTTCCTTGAAGAAAGTGCAATCAGAAAGCTACTTAGAGACAAGGATGCTGAAACTTTGTCTCACTTACATAGGTCATATTTTCAGGATAAACCATTCTTTGGAGAGAGACATTGTGTTGGGGAAGGAAGAGGGTCAACAACAACAACAAAAAGAAGACTCTCAAAGAGATGGAATGACACACTAATACACCACGTGATATATAGTGTGAATGGCACAGCATAGGGCAAGATTCATATCTGTTGTTTAAAAGGTTGAACAAAAGGAGCAGGTACAATGTGAGGATGGTTGTATCTGACTTCTACCCACTTCTTAAAGTGTCCTCATTAGTAATATCCATAGTATCAAAGTAGCCACATGGTCAGACATGCCACCCTATATGCTCCTGCACCTATTTCTACCAATCGTTGGGTTAAATATTTCTTGCAAACTGACTCACATACTATATTCACGTTTGTAGAGTTTATTAGGGAATTAGATTGGAGAGTGGGAGAGGCAAAGAATATTTCACAATGCAAGTCCAGATTTAGTTCAGCAGTCCCAAACCAGAATAACAATTTATCAATCCTTGGTTACTTTAAGTCCAGGTTCAGTTCAGCAGCACAAGGCAAAAAGCCTCTGCTTTCCTCAATCATCCAGAGAACCTTATCTTAGAGTGGTTAGAAGTCAGCTTTTCCTTTAATTATCCAGGAAACAAAACCTTTAACTGTGGCCTTTATCTCCAGGGTTCCTCTGGTTACAACTTGCCACAGTCTCTTCATGGCAGTGCCACAGACTCTTCACAATCTCTCCACCACTGTCATTGCTGTTTTTCCACAGTGTGGAAAGCACTCTCTTACACTGGCCCTACAGCTGTTGTTAATTTGCGAGACCATGTGTACAGTTAAGGTAGCTGGAGATCATGCCCCAAAATAGGGGCAAATGCAGTGTCTACAGAAGGCAATTTTCAAGGGTTCTGATACCCCAGGTCACTATGAGTCATAGTTGACTCATCGCAATTAACAATAGCAACATAAAACCAAAACAAAGCAAAATATTCTATCTTCTTATTTTATGAATTGATTAATAGTTCTCTCTTATGGGATATGACTATAATTCTATGGTGGCCATTGTTTTTAGGTACCATTGAATTGATTTAGATGCGTAGCAACCCCATGTACAGAGTAGAATTGCCACACAAGATTTCCTAGGATATTTAATCTTCATGGAGGCAAAATTACCAAGGTTTTTCTACTGTGGAGTTTGTGGGGGGTGGGGGTTGAACCACTAACCTTGCGTTTAACAGCTAGAGACTTAACTATTTTCTTCATTTATATGTTTGGCAATTGATGATGGCTGCTGTCTGGGAACTCCACTAGAGCTAGAGCTATAGATTGAGGTTCTCAGTTCTCTTCACTAAAGCCTCACGGTGGAGTCTACAAAGACGTGTTTTAAGAGGATGGTCTGCAATGTACACACCACTTATCTCCACTTGCTTTACTTTCCCTAATTCCCTATTGTCCAAAACTGTTCAGCAAATGGGTGAGTTGATTTGTTGGAATCCTCAAATATAATTATCTATCAGACAAGTGTTTTTTTTTTTTATGAGATAATAGATGGAAAATTGTGATTAATGTACATAACTGATCCTCGAAGTATTTCTATTAAAAAACAAGTTTACAATTTCTATACAATAGTATAGTTCTGTATTGCATATTCTATTGCATGTTTCACGTTGAAAACTTTAAAGTGTTTGTTTTTGTTGTTATGCACTGTTTAGTCACCTGCAACTCATAGTGACCCTATGTACAATAGCCCTGAAACCTGCTTTATCCTATGCCAACTTACTGTCTATGACTCACCTACCCTCATTACCCCAGTCAATGTATCAATCCATTTCATCGATGGTCTCCCTCTCTTTCTCCATCCCTCCGCCCTTCCAAGCATGATTTCCAAGGACCAGTCCCTCCTTGCAACATGCCCGAAGTATGTCAGAAGAAGCCTCAAGAAGCAGCCTGGCTTCACCCTCCCTAGGACAAACCTATTTGTTCTCCTGCCAGTCCATGGTATATTCAATACTCCTCTCCAGCACCACAACACATCACTTCTCTATCATCTCTCATTGTCCAGCTCTCTGATGCATAGCAAGCAATTGTGAAGACTATGGCCTGTATCAGGCACACCTTAGTCTCCAGACTGACATTGTTGCTCTTCAGTACTCTGGAGAGGTTCCTAATAGTAGACTTTCCCAAGATAATTTGTCTCTTGATTTCCTGGCTGCTGGTGCCAAGAGTGTTGAATGTGGAGCCAAACAAGCTAAAGCTGTTAACAATCTCAATCTCTTCACCATCTATCAAACTGCTGCCAGTTGGCCCAGTGGTGAGAATCTGTTTCCTTTATGTTGAGCTTCAATCCATATTGAAGGCTGCAGTCCTTGATCTTCTGCAGCAAGCACTTCAGGTCCTCCTCAGTTTCAGCTAGCAGGGTTGTGTCATCCGCATAATGCAGATTGTTGATGAATCTTTTTCTAATCCTGATGCCGCATTCCTCCTCATACAGCCCAGCCTCCTCTCAGATGATCTGCATAAAGATTGAAAAGGTATGAAGACAATTTATCCCTGGCATACACCCTTTCCAATTTTGAATCAAGCTATGTCTCCTTGCTCTGTTCTAATGACTGCCTCCTGGTCCAAGTATAGGTTTCACATAAGCACAAATGTTCTGGGATTCCCATTCTTCTCCGAATCAGCCACAATTTGTTGTGATCCATACAGTCAAATACCTTTGCATAGTCAATGAATCACAGATAGACATTCCTCTGGTACTCTCTGCTTTCAGCCAAGATTTTTTTTCCTCCCTGTGCAGGTGCTAGTGGATTTGACTCACTTGCCTTTGATTTGGCAGCATAATTCCTTAGCCACTGGGGCACAAGAGCATGACTTGAGTTAAGCACACACTAGTCTTGAAATTGGCTTCCTTGCTCTTTGGCATTTTGAAGAAGTCTTTGATACAGATTTTCCCACTGCACTATGCTTTTTGATTGCCTGACTGCTGCCTCCATGGGTTTGATTGTGGGTCCAAGGACAAGGAAATCTTTAATAATGCCAGTCTTTTCCTCATTTATTGAGATGTTATTTTATTGGTCCATATGTAAGAGTTTTAATTTTTCTATGCTGAAGTGTAATCCACACTAAAGACTATGTTGTTATTGTTGTTGATTGCCTTCAACTTCAGCATGACTCATCACGACCCTATGAAGCCCCTCTACAACTATCGACATTTATCAAAGGTCATAGGATTTCAGAGGCATGTTGTTTAGGAAGTGGATGCCACAACTGCTTCCAAAACTGTCGTAGTATGTTATTGTTGTTATGTGCCGCTGAATCACCTGCAATGTATAGCGACCCTATGTACAGTGTCTCTGAACTCTTCCTTGTCCTGAGCCAGTCTCACTAATTCTGACACACTGAACCCCATCGCCCCCGTTACTGTATCAATCCATCTTGTTAGTCTCCAAGGAGAAACTTGGTTTCACCCTCTCCAAGACAGATCTATTTGTTTCTTGAAAGTCC
The DNA here is from genome assembly GCF_000299155.1 of Elephantulus edwardii. Classification (NCBI taxonomy): domain Eukaryota; kingdom Metazoa; phylum Chordata; class Mammalia; order Macroscelidea; family Macroscelididae; genus Elephantulus; species Elephantulus edwardii. Next base: position 12,624,957 of record NW_006399798.1, on the reverse strand, counting down.
ATATGTTCAAGACTCTTCTCCAGCACCACAACACAAAGACATCAATTCTTCTTCTGTCATCCTTAGTCATTGTCCAACTCTCTGAAGCATAACGAGTGATTGAGAGGACCATGCCCTGGATTAGGCAAACCTTTGTATCTAGACTGACGTCGTTGCTCTTCAGCACTCTGGAGAGGTCTATGACAGCAGATTTTCCCAATGCAATTCGTCTTTTGATTTCTCTGTTGGTGTTAAGAATGTTGATTGTGGATCTGAGCAAACTGTAATTGCTAACAACCTCAATCTCTTCTCCTTCTAACATAATGCTGCCAATTGGCCCAGTGATGAGAATCTTTGTCCTCTTGATGTTGAGCTTCAATCCATGTTGAAGGCTACAGTCCTTGACCTTTTGCAGCAAGTACTTCAGGTCTTCTTCAGTTTCAGTAAGCAAGGTTGTGTCACTCCATATCATAGGTCGTTAATGAATCTTCCTCCAATTTTGATGCCACACTCCTCCTCATAATGCCCTGTCTCCTGAATGATCTGTTCTGTATACAGATTGACAAGGTATAAGGATGCATCCCTGACACACTCACTTCTTGATTTTAAACCATACAGTGTTTCCTTGCTCTGTTCTGAAGACTGCTTCTTGGTCCAAAGTTTAGGTTTCATATAAGCATGATCAAGTATTCTGAGATTCC
>NW_006399798.1:12622866-12624062 GCF_000299155.1 Elephantulus edwardii | reverse complement strand
TATATTATATTATATTCCTAAAGACTATAGTGTGTTGTGCTTTTCTCCCCTCCTCCCCGTGCAATTTACTGCCTTTGAAAACCCAAGAGAGTGTCAGCTATGAGTTTGTTTAGACTCAGCAGTACATTACATCAACACTAAGTACTTAAAATCTATTTTGTTTTCTGCAAGTGAGGTAGTGTCATCTGTGTACTACATGATGTTGGTGAATCATCTTCCAATCCTGATGCCACATTCTTCTTCATAGAGTCCAGCTTCTCAGATTCTTTGCTTAGCATGCAGATTTAATAAATATGGTGAACCGATACAACTTTGATGCACATCTTTCCAGATTTTAAAACACATGGTATTTCCTCATTCTGTTTAGATAACTTCTTGGTAGAGGTATAATTTTCATGTAAGCACACCACTAATTGAGATGTTTCAACAAATGGGTATAGCATTGGACACACTCCTGTGACAAGAACTCTGAAAGACAGCTACTAGCCAACTGACTAGAATAGATCTCTGTTCGTCCTCTTTCCATAGAAAGGTGATCCAAAAGATTGTGCAAATTACAAAGTAAGGTCCTTATTATCACATACAACTAAAACCTTGCTGGAGATATTAAAAAATGGCTGGGGGAGTATATGAGCAAGGAATTTCCAGACAGTCAATCTAAATTTACAAGACAATGTGGAATGAGTGATATAATTGTTTTCATTATATGTCTCTTGACTTAAAATGCAATGTACTAGAATATTTTTACTTGTGTTTGTTCTATTGACTATGCAGAGGAATTTTGTAGATAACTATACTGTATTGTGGATAACATTGTAAAAAATGGGAATTTCAGCACACTTAATTATGCTCTTGCAGAACTTGTATATGAATTAATAAACAATCTTTTGAACAGAACAAGGGAATTGGGCGGGGTTTTTTCTGGCTGATCTTATGGATTCTACTTTTTTAAAAATTATTAAATTTTATTAGTTTAAATGAACATTTACAGAGATTTTGGGCTTTCATTCATTCATTGTTGCACTATTTTCTCTACCCTCCTCCCCAGTTCGTTCTTCTTTCCCCCCACCCCTGAATGTCTGTTTTAATTGTCCAGTTGCCACAGTGCTTGTCAAAGCCAGTTCTGATTAATCTCCTTTGTCAGTGTGTCCCTTGCCATTCCCTATCACTCCTCCCTGAGAGAGACTTCACCCTGA
>NW_006399798.1:12606862-12620846 GCF_000299155.1 Elephantulus edwardii | reverse complement strand
AGTGAATAAGGGTTCCAGTTTCTCCACAACCTTGCCAGCATTTGTTGCTTGCTGTTCTGTTAAATTTTGCTATTTTGACTGGGGTGAGATGATATCTCATGGTTGTTGGATTCTACTTTTCTCATCATAGATTACATGGCCAGGATGTGACACCTAATCCAAGGAGAATCGGAGTATTATCGATCAGAAGTATGTTATATAATCTCTCAGACATTCAACTGGAAAAGAGAGGATAGTCATTGATGGTACACACTTGACCTTGAAGGTGACATAGTCTTGATGTTACTATTTCTGTTTGACACTGTGCCTAATCATAGGGAACTGGTTAGATAAAAGAGAAGTCAGGGGGAAAGGTAGAGACAAGGAATAAAAAGAGCCTTATCTAGTAAGGTTTTGTGCTACTTGGTTGCCTATGCTTCTCTGGTTTGTCAATTATGATGTTGTCATTCCCTTGATGAAAACTGATAGAATGCAATTACCTTCAGGAGGTTGGCTATGATCAGCCAGTAAGTTGGAAAGGAATTTTCTTGGGGGTATTGTTTGCCTTAAATATGTAGAAATGTCTGCCAAAGTTCTCTAGTATGTTTTGTTCTATCTTGCCTCTGGTTCATCATCACTGGTCTTCAGTTTTTGAAACTTGAGCCAGTGGCCTTCCAAAATGCCTGCTGATCTCAGATTCATCAGCCGCCCAAGCCAACAACCTGCTAACTGACCTGCCAATCTTGGGTTTGTCAGCGTGTGCAGTCACATGAATTAGGAGAAGCCTCTAGCCTTATGTCTAACTCAAGGACTTGAGAGTTTCCAACCCCTTTAAGTGTGACAAGTTGACAGCTTCAGTTTGCTTGGCACTACAATTGACACCCTTGGTCTCAGCAGCCAGGAAATCAAAAGTTAAATGGCATTGGGAAAGTCTGCTGTCAGAAAACTTTCCAAAGTAATGAAGAGCAACGATGTCAGTCTGGAGACTAAGGTGTGCCTGATAGGGGCCATGGTCTTTAAAATTACTTGCTATGCGTCAGAGAGCTGGACAATGACTAGGGATTAGGAGGGGAGTTGATGACTTTGAGCTGTGGTGCTAGAGAAGAGCATTGAATATACTGTGGACTGCTAGGAGAACAAACAAGTTCGTCCTGGAGAGGGTGAAGCCAAGCTGCTTCGTGGAAACAATGATTCTGAAGCTTTGTCTGACATACTTTGGACATGTTGCAAGGTGGGACCAGTCCTTGGAGAGGGACATCATGCTTGGGAGGGTGGAGGGACAGCTCAGGAGAGGAAGACCCTCGATGAGATGGATTGATTCCATCATTGGGGTAATGGGGATAGATGTGTTGGAGACAATAAGATTGGCAAGGAATAGCGCAGGGTTTAGGGCTGTTGTACATAGGGTTGCTATGAGTCACAGGCAACTAGACAGCACTTAACAACAACAACAACAAGTATGAACCATTTCTTTGAGAGAAATTTTTCTCTTAGTTTTGCTTTTCTAGAGAAATTAGGCTTTGGCACTATCTTAGAGTATTTGGAATACACAGTCGGACATGTATGATGAATTTTCCTTGGGACTGAACAGTTTCAATCTTTATGATTCAGGCTCATTTTAGTTCTTTGTGCAGTTGCCTACTGTATTCTTACAAAATACTTGTGTCTCCATCCATCCTCACCATTGGTTTGAGCTTTGAAAGTTTGTAGGTCTTTGGCAATTTTTGCCAAGAAGCAGGAGGTAGCCTATTGCAAAGATCATAGGTTATTCAAAGGCACAGAAGCACACATTGTAAAAGTAACCTACTTCAGAAAAGACTGTCAGCAGACACCGTGTGAAAACCTTGGCCAGGAATGAGAAGTCTACCAATTAGGGTTTGAAAATAAACCTCTCTTTATATTACTTTTGTAAATTCCCCTTATAGTATGAAACTCTTCTTCACAATTGTCAACACAAAAGAAACTGTCTAGCATTTAATGGTCTTCCTTCAATATTTGAGATACGGATACTGCATAATAGCTTCTCCTTCTTCTACCTTTGCTAATAGGTCACAACCAGTGATAAATACAAACTTATTACAAATTGATATAGAAATTGTATATAGGAATATTTGCAATAAGAGTCTTATATTCTATTTCACCATGCATTAAAACACCATCATCATCAACAACAACCCCAAACACCAAACTCGCTTCTAATTGGCCTGTGGCCATTCTCTTCTAGAAGCCAACTGGCAACCAGTTCACCCCATTCCTCTTGGAATTTACAGATGTGTGCTGGACAGTGTGGGAAAGGGTGTTTTACAGCAGCCATTAGTTTATTCCTGGGGTAAACAGTAGAAATTTAAGGATAATTGCAGCAAGAAATTTGTTTCCTATTGTAGCGTGAATAACCTGCAGGCAGCCAACTGGCTGGCAGCCCTTACAAGTCTGAAGAAAAGGAAGATTGGCAACTGTTTTGCATTTGTCCCTAGCAGGGATTTGCAGATGTACATTGTGGAGGGTGGGGACAGAGAGGTGGGCTGTGTTTTCACATGTGTTTGCAAGACAAGGGTGGTTTCCTAGGAGGGGTTAAACCAGACTGGGGAACTTCTGGCCTGTGAAAGGGAAGAACTTGTTTCTTTCTTCAGGATGGGAGTTGCAACTTGAGTGTTAGTTGGCATCTTCTGTGTCTGCCATAGGGCCAGCGCACACGCAGGCAGCAGAGTCACCCAATCCCTCTGAATCTGGTCGTTGCTGCCTGTGGCTGTGCTGAACTTGCTGGAGCCTGAAGCAACATGCAACTGGGAGGCGTTGGAACAGTCAGGAGCCATCTTCCCGTGGCCTTGGATGAACTGACTGTACCACCCGCTACTCTTTGCCTCGTAGCCAAGCTTGGCTATGTCCCTGCATTTCTTTTTCAGGTGTGGCATTTCAGAGACCATGATTATTGTTGTTTTTGCATTTTATGAGAAGATAGAGACAATAGTTCCCAGTATGCTTTTGTACACAGTTTGCCTAAATAGTTCTTCCTCCCCGGTGCAGACTCTGGTCTGAAATATCAACACAGTCAACAAGAACACTATGGAGTTGCAGAGCCATATCGTTCATGATTATTGTAGAGTTATGTGGAAGATCTTTTCTGCTGTATAAAGAAGAAAATGACTAGAAATATACATAGGGAGCTAAAGTTGGCATGCCAGTTGTGTTCTTAATAGGTAAGCATAGTGTGTTCTTAATAGGTAAGCATTGGAACATGTAGGGATATTTGCAATAAGATGTTCAAATCCAATTCTGCAATGAATAAGAAACTGGCTTCCAGTTGACCCATAGCTTTTCCTTCCTAGGAGCCAATTGGCAACCAGCTAGTTGCTAGTCCTCTTGGAATTTACAGATGTGTGCTGGACAGTGCAGGCAAACCACTGCCGTCACATCAAATCCAACTCACCGTGGCCCTGAAGGACAGAGTAGCATTGCCACTCAAGGTTTAAAAGAGGCAATGTGTTCAAAATATTACACGAGTTCTAGGGGAAAGCTGCCACATCCTCCTCTTGTGGTAAAGTTGGTGGGCTCAAAGCGCCAACCATTTTTGGCTAGTAGCCGAGGGCTTAAGCACAGAGCTACCAGGAAGCTTTCCTTTTATCCTAAGATCATTCAGTCTTCCTACGTGAGCTCTGGCAGCATGGTCCATAGGGAGTTGGGTGGCTAATCCAGTGGTAACACCTTTGTGAAGCTTCTCACATTCACCTGATTGTATGGTAAAAAGATGGGCAATCTCCTCCTGTGTGATTTACAGCCTCCAAAAACCAATGGAGGATAAGCTATGAGTCAGTTCTAACTTCAATGGCCATGAGTATGAAGTATGTGGTGAGACTAAAAAATTGGTAATGATTTTCCCTACAAAGCTCCAAACTTCTCAGAAGTCGTTATTATGATTTATGTATATTTTATCTCTCAATTTATCTCACTTCAGTGATTATTTTTACTTTTATTTTTCTCTTGACCCCACATCTGTTCTGCATACATAGCAAATCTGGTCAAGCCAAGCTTAAACTCATTTAATAATGGCCTATTCTTTGGCTGATGAAGATAAGTATTCTCAGAACAATCTATAAATCCTCACTTAATTTGTCTCCAGTAACAATCCTTAGACGTTTTCACACTCACTCCTTGTCATGCAATGAGGCTGGCCTTTTCCGTGAGTCCTCAGATGAGCCTTGATCCCTCTTGTTACTGGACCACTGGACATTTTGTTGCCTATTTCTGGGATCTTCTCCTCATCAGTCTTTCTAATAGTGAGCTATTTCTCACCCTACATCTCATCTCTCAGAGTCTCTCCTCCTTGACCATCTGGAGTTTCTCAGATTGCCTTGTTAATCTCTCACTTAGCATTTATAGTTCTTCTTCACAACTCTCATCATGATATATAATTTTACAGGGATTGATGATTGCTTGACTGATGTCTGTTTTCTCCACTCAAAGAGAACAAGGATTCATTCTGTTGCATGCACCTCTGTGCCACTGAATTAAAGTGCAACCTCTCTGGAAGGAGGAGGGATGAGTCCTGTCAGTGCACAGGGACCATGCCACAATAATGCAAAGAAAAAATCTAAACCAAAACAAAACAGAAGAATAAAGAACTAAGGACAAGTTTAAAAAGGGCATTGAAGGTGAGACATCAAGGTCAGTATCAACTTTGGTGTGTAAGAGTCAAAGGACAGGAAGTGGATTTCAAGTGCCCTAAAACCTGAGTTTCATTTATAGCAACATTATAAAGGTGAGATCACCAATCCCCAAAGAATGCTTTGTCAGAGTTTGACTTGTCCAACGTGTGGCCTGATCAAGATCAGTTGTTTGGAGTCCAAGGGGCTACTGAGTCTTCCTGTGACCAAGGCAGTGGGTTTTGTGGCTAAGAGTCCCTCTAGGGGCCTCCGGGAGGGGTTTGAGAAGGCATGGCTGCCGCTTATCCTCATGCAGAGGGAAAGAGAGACATTCACACTTAAGGACAATCATAGCCCAGGAAAGGAAAAAAAAAAGAGAAAAAGAAGATGAATGTGTGGCAATTCTAGAGAATACAGCTGGCAAATTTTAAAGGAAGGAAGGATCGATTCAAGAACAAAGACGTGGTGGAAGATGAGAGCAGGAAAATCACCTGGAGATTTATCTAGAAGGAGTTCCCTCATGACCTTGGAAAGAACAGGATTAGTGGAGTGTTGGAGAATGGAAACCAGAAAGCAAGCTGTTGAGAAAGGAGTTCTGGGAAAGTGCAAAAGTCAGAGCGGTACATGGGATTTGAAAGATCCTTAAATCTTTTAGCCGCCTGAGCAAGTTGCCAAATGAAAGAAAAGGAGAGAAAAAAACAATCCCCACAAACAACCCACCCTTACTTCCCATGTAACGATTAGACACATTGTTCTCCTTACAGTTCTCAGAAAGAGCAGGGCAAGCGGATCATGGCCAGATGCATCGAGGGTCAGGACTGAGATCAACATTTTGGGAGATAAGGTTGAGATGTCAAGGGTTTTGGAAGTTGTGCACTAACAATCTTGGCAGCACAAGTGGGAAGAAATCCATTTGCAGGAATGGTTCTCCTCGGCACTGGAACCACCTCATGATTCTTATTGTTAGGATCTCATTTCAAGGAGTGCTAAATCATTCATATGATGTCCAAACTGATATTTAGAACAAGATCTAATGAAGGCAATTTGCTTTATCTGAATTTAATTGCAGGAGAAATCTTGGCTTTGGATTTTTGTTTTTTAGGCTGTGTGTAGGTACCAGGATAGCACTGAGATTTAGGGAGGATGATCTTCTTGCAAGACATGGATAAAGACCTGATAACAATTGCATTGAAACAGATGAGGGAGAGAGATCTATTTAAAAAGGATATATGCATGGGTATTCTTGTCATTACAGAAGTCCAGAATGAAGGCTGCATAGTGGAGTGAACTTGGGGGGAGAGATTGCATAACAATGAAAGAGTTTTTCTTTTTCTTTTCAAGGAGAGGAGTGATTTGGGGAGAGAGAGGGTGGGCAAGGAGAAAAATGCAACAATGAATGACTGGAAATCCTAAGTCTCGGTAAACTTTCATTAAAATTAATGAAAAAACCCCACAACCCTATATAAAAAAAGTAAACAGTGAGAGTTAGGTTTTAGTAGCAGGATTTGGGCCACAGCTTCCATTAATGTGGGAATGGGTTACATTCAGAAGCAGGGCAGGTGAGAGTTATCTATTTCTAGCAGGTAAATTAATTCTGTGAGTAGGAATCAGTACAAAGCTGGTTCCTAGGAGATGGAAGTCCAGTATCTCTCCACCGCCCAACTTCTTCATCATCTCTGACTCCAGCTCTCTCTTTTCCATGGCACTGTCTCTGTTTTCTTCTGAATTTCGTTATTTGTTGCAATGTCACACAGTATTTATAGGCTGTAGTTGTGGTTACAATTACAATTACAGATAGGGATACAACTCAAAAGTAACAAGATAGGAAACAACCTAGGAGTAACTCAGAAGCAACACGAAGAAGAACTTGCAGGAAGCTCGGAGAGACCCTCAATGTGGAGGGCATGCCCTTCCCTGACATGATCTTCTTCTGGGAGTCTTTCCTGGAAGCTCTGATTTTTCTCGCTTTCTTGGTGAGCTGGTGTCGCTCAGCAGTCTCAAGAGCTTGGCCAGACCAGTAGGGCTCACCTGTTGGACAGACCCATGCTCTGAATTTTCTTTCCCAGAGGAACCACACCAGTTTGGACAACTTATGCTGCCAAACCCCTATGGGTTGCTGTACAGAGGTAACTCGTGATTGCTGTGATGCTGAAGCCCGTGACAGTGATGTGCCAATCGTGGTAATGGGCACCCATGGTGGACAGTGTTGGCTGGAGCTTCCCGACTAAATCAAGCCTGGAAGCAGGAGCAGCATCCACTTCCGAAATGGCTTGCCTCTGGAAACTCTATGTACGAACAGAGCTCAGGCCGTTCGTTCATAGGGTTGCTATGAGTCGTCTACGACTCGACGGCATTAAACAACAAACAACAACAACAACATGCTGCCAAAACAGAAGGTTAAGCAACATCGTTTGGTTGTGATAGTATTTTTCTCTTGGGCTTGCGGGTGGTGTGTACGGTCAAGTCAGAACTGCCTCATATCTGACCCTCCAGTGGACTTAGAGAAGCAGTAGATCATTTGCGTGGTGATTACTCATATTTCTCTTGCAGAGCAGCTGATGCATTAGAATCCTGTGCCTTTGGGCTGACAGGGCAACTCCAGACCACTAAGCCACCAGAGCTCTCTGTTGGATTTGCTGGGATGGCGGTAACAGAATTCTTGTGAATGCTATTTGTTCATTTCCAGACTGGATCCTTTGTTTCTAATGTGACTTACCTGTTTCTATATACTGTTTTACCTGGGCATGTTGTAAGGAAAGGGTAGTCCCTGGAAAAAGACATCATGCTTGGAAAAGCAGAGTCAGTAAAGGAGAAGATGTTGATGGATTGTCAGATGGATTGATGTGATGACCATAACAATGGGATTAAGTTTAGCAGAGACTGGAAGGATGGAGTAAATAAGGCAGAGTTTCATCATGTTGTACGTAAGGTCTCTAAGAGTTGGAACTGAGTAAGAGCACATAACCGTAACATATAGTCTTGAAAGATACAAACATCACACTGCTGTTTTATCGTTGTGAATACATTCTTTTTTTTTATTATTATTAAATTTTATTAATTTTAATGAACATTTACAGGGATTTGGGGTTTTCATTCCTTCATTGCTGCACCATTCTCTCTACCCTCCTCCCCAGTTTGTTTTTTTTTTCTATAATTATATTTTATTAATTTTTACAGAGATTTTGGGCTTCCACTCATTCATTGTTGCACTATTCTCTCTACCCTCCTCCCAGTTTGTTCTTGTCCAAATGCCACAGTGCTTGTCAAAGCCAGTTCTGATTAATCTTCTTTGTCAGTGTATCCTTTGCCATTCCCTATCACTCCTCTCTGAGAGAGACTTCACCCTGAGTCATAAGGAAAAGGGGACGGCGTATTCTCTTAGCTACTTCCTGCTGAAAAGGGACGCTGTGGGTTTCAGGGTGAAGATCTTCTCTCACTACTCTAAAGGGCCCCTTTGGCAGTAGGAAACACATAGACTATTATGGAGATTGATTTTGGAATTCAGATGCACTCTTATTGATTGTGCTTGGCTGTACATGTACATATCCTTCAAGATGTATCATGGGGGTGTTGCAACCTAGAAGACACATATTTGACTAACAAGTTATAAGTACATGAGTCCAAAAATTATGGAAAAGTAAAAGAAAAGATTCTTTCATTGTTTTACAAACCCTCCCCCAGGTCCCCTCCACCATGCAGCCCTCGCTCTAGTCTCCTGTGATGACAGAAATACCTAGTTACATCTCTCTTTTAGACGGTTTTCTCCCTCCTCTGTTTCAGTGCAGTATACATTATTGAACCCATCTTACTCAGTCTCTCCCCAACCCCAAGGACAGTCCCATTCTACAACAGTGGCATCATGTAATATTTGTCCTTTTGTGACTGGGATATTTCACTCAGCATAATGTTCTCCAGAGTCAACCATTTTGAATAAGTGAATACATTCTTGAGTGTAATACCAAATTTAGTCCAGAATCAGAAATAAATTTTGAAGGGCCACATGATTTATAATTTATAGGTTACAAGAGTCACATCATTGACTGAAATCTTCAAATTGTCAATCTCAAAGTCATGCCTACAACAATTTCTCCAAAGTCTGTCTCTATTATTTTTAAGATTTGTAATGAATTGTGTCCTTACCAATGATATTGAAATCACAACCCTCAGAACCTGTGATGTGACCTTGTTTAGGAAATGACCTTTGAAGATGAGGTCACACTACAATAGGGTGGGCCCCATTCCAATTTACCTGTTGTCTTTTATAGGAAGCATAAGGGGGCTCACAGGGCATCAGAACAGTAGGAAACTGTGCTCCCGAAGATTGAAGGGGTTCCGATTTAAATTTCTAGTTTGGGATTGTGGTGGCAGGAGCCAAGAATTGCATCAGGAGACTAGAATTTGAGAGACTTCTAAAAGGTTCTTGTCCGAGAGACTTCAGAGAGTGTGGCCTTGACTATACCCTCAATGCAGACTTCTGTCTACCAGAGCTGTGAGACAATACCATTGTCACAGAAAGCAGCATACCTTGTGGGTAATTTGTTACAATAGCCCTAAGGGCTTAATGAAAAACTTTTGTTCTTTTGAAGAAGAATTTGCAAGTTGGTATGGACTGCACAGATAGTGCTAAAAATGATGAATGCTACAAACAGCTGTTAATTACTATGGATGAGGCAATTCTGAATGGGGGGGGCACTGGCCGCTGGGGTAGCTTGAGGTAACACTTCAGAGAACTGATTGTCTATTCCATTTATCTACTGGTTTGCAGTTAATAGATAGAAGTCAACTCCATATCTCCTTCTTATGGAGATAAAAGGATCTCTTAAGATTGGAAGTAAAATGATGACCTGAAATTGGTTGCCTTAGATTTCATAGGTGTTAAGGATAACTCAGAAGAAAAATAGGACTTTGAGTGACAAGAGAGGAAGTCCCTAACCTTGAGTAGTTTGAATAAACATATGAATTCTAATATATCCCATCAATTTAATGTTGATTATATATATGTCTCACATTACATTAAGGGGTTTGGTGTGATGTGTGCTGTTTCCTATGATGATATTATACTAGAAACTTAGCAGATAGTGTACAGCTAGTAAAATACAAAGTAGAAATAAAATTTAAGTGTCCTCCTCTTTCCAATGTTAAACTCCTCTAGAAAAGAGATTCACTTTGTGCAGGACAGAAAACTTCTGCTTAGAGCTGGAGTGGTAAATGCTCAGAGTTGGCATGCCTATTGGTCAAGTTTCAGAGTTAGAGGAAGCGTCAAAGGTGATATAATTCCACCCTTTGCATTTTGTCTTTCTCTAGGTGAAGGAGTTCAGATCCAGAGACAGTGACTTGAATATGACAATGAGGGACTCTGACATATCAATCTGCGACTGGCTGAGTCATAGTACTTTCCACTAATGCAGGTTTCAAATCCACCTGTTCTGGAGGATTTCCCTATTTTCGTGGCACTACAGGCCATGGTCTTTGCAATCACTTGTTATGCATCAGAGAGCTGGACAATGATTAGGGAGGACAGAAGGAGAATTGACGCCTTTGAGCTGTGGTGCTGGAGAAGAGTATTGAATGTACCATGGACTGCCAAGAAAACAAACAGATTCATCCTAGAGAGGGTTAAACCAGGCTACTCCTTGGAGGCAAAGATTCTGGGGCTTCGTCTGACATACTTTGGGCATGTTGCAAGGAGGGACAGGTCTTTGGAGAGGGACATCATGCTGGGGCTGGGTAGAGTAGAGGAACAGCACAGGAGGGGAAGACCCTCTATGAGGTGGCTTGATTCAGTGACTGGGGTAATCAGGATAGGTGTGTCAGAGGCCATGAGATTGGCACAGGATAGAGTAGGGTTTAGGGCTGTTGTACATAGGGTCACTATGAGTCACAAACGACTCGATGGCACATAATAATAACAACAACAACATTTTAGAAGATTTCAAGGCATTGAAAGTGACATGAGAACCAAAGTCTCCTTTTGTCGTTTGATATTTTGTCACAATATAATAATGTAAGATTACATTTTAACTACAGTCCTTTTTCAATCTAATGCCCTCTGAGTCTTCACAATGTAAAGGGGGGAAAAAAAAGGGTGTACTCTTAGTTAAAACATAGAATTGAGATAAGAACAATAGAAATCTGTACTCCTTGGAGGGTGAGGGCATCTAACTGAAACGTTTTTTTCCTACTTTGGGGCAAAAATCCTTCCACTGAGAATCTCAAATGGTGAGAAAATGTTGATTAAAATAATGTTTGACTGCAGTTCTTACAGCTCTATTTGGGGTTGGGTATAGACTACAATACTCTTCCCTAACACTACATGTCAAAGGCATCAGTTAGTCTTTGGTTTTGCTCATTCATTGTTCAACTTTCACAAACATATCAAGAAATTGAAAATATCATCGCTTGGGTATTGAATATACCGTGGACGGCCAAAAGAACAATCAAATCTATTTTAGAAGTGCAGTTCAAGTGTTCCTTAGAGGAAAGGAGGATTAGACTTCGCTTGCATTTTTTTTTTTGGTAGTTTATTAGGAGAGGACAGTGTTTGTGAAATGACATCATCTTTGGAAGGTATAGAGTCATAGAAGGATAAGAAGACCTTCAAGGAGATGACTTGACACGGTGACTGTTACAATCTACTTCAACAGTAGAGATTGTGAGGATGGCACTGGAGCTGTCAGGGTTTCATCTGTTGTATGCAAGATCCCTATATGTTAGAGTTAACTTAATGATGTTAGTTGTTGTTAATTGCCGTGGAGTTGTAGACAACTCATAGTGAACCCAATGAACAAAAGACCTGAACAGTGTATAACTTTCATCATTTCTCCAAGTTCACAGGGTTTCCAGAGGCAAGCTACTCCTGCTTCCAAGCTTGTTTTAATTGAGGAGCTCCACCAAACACAGTTACATGGGTAACCATTATCATATTTGGCACATCAGTGTCACAGTGTTCAGCATCACAGCAGTCACGAGAGTTACCTCTGTACAGCAAATGGACAGACCAGTGCTGTACCACTTAGAAGAATGACACGATGATACCTTATAAAAATATAGTGATGCTGCTGTTATGTACCATCGAGTCAGAGTCAACTCATAGCTGACCCTCCAGTGGGTTTTCAGCTGCAGTAAATCTCACAGGAGACTGCTCATGTTTCTCCTATGGAGCAGCTGGAGGATTTGAACTGCTTGCCTTCAGGTTGACAACACAGCTCCTTTGCACAAAGTCACCAGAGCTCTCTTAATGGCAATATAGACCACAATTATTTAGTAAACTGTGGAGCTGTGTTGTCCGAGATGGTAGCCTCTAGACACTTGGCACTATTTTAATGCAAACTGATTAAAATGAAATGAAAAAATCCATGCCTCAATCACTCTAGCCACTTTTCAAGTACTCAGTAACCACATGCTATCAGTAGCTCTCATATTGCACAGGACAGAGAATGGAATTTAATACTGAAAACTATTAGATAATACTCTAGACCATGTGTATGTTTATAGTCTGGGTGGGTAATGGGAATTCACCTAACTCAGGTTAAAATGTTCCTAATGACACAAAACTGGAAAACAATTTTGTTTCTCAGTTATTGAGTGTTTATAAGCAAGCCTGCTCATTGATTGTTCAGCATAAATGGAAGCAAAGTCTAAATTTTCTGAAACCGAGAATGCTGAAAATAAGAGGAAGCTCTGAAATTTGAAATTCTCAACTTCTTTACTTATCCATCACATCTAGTGTCTTTTTTTCCTTCCTTTTTTCTCCCACTAAATTTTTTGAGTTTGGTGGTTGTTGTTGTTGCGTTTGCTGTTTTGTTTTGTTTTTTTTTTTTTTTTTTCTCCTATCACTTTGCGGGAACTTCTAACAATGGTCTGAATAACTTTTAAAAAAAAGTTAAAAATGTTTCTCAGAAGTCAATACTGAAGCAATTCTTGAAATCATACTTCAGAGTTATCCAAATAAATGAGAAGGGTGAGTTGGAGGAAAGATGGGGCAGGGAAATACACTGGGGACGACAGGACATTCTTTTGACACTTTAGTAGTTGTGTAGCCATGAAGGGTTAGAGGAGAGAAAAGTGTCTGGGAAGTGCTGGTGTTAGTTATGAGAAGTGGGGCAGAGACAGCAATCCAGGATGGTCCCCAGGGTCTTCTGGTTTACAGGACTGCGTGGAAGACAAACTCCATAACTGAAACACTAATATACAGAGACAAATTTGGGACAAACAGATGAATTCTGTGTTGGATATGTCAAACGGGTAGTGAATTTGGGGATTTATAGATAGAAAAGTCTAGCCAGTAGAAATACAGGATTGAAGTCTGAGTGAGACGCTTAGACCAGGGATATATAGTTACAGTCAGATACATAGCTGTTGACAGAAAGATGTTTTCCCTAGGGGACCATGGAGAGTTAGAGTGATGGCTCAAAGGGGATAGGTATATAAAAAAGAGTTACAATCTATTTTTTTTACAAATAAAACTTTGTAGAAGTCAAACATCTGTTAGAGCAATGTAGGATTCTAGATAGTGTGTATCCAGAAGCAATTTGTATAACCTGCCAGTGCTTTTTGTTCTCATTTGTTTTCAAATGAGTTCACAAACAGTGAAAGTGGGTAGAAATAAGCAGAAATGTCTTTAAAAAAATACTCCAAGTACACTGAGTTTTCTTCTTCTCTTTGATTTTGAATCAACATCATTTTGGCAAGAGTTAGGAACAGATTTGTTATAAGAGAAAAAAGACTTAGTCCAAAGTGAAACTTTTCTTATCGGCATATTTCTGAGGTCACCTTTACAGAAAATGGACATTTGGTTCATAAAGTGACAGATAATTTTATTCAAAATTTAAATGTCAATCTCCTGGTGTTAGCTGTCTTTTTTTTTAATTTTTATTTTATTACTTGTGTGTGTGCATGTACCGTCAAATCAGATCTGACTGGTACAGGAGGAGATTGTCCCTCCTTTCCCGGCAAAGCATCTGATGGATTCGAACCATGCTCCTCTGGGATTGCAGTGCAGCTTCTTGCCACTAGGCCACCAGAGCTCCCCTATGTTAGCTGTCTTATAACAAAACAATGTGTTCCCTGAAATCTTCTGCTCCTTTGACTTGAAATGAGGGCAATTCTTTTTTTTTTTTTTTTTTTACAAGACCTGAGTTTACTGACATCTATGTGATTGATGAAGAATTGATAGATATATTCATAACTATCAGAGAAATTCATAAGTAGGGAAGCGGGGAGGAGACATTTAGATATTATTTATGAAAATCAGGAAAGTTGAATTTACACATCTGATAAGGTTAGCTTTTTAAAAATTGTTATTTATAGAATTCGTTTTATTCATCTTATATTTGGTTTGTGTACATTGTGGGTTATTCCCCCCC